>NC_091012.1:109045203-109670203 GCF_041146395.1 Eulemur rufifrons
TGTTCACCCAGAAGGGACATCCCCTTCTGTTCAGATATCACTGGCCACACCTATCTTCAAAGAGGGTGGAAAAGTGCAATCCTACCCTGTGTGGGGAGGGAGAAGAGAGGCAGAACATTCGAGAACAGCTTTAGTAATGACTACCACTGAGATCTTTCCACATCAGTACACATAGATCTACCTCATTCTACCGGAGTGAAGACGTACTGTCAATTACTTAACCAATTCCTATCACTGGACAACACAGGCAACGTTACAATGAACATCCTTTTACATTTTATCTTTCCCGCTTGTTTCAGTATCTCTGTAGGATAAATTCCTTGAAGTGAAACTGCTGGGTCAACTAGTATGTACATTTTTAAACTGTGCTAAATATTACCGAATTGCTAGGTATTGTTAAACTGTCTCCTGAAGGAGTTGCCAATTTGCATGCATACCAAGAGAGGGTGAGAATATCTATTTCTACCATGTCCTGGTTCTCTCTAACTTTTAATTCTCTGACCATTAGATAAACAAAAATAGTTGTTTTAATTTTCATTTTTTAACCAAGTTTATTTCTTTATTTTGTCAACTACTTGTCCCTGACCTTTGCCCATTTTCTACTGGGTTACTGGTCCTTTGTCTCATTGACTAGTAAGAGCTCTTTGTATATTCCAAAAAGTAGTCTATAGTTTACCATGTGTATTTCAATGATTTTTTTTTTTGGTCTATATTTATCTTCTGTCTTTAGTTATGGTACTTTTGTTCACATAGACATTTTTAATTTTATATAATCAAAACCACCGGTTTTTTGCTTTGTGGATTATGGGTTTTGGAACTTGTTTTAAAAATCTTTTCCCACCCAAAATAAATTTTTTTTTTAATCACCTGTGTTTCTTTCTAAAACTTTTCTATTCCTCACTCTTGGGAGGAGCTCCCTCTCTCCAAAGGACAGGGTTGGTGTTACTAAAAATCCGTTTCTTACAGAAACGGAGTGAGTAAATACTGAACCAAACTCTTAGATTATCTTACATCTGAACTACCCCCAGACACATGCATGTTGGGCTTTAAAACTCTTTTCCTAAATTCACTCAATTATTTCTCCAGGAAAATGTCATTACTGGCCTAATTACAGAGATTTCACTTGAAAAAAATTGATCTGGGTCAGCAGGAGCTGTTCCTGCCTCCTTTTCAAGCCTTGCTTCCTGCACACAGACACAATAATTATAGGTGGATTCAGCTGAGCTGATGTAACAACCAAGTGGATGCCACAACACTGGCAAGATAAAAGGAAGATCAAGAAATTCGAGGCTGGTTACTTTATATTCCCCTTTTTCTAAGACTGGGAACTTCAGAAATCCACAAACTAAAAGCCTCTGATATCTAAATTTAATTAAAAGAAGCAAGAAGGGATGGAACTGTATGTTCTCACATATACATAAAAATGACACAGTTCCCTGCTTTTTAAAATTATTATAATTTTTGTTTAGTGATGAGGTCCCACAGGAATGCAGTGGTGTGATCATAGCTCACTGCAGCCTAGAATTCCTGGACTCAAGGGATCCTCCCTCCTTAGCCTGCCGAGTAACTGAGACTATGGGTGTGTGCCACCATGCCTGGCTTTGGTTTAAACTTTAGCAATAGTTTGCCCATTGAATTAGGTAAGATGAAATCTAGGATTCTTCATTTTTGTTTTCATTCATGTGTCCCTTAAGCACAGACTTCCAATATGTACAATGCATCCTATTTGGATGTTTATTTAATCTCCATAGTTAGGTAATCTAAAAGATCCTTGCACGTGTGCACTAGGATACACGTGCAACAATAGTCATAGTGGCATTATCTATAAGTGCCCCAAACTGGAAACACCCCAAGTGCCATCAACAGCAGAAAAGGATAAATAAATTATGTAATATCCATACTATGGAATACTATATAGCAACGAGAACAAACTAGAGCTACATGCCACAACATATAGTGTTTAGCCCTCCCCCCAAAAAGCCAAAAAAAAATACATACAGTATGATTTATTTCTCTAAAATTCAAACACACATAAAGCTAAACTGCATTGTTTTAGAATGCACACATGAGTGGTGAAAGTATAAAGAAAAGCAAGGAAATGATTCCTATAAAAGTCAGGAAAGGAGTTATTTCTAAAGGAGAGAGGAAGAGGAGAGACACCCGGGGGACTTCCAGGGTGTGGGTGATGTTGTATTTCTGGATCTGGATGTTGTTGACGTGGGTGTTCACTTTAGAAACATTTGTTAAACCACACATGTAAGTTTTAGGAACTTTTCTGTTTATTACTTTGCAATGAAAAAGTCTTAAAAAAAAAACTTTTAGCAAGTTACACAAGGTCGAATTACAGTAAGAATTCTCAGCAGATTAGGGTGGACTGTGGGCAAGTCTGCTCCTTACCGTTGAGGAATCCGGGTAGAGTCACCAGATAAAGTCGAGGTCACCCAGTAAATTTGAATTTCACATAAACAACAAATAATTTTTTAGTATATTTCAATTATTGCATGGAACATACTTATAGTAGACAAGCTATTTGTTGTTTATCTGAAATTCAAATGTAACTGGACGTCTGTATTTTTATTTGTTCAATCTGGCAATCATGAACTGTTCGGCACAGCAGCACCAAAGCAGGCCTCTATACCGTAAGTTTAAAGACTTTAAGTTATACACCAAACTAACAAACTGTTAAAGAAAACATGTTCTATTCTCCTATCTTAAATACACCTCCACAGTGACAAGATTGAGGGTATATATGTAAAGCTATGATTTTTTTTAATATGGTTGAAAGTCAGTAAAATATCAGCCTACTGAAACCAGTTATGTTTGTGGATGACTATGTATTCTGTGAGTTTGGATGAGTAACAAAATAAAGACATACATATTTTATCACCTTTATTTTACAAAATCACAAATTATATACTAGAATAAAAAATTTCATATAATTTGTGTTCAAGTCATAGTAATTATCTGAAGGATTTTAAAATAATATGTAAATTGCATTAAAATTGGAAAAATGACATTAAATCAGGTGGTAAAAATCAAAATATGTAAATTTTTCATGTTTCAAAAATATTTTTCTTTGAAAATATTCAAAATCATGTGTTAAAATTAAATGGCAGTGGTTGTCAGGGGCTGGGGGAAGGGAAGAACGGGGAGTTCAGGGGTTTTTTTGTTTTGTTTTTTTTGTTTTTTTGTTTTTTTTTTGAGACAGAGTCTCACTTTGTTGCCCGGGCTAGAGTGAGTGCCGTGGCGTCAGCCTAGCTCACAGCAACCTCAAACTCCTGGGCTTAAGCGATCCTACTGCCTCAGGCTCCCGAGTAGCTGGGACTACAGGCATGCGCCACCATGCCTGGCTAATTTTTTGTATATATATATTTTAGTTGTCCATATAATTTCTTTCTATTTTTAGTAGGGACGGGGTCTCACTCTTGCTCAGGCTGGTCTCGAACTCCTGACTTTGAGCGATCCACCCGCCTCGGCCTCCCAGAGTGCTAGGATTACAGGCGTGAGCCACCTCGCCTGGCCCTAGAGTTTCAGTTTTGCCAGATAAAAAAACGTTCTGGAGATGGATACACAACATGAGTGCACTCAATACCATTGAACAGTACACTTAAAATGGTTAAGATGGTGAATTTTATGTTATGTGTATCTTACCGACAGTAAAAATAATTTTAAATTAAATGGCAAATATATTCAACAGATACCAGATTTTTATCTAAATTATTTCAATAAAGCTGACTTTTTTTTATTTCAGCTTATTATGGGGGGCACAAAAGTTCAGGTTATATACGTTGCCCATGTACCGCCTATCCCCCCAAGTCAAAGCTCCAGGCGTGTCTATTTGACATTTTTTTTTTTTTTGAGACAGAATCTCACTCTGTTGTCTGGGCTAGAGTGCTGTGGCATCAGCCTCGCTCACAGCAACCTCAAACTCCTGGGCTCAAGCAATCCTCCTGCCTCAGCCTCCTGAATAGCTGGGACTACAGGCATGCGCCACCATGCCCAGCTAATTTTTCTATATATATTTTTAGCTGTCCATACAATTTCTTTCTATTTTCAGTAGAGACGGGGTCTCATTCTTGCTCAGGCTGGTCTCAAACTCCTGAGCTCAAACAATCCTCCCGCCTCGGCCTCCCAGAGTGCTAGGATTATAAGCGTGAGCCTTATAATCGGCCTAAAGCTGACATTTTAATTCAATTTTTGAAAATTTAATTCTCATTATTTTGTAACAATAAAACAATCTTTTAAAAACTGGTATCACATTTCACACATTAGGTCCACACCTACGTTTAAGGCTAACGTAAATTGTTTAATATTACCCAATATTTCCGAGCACCCATGTTGGTAAAATCTCTCTAATTCATGAGAACCTCCAGAACCACGAATCGGGATTCTAAGAGAAGCAAGAAAATGCATGCTCAAAACCACTGGGAGAAGCCCTGATATTCACGGATTTTAAGAGGAAGGAATTGACAAGGTCAATGATGTTGTCTTTTCTCTTACCAAGCACTTCCGTCTCTCCAATCTTCCTCCTCACACTCTGAAGTGTTGTCCACCTCTGGCGTCTTCAGGAGCACAATTCACAAATCTGCACATCATCTGGCCATGGTTACCTTTTGCTTGAAGAACATAGGGTTAGACCTGTGAAGAAATGTTTCCCTGGGGCCTGAACACTGTCAGTCAAAGGAGTAGACATTCAGGATCATGGACTGGGCTGTGCCAATGCTGACTAGCTAATCCTGCACTAAGAGGTACCTATGTGTTTGTCAATAAATGCATTTTTGTGTATGTTTGTGAAATGCACCACCCAGCCTCTTGCCCAGATCTAAGGGTGGTATTGGTTGTGGCAAACTGACCACATCAAAATGAATTCAAGAAGCAAGTAACTATCCAACTTTAGCAAGAGTAAGTTTGACAAGCTTTGTGCCAGTTCTACAAACATGAAGAAACAACTGCTTTTGTAAGCAGCGTCACCATGGCTAAAGTTGAATGTCAACCAGGAAACAGCTAGTGCTAGCTTGGCCAAACTTGGCCCAAAGCCTGCAGGTAGGTAGCAAGAGGCCCATCCTTGAGGCCTTTATTGTCTCCTTCCTACCACCAGGTAGGGATAGGGAGGGGGTTGCTAACCTCGGCCTGACTGGGTGACACCATTTTCCACCCTCCAACAGAAGAGACCATCTCTAAATTTGGGACCAATTTACTAACTATTGAAGTTTAGAATCCCAAGGCTGGAGGCTTGGCAGCTGGCCAGGAAGGGGCATTAGGCCTGGAGTGAACTTTGTTCTTGCAGCTGGCTGGGTGTCTCCACCCTACCTGCCCTTTTCAGCTCTAAACTCTATTTCAGCAGCTGGCAAGTTCTCTGCTTCATTAGGGCATGTGTCATCACACCCCCGGTCCCCACCCCTAGGCTTAGGGGGATTCCAGAACCCTCTGTGAACAAGAAGCTGAGATCACCTACCAATGCAAAATCTATAGAGGACTTTCCACTTAGGAAGGTGGCTGCTGCTCTTCTATCCTGTGAATCCATGAATGAGGCTGATTTTGACTATGCTTCATTCTCATCAAGACTTTTGTAAATATATTTTTAAACATAAGTGTTCATATGTCCCAAAAGCCCATCTCAAAAAATTATTCCATTTCATTGTAATAATTGTTAGTTATCCAGTTAAAATATGGTCTGTTGTATAAGCTTGCGTACAAAATATTGAAATTATTTCATCCGTAGCAAGATTTAAGTGTAGGACAAAATAAACTAATCCCAAATCAACTCAGAGTTGAGTCTACCTCCTCTTCCTGCCTCTCCTCAATCCCAACCATCCTCCATTTGGCTTCATCGTACAGTCCTCTGTGGAGTTTTTAGGAGAGAACTTTAAATGTTTTGTTTCAGAGAATGTTTGCTGCTGTAACTCCAGCTCCCAGAACTTTGCCTGGCACCTTGTAGGCACTCAGTAAGTAGTCATTGAATGACTGAATCAAGTCTCTTAAAATGTACAAAATCAGACTCCTGACCAAGAAGAGTTACATCCTGCTCAAGAAGAGAAGTTTGTCTCTTTTTTTCCTTTATAATTCTTTTTCAAAATATAAAGGTAATTTGGAAATTTAGAAAATGTAGGAGTAGAGAATTTGGAAGCAACAGAAAAATATGAAGAAGAAAAGAAATCCTGATATCTTACCACTGCAGGCTACCACAAACAGTAGAAGGTTTTTAGGACTATAATTATTAATAATCAAGTAATTTGTATTCATAATAGAAAGAAATAGTGGCAAGAGGGAAGAAAAGAGGAAACAGTGGCATTCTCAAAGTAGAACACCTAGGCTGAGCAGAGCTTTAAAGAAAGCAGTTTGGAATTAGCAAGGGCTGCTGTGCTATTGTTCTGAGCTACTTTACAGCTTGGAGCACAAGGTCAAGGTCAAGGTCTGGTCCAGCCCCCACAGTTGCAAGGCCCCGTATCCTATGTCTAGCAATTTAAAATTTATACATCAGAATTTAAAGTCAAAATGACTTAAATCAAGTTGAATTTTTACTTGAAGATTTAATTAAACCTTATTAAATGTTTTTATAAATATATAACTTTTTGCAGTATCAGTATTCAGTGTCCATGTAGGTTCCATTGTAAAGAACTGATGTCATGCTTCCTGTATATTAGGATTGTGTGCATGTGTATAGATAACATGCATAAGAGTAATACGAATCGTTTAATGTCTCATAGTGTTCATTAGTCACTATGGGATATCTCTGGAACCACAAATTGGAACACAAAGAGAAGCAAGAATATTCAGCATCAGTGGGAAATGATATTGATTATGGATGAATCTCTCGAGGTCATGCTATCCGAAAGGAAGGGTTTGACAAGGTAATTTGTCTTTTCTTTCACCTAAGCCTTCTGCAGCTCAAATCCTCCCCGTCCTCCGAATCACGGGTCATCTCCAAAATCTGTGGAAGCACAGCCCACAAACCTTCACAGCATCCATAAATAGCTGCCTTTTGGTTTGAGAACATAAGGCAAGCGCTTTGCAGAAGTGTTTCCCTGGGGTCTGAGCTGTGTTAGTCACACGATTGGCTGTTCCAAAATAGGGCATAGCTCAACGCTATGCAGGCACTGACCACTGGATTCCAAAATGGCAGAAGTGCCCACGCAATCTCTGCTACACGTAGTCCGCGTGTTCTTGTGGCATGTGGTAGCCTCCAAAACATGGAGCCCAGTGCAGGGCCCTCTTACCCGGGGCCAAGGGCAATACTGAATTTGGAGCTCCCTTTGCCACCTGGGGCAGCCCAGCCAATGTTGTGGGCCCACCCAGGACAAGGCAGGAAAAGACTGCGACAAAGAACTGCCTGGGGCAATCATCAGTGCTTCACGGGATACAGGCTCACTTTTGAAGCAACTTGCCAGAGGCAGGACTACTGCGATGGGTAAACCTCTGTTGCAGAAACACAGGTCCCATTCCCAGGCGCTCTCTACAGCATCTTTGGTGGAGAGGGTCTGGCTGCTTCCCCTGCAAACTCATTGAAGCCAGCCATAGCTGGGAATGAAACCAGGAGACCATGACAGTGTGTGAGGGCCTCTGGCCCTGAGGTTCTCATTGCGCATGCCATGCACGGGGGTGGGGGAAACTGGGAAGGAGCTGTGGGAGGGGAGCAGGGCATGCTGGGAGCCCAGTGACCAGGCTGAAGAGGCAGGAGCCACCACAGTGATGAAACGCTAAATAGGCACCAGCTCTATCCACAACGTTGCTGGGGAAAAGCCATGAATGAGCTGGTGAGGTGGTCAAGTTTGCAATCCCTCCTTTCTGTAGCCAAAACCTTTCCTGATGGAGGGCAGAGGAACATGGCAGAACCACGCCATCATATGGATCAACAACAGCCAGACTACGGGAAACTCTACAGGACAAAATGGCTCAGGCACTTCGACAGCTGAATTGTAAGGAAAAAGAAGAGATGGAAAGGGGGTTGGAAATAGTTTAAAAGAGACTTAAAAGACATTTAAACAGAATCTCTTAAAAGGCAAGCTAGGCCAGGCACGGTGGCTCACGTCTATAATCCTAAGCACCCTGGGAGGCCGACACGGGGGGGGGGGGGGGGGGGGGGCCGCGGGGATTGTTTGAGCTCAGGAGCTCTCAGCCTGAGCAAGAGGGAGACCCCATCTCTACTAAAAATAGAAAGAAAATTATCTGGACAACTAAAAACTATATAGAAAAAATTAGCCGGGCATGGTGGTGCATGCCTGTAGTCCCAGCTACTCGGGAGGCTGAGGCAGGAGGATTGCTTGAGCCCAGGGGTTTGAGGTTGCTGTGAGCTAGGCTAACGCCACGGCACTCTAGCCTGGGCAACAGAGCGAGACTCTGTCTCAAAAAAAAAAAAAAGCGCAAGCTAAACTATAGTATGTAGGAATGCACAGTTGAGTGATAAAACTAGTTTTTGCAATTACTATAAAAGTCAGGGTCATGGTTACTTATGGGGGAGGGAGGAGGCTGTAATTTGGATGGGAAATGTGAAGGTTTTCTAGCGAGTTTGGCAAAGCTCTATTTCTTGACCTGGGTGGTATTTACAAGGATGTTAAGCTTATAATAATTAATTAAGTCATACATTTGTTTTGCTTTGTCTCTGTTCTATTTTATAGTTAAAAGGTTTTTTCGGGTTTTTAAATCTCCCCTGGAATATCCATTTGCTATGCAGTGTGATCCACAAGGACTTTGTTTTAGTGTTCTTAGGACCCAGAAACCCTTGGTAGAATTCTTACAATTTCCAATTCTTTGGTATCCACACCATTCATGCAGAGTTTTTCCACATGTTCATCATATGTTCTGACTATTCTGGGGCAGACCTGATTTTAAAGAGTCTATCTGCTTTTTACTGTAAATCATTATTTTCCCATAAATTCCAGGATCTTGAAGGATTGTATTTGAATGAACCAAATCATTAAGCACTTTTTGAGATTGCAGTCCTGCCTGACCGGAAAAAAAAAAATCCTCAATTATTCACAAAGTTGAGCTCACAGTGACCTATATTCTGCTGAGGGAAGTCTGTGTGTGCAGCACATTCTTGTCAGAAAGCCTGTGGGTGAAGGGCCAAGGAAAACAAGGAAAGAACAGTAGTGAATATTTCCAGACCCTTTTTCCTAAGCAATGTCCACCTCCTTGAGGCACAGTCGTTGGCATCCAGAGGACCAAAGATGGTACATAGATTTCTGCTGAAGTAGGAAGAGCCAGAGGGTGGATCCGATTCAACAACCACTGGAGCCAAGGATGGGAAACTAAGGTCAGCAGGCAAGTCTTCAGGTTGGAAGCAGAGCTAGAAACAGGGGCAAGGCCAAGGGGCAGGAGATGAACAGGTCCAGAGTGGGCATGTGTGTGGAACTGGTAGCTTTCCTTGTTGGCCATCCATCTTATGGGGGGTGGTTAATGACCTGGTGTAAGGGCAGCTCCCACCCCTCTGTCCACTCCCTCTAGGCATCTGGGCAGGGCAAGGCAGAATCAGGGCTGCTCCAATTTGTCTGAGGAATGACCTTTGCCTTTTCCTGAGAAGGGAGGCAGGTTTGCTCGAGGTTCTTCTGGTCTGCCTCATCTTCCCACAGTAGTACATGTTAGATAGAGCTAGCCAGAGTCTCTGCCATAACTGAGTACCTCCTCCCCCGTGTTCTCTTGTTTCCTATCTCTAGTGGTTGGGCCATAGTGGTAGGGCGGTATGGTAATCCCCAGAACCTCTGAATATATTATCTTATGTGACAAAAGAGACTTTGCAGATGTGATTGAATTAAGGATCTTGCAATGGGGATATCATCCTGGATTATCCAGCTGGGCCCAGCATAATCACAGTGTCCTTCTAAGAGGGAGGCAAGAGGATCAGAGTCAGAGAAGGTGATGTGACAATGGAAGCAGAGGTCCAAGAGAGAGAAACAGAAAGAGATTTGAAGATGCTATGCTGCTGGCTTTGAAGATGGAGGGAGGGGCCACAAGTCAAAGAATGCAGGCAGTCTGTAGCTGGAAAAGGCGAGGAAATGGACTCTTCTCTAGAGCCTCCAGAAGGAACACAGCCAACACCCTTATGTTAGGATTTCTAACTTCCCGAACTGTAAGATAATACATGAGTGTTGTTTTGAGTCACCAAGTTTGTGATGATTTGTTACAGGAGCAATAGGAGATGAGGCAGGCTGGTGAGGAGCCGGCCAAGGCAGGGATGGTAGATGTTGTTGGGTGCCTGGACAGAGGTCAATGACAGTGGAATTCCATGTGGCTGATTAAGCCTATGACCTTGCACGGGCTGAGAAGTAGACTTCAATAGACTGCTGAAGCAGTTGGGGGTGGGGGGCATTGAGAGGATGAGAGCCTTGCACTCTTTTCTCTGATCATCTCCCTTGGAGCCCAGTGTCTCTTGGCCCACATTGTAGAGTATCCCATAGGCCTCCTTTAAAGCTGAAGTGGTCATCAGAGTAGACATTTCTGAAGGAAAATAAAGCTGAGTGGACTGTGTCCTATTAGGGCAAGAAGAAGTCTTGCTGGATATTAACAAGCAGCTGGCATTATAATGGGGCTTGGGGGTAGTAAAGATGGAAGCTCTAGTGACCAAAGAATGGAATGTTCTGGGTAGAGGGAGGCAAATTTATAGGTGACCTGTTACCTGGATGATGAGTTAGCATGGAGCCAGGTGAGTCATTCAGGCTGGCTGTGGGGCATGAATTGGAAAGCTGTAGTGACTGTTGCCCAGTGGTAGAAACTCTGGAAGCTTCTGTTCCTTCCTCTGTGAAATGGGATGAACGTAATACTTACCTTACAGGGTTCTAATTAGGCTTAAGGAGATAATCTGTGCCAAATGCTTAGTGCAGTGCCTGGCACACAGAAAGCATTCAGTGAAGGCTATAATTAGATAAAACTGCAGCCTAAATTGGAAATTCAGTAGAGGGTGCCCTGCGGAGGTGGAAAGGTTCTTTGATAAACAGAGTGGGTGGAGGTCCGTCGAGTGCAGGTAGTGAGGTGTGTCAGATGGCATTGTGGCACTGGTATGGGACAGGTCCATCAGAAAGTCCAGCAGATGGCTCTCCACATGGTGGTCAGGAGCAGATGGCCAGGTCCTAAGAGCCACCGAAGCCTGTCCTCAGGCAGAATACATACATGATGGTGCATACCCACAAGAAGGGCAGGCCTCGGGGCCCCACAGCCACCTCATCCTTATCCCTGTAAAACAGGGATATCTCTGGCACCTCTGTCACAGTGACAAGTGGCCAGGCAGTCCAGTGCTGGGGATTCCATCCAGGGCCAGGCCAGAGCAGAGCACCTGCAAGACAGAGCTCTAGAGCAGAGTGAGCCAGGGGTAAGGCCACACCAGGTGAGCCCGGTGAGTCCAGGCCTGATGTAGCTGGGTCCATTCAAGGAGACAAAAGGGGAAGACCAAGACTGGACATGAGAGAGAAAACCCAGCATCAGAAGCCAGAATGCAGAGGCGCCAAGTCCAGTGGGAGGCAGGGATGCATGAGGCAACTCCCCACCGACTGAGGGCCTGAGATTGCTTACACTGGCTGTCCAGGTTGGGGAGTGTGTGAGTCAATCTGGCTAACTTTGTCAACAATTCCAGGCTGTTTGAAGAGTTCGGGGGGAACATTTAAATGCAACTTTTATTTTAATGTCAAAATGAATGCAAAAGGTATGAGAAGAACATGTAGTTTTACAAAGTTGTCCTTATACCATTTTGTACTCAGTGGAAAAGTGGGATAAATCTTTTTTTACAGTGAGAAATCAGACTTCATGAACACAACCAAAGAACCATCAGCTCCACTAGTTCTGCAGCTTCTATTGTGTGTGTGAAGAAAATTTGCATGAAATTCTTCTGTTAAAATGGAAGAGTACTTTTGTAATCAGAAGAACAGTTATCCTTTAAACAGCTCATCCCATTATCTAACACTGCAATGGTTTCAGATTGTACTGAACATCAATTTTCACATAGTTAAGAACCTGCAGTTTTTCATCAGCACAAACAAAAAGTAGAACAATTGTGGAAAAGTTTTGTTCCAAAACTGCAAAAGAATTAACCAGTGGTATTGGGTGAAACTTTCTCTCTTATATAGTAGATTTATCCAAATTCAAATATAAAAAGTTGTTCTTGCCATTACTAAAATATTTTATGAAAACACTATAATTGAAGTGAAAGCTCTTGAACTTTGCATTCTACTGTGGATATTAACTGACTGATTAAATAAATATTTTCATTGTTATACGCCATAAAGGACATACCACTAAGAGTGCTGGCATTTCTGCTCAAGATATTAAGGCTGACTTTGGAGAAGCAAAACTTTAAAAAGAGTTGTAGCAGAGTTTAGAAGGAAGAAACACTTCTGAAAATTTTTAGCTCCTAGAAAGAAAATTGTAGGAGACAATTCTTAATGACAGTATAGACAAATATTGAGAGCATCTATTGACTATTCTAATTTCCATAGGGAAACAAAGGCCCCTGAATGGGATGATCTGAAGAAAGTTTGGAATCTGTTAAAAATCCTTCTTCCTTCTTTATCAGAGTGTGGCATCATCCTTATACTATTTCTCAATGAGAACAGTAGTCAAAAGGAACACACAGTATTATCTTCAAATCAGGAACGGTTGAATGTACATAAAGACGTTCATCATGAGAACATGAGGATATTGGTCTTCTCAGTTCTAGAGCAGTGAGATTGTTTTGTTGATTATCCAATTTGAGGGATCAGAAAAGTAATTGGCCATTGAAACCATAAAAGCTCTCCTGAAAATTCAAATTAATTACTCAAAGACAAGCCAAGAAATTTTTGAAATTGAAAAGAAGAATAAATAATTGTTGAGCAAACTGAGTTCTCCAAACAAAGACTTGTAGACTGACATCATTTTTCCTTCTACTCATAATGGCAAATGATGAAAAAGGCAATACAAATAATGTACTATTGAGCATATGTTTTGCTGCTGAATTTCATATGCATTTTAATTAATGTTTTTCATTTCCATGTAGGTCATACATTAAATATATAACCAAATTTGGTTTTTTATGCGTAAGACTTTTCATATAGGAGAACTATGAAACACTGTTGAAAGAAATCAGAGATGACACAAACAAATAGATCCATCGTGCTCAGGGATTGGTAGAGTCAACATTGTTAAAATGTCCATACTGCCCTAAGTAATTTACAGATTCAACACAATCCCCATAAAAATACCA
The DNA here is from genome assembly GCF_041146395.1 of Eulemur rufifrons. Lineage (NCBI taxonomy): Eukaryota > Metazoa > Chordata > Mammalia > Primates > Lemuridae > Eulemur > Eulemur rufifrons. The sequence goes on from NC_091012.1 coordinate 109,058,372, forward strand.
ATATAATATTTCACAGATCTAGAAAGAATAATTCTATGCTTCATTTGGCACCAAAAAAGATCTCAAACAGTCAAAGCAATCTTAAGCAAAAAGAACAAATCTGGAGGCATCACATTACCAGACTTCAAACTATGAGGCTGTAGTAACCAAAACAGCATGGTGTTGGTACAAAATTAGGGACATAGACAAATGGAACAGAACAGAGAACCCAGATATAAAACCATCTACCTACAACCAACTGATCTTTGACAAAGCAGACAACAATGTACACTACAGAAAAGAAGCCCTATTCAATAAATGGTGCTGTGAAAATTGGATAGCTACATGCAGAAGAATGAAACAGGACCCCTATCTCTCACCACTTACAAAAATTCATTCAAGATGGTAACAGATTTAAATGTAAGACATGACACCATAAAAATTTTAGAAGAAAATGTAGGAAAAACTCTTCTAGACATTGGCCTAGACAAAGAATTTATGACTAAGACCCCAGTGGCAAATACAGCAATGACAAAAATAAATAAATGGAACTTAATTAAATTAAAAAGCTTCTGCACAGTAAAGGAAATAATCAACAGAGCAAATAGACAATCTACAGAATGGGAGAAAATATTCACAAACTATATATCCGACAAAGGGCTAATATCCAGAATCTACAAAGAACTCAAACAAATCAGCAAGAAAGAAACAAGCAACCCTATTAAAAAGTGGGCAAAAGGCATGAACAGAAGTTTTTCAAAAGAACATAGACAAATGGCCAACAAACATGAAAAAATGCTCAATGTCACTAATCATCAGGAAAATGCAAATTAAAACCACAATGAGAATTCTCACCTTACCCCAGTGAGAATGGCTTTTATTTAAAAGTCCAAAAACAACAGATACTGGCATGGGTGCAGAGAGAAAGAAACACTTATACACTGTTGGTGGGACTGCAGATTAGTACAACCTCTATGGAAAACAGTATGGAGATTTCTCAAAGAACTAAAAGTAGACCTACCATTTCATCCAGCAATCCCACTACTGAATATCTACCTAAAGGAAAAGAAGTCATTTTATTAAAAGATACCTGCACTCGAATGTTTATTGCAGCACAATTCACAATGGCAAAGATCTGGAATCAACCCAAGTGCCCATCAATTCATGAGTGGATTAACAAAATGTGGTGTATGTATACCATGGAGTACTACTGAGCCATAAAAAATGATGAATTAATGCCTTTTGCAGCAATTTGGAAAGAACTGGAGACCATTATCCTAATCAAAGTATCTCAAGAATGGAAAAACAAACACCACATGTACTCTCTAATAAATTGGAACTAACTGATGGGCACACATGTGCACAGAGGGAAGTAAATGTCATTGGAAATCAAGTGGTGAGGGGGAGGAGGAGAGGGATAAAAACATACCTAATGGGTACAATGAACACTTCGGGTGATGGGCACACTAATAGCCCTGACTTAAGCATTATAAAAGCTATCCATGTAACAAAAACATTAGTACCATCTTAGTATTTTGAGATTAAAAAAAAAAAAGACTTTTCATATAAACACAGGACCAAGGAGACTAACACATGGTGAGTACCAATAATGAACTAAGTGCTTTATTTCATTCAATCCTGACAACCCTAGGAGAGGAGCATTATCATCCTGATTGATTTTACAGATGAAGAAACTCAAGACTCAGGCCACGAAGTAATTTGCTTCCACAGCTGGTATGAGGGACAGATATATATTTAAAACCAAATGCTGGGGTGGGGGTTTAAATATCTAGCCAACTTGCTAAAGTCACAAATCAAATACAAAAATGCTTGTCGGATTTTGTGACCAGATTTCCAATTTGGGAAGTAGAACCACTGTCATTATAGATGATGCTGAATACATATAGGATACAAGCCATGTGGAAACATGGGGACTTCCCATGAGGAGGGGTCAGATGAGCAGATTTGACGTAAACCAATAGTTTAGACAAACAGTGTTCTTTGAGGATGGGTTGTGGGTGATACATAGTTGAAAGTAAGGAGTTCTGGTTTAAAGTAGCAACCACACATATTCCCATCTTCTTACCCAAACCCTACTAAGATGGTTTGCAAAGGCTTTTAAAAGGAATTAACCCAAAGAGAATGGGCAAGGCTCTAACAGCAGAGGGGAAGTGTTGATAATAGAAGAAAAATGGAAAGTAGATGATGGAAGGACAATTGACCTGACAGGTAGAGAAAGTTAGGATAGGGGCCTGCAAAGGGTGATGCCAACATGAACTGGACCAGTCACGTTGAATGTTAGGCTCAGGACTGGGGCCTCCAGAGTCTCTAATTAAAGGCCCAAAACAGGGGCATCAGTTGCAAGTGTGTGTAGTGAGCAGTTTGGCTAGACACCTAGGTTCCTTTGACCACCCCACACAGCCAAGAGACCCTTCCTTCCTCCCCATTGTCTTCTCCAAAGAACCTTCCCAGAGACAATGCCTAACACTGACTTTCGGAGATCCCCAAATAAAACAGGCTACTTTCTGGTGACCACCTTTAGTGAAACCCACCCACTGGGAAGCCCCAACTCATACCCAGCACTTCCAATCAGCTTTTTAGTGCTTCCCTCGTAAATATCAACAAACAGCCAAGATCACTAGACATTTCATAAAAGCCTCCATTGTGAGAAAGAGAGATTAAAATGGACAAACAGGAAAAAAAATGATCAACAGAAAGAACTCAGAGAAAACAATGACAATGCAAGTAGCAGAATTCAAAAAATGATATTTAATATTCCTGGAGAGGCCGGGCGCGGTGGCTCACGCCTGTAATCCTAGCACTCTGGGAGGCCGAGGCGGGTGGATTGCTCAAGGTCAGGAGTTCGAGACCAGCCTGAGCGAGACCCCGTCTCTACTAAAAATAGAAAGACATTATATGGACACCTAAAAATCTATATAGAAAAAATTAGCCGGGCATAGTGGCGCATGCCTGTAGTCCCAGCTACTCGGGAGGCTGAGGCAGTAGGATCGCTTGAGCCCAGGAGTTTGAGGTTGCTGTGAGCTAAGCTGACGCCACGGCACTCACTCTAGCCTGGGCAACAAAGTGAGACTCTGTCTCAACAAAAAAAAAAAAAAAAAAAAAAAAAAAAAAATATTCCTGGAGAAATAAGAGAAGATCTTGTATCCATAATTGAAAGTAAAGAATTTTAGTTGAACTGTGAGGCTTAATCACATGTGTTCCTTTTCTCTTCACCAAACCCTATTAAAGTTTTTGCAGAGAGATTTCAAGGACTTCAGCCCTAACAACAAAGAGGACAGGAGAGGCTTCAACAATGACATAAGAACAGGATGTTATGGGAAAGAAACAACCAAAAACAGCAAAGAGTTCTCGGAAATGTAAAATTGATAACCAGAATAATAGAAATAATAAAAATTCAACAAAATGCTTAGAAGATAGGGTTGAGCAAATCTTCCAAAAGTAAAACAAAAATACAAAGATAGAAAATAGGAGGAAAAGGACCGAGCACGGTGGCTCATGCCTGTAACCCTAGCACTCTGGGAGGGCAAGGCAGAGAGGATCTCTGGAGCCCAGGAGTTTGAGACCAGCCTGAGCCCTGAGCAAAGGTGAGACCTCTCTACTAAAACTAGAAAAAATTAGCCAGGCATGGTGGCGCACGCCTGTAGTCCCAGCTGCTCAGGAGGCTGAGGCAGGGGGATCACTTGAGCCCAGGAGATTGGGGTTGCTGTGAGCTAGGCTGATGCCACAGCACTCTAGGCTGTGGAAAATAGAAGGAAAGAAAATAGGAGGAAAAGATAAGAAAATTAGAGTATCAATCCAGGAATTCCAGCATCCAACCTTATGCTCTTCATTCCATAAAGACAGAGAATGGAAGAAAAGAAATGATCAAAAAATTATTATATAGCAGTTCCTGCAACTGGAATCTCCGTATTGAAAGGATGTCCCAATTATCAACCCAATAAATTGCAGGTGAGAGAGGGAAGACCTACAAGAAGGTACATCAAAAAAAAAAAAAAAAAGAAGGTACATCACCAATAAATTTTAGATACTAAGGACAAAAATGAAAATCCTAAAAGTCTAATATAAGATCCTAAGGCTTTCACTCAAAGGAACAGGAACTGAAATAGCATTGGACTTCTCCACAGAAATACTGGATGCTGGTAGGCGGTAGAGCAGTGCCTTCAACATTATATGGGAAAATCGTTTTTAATCTAGGAGCCTCTATTCAGTCAAATAATCCATCAAGTGGAAGGTAGAATAAAGACATTTTTGGACAGAAATGCTCTCAAAAGTACACTTTCCATGCATGCTTTCTTAGGAAGCCCCTGGAGGATACGCTCCAGCAAAGTGAGGGAGTAAAACAACAATGAGAAAGAAGGGGATCATGGAAACAGAACATGGGAGACAAGAGGCAGGAAGTTCTGAGATAATGGCTAAGAGAAGTTACAGAATGGCAGCTGTGCAGCAGGCCTGGAAAGCAAAGAGTTGAAAAGGGAGAAAGAGTAGGAGGTATCTCCAGGAAAAAACTAGGACTGAGTTGTTTGTGCATGTGAAAAGTACCACAGACTGGCTTGTGATAATGATATTGCAGTATCTGGGGTGCAGTAATGTTAACTACATGGAAAACAAAGCAGATGCCTGTGGAGGACACTGTCTGTTCCACTGCTGGCTCTTTAAGCTGAGTCAATCAGTCTCGAGCCTCTCTGAACTGTCTGGCTGATGTTCCAGGCAATATTTCAAGATCAGTACTACCACGGATCAATATTCCCAACCTGTGTGATCTTGTTGTAAAATGTAGAAGGCAAGGACTTAGTTTTTCTTGTTTAAGGTGAATATCCAGTGCCTAGAATAGTGCCTGAAATTTGGTAGAACTTCAATAAATATTTATAAAATTGAAAATAAAACAGGTAACTAAAAAGTGAAGGCAATTATAAACTCCAGGAAAAATGAAGGTGTGGCAGACATTATTTGCTGCCTCCCCGGTAGCCACTCCTCTTTCTTGCTTGCTAATCAAACCCTGATTTCATTTCGATATAGATCAGCTTCATCTACTTCCCGTTGGGACTCCTCTCTGTTCCCCAGAGGGAGAATGCTGATTAGTCAATCATGGTAATTTATTCCCTTTGATGGTTTACAAATGAGCAGATAACACAATTCTGGCCAATGAGAACTGAGAAGAAGTCTGCTGTGAAGATTCTAGGGAAGTTCTCACGCTTAGGAAAGTGACAAGAAGATAGGATATTCTCTCTTCGAGCCAATGGATGCTCTTTGATCCTTACAGATGCTTCAACCTTCTTGTGACCATGAGGAGACAAGCAAGAGGACCAAAGCTAACAGCTGAGGATGACACAGCAGAAAAATAGAAGACTTGGATCTTTGCTGATATCACTGAGTCACTGAATTAACCAACCCGGGAACTTCCCTAGCTCTGGACTTCTTATTATGTGAGATGACAAACTTCATTATTGTTTAAGTCATTTTGAGTTGAACCTTCTGTCACTTGCAGCAAAAACACCCAAACAGGCATATGCTGTTGGTTGGCTACTGATTCCCAACTCCCTTCTCCATGATAGAGGCTGAAAATGCCAAACACTTGCTTTCCTAGCTTCCTTTGCACCTAGGAGCTCCGGTGACCTAGTTTTGGCCCATGAGATGTAAGGAGAAGTCCATTTGGAGCTTTGGGAAAGGAATTCTTCCCACAGCAAAATAAAAGAGAAAGGCATGGGAGGAGAAATTGCTTTTTCTTCCTGCTTTGAATGATGTAGTGTGACAATGTGACTCTTGGAGCTGTGTCAACCATCTTGTGACTATCAGGAACAAAACTGACTATGAAAACCAAGATACTGGCTGAGCATGGTGGCTCAGGCCTATAATCCCAGCATTTTAGGAGGCCAAGGCGGGAGGATTGCTTGAAGCCAGGAGTTTGAGACCAGGCTGGGCAATGTAGCGAGACCCTCATCTCTACAAAAACTTTAAAAATTAGCTGGGTGGTTGCTTGAACCCAGGAATTTGAGGTTACGGTGAGCTATGATGGGGACACTGCTTCCAGCCTGGGCAACAGACCAAGATCCTGTCTCAAAAAAAAAAAAAAAAGAAAGAAAAGAAAAAGAAAAAAGAAAACCAGGCCATCGAGGATGGCAGAGTGGAAAGAGGGAAGGGACTGGGTTCTGGTGACATTGCTGACCCTTGGCCTGCCATGCTTATTAAGTAAGTGAGAAATAGCTTTATAGTTTAAGCCACTGCTGGTGATGAATTTTCTGTTACTTGTAGCTTGGAGCAAGCATCCTTACTGATATACCCATATTTACAGAATTGTTGGGTAAAAAAGGAGATGCGGAGCTTCACGAGGTGGCTCATGCCTGTCCCGGCTACTTGGGGGCGCTGAGGCAGGAGGATTGCTTGAGCCTAGGAGTTTGAGGGCAGCCTGGGCAATATAGCAAGACCCTGCCTCTTAAAAAAGAAAGGAAATGTGGCTGTCGAGCAAAATCTAGCTCAGCATTGAATATTTGCATGATCATAATCATATAAAGAGTGATTATTGTTTTAACCAAAAATTATAAAATAGCCCTGTTGGGAGAATAAAGGAGGGAAATGGGATCAGGTTGTGTGAAAAGGCTAAGTCCTCATTACTGTGACAAGAAGTCACAGATAAGGCCTCAATTTAAAAAATAGTACATAGTGATTTAACCATTAACTGCCATGTGAGTTGTATTTAACTCATGCTAGTTTTGAGCCAGGGTCCTCGTGAAACATAAGTAAGTCACACATTTCTTTGCTTTGGGAGCCTCGAGAACTATTTTTCAAGTTGCATATAATTCACACACAGAAAACGGTAAAAAAAAATTTTTTTTCATTAAATTAGAAAGGATCATTTTGTTTTTGAAGTTTTTATTCTATTTTTGTAATGAAATGCTGTGGTCCCAAGGAAAGAGTTTTTTTTTTTCCAGTGTGGCAGTCAATGGTGTTAAGCATATTAATTAAAAATACAGCAATATGTATCCGGAGAAAGAGAGAAAAGGGCTGAAAGTATCTGCTTTGGAAGATAAGCAGGGGAAGTACGGAAGGTGGGGGCAGGCAACTGCCCTGGTTCATTAAGCCTTTTAGTTCTACTTGACTCGTTTTAAAAAATGAACCTGTACTTTCTGATAACATCTTAAATTAATTTCAAATTAAATCAAATAGCGTTACAAATTTGGAAACAAATTTCACTAATAAAATCATGCCAGCTGGGCATGGGTGGCACACACCTATAGTCCCAGCTACTCAGGAGGCTGAGGCAGAGGATCACTTGAGCCCAAGAGTTCAAGACGAGCCTGGGCAACATATTAATAGCAAGACCTGTCTCAGAAAAAAATGCCAAAGAGAAACAAACTAACCAAAAAAAAAAAAAAGAGTGATTATATAGTATGCTACTCATTAACATACTTTAATATAATTCATATTATTTATAACTTAACAGTTATAAAAATGGGTGGAAGTTACAAAGACAAGGCTGTTAGGGGTGGATGGTGATGTGTATTTGTGATGAACGTAGGAAATGTGGTGACCGAGCCTGAAATTTTGGCTTCCAGTTCAAGACATCAACTTCTCAGTTTACAGAGACTAGTTTTGTGCATATCACACACTCAGTCTTATACGTGAATCTCTTTGGATCTCTGCAATAAAGAAGCTCAACAGTCCAGCAGGGGAGCCAAGAGTGACCAACAAACATAAAGCATAGGACAGCTCTAGTAAGGGGTCAAGAGCAGCTAATGAGTTAGCACTGGTGTGGTCAGGCACAGCCCTATGGACAATGTGGGTTTGACCTGGGCCATAAAGAATGAATGGTGTTTCAGGAGGCAGCAGGAAGGACCGTGGGGTTCCAGGTAAAATATAATAAGACAGACAAAATCATTACTGTAGGAACCATTCTTTACATACAAAGAGCTCTTCTAATAAAACAAGTAAAAGACCAAGAACCCAGTAGAAAAAGGAGCAAAGAATATATGTGGATATCATTAACCAAAAAAAACACAAGTGCAAATGAACCTTTATTATGCCTGTGAAGAGTCACAGGCATACTAACAGAAATAGTCAATACATTCCATTTTCAGCCAGGCTCAGTGGCTCACACCTGTAATCCTAGCACTTTGGGAGGCCAAGGTGGGAGGATCGTTTGAGGCTGGAAGTTCGAGACCAGCCTGAGCAACATAGTGAGATCCCATCTCTACAAAAAATAGAAAAATTAGCCCTAGCCTGGAATAGTGGCACGCACCTGTAGTCCCAGGTACTCGGGAGGCTGAGTCGGAAGGATGGCTTGAGCCCAGGAGTTCGAGGTTGCAGTGAGCTGTAATGACACCACTGCACTCTAGCCTCGGTAACAGAATGAGACCCTGTCTCAAAAAAAAATTTTTTTTCCCATTTTTCTCTCTCACATTAGCAAAGATCAAAAAGTTTGATAACACTGTGTGCAGCTGGCAGAATGCTAAGATGGGCCCCTAAATTCCCACTGCCTGGTATACACACACTTCTCCTAGTCATTCACTCAAAAACTAATCTGGGTGGTACTGGAAAGGAATTTTGCAGAGGTGACTAAATTCCCAAATCAGGTGACCTTAAGATTATCCAAATGGGCCTGATCTAATCATACGGCCCTTTAAATCTGGGCCTAGAGGTTGGAGACAGGGAAATCAGAGATCTAAAACACAAGAAGGATTCATTGCGCTGTTGTTCACTTGAAGATGGAGGGGACCGCGTGGCAAGGAAGGTGGCAGCCTCTAGGAGCTGAGAGCAGGTCCCTGCTGACAGGCAGCAAGAAGAGGCTGACCTCAGTCCCGCAACCATAAGGAACTGAATTCTGCCAACCACAAAAACAAGCTTGGAAGTGAACATTTCCCCAGAGCCTCCAGACAAGACCTCAGCCTGCCAACACCTTGATTTTAACCTTGTGATACACTGAGCTGAGGACCCAGCCACGCCATGTCAGACTTCTGAGCTACAGAACTGTGAGCTAATAAATGGGCGTTGTTCTAAGCCGCTGAGTTTGTGGTAATTTGTTATGCAGCAACAGAAATCTAATTTGCTGTGCTTAGAAGGGCGTGGGGAAACTGGCACATTCATGTATTGCTGGTCAGCATGTAAATAGGTTTAACCTCTATGGAGGGCAAATTGGCAGTATCTGTGAAAATTAAAGTTGCTCATCCCTTTGACCTGGCAACTCCACCTTTAAGGATTCATCCTACAGAAACACTCACAGCGCGCAAGATGGTCTGTAAACAAATATATACATTGCAGCTTTGTTTCTAATATTAGTGACAAAAGACTATATGCAACCTAAACAGTTATCAATAGTAGGCTAGCCAAATACATGATGGTGTGGCTCCCATAATGAAACTGCTCCAGATACTGGCACGGAAAGATCTCCAGGAACTATTTTTAGGTAAAACTGTAAGGTTTAGGATAGAGTATAGAATGCTACTATTTGTATGGAGTGAAAAAGAAAAATATAATCAGCTATGTTGGTAAATGCATGGGAGATCTCTGGAAGATAGACAAGAAACTGGTTCTGAGGGTTGCCTTGGGGGATGGGACCTGGCCTAGGAGGGAGACTGTTTCCGGGTTACCTTCATTCTCTTCTGAGAACAAAGCAGGTGTACGTCTCACCTGTTCAGAACAATAAACACAACAGAACAAGATGAGCTCTGCTCTTGTGGGTACTTGAATCAGAGAATGAAGCTACATTTCGTTAAAGGAAGGAAGGAGAGGGAAAGATGGGAGGGAGAGAGAAAGAGGGAGGGCAGGGAGTAGGGGAAGACACTGCCACTCCCATCTGTTCAACTGAATCCTTTTCTACTTGGTATCAACCCTATGGCTCATTTTCAGGCAAATGTCCACTTGCAAATAGGCACAGAGATATCCCCCACGAGAAAGACTTCCGCCGCCTCCTGGTGCTGACCGCACACGCACCCTGGCGCACAGCTGGGGACCCCGTCAGTATTTCCAGTGCGCCTAAGTGATGGACTTAGTAATCGATGCTCTATGCATGTTCTCTGTCGCCTCGGTAGGGTGGAAATGTGGTTTTGTTTTTACATTTGCTGAAAGATTCTTAAACTTTTGCTAAAAAGTTGGCATTTCAATATTAGGTGGTATCTTTTTTTTAACAGGCACCAGTGGGGGAAAGAAGGTTGGGTAGGGTGTTTGCACGTGGTGAGCTGAGTTTGAAATTGAGAAAGGACTCCGTCAAGGACGGAATGCGGCATTCCCCCCTCCCCACCTGGCTGTGCAGAAGACCCGGCACTGCCCACCCTGCCACTCGCACGTGTGGGAGGAAGCACCCTGCCTACCCCGCGTCCGGCCGTGCTGAACTGTTTGCAGTTCCCGGGTTTCTCACATCCACGTGCCTTCCACGTGCCTTTCCCCTTGCAGGTCCTTCTGCCTAGAACCCAACCTTTCTCCCTCTTCTGCCCCTGACCAACTCAGGCTTCGCCTCTGACTTGGTTCAACGTTTATTTGTTTGGTAAAACTTTCGTGATCCATCCGGTCTGGGCTGGGGGCCGCTCTTCTGTGTTCCGAGAGCCCCTGTTCACATCTCTCTTTTCCTAGTTTATGTTCCTCCAAAAGCAAACACTGACATGAGGACTTTGGGTGCAGGTGGTTTATTTGGAATGTGATCCCAGGAATCACAAGTGAGAGAGCGGGGAAGGGGAGGAAAGCCAATGAAAGGTGACTTCAGGAGCTGGCTGCCACCGTGGGCAACTGGTGCACAACCCTGGTGGGGCTCGTTGGAGAGACTGGAGCAGGCCTCAAAATCGTCCCACTGGAACTACTGTACTGTACGCTTAATTATGGTTAAGATGGTCAGTTTTATGTTAAGTGTTTTTTACCACAATTAAAACACTGTCCCACTGGAGGACAGGGACCTGGGGCGTTTCTCCACCAACTCACATCCCTCACTGCTAACTGCCTCCCCACCCTCCTACAATTTGGGGTCGCCCCTCCAGTGGCGCTCAAGCAAAGCTGAGAGAGGCAGGCGTTTGAGGCAGGAGGTGGTCACATGCCTGCCACGGCTGCGCCTGAGCTCAAGTGGGCCCAGGGGCTACATGGCAGGCCATAGACAACACTTTCATACCGAATTGTGGTTTTCTTTTTATTTCCTCTTCCCTACCCCATAGACTGTATCCCCAGCTTCAGGCAGTATACTGGTACACATGTAGTGCTCAAAAACTGCTTACTGAATGAGTGGATGGATGAGTGAATGAATAAGCTTGGAGCTTCTGAATACTGAGGGAGCAAATAGATTTGGGGGGGGGGGGCACTAAGATCAAATTACAGCAGCGTGAATGCCAGAATGGGTTGTCTACTTTAAGAATTTGAGGGAAGAACTTTCATACACAAAAATCGGCAGAAAACACAGGAGTTTCAGATCGTGAAAATCTGAAAGCAACTTGGTAAATGAGATTGTTCCATATCCACCTTGTGTCACAGGATGAATGTATCACATTGAAAAATCTAGAATGCTGGTAGCATCTGAGAGCCTCACGAGGTGACTTCCCCAGTGTCCCCTTCTCAACCAGGGGCTATCCTCAATCCATCCCGGAACTTCCTTCCAAGTCCAAACAGAGGAGCTGTTTCCTTTTAGTTGCCTTTTTAAGCCTAAGTGCTATTGACAGTAACAACCAGGGCAAAACTAAAATTACCCGAGACAGGAAGAACAAGTAGCAGCAAGCCATGTGGCAATCAGGTGTTGTGTGCACAGTGATTGCCGTCCTCGCTTAATTGCCCGCCACACCCTCCCAGCCCAGTTCATGTTTCTGGATGGGGCAGGCCTGGCCACGCAAGTGACCTGCCCACTGCCCTTGGGTCAGTAGGTGTGCCCGTCTGAGCACTCCCACGGTCTCTGCCACGCTGGCACCTGGATTGGACCACTCCGCCCAGGTTGCCATGAAGTGGAAGGGAATGGAGTTGCTCCCATGCCCTCTGGCCTGGAGCCAGGACCTGTGCTCCTTGATGACAGGGACAGCCCCCTTAGGCCACTGAAGGCCCTGACTCACCTGTTCTACCTACAATAGGTGTGGCTTCAGTGGAGACGCTACAGGTAAGGGCCTTGGTGGCCCTCAGAATGGGGACCTGCTTTCCCGGCAGCCTGGGGTCCAACAGGACCGCTCTGGGGCCCACAGAAAAGAGTATGGTTAAGCTCTGGGAGGTTCAGCTCGCCCACCCTGAAATGTAAGGAGAGCACAGCGCTCAGAGGCATACGATGGACGCAGCCCTTTCGACAGGGATTAGCGTATGGAATCGAACATCCCTGAAGCTCTTGCCTTCCCGGGCATCTTAGACACAGCACTTTTCCAGCTTTTCTGCTACACTTCCCGTCTGGGCAGCACCTGCTTGGCTTGCGGTGCCCCCAGGCTTCTGTCCTAGTCTTCCCTAATTATGGGCCTCCCCACCCTGCTCATCAGTGAACTCACCAAGTTTGGCTTCAAGGATCATTCCTTGAGAGCTCCAACTGCAGTTCACCCTTGCACCATTCTCTTTATATTTGCCAGGGCAGAACTTTCTAGGGGCTCAATAGATATTGACTCCTCCATTTCTACCTACCGGATTCCCTCTCCTCTGCCTAAATCCAGCCAAAACAGAACTTCCTGTCCAGACCATGTAGCACCAGGGGGCAACCCTGGACAGCTATGCTCCTGCCCTCCTCTAGCTCTCCGGACTGCGTCTCCAAGACACTTCCTGTGGCCCCCAGGTGCGTGGCAGGGGGAGGGAAATGTGGGACACAGTCTCCTCTCAGGTTCCTAAATATGCGTCTGGCCAAAGACCTCTGGCTTCTGGTTTCCCTTTCTACTTACCCGACTCTCCACCCTTCCTCTGGCCATAAGCCCAGAAAAGTGACCTTGGGACCCACTGCCACACCTCTCCTGGCCCTGCCTCCATGTTTCTGCCCACAATTCCTGGGAACCAGAAGGGGTGACCTTTGTGCTTTCATTTCCTCCAGGTCACATCCTCCTACTCGAAGGCAACAAGCCTCATGCCTGACTGATGTTGGCAGAGGGGTATCTTCTCTCTCCCATGGAAGAGATATCTTTAGGATTGGTTTTTAATTTGCTCAAAAGGTTTGGAAAAACCTTCCCTGCTCCCAAGCAGATGGCTACAGGCCATTCGGGGAGAAAGTTGTCTACATAGAAATGCAAGAGAGAAAAAGCATGTTCATATTCTCCACAGTGTTCCCTCTGTTCCACGCGGATTTCCTCAGTGACTGTCAGGACAGCCAGGAGGTAGTTACCATTGTTATTCGAATTTTACAGTTGGGAAGATTAAAGCACAAAGAGGTCATGTGACTTTCCCCATGTCCCATGGCCAAGAGTGGTAGGGCTGGGATTTAAACCTGGGTCCTGACCGGGAGCGGTGGCTCACGCCTGGAATCCTAACACTCTGGGAGGCCGAGGCGGAAGGATCACTTGAGCTCAGGAGTTCGAGACCAGCCTGAGCAAGAGAGAGACCCCCACCTGTACTAAAAATAGAAAAAATTAGCAGGGCAACTAAAAATTGATAGAAACAACAAAAGAAAATTAGCCAGACGTGGTGGCACATATCTGTAATCTCAGTTACTCGGGAGGCTGAGGCAAGGTTGCTGTGAGCTAAGCCGACACCATGGCACTCAACTCTAGCCTGGGCAACAGACCGAGACTCTGCCTCAAAAAATAAATAAATAAAATAAAATAAACCCGGGTCCTGGCTTCACCCCAGAAGTAAACACATTTTCACCTTTTGTGCTCCTGGCCATGTAATCTTGTGTCAATTTCCTCTTTAGACTGTAAATCATCCTCCCTCTCCAGGACCCCGTCAAGCCCTCAGCCCAGATCCTCATCGTTTCATTCCTGGATTCCTGCCCCAGCTTCTCAATTGCCAGTCCTTGCTTACAAGACATTTTTACAGAAATGCCAGGCTATTCCTTCTTAAATTCTGCTGTCTTCACATCACTGCAATAACTTTTGGCTCCACATCCCCCCAGCCCTGAGATGTGTCCTGGCTTTTAGAGATGACCCCAGCCCACCTCTCCAATCCCCAACTCCCCCAATCTCACCTTTCAGGCCAGCACAAGCTGCCCCCAAATCACGCCCAGCACACGTCATAGTCACTGCCACCTCTGAATCTTTGCCAAGCCCATTCTCCTGCCTGGAATGTGTCCCTCCTGTCTGTAAATCCTGTCCGTACCCCAAGGCTCAGCCCAGTTCCCCCACCCCCCCAGGGCACCTGGACCCGTGCTGTCCTCTCCCTCCTGAACTTCTTTTGTTCTCACCTCCAGAGCCACATGGGTTGGGCCTGAATTGTTCCCTCATAGACTCCTGTGTTTTCTCAGTGTGACTGTGAGCTCTTCAGGAACCCAGGAAGCATGTGCTTCCTTGTAAACCTCTCCCCCGCTAACATTTAGGGACTTTACTAAAAATGCAGACGCCCAGGTCCCATCTCAGACTCACTAAACCAGAATTTCTGAGGGTGGGCCCAGGCATATGTATTTTTCTGGTAACAGCCTAACTGTGACATGCTTCACTTACCATAAAATCCATCCTTTTAAAATACTGTATACAACTCAGTGGTTTTTGGTATATTCACGGAGTTTTGCAATCACTCTCTAATTTTAGAACATTTTCATCACCCAAAAGAGGAAATCCCACACCCATTAGCAGTCATTTCCCATGCCCGCCCCCCACCCATGGCAGCCACTAATCTACTTTCTGTCCATATGGATTTCCCGGTTCTGGACATTTTCTATAAATGGAATCACATGCAATATGTGGCCTTTTGTGTCTAAAAACTTAGCATAACATTTTCAAGTTTCATCCTTCTTGTAACATGTGTCACTACTTCATTCCTTTTAGTGGCTGAATAATATTCCACTGTATGGATGTACCAAAGTTTGTTTATCCATTCATCAACTGATGGACATTTGGGTTGTTTCCACTTTGACGCTTGTACTAGTCCATTTCGCGTTGCTATAAAGGAAATACCCGAGGCTGGCTGATTTATAAGGAAAAGAGGTTTATGTGGCTCACAGTTCTGTAGACTGTACAAGAACCATGGCACCAGCATCTGCTTCTGGTGAGGGCTTCTGAGAGCTTCCAATCAAGGGGGAAGGTGAGGCGAGAGCAGGAGCAAGAGAGGGAGGAGGTGCCAGGCTCCTTTAAAACAACCAGCTCGCCAGTGAACTAATAAAGCCAGAACTTACTCATTATCGTGGGGAGGGCACCAAGCCTTTCATGAGGGATCCACCCCCGCCTCCCCACCCCGAACACCACCACCATGCCCCATATTCAACACTGGGGATCAAATTTCAACAGAAATGTGGAGGAGCCAAACATCCAAACCATATCAGGGCTATTATGAACAATGCTGCCATGAACACTCGCATACAAGTTTTTGTGTGGACATGTGTTCTCATTCTCCTGGGTAGATACCTAGAAATGGAATTGCAGGGGAAAATGGTGACTCTATGTTTAACCTTTTGAGGAACCACCAAACTATTTTCCAAAGCGGCTGTGACATTTAACAATCTCTCCAGCAATGAGTGAGGGTTCCAGTTTCTCCACATCCTTGGTATGTGTATTTTTTTTTTTGAGACAGAGTCTCACTCTGTTGCCCGAGCTAGAGTGCCGTGGCGTCAGCCTAGCTCACAGCAACCTCAAACTCCTGGGCTCATGCGATCCTCCTGTCTCAGCCTCCCGAGTAGCTAGGACTACAGGCATGTGCCACCATGCCCAGCTAATTTTCAGGCTGGTCATTCAGGCTGGTCTCGAACTCCTGACCTTGAGTGATCCGCCCACCTCGGCCTCCCAAAGTGCTAGGATTACAGGCGTGAGCCACCACGCCCGGCCTGGTATGTGTATTTTGACCATGCTGCACAGGTGCGAGCAAGTTTGAGCACCCCTGTGCTGAGCTCAGAAGCCCTACCATCCTGGGAATTACCTGGGCCTGCCCTGAGGAGTTGGGTGGCCCTGGATCGGATCATCTTCCCCAGAGAGCCCCAGGGTGAGAATGGTGGAAACGGGGTGTTTATGGGGTGAGCATTGTGGAGGAATTTATCAGGGTAGTCCTGGTGCTAAAATCAAAGGCCCAAGAAACTGAGTGATGAGAGATATTTAGGAAGAAGTAGCAGGGGTAGGGGCAGGGCCTGAGACCAAGCCAGGTCCTGACTCAGCCTTTGAGCTGCTATTTGTGATTGTGTCATTTAGCCTCCCCAGCACAGGTCTGATCTGCAAAAAAAAAAAAAAAAAAAAATGATTGTATCCGCTCCAAACACCCCCCCACCCCCACAAAAGGATGCTGTAAGGTTAAAATGAGCTAGCTGACAGCATCTGGTGCAAGTTCTGGGCGACTCTTATGTATTCCTATGGTATTCTCTCTGTCTTGTCCTCAGAGGAAGTGGGAGGCGTGGTTCATGGGACAGACGATGCCACAATTTTCTGGACTGATCCAGCACTTCTGATTCTTTCCAAAAGCAACACCCCCAGGCTGTAAGGGACTAAAATAAACAGGAAGTTTCCATTTCACCCAGATCTCAGGCATGTGACTTTTGCTGTCGGGTTCCTTATCTCTCTGAAGGGAAGCTCTCAGGCTGAGGCGTGGCTACATTTGTACCTACAGCAAAGCTTCATCTGGCTTTTTTGCCTAAATAACTTCCTGTTTAGGAGTGGTTCCCCACCCGCACCCCACTTTTACAACACAGACATGTGCTGAAATCAAAGGGTTAAAATTCATATCTAAGCCCAACATCCAGGACCTTGTTGCAATCGAGACTAAGCTATTTGTGTGGGCAGAGGCTGACCAGGAGGGAACAGGAGAGGGGCTTTTTCTGAACAAAGTGAAACCGTAGTCCCGTGAGCGTTCTGTGTCATCAGCCTGTAAAAATGGCGAAGCTGGTTTTTTCGCTCTGCCCCACACGGGCTCCCTTTGGGGTAGGTCAGAGTAGAGACCCAGCTTTTTCTTTGTCCTTGGGCTTGTCACCAAGTCCCAGGGAGGATTGAGCTGGGGCCACCATGTGCGCTTGCCCTGATGTCAGGCAAAAAGCAGAAGAGAGAGAGGGTGACTGCTGTACACAGGAATTTGGGTTTTGTTTCCTTTTCGCTACACACAGAACAGCAAATCCCCGAAATGGGTGTGTGTGGAGATAGTCATTGAGAGTAAACAGCTGTTCCCCGCTGACAGCCATCACGGTCGGCAGCAGCGGGCCTCCCTTCTCCCGATACCCGGAATTGGACTCCTAGGTCGGAAAATGAGCAGATGGTGTACGTTCATTTGAGGCTTTGGAATTAAGGCTTTAAAAAAAAAAAAAATACAAAAACTAATGGGTTCCTCATGGGCTGCTGCCCAAGTCTTTGCTAAATTCTGCTAAGCCCTTATGTGCTTCTCATGTCATCTCATCCAGACCTCAGTGATAAATAAATAAGCCTACTGAACCTCTGATCCTTCCCTTTCTGGAAATAGGATGAGTCACCCAGCTCCTCAGCCTCCCTTTCTCCGAAGCCACTGAGAGTGTGACTAGAGGGGACTCTGCCCTGAGGGAGCACCAGGCGGGCCCCTGCCCCGAGCCTGCCCTGTAGTCCTCAGGTTCTGAGACCAAAGAGTTCCTTCCAGTCCCAGTGAGGCTGGGGGCTTTGCTCATGGACTGGAAGAGTTAAGAGAGCTTCCTAAGAGGGCTTAGAAACTTGAGCTGTGAGGAACAGTGAGCAAGGGCATCCTGGCCCCAGATGAACCCCCTAGGTTAACCCTGAAGGAAAGAGGCCTCACAGGGACCTGTTTGAGAAAAGGCTTTGAGCTGGAGGGAAGAATCCACAGGAAAGCTCAAGGTGCACCTTGTGTTCGCTCTAGGCTTGCGCAGGGTCGGCCCTCCAACCTCACTCAGACCCAGGCTGGGGTTGGGGGTGGTAAGAATCAGACCCCAAGTGCACCCAAACTGACCTTCCAGAAGCTTTGGCTTAAGGCCCATACCAGGCCTTGCGTTTCTTTGCAGCACCTGCCTGTTCCTCCCAGGCACCCTGCCCACCCAGTTGGACTGGTTGGTGGCCCCTCCCTCCTCAGGGGCAGTTTCTAGCCAACACTAGCATCCCTCACCTGGCACTGACAACACTCGGACTCCAGGGCATTTTCCAGAATGGTGATGGTTGGGAGATAGGTCTGGAAAATAACTGGAGTTGAAAAATGACTAGCCAGTGCCTCCCACCCCACCTCCCCAGCTCCCTGCCCAGCTATGTGACAAGGGGGACAGAGCCTCATTTTCCAGGAAGTTAACTCATGGGCTGATGATGCAAGCTCGAGTTGGAGGGTTCTGAGAAGGCTGCTGAGGGCCTCTCAGCCATCCCTCTGCCATCAGGGCAGCACCGTCCTGACCCTGAGGGGGCACTGGCACCACGGCAGGTCTCAGCCTCTCAGGCTTATGTTCCTCAGAGGTGACATGAGCAGATAGTGGCTCTGTTGTCCTAAGGTTGTCCTGACGATAAAAGGAGATAACGTGAAGGAACTCTCAGGAGTGCTAGAATGTTCTGTAGCTTGATCTAGGTGTGGGTTACTTGGGTGTATACATGTGGCGCATATCGTAAAATTCATTGAGCTGGTCACTTAAGATTTATGCACTTTACTGTATGTAAATAATATCTCAATAAAGTACTGTTGGCATGAGAGAGCCAAAATTGAGATATTAGATATGCAAAGGCACTTTGTACCCCGTAAGCCATTTGTTATCATGGATTTTTAACAAGTGAACTATAACCACTATCCTGACTTCTGATATCATGGATTCATATTGCCTGGGTTTGAACTTCACATAAATGGTAGCATACAGCATGGACTCATGTTTGCTTGCTTTCTTGCTCAACATTATGTATATGAGATTCTTCCACGTTTTATCAATAACGTGTTCATTCTCCTTGCTGTATAGTATTCCATTGTGTGAATGCATCATTTATTTTTCCATTCCCTGTTGGTAGTAGGTTTGGGTAGTGTCTGATTTGGGGCTATCACGAAGAGCGTTGCTGTGAATATTTTTGCCTTTGGGTAAACACATTTGCATTTCTGTTGGCCATATACCAAGGAGTGGAATTGCTGGGTCAAGGAATGTGTATGTTCAGTCTTGGTAGATATATATTGTTGATTTCTAAAGGATAATCCCGCAGAGTTCTCATTACTAAAATAATTTAATATCCAAAGCTGTAAATGAGCTCATATAGCAGTTTCATGTAGAAGATGGTCACATCCCACCCTAGCACCCATTCTGGAGCTCAGCATTTTTGCCAGCAGCATCAGGGCCTCCTTGTCTAGCCTACATCTCTACTGGTGCAGTTGAGCTTGTTCAATAAGAAAGAACTTTTTCCATCTGCCTCAGTTCTGTGGGTTGGGCACTTCACCTCAAGACCCCTGCATCTTGAGCCTCTACCATGGCTCCCAGGAGCCTGGCCTCCCTGCCTCATCAGGAGCCTCTGAAACCAAGGATGGTGAGCCATACCCTTAGAACTGGGGCAGAGAATGGGGCAGTTGTCACCTCAAGTCGTGTCTTTGTCTGCTCAGACTGCCATAACAAAATACCACAGACTGGGTGGCTTAAACAACAGAGCTCAGGAGGCTAGAAGTCTGAGATCAGGGTGCCAGCATGGTCAGATTCTGGGGAGGGCTCTCTTCCTGACTTGCAGACAGCCACCTTCTTGCTGTGTCCTCACATGGCCTTACATGGCAGTGTGTGCATAGAGAGAGAGAGAGAGAGCTCTCTGGTATCTCTTCTTAGAAGGACACTGATCCCATCATGGGGGCCCCACCCTTATTACCTCATCTAAACCTAATCACCTCCCAAAGGCCGTTTCTCCAAATACCATCCCACTGAGGGGTAAGGGTTTCAACATGCGTTCTAGGGGGACACAACTGAGTCCACAGGAAGGGACAAGAAAGCCCTGTCTATTTGTGTGCTGGGTCAGAGTCCCAGAGGAGATAGATGGGACGCCGCCGGGGCAGACCACCTGAGCCTGGCCTGGGCAGGACGTGGGGCAGCAGAAGAGTCTTCCAGTGGGAGGAGGACCTGTAACCTCCTTCCTTCCATCACTGGCTGGCTGGTTCCCCACTGTCTCCCACAGTGTCTGGAAGCAAAGTGTCTGGCATACAGTGTGTGCTCCATAAATACCATTTTTAAAACCTATTTTTATGGGAATTCTCAAGCACACAAAATTGTAGAGAGACTAGTATAATGAGCCCCTGAGTTCTCATCACCTGGTTTTAACGATTACCAACACGTTGCCAATCTAATTTCACCTACCCCGTGTCAGAGTTGGCATTCTAAGGAGAGGGAACGGCACGTAAAAGGCAGCGAGGCATGAAGACTGCATGGTGTGTTCAGCCCCTGAAGGTGCTACAGGGTGGCTTCAGGAATAGGATCCTGGGGAGCGACAGTCCCCGAGACTAGTCCAGCTCTGGCCTGTGTCTGCCTAATCTTACCTTTTCCCACAACATGGATTGAGCACTTACTGTAGGCCACCTCTGAGCAGGGCTAACAGGGTGAACGGGACGCAGTTCCACTTCTTGTGGAGCTGACTGTCTAGGGAGAGAGACCGACAAGTGAACAAGCAATGTGGCGTGACAGTGCTCTGACAGGAGGCTGTGGGTGCCAAGCCAGATGTAAGGGTCAGGAAAGGATTCTCATTATAAGTGCTATCTTGTGATGATTATTCTCCATTTGCCCCCAAAGCCATTCTCTGTCTATGCCCTTGGAAGTTGACCTTTAATAGACTTCATCATTCCCTTGCCTCTCTGGCTTCCAGGTGGGTTCAGCCAATCAGAAAGATGGGCAGGAGATGGCAGGGTGAGAAAAAAAAAAAAAGAGAGAGAGAGAACTTGGAGTCTATTCCTCTTGCTTTCTGCCCCACTGTGGTTCTGGCAGTGGTTGGAACCTTGGAACTTTCCATGGCCACAGCTCCTGGCAAGTGACCTCTTTTCATGGCTCCAGCTCTTGCCAGGCTCCAAGAACATCACTTCTTCCACCTATCCCTTTAGACCTATTAGTGTCGTAGCAAGGTTAAATTCCTGGTTTTGATCGTTGTACTATGGTTACATAAGATGTTAAAATAAAGGGAAGCTGCGTGAAGGGTGTACGGGAAGCCTGTGTACTTTTTTTGTAAATCTGAATTCAAAGTACGAAATTAGGTTCTTATTCTGGTTAAGAGGGAGTAAGCACATTCTAGCCTGCTTCTCCCACTAAATGCAGCTAAGAATCCCGGGCAGAATGCAAGGATAATGGTTTCCTGATGTTGCTAGTTCCTGGGTGCCTCAACATCCCTTGTTAATTCCCTTAATCCTGCCAACACCTTTGTAAATGGTCCTTCAGTGAAAGGTCTCTCCAAATTAGCCATCGCAGTGGTCTGCCCCTATAGTCCCAGCTACTCAGGAGGCTGAGGCAGGAGGCTTGAGCCCAGGAGTTCGAGGCTGCAGTGAGCTATGATTGCATCATTGCACTCCAACCTGGGCAACAGAGAGCGACCCTGTCTCAAAAAAAAAAAAAAAAAAAAAAAAGGCTCCCCAAAAATTCTGCATAAAGAAAATAAGGAAGTGCTCAAAAAAGGATAGGAGCATATTGAGGCCACGTGTGCTGGTTCACACCTGTAATCCTAGCACTCTGGGAGGCCGAGGCGGGAAGATAGCTCGAGCTCAGGAGTTCAAGACCAGCCTGAGCAAGAGCGAGACCCTGTCTGAACTAAAAACAGAAAAAAATTAGCCGGGCGTGGTGGCGCATGCCTGTAGTCCCAGCTACTTGGGAGTCTGAGGCAGGATTGCTTGAGCCCAGGAGTTTGAGGTTGCTGTGAGCTAGGCTGATGCCACGGCCCAGGCAACAGAGCAAGACTCTGTCTCAAAAAAAAAGGATAGGAGCATATTGAAAGGACACAGGAGTGAACCTGATGGAGCTCTCAGTGGCTAAAGTTAGAACAATTTAAGCAACAAAATAAATAATTGCAGTATTGGATTATAACCAATAGAATAAAACAAATCTCCATGAGCCCATACTGATATTAATAAACACATAACTGTATAAATAAATAAATGAGGGACAGCTCTACCTTACAGAAGAATTCCGATTAATAAGTGTAAAAGGAATGAGGAAAATACAAACAATGATGATGATCGTCACTGACAAGATCTGCCAGTGGATGCTACAATCAGTGGGCGAAAGCTTGAAGAGAAACAGGATATGCACATAATCTCGAAGTCTCTTCCCCAAGATATTTATAAATAACAAGGGGGAAATGGTCATTTTATGGTGCAGAAACAGCAGAAACAACCTTCACCAAGTGATCAGGGTTAACGTCCCCAGTAATAAAATATATTGACATCCTGTAACCCCTGATGGGATGAGAGGGACACATCACTTCTATGGTGTTCCTGCCAGAAATGGATGACCTCAACATAACTCTGAGAAAACATCAGACAAACCCGAACTGAGAAACACTCGGACAAAATATCTGACCGGAACACTTCAAAAGTGTCAAGGGAAGAAAGGAAGACTGTAGAACTGTCGGATTGCAGGAGCCCAAGAAGACATAACAACTAAATGCAATGTGGAATCCTGAATTGGATACTGAAACAGAAAAAGAACATTAGTGGAAAAGCTGGTGAAATTTGAATTAGGCCCATAGTTTAGTCATCGGTGTCATAGCAAGGTTAAATTCCTGGTTTTGATCGTTGTACTGTGGTTACGTAAGATGTTAAAATAAGGGGAAGCTGAGTGAAGGGTGTACGGGAAGCCTGTGTACTGTTTTTGTAAATCTGAATCAAAATACAAAATTAGGTTCTTATTCTGGCTAAGACGGAGTAAGCACATTCTAGCCTGCTTCTCCCACTAAATGCAGCTAAAAATCCTGGGCAGAATGCAAGGAACAGCTTATCTGAGGACTCTGAAAAGTAAACGGTGGCAGGCAGACTGGGGAAATATACCAGAACTCAAAGTATGACCAATCTAGTGGTGAGATTCCTGGGTTTGTTTTACTCCCATATCTCCGGGCTTCGGTTCAAAGGCAGTACAAATCCCAGAATTGTGCACCACGTGGGGCCAGAAAGAGCTCCAAGATAAGCACTCTCTTTCTGGTCCAAAGAATGGGAAGGGGGCCCCTGGGGACAGAGAAAGTGGACAAATACCCTTTATCTCCAGCCCTGACTCAACCCCCGGGCAAGCCCCAGTCCCAGAGCTGCAGTCCTATAGCAGCAGCAATGGCGACAGTGGCTACGAAGGTGCCTAAAACTTCTGACTGGAGGAATTCTTCTCTCTGCCCAGAGGAACTGTGGCACAAAGAGCATGGGGGAAATCTCCATTACTTTTTCTCCTTCTATATATCCTTCCGCAGCTTGCCCAGGAAGCAGACCCAGTCACAGGAATTATGTGACAGAGCAGGAAGCCTAAGGCCCTGGGTTTCTAGCCACTAGACCAGGATCGGGGCACCTTTGGAGCTGGAGAGTGCAGAGTGATTGCAAAAAGAAGAGAGCTCATAAAGTTGTGTATAAAGTTCTGGACTCACGCCCCAAACGCCAACGAAGTGTATGGCTCTGACCCTAAAGAGCACACCAAAGATTTTGACAACTGAACTACGGAGTAGACCACTGTCTAGGTTCCAGACTGGCCCTTGGGTGGCACCCACATGGAATAGATCTCAATAGCATTATAAAGTTTTGAAAACTAAACTGATACAATAGCCACAGCCTACAGAAGATGGGTCAGAACTTGTGGCCTGAACCTAACTGAATCTGTTACCTGCTAAAACAATCAAACAAACAAACAAAATCAACATTCTCAAGAGGATTTAAACAAGACTCAAAGTCTCATAACATAATATTCAGATGTCCAGGATACAATTAAAAATTTCTTAGCATATGAAGAACCAGGAAAATCTCAGTAACTCACAACAGAAAAGACAGATGCCAACTCTGAGATGACCCAGATGTTAGGATTACCAGAAAAGGCTTTAAAGCAGGTATTATAACCATGCTCCAAGGAGTAAGGGCAAATACTCTTGGAGTGATGGCAAGTGTCATCAGAGAAATAGAAGCTATAAAAACTAACCAAGTGGAAGAAATTTGAGAACTAAAAATTACAACTGAAATAAATAAAAATTCACTGAGTGGCCTCAATAAGAATAGAGATGACCAAGAAAAGAATCAGTGAACTTGAAGACAGATCAATAGAAAAAAAAATTATTTTTTGAAACAGGGTTTCGCTGTGTTGCCTTAGGCTGGAGTGCAGTGGCACGATCATAGCTCACCGCAGCCTCGAACTCCTGGGCTCAAGCAGATCAATAGAAACTATCTGATCTAAACAACAGAGAGAAAATCGTTCTTTAAAAAATGAAAACACCTCAGGGATTTGTGGGACAATACCAAAAGACCTAATATTCATGTCATTGGAATCCTAGAAGGAGACAAGGAGTATGGTGCAGAAAAAAATATTTGAAGAAATAATATCTTAAAAGTTCCTAAATTCTAAAAAAGACATGAGCTTAAAATTCCATAAAGCTCAACAAAACCAAAACAGGATAAACTCAGAGAAATCTACCCCAGATACATAATCAAAATTCTGAAGAACAAAGACAAAGAAAAAAAATTTAAAGCAATGAAAAGGAATGCATTACATATGGGAAAATAATGATTCAAATGACTGAAGATTTCTCATTAGACACTATGAGGCCAGAAGGTTTAAAAATGACATTTTTAAAGTACTGTAAGAGGCCAGGTGCAATGGCTCATGCCTATAATCCCAGCGCTTTGGGAGAGTGAGGCGAGAGAATCACTCAAGGCCAGGAGTTCCAGACCAGCCTGGACAATATAGTGAGATCCCATCTCTAACGCCCCCAAAATAAATAAATAAATAAATAAAATAAAGTGCTGTAAGAGGAAAAAAACTATCAATCCAGAATTCTATATCCAGTGAAAACATCCTTCAGGAATGTGGACAAAATAAAGACATTTTCAGACAAAGGAAAATTAAGAGAATATGCCACCAGCAGACCTACTCTAAAAGAAAGGCTAAAGGAAGTTCTTCAGACAGGAGGAAATGATAGCAGAGGGATATGTGGAACTTTAGGAGTGAAAGAAAAGCAATACAAATGGTAACTATCTGAGTAAATAAGATAGACTATTTTTCTCCTCTTAAATTCTTTAAAGTACATATAGCAATTGAATGCAAAAATTAGAACACTGGGGGAGTTTTTATTGTATATAGATGTAATATGTATGATAACAACATAAAGTAGAAGAGGGTAAAGGATATTATATAGTAGTAAATTTTCCACATTCCTCTTGAAATGGTAAAATATTAGTTGTAATTAGACTGCAAAAATTTATGTATGTACATTACAATCCTGAGAGCAACCATTTAAAAAACTATACAATGAAATACAGTCAAAAACCCAACAGATAAATTAAAATGGAATATTTTTAAATATTCAAATGATCCAAATGGAGGCATAAAAGGAAAAACAGAATAACAAAAAAACAGAGGGCATAAACAGGAAAAAACAAATAACAACATGGTAGATCTAAATCTGAATGTATCAATAGTCACATTAAATACGAATGACTTAAACATACTGATTAAAAACAGATTTTCAAAATCAGACTGGATTGGATTTTAAAAAACAAGAACCAAGTATATCCTGTCTATAAGAAATCCATTTACTATGTAATGACATGAGCAGGTTAAAAGTAAAAGGATGGAAAAAGTTATGTTATGCAATCACTAAAAGAAAGCCAGAGTGGCACGGTGGCTCACGCCTGGAATCCTAGCACTCTGGGAGGCCGAGGGGGGAGGATCGCTCGAGGTCAGGAGTTCGAGACTGGCCTGAGCAAGAGCAAGACCCTGTCTCTACTAAAAATAGAAAACTTAGCTGGGCATGGTGGTGAGCACATGCAATCCCATCTACTTGGGAGGCTGAGGCAGGAGGATCACTTGATCCCAGGAGTTTGAGGTTGCTGACACCACGGCACTCTAGCCCAGGTGACAGAGCGAGACTCTGTCTCAAAAAAATAAAATAAAAATAAAAAATAAATAAATAAAAATAAAAGAAAGCCAGAATGGCTATAGTCGTATCAAACAAAGTAGACTTCAGAGCAAGAAAGATTACCAGGGATAAAGAGGGGCATTACAAAATGATAAAAGGGCCAATTCACCATGGAGACATAACAATCCTAAATACGTACAAATGTACAAATCCAAAATATGGGAAGCAAAAACGGATAGAACTGAAAGGAGAAATGGAAGATGAATCCACAATTATAACTGTAGACTTTAACACTCCTCTCTCAGTAACTGATAGAATAAGGAGAGGGAAAATCAGCAAGGATATAAAAGAACTGAATGACACCATCAACCAACTGGATCTAATTGGCTATTGCAGAACACCCAACAACAGCAGAACATACAGTTTTCAAGTACATATGAAACATTCACCAAAGCAGACCATACTTTGTGTCAAAAATAAATCTTAACAAATGTAGGAGAAATGAAATCATATAAGTGTGTTCTTTGTCCACAATAGATTAAACTAGAATTAATAACAGATATCTAGAAAATCCCCCACATACTTAGAAATTAAACAGTACATGTTTAAATAACTGATAGGTCAAAAAGAAAGCCTAAAGAGAAGTTAGAAATTATTTTGAACTGAATGAAGATGAAAATATAATATACCAAAATTTGTGTGATGCAGCTAAAGCACAGTGCTTAGAAGGAAATTTATAGCATTAAATATTTATGTTAAAAAAGAATAAAGGTCTCAAATCAATGACCTTAGTGTCCATATTAAGAAACTAGAAAAATAAGAGTAGAATAAACCCAAAGCAAGCAGAAGGAAGGAAATAATAAAGATAAGGACAGAAATCAATGACATTGAAGACAGAAAGCAAATGGAGAAAAATTAATGAAACCAAAAGCTAGTTCTTTTAAAAAAAAATGAATAAAATTGATAAACCTCTAACCACACTGACAAAGACACAAATTATTTATACCAATATCAGGAATAAAAGAGTGGCTATCACAGTAGACACCATAGACATTAAAAGGGTAATAAGAGTATACTATAAACAACTCTATGTACGTAAATTTGACAACTTAGATGAAATGGGCCAATTTCTTGAAAACCATAAACTACCCAAGAGGAAATATCTAAGTGGAATAGTCTTATGTCTAATAATGAAGTTGAATTTGTAGTTAAAAACCTTCCCAAAAGAAAACAAAATGCACCACAGGCCTAAATGTAAAATTATAAAACTTTTAGAAGAAAACAGAAGAAAATCTTTGTGACCCAGGTAGAGTTAGGAGAAGAGTTAGACATGAGACCAAAAGTCAATACATATGAGATAAAATCAGTAAATTGGACTTCATTGAAATTAAAAATATTTTGGGCTTCAGAAGACGCTGTTAAGAGAATGCAAAGATAAGCTATAGCCTGGGAGAAAATATTTGCAAATCACATATCTGGCAAAGGACAGATATCCAGAATATATAACGAACTCTGAATACTCGACAATAAGAAAAAAGCCAATTTTATTCAATGGGCAAAAGATTTGAACAGATACTCTACCAAAGAAGATAATATAGATGGCAAATGAGCACATGAATAGATGCTCAACATCACTGGCTATTAGGGAAATGCAAAACAAAATCACAAGGAGATACCAACATAAATATGAGAATGGCTAAAATAAAAAACACACAACACCAAATGCTGGTGAGAATGTGGAAAAACTGGAACTCTCATACATTCATTGCTGGTGGGAGTTCAAAATGGTACAGCCGCTCTGGAATACAGTTTGACATTTCTTATAAAGTTAAACATACACTTACATGTGATCCAACAATCCTACTTTTAGGTATTTGCCCCCAGAGAAATGAAAACTGTTTGCACAGAAAAACTTGTACACGAACGCTTAGAACATCATTTTCATAATCACCAAAAAGTGGAAACTACATAAATGTCCTTCAGCATGTCAACGGCTAAACTAACTGTGATACATCCATACAATGAAATACTGTATTTACTCTGCAATGAAAAGGAAAGATCTAATAATGCACCCAGCGACGTGGTTGAATCTCTAAGGCATGTGGAGCGAAAGAAGCTAGTCCAGAAGACTACATACTATATGATCCTGTTTATGTGATACTCCAGAAAAGGCTAAACTACAGCGATGGTGAACAGATCAGCTGTTACCAGGGGTTAAGGGTGAGGGGAGGGTGTGACTTAAGAAGAAATAGCAAGAGGGAGAGTTTAGGGATGGCAGAGATGTTCTGTATCCTGATAGTGGTGGTGGTTACACAAGTCTATGTGTGAGTTAAAACTCACAACTGTATACCCCCCAAAATTCAATTTTACTGTATGTAAATTTTTTTTTTTCCAAGACAGAGTCTCACTCTGTTGCCCGGGCTAGAGTGCTGTGGTGTCAGCCTAGCTCACAGAACCTCAAACTCCTGGGCTCAAGCGATCCTCCTGCCTCAGCCTCCCGAGTAGCTGGGACTACAGGCATGTGCCACCATGCCTGGATAATTTTTTATATATATATTTTTAGCTGTCCATATAATTTCTTTCTATTTTTAGTAGAGACAAGGTCTTGCTCTTGCTCAGGCTGGTGTCGAACTCCTGAGCTTAAACAATCCGCTCACCTCGGTATGTAAATTTTTGAAATAAAAGTTAAAAAAAAAAAATCTTGCCAAGTGTGCTTCTGTAGTTTCTCAGGCCCCTGACTGATCCAATCACTAAAGAGATCCAAAGGATGGAATTAGCCAGAGGAAGGGAGAAGGACAGTGTTTTTGACAGAGAACAACATGTGCAAAAACCAGGAAGTGAGAAAAAGACCTGGCAAGATCCGAAAAATGAACGTGGGTCTGTGTGGTCTGAGTCAGAGTGTGAGGAAGGGAGTGGTTAAAAAAAAGAAAAGTAGGAAAGATAAAGCAGGAGCCGCAGTGTGTCAGCCACATTAGAAATCTGGGCTTTTCTGAGGGCAACAGGGAGCCATTGAAACAGTGGTCCTTACCCAGGGATATGGTCCAAAGTCACGTGGGGAGGAGTGCTTTCAAACTACACATTCCCACCCCACATGCCAAGCCTACCACTCAGAATCTCTAGGAATTGAGCTGGAACCTGTGTGTTTGGCAAAGGCACCCCCAGAAATTCTGATATACATCTCTTGTTAAAAACACTTGCATTGGGCAGAGCATGGTGGCTCACGCCTGTGATCCTAGTACTCTGGGAGGCCGAGGCAGGTGGATCATTTGAGCTCAGGGGTTCGAGACCAGCCTGAGCAAGAGAGAGACCCCATCTCTACTAAAAATAGAAAGAAATTAGCTGGACAACTAAAAATATATAGAAAAAATTAGCTGGGCATGGTGACACATGCCCGTAGTCCTAGCTACTCAGGAGGCTGAGGCAGGAGGATCACTTGAGCCCAGAAGTTTGAGGTTGCAACGAGTTATGATCACACTACTGCACTCTAGCCTGGGCAACAAAAGGAGACCCTCTCTCAAAAACAAACACACAAACAAATAAACAAACAAAAACCACTTGCATTGACCAACCTGGGCAACATGGCAAGACCCCATTCATGCAAAAAATTTAAAAATTAGCCAGGCATGATGGTGCACACCTCTAGTCCCCGCTACTCGGGAGGCTGAGGCGGGAGGATCGCTTGAGCCCAGGAGTTCGAGGCTGCAGTGAGCTATGATCACACCACTGCACTCCAGCCTGGGCGACAGAGTGAGACCCTGCCTCTAAAAATAAAAAAATAAAAACACTTGCATTGCAGTGGTGATCATTGTTGAGGCTGCATGAGGCTCCATAGGGGTTCATTATACCATTCCCTCTCTACTTTTGTGTTTGTTTGAAAATACTGTGACTGCAAATCTTGCTTTGTAATTGTTCTTATTAGCAAAATACTGGAAACAACTCAAATGTCCAGCAATGATAGAATGGATTAAATACATTGTGGTATTCATAAAATGGAATATTATACAACAAAGAAAGTTCAAAAACAGGCAAAGCTAATATTTAGGGCTGCATATCTGGGGGATAAAACTATAAGGCAAGGAAGGGGTAGTGATTGCCTCTAGGAAGAGGGAGTTGAGATTAGGAAGAGGGAGTTGAGATTAGGAAGGAAATATACGTTGGGCCTCCAGGGTGCTGGCAAAGTTCTGTTTCTTGGCCTGGGTGACAGTTAGATGGATACCTGTGTTATAAACTATTTATCAAATTACATGATCATGTGGTGTGCACTTCTCTGTATTTTTTTTAAAACTGGCACTGCAGAGTTTATTTTAGCAGGATAATATTAATAACACATACAATTCACGCTTCAGAAAGATGGCTCTGACTTGTGGGCGGAGAATGGCATGGAGGGCGAGGACACTCAGGACAGCTGGACCAATTCCGGGGCTGCTGCAGCAATTCAGGTGAGAGCAGCGGCAGTGGGTTAGGGAGAAGGGGGGATGTGAGGGGAGCTTGGGCATGGAGTCAACTGGAGTTAACATTTCGGGGGTGTTGATTAAGAGGCAGGGGTCTTGCAGGGGTCAAGGGGCCTGGGCTGGCCCCAAGCATTGTTTTGAATTATAATAACATCATCCTTCTCCTTTTGTGCCCCTTTACCCCACACGGGGGCTGGAAGCAGCATGCCCCCTTTGCCTCTTTCTCCAATCATTGACATTGGGAGAAGACAAATGTGCTTCAGGAACCACATAAGGTTTGAGCACATGGCCATCACACACCATTAGCAGCGCGTCCTCCCATAACTCGATGTAAAACCCATAAATGTTCCCATAACACTCCCGGGAATTGATCCTAAGAGAATAATCTTTTTTTTTTAATTTTTTTGACCCGGAGCCATGCCCAAGAAGCCTTGAGCAAGTGGACTCCTAAGGGAATATTTTTTTAAAAGACTTGCCAATCACCCACCTTCAACAACTGTCAAGTCACGATCACTCCTGTTCGGTCTATACCCTGACCCACTTCCCCTCTGGTTATTTGGAAGCAAATCCCAGATATCACTTCATTTCATGAGTAAATATGTATCCCTAAAAGGAAGGAGCCTCTTCAAAAAAGTAACTGCACCACTGTTCACACTTTAAACATAACCCCATAATTCCTTAATACCAGGGTGCTTGCCAGGATTAGGGAGTGTGATGTCTGGCTCTTAGAGAAAATTTAAAATCAAGAGTGGTGGTAGTTATCACTGGGTCATTGATCGTTGATTGGTTGTTATTGGCCTTTCCGTGTAATAGGTTTGTCCCCATGATAGAGCCACAGCACAGTGTCATCATGGCCAGATGTTCTCCATAGCCCTGGGAGGACTGTGTGTGTTGTCTTCTGTTATGGGAAAAATTAAAATGTACAGAGTTTTAAAACAAGAAATCTCATAATATTTGCAAAAGGATCACGCAAATTTCTCATATGATGGGAAATAAGGGTAAAAATATTTATGTGTCAGGACAGATGATTGGATCTGCCCTCTCCCTCTCTAGCTTATAGGTCCTGTTACTTCCCAATTTTTAACTTAGGGAAAAAATTTAAACCTGCCCAAAAGTTGCAAGAATAGACAGAGCAGGGGATGAGGCCAAGATGCATAGAGGTTTATTTTTCTCATGTCAACGAGAGATCTAGAGGAAATCAGCTCAGGCTGGGCGCTGGTGTCACCTCCTCATGCCATATATAGGCTCACTGACGTTTCCATTCCACCAATCTCAGCGTGGGCTTCATGTCCTTGTTGTCGCAGATTGGGTCCTGCACTTCTGGGCGTCATGCTCCAAACTCTAGGAGAGAAAAAACAGTAGAGCCAGAAGCCTATCCTGAGGCTTTGTTTGGGAAGGGACCCCCAACCCAGGGACTTCCACCTACATCTCATTGACCAGAACTGGGAGGCGAGGGAGGCTGAGGAGCCAGTGTTCATAGGGAAGAGCGATGCCATCCTGAGCCAAGCTGGGGCTCTGTTAGTAAGGAAGGAGCGGAAATGGAGCTCTGTCACAGAAGTGGGAGACAATGGAGGCAGCGAGGCAGCGGTTTCTGTGGTCTAGGCTGAAGGCAGGGTGGAAGGGAAGAAACAGCAGAGGTGAGCAATGTTTAGAAACAATGAGACAGCCTTAGGTGATTGAGGAGAGGAGAGCGGTGGTGAGATAAAGCGTTGCCAGGATGGCTCTGAGCCTCCTACCATGAGAAAGTAGTGGAAGTATTGGTGGGGAGGGGCAGTCGTGACAGTCTACAATTTTCATATTCACAGGAACCATGGAATCATAAAATGGCACTTTAAATAGATCATCCCTTAATTGTATATGGCAAGTATGTCCATAGGGCCAGTACTGTGTAGGGCAGGTACTATGAATATTATTCTCACTGCATAGTAAAGAAAGCAATGTTCAGAGATAAAGGCATTTGCCGAAGGTCCCAGTCGGTGGGGTGGTATTCCCTTGCTAATGAATAGAGAGCATTTTACTTTTAGAAATAAGTGATTGCATGCTATAGATCCTTTCATGGCAGTTAGACAGCAGGGGAGGATGGCACTCATTATACGGGCACATTGAGGACACCAGGAAGCACATATCTACCCTGAGTGTGCTACACCTAGTGACCAGGAGAGAGTGGTAGCACAGCCCCTCTGTGACCTGTTTCTCATAAGCTTGGAGTGAGGTGGCCAAAGAAGCATCCTGAGCCTCAGTAGCGCCTGCCCTACCTCCCACAGGGAAGAAAGTGGCCCAGAGCCCTATCAGGGGTGAACATCTTTGCTTTAGCAGGCCTTGGTACTTTGTAATTAGAGTAGTTGGCTAGGAATGCCAGGGAGGGCCTCTCTGGAGAGGTGACACTTGAGTCGTGAAGGAGGAGACAGCCATGTGAAGAAAGGAGGTTCCAGCAGAAAGGATGAGCTTGGCATGGTTAAGAATTGAAAGGAACACAGTGGATGAAGGAAGCCTGGCAGGAGTCTTTTTTTTTCTTTTCTTTTTTTTTTTCAATTTGTTTTTCTTTTTTTCAGACAAAGTCTCACTCTGTTGCCTGGGCTAGAGTGCCGTGGCGTCAGCCTAGCTCCCAGCAACCTCAGACTCCTGGGCTCAGGCGATCCTCCTGCCTCAGCCTCTGGAGTAGCTGGGACTACAGGCATGTGCCACCACGCCTGGCTAATTTTTTCTATTTTTAGTAGAAATGGGGTCTCACTCTTGCTCAGGCTGGTCTAGAACTCCTGAGCTCAAGCAATCCTCCCGCCTTGGCCTCCCAGAGTGCTAGGATTATAGGCGTGAGCCACCGCGCCTGGCCTTGGCAGGAGCCTTATAAATCATGATGGAGGCAGGGAGACCAGTTAAGGAGGCTGTTACAGTAGTTCAGATGAGAAAAGAAGTGAACTTGGACCAGGATTTTAGCAGTGGTGATGATGCAATGGGCAGGTTAGGAAGTAGAATTTAGGAGATTTGCTGATAAGTGGTATGAAAGGTGAGAAAAAAGGAATGGCTTCTCAGCTTTTGACCTGCATGACTAGGTGAATGATGGTGCCACTTAATGAGATGGGGAAGACCCTGGAGAGAGCAGGGAACAGGAGGGAGAAAGTACAAGCATCCATTGCTATCTACCACCTGTTCGGTTCTTTGTTCAAATGGTGAGTACCACATTATTTGGAAAATACTTAAGTATATTAATAAATCTAGGGAAGAAAAAACATAGTCATCTTCATAAAGGCTGAAAAGATGTGACAAATTAAACATCCATTCTTAATAAAAACTCAAACAATGAATAGATCGATACTCTTAACATGTTTAACATTATTCTAGCATCATGCTTAATGGGGAAACACCAGAATTCACCATTATTATTTAATATTGTACTGGTGATACTAAACAATTAGATAAGAGAAAATAAATTAGAGGTCTAAAAATTAGGAAAGAGGAGCTTAAAACTATCATTATTTGTAACTGTCAACCTGGAAAAGCCAAGAGAAGGAACTGAGAAACTACTATAAACGGTATGACAATTCAGTAAGGTAGTGGAAAATAAAATACACAGAAATTAATATATACAATTACCAGTTAGAAAATATAATGAAAGATACCCAGTTTAAAATAGTAACAAATAAGATAAAATACCTAGGAATAAACTTCACATGAAATGTGAAGATCTATATAAAGAAAAGTTTTAAAACATCACTGAAGGGCAAAAAAAAAAAAAGGCAACTTAAACAACTCGTTGTAAATGTCTCTTATTCCTGAATTAATTTATAAATTAACATCACAAAAAAAATGAATTTTAGGATTAGACAAATTGGTTATAAATTTTTTTACATAAACAAGATCAGAAAAACTCTAAATAAAAGAGCCCTGAAGGGAGGACTAGACATTAAAGATATTAAAACATATTACAAAGCCTCAATAATTAAAAACAATGTGGTTCTAGCACATGACTCAAGAGGCCAGAGTTAACACAACAGAAACTCAAGAAGTAAACCATCTGCATAATGGGAATTTTATATCTGATAAAGGTGGTGTCTTTAATTGTTGGCTGCATTGCAGACTGTTAGCCCCCACAATACATCCTCCCCTTCTTTTACAGTATTAGAATGTGCCCAGCTAGATTACACTTTCCAGCCTCCCTGGTGGTCAGATGTGGCCCCATGACCAACTTTGTGCCAAAGTGGCATGAGTGAAGTGATGCGGCCCCTTCTGTACTGACACATGAAAACAGCCAGTGTGCCGCCTCCAAACATTTTTTTCCTGCTGTCTGCAATGCAGGCCTGTTCGAACCACACAGATGAGGCCAGTGCCCTAAAGCAGGGTTCTCAAGCATTAAGTGTGCATCTTAACCTCCTGCACAGCTTGCTGGACTTCATCTCCAGAGTTTCTGATTCTGCAGGTCTAGGGTGGGGCCCAAGAATTTGCATTTCTACAAGTTTGGGGTAATGCTGCTGCTGCTGGTTTGGGGAGCATTTTTTGAGAACTATTGTCCTAAAGGCAGAGAAATAAAATGGAAGGAACCTTAGTCCTGAATGACTGAGGGCAACAGAATCACCCACGGACCCAAGAATACATATTCTGTATTGGTAGGTAAGAGAAATAACTTTTATCTTTCTTTGTTTCTTTCAGAGTTTCATTATAACACTTTAGACTTACCCTAATACAGTGAAGAAAAGATGGATGTTTCAATAGAAGGTGTTGCATTCAATGGAAAAAACATGTTGGATCCATACACCACTATCATACGCCAAGGTAAACTCCAAATGGATAAAAAACTTAATGTAAAAACATAACCATACAAGTAGAACTATAAAAGAAAAACACATGGGAGACTTCTTTTATAACGTGTTAGAGTAGGAAAAAAACTGTAACTCAATATTCAGAAGCCCTAAAAGAAAAAACAATTATGAATAAGCATTAAAGGAAAAAAAAAACTCTCTGCATAGCCAAAAAACAAAACACCATGAAAACATAAATGACAAAATGTAAAAAA
Organism: Eulemur rufifrons; assembly: GCF_041146395.1. Lineage (NCBI taxonomy): Eukaryota > Metazoa > Chordata > Mammalia > Primates > Lemuridae > Eulemur > Eulemur rufifrons. The sequence goes on from NC_091012.1 coordinate 109,093,801, forward strand.
ACAAAAAAAAGATTTGGCTACTCATATAACAAAGAGCTAATCTTCTCAATATAGAGAGCTTCTAAAAATCAATTATAGACCAATAACATGAACAAAAAACAGGCAAAAGATATTTATGAATAGATAATTCACAGAAAAATACAAATATGTATCAAACACATGGAAAGGTATTTAAGCTCACTCAGAAGAGAACTATAAATTAAAACTACATAGATAAAAAATTACATTGGCCCACATACGAGTTTGATGATATGCTTGTAGATAAAGCTACGGGGGAAAAAAGCACGCTTGTACATTGCAGGTGGAAGTGCGAAGTACAAACTCCTGTGGGGAACAACTTGATAATATATATCCTACTTTCAACGGATATACTTATGTGTACAGTTAATCATTCATTACAGTATTGTTGGTAATAGCAAAAGATGGAAAACAACCTATATGTGCATCAGTAAGAGGCTGGTTGCATAAATCATGGAATAGCCACACAATATTCTGATAATTGTGAAGAATTCTAGGTATGGATATGCAAAGACCTCCTATATATATATATATATTCAAAAAAAAGGTATGGAACAATGTTTATAGTATGTACCTTTTGTGTAAAATGAGAAAACAGGTTCATAGATGCTTACATTTGCATAAGGACACTGGAAAGATATACAAGTAACTAATGTTATACTGGTTGGGGGGAGGTAAGAATGGGATGAACGGAGGCAGGTGGGAGCAGAGACTTCACTGTATAATTTCATGTATCATGTGATCCTTGAAATAAGTGAATGTATCATCTATATAAAATATTGAATAATTAAAAGAGATTATATCCAAAGCCATAAAAATGGATGAAAGCACTTAGGGAGAGACTGGAGTCAGAGAGGCTGGTCAATGATTGAACCCTGGGGGCCTCCAATATTAAAGAGTGAGGAAGAAGGAAAAGGACTGGGCGGGAGACCGGAGGAGGAGGAAAACCAGTTAAGTGTGAGCTCATGGAAACCTTGGGACTAAAGCACGTCAATGAGGAAGTGTTCAGTGTCAAGTGCTGTTGAAAGGCCTAATAAACGAGGAAAGAATAGGTGACTGTGAAGTGCTACTTCAGGGGAATGGCATGGCCCAGAAAAAAGATGATTAGAGTAGAATAAAAATTAGGCAAGGAAGTGACACAGTGAATTTGAGGTTTTGCGGAAAGTGGGGGCAGCACAGAAGAATGGAGCAGCAAGCTGGAGAGGAACATGAGGTCAGGAGGGCTTTGAGATGGGCGATATTTAAGGGAGGGAGCCAGGAGAGCAGGAAATTTGGATGATGCGTTAATAGATGAGAGACAACCACAAGCGCTAGGCTCTTAAGAAAGGCACAAAGAAACGATTTAGCCTTAAACAGGAGCACTTTAGCCTTAGTATGGACCTTGTCTACTAGGAAGGAATGGGAAGCATCTAAGCAGAGAAAAAAGCACAAATATGGCCAGGTGACACTACTTCCTCTTAGGGTTTTAAACACAGCTATTACCAAAATATATCCTCGTCTTCTGGTATTAAACACATTTTTAAAAACCTTTGACTGCTTGATCTTTAGTGTATGTCTACCTTATTGATAGTACCATTTGAAACAAATATCATTAGTTGTTTTATCTCCCCTAGTAGAGAATACAATCATAGGAACCATCCTGTCTTGATGAGCTTATGTACAGCCACAATACAGGAAGATAAAAACCCAACTTCCCTGTAGAATTAAATAAAACCTAAGAGTTGTATCCAAACTCCGAAGCAGGAAATGAATAGGATCCTGTTGAAACATCAAGTTGGAGAAACACAAAAGAAAAATGACTAGGTTCCAAGAGGGCGAAGACTAATCTGAATTCATCATTACATTTCCCAGTGCCCAATACTCAAGTAGACACCCAAATCAGGTTTGGAATGAACCCTAAATCAACTTTCGCCTTGGACTGAAAGATCCTAATGGGTGGCTGGGATCAGGAGTAGAGGCTGAGACCAACCACTCTGCATACTAACTCGCTAATCCATTGATGTTAGGTGAGATGGGCTGTTGTGAATAGAATGAGTGGAAAAAGGAGTAAAAAATGGAGATTTCCAGCAAAAGAGTCATTTTACTCTCTCAAAAAATAAAATGTCATCTTCAATGTAACAAGAAAAACAGTAACCACCCCAATAAACCATGACTGTATATGCTAAATACAATAAAAACAGGACTGAAACTGGATCTACAACCACAGAAAACTTTATATCACAGATACACATTATAGTACCAATAGGCCCACCTAATGGCCCTTTGAAGAGGGAGAAGGAAATTGGGGATGTGGTTTGGTCCCCAGAGGAGAGAAATAGTATTAGTACTTCATTCCTTTTAATTACCACACAGTATTCCATTTTATGTATATACATTTGGCCTATCCAGCACCAACCAGTTGATGGACATTTTGAGTTGTTTCCTCTTTTTGGTTACCATGAATAATGCTTGAACATTTTGCATACTTAATATTTTCATTTCTCCCGGGTAGAATTCTCCTAGGAGTGGAATTGCTGAGTCATATGGTAATTCTACGTTTAACTCTTGTTTTGAAACATCTATTTTTCTGCTCTTAAATTGTATTGGTGTTTTGCATTTTTCTCCCATTAGTAAACATATTTCAAGGTCACAAAATACCCTTCCACAATATAAACAGTGCTCTTCGTAAAAAAAAAAAAAAAAAAAAAAGGGTCCTATTTCAGAATTACCCTAAAGACAACCCAGTCAAGTGTATGTAGAGAGAACTCAAAGAAAATCAATGATGAAAGATGACAAAAAGAAATTCAAAGTCATTACAGAGAAGAAACCTACATCAGAAAAAATAGACACTAAACATGCTGAAAATAGATCAGAAACTGAAACGAGGACAAGATATGAAGCAAAGCAGGTTTAAACATACTCAGAATTGTGTCCAATGAGAATAGAAATATAACAGAAAAAGACGGAACCCAAAGATATCTTTAAAACTTTAAAAGCCCAGTGTCTATTGTGAATGAAATCTCTGCATTCCAGTGAAGGGGTGAAGCCATTGCTGACACAAGTATTAGTCACTGAGCTTCAGAAAATGAGCCTGTAGCCATTCAAGCAGGTTACTTAGAGCATAGGGGAAAGGGAAACAGACTTTTAAGAATGAAGACATTAGACATTTTCAAACATGCATAAAAAGATAGCTCCTATAAAGCCATTAAAAAAAAATCTTGACTTGAAATTCAGCCAAGAAATTAAGAACCCAGGAAACACATCAACAGTGTGGAAGAGTGGCAAAAGCATTCAAGTATATGTTAAATACATATAATTAAAACTAAACCACAGAAATTAATGTAGTATGTAAACACAATAAACTTGAGTTATCATAATCATAACTATCCTAGACTAAAAATAATCTCAAACAATTAAAAATTTAGGCAGTTCCCCAGAACAGATTGTCTTTAGCATTTACTCTTCTCATAATTCCCATACAGGACACCTTCAACTATCCTTAGAATTCAATTTCACTCCATTTTAAGTCACCTTCAGCCACTACCTGTTTCAATCTAGCAACACTCAATAACCTCTTTCCATGCTTATTGACTAAATTCAGACTCAACTATCTTCCCCTTTTCAATCTCCAAAATCCATATGGTATGTTTCAAAATTCTGCCTTAAAAACTTAGGCTTGCAATTTTGAGACTGGTCAACTATCCAGAACCAAGTATTTCCTTACAATGCAAAAAACTGTTCTTAATCATACTGCAAACCTAGAACTCAAAGTGAAAAAGCTTAATACCTATACTTTCATTAGGTTGAACCATATCAAACTGCCAGTATTTGACCATTTTTGACCCAAAAAAACTGGAGAGCTGTTTCATGTGGTTCAACGTAACCTCTTAGAACAGTTACGGCTGTCATACCATGTCCTGTTAATCAGTAGCCCGCAACAATGTGTGGTAAGAATGGGTGTCGCTCACCCAGACCCCAACTATATTTTTAGAGGGCCAAGGTCTCAGCATGTTGCCCAGGCTGGACTCAAGCAATCCTCTCACCTCAGCCTTGCCAGTAGCTGCAACTGCAGGTGCAAGCCATCGCCCACAGCCCAAATACATTCTTGATCCCTAAGTAGATACTTACCATCACTTGTTGGATTACTAATATATTTGTTTTGTCCTATTTGTTCTTCCACTGTTCAATCATCCTTCACATCAAATACTTCAAAGAACAAAGAGACTCACCCATACTAAGTTGCTTAAAGTACAAACCAACTTGTAATACATGCTGTGCATCAACAAGAGCCTTTTAGATTTCCAACTATTACAAAAATCCTGTTTCACTGTATTTCAAACACCATCTTTTATTACAAATACTATGGTACCATAGTAATTCTGTCTCCAAGAGGCATTTCAATAGCATTGGACTACAACAGAAAAAATTACATTTTACAATTCTTCAGGCAAGAGCACAACTTTATTTTCACCTCTGAAAATAAACCACAATTAACAACAACAAAGGAGACTGTGCAGTTCAACTTTTTATTTTAATAAAATCAGAATATGCACAGCACATGCAGTGCTAGCATCTAAACTAATACAATAAGCAATTACTAAAGCTACAGTGACTTGAGGTTCAATCTTTACATTCAGCAAGTTTAAATCCATTCTTATATGATTTTTTGAAACCTTATTTATTAACTGAAAATATTGCTTGCTGATAAAACTTGCTCAAATGCTATTGCTGAATGTACAAGTCACTGATTATGCCAATACAACAAAGATAACCACATGTTTGAGGATTGCAATGTGCCAGACATTCACTGAAAAAAAAAATACACACAACTAAACAAAACTCACACAACAAACATCTGAGAATCTGGACACTTCATATCAGTGTTTTGAAGTGTTTCATTAATATCTTAAGACAAGTGTATCAAAACCTTGGCATGATTTAATTTCAAGTCGCCAATTTTGTTTTTACTAACATCAGAAAGTTATGGCTACACTGCCAATGCCGGGTCTGCTTAATTTGACTTAAGAGTTTAATATGACTTAACATTAAAAGCTCACACTACCCCGAAATATATAATTTCACGCATACGGTGACATTCAACATTCAAGTGCCAGTGTTTTTGTACTGTCTTTTGGTCAAGTTTCTTTAAACTTTCAAAGAATCACTTTTAGGCTTACAAAAATAAATATTTGTCAAAATGTTCAATAAATATTACATAAAACTAGCAGCAAAAAGTATCTAGAAATCTGTCGTGTGCAAATAGTTTTCTTCCCAACTATCATTCCCATGGTCCCAAATAAATTTTAGAATCTAGTCCCATCCCCTTCCTAGACAAGCTGCGTTCAACAATCTCCAAGAGACAAAATAAGATTGGAAGTTTAAGGACACGCACACAAGACATATATATAAAATTCTCTGAATGTGCAATAAAAGAAGTACTTTGTAAAAAGTTATGGGCAAAATGTACAAGGGCCTAAACCTAGACTAATTGAAATAGCACCATAACAAATGACCTCAATACTGTCAAGTGCACCTACTTAATAAAAGTTTTAGAACAAGGCACAATACACTTGAAAATCTATTGCACTTTAGGAAATTTTTGCCATCTTCCTATGCCACTGTAAAAAGATTGAGCGTTTTGATCACCGCATTCTGGCCACAAAATTAGCACAGAATTTAAAGTGGCAGAGGCATTTTAGTGGTGGACAATGCTCATCTTTGGCCAGATTTAGCATAAACAGACTATAAATACAATGGAAACCTATGCAACTAAAACTGACTAAAACTGCACTGTAGAGCAGAATTGACACCTTGTGCAGTTATGTACATATTTCCAACCTGTGTGATCTCAAAGATTTCAGTTTGTTACTCTTCTGGAGCCATTTTTACAAAGCCTATAGTAAGCCAGTTTAACATCTCAACGCAGCTTGAACAGAGTAATGTGAATCGGCATTTAAAATAAAGCCTGCTGCATAATTCTTCCTGTTCATACCCTCTTGACCAAAAAACATCAACACTAGCATGCGTTATTAGACCAAAAATCATCCAGGGCCCTAATGAGGGCTGGTCATTGCTGTGGTCAGCCATTCTACCATTTCAATTTCATTTATGGCAGGCATTTAAAAAGTCTAAGTAGATGAATTCTCCTAAAAACCTATTTCAAGTTATCAGACCTTTAAACTTTCCCTGTAATAGTATGCCCACATTTGGCTAGCTCATAATTAATGATCTGCCTAAACACTGAAAGAGGAATTGCTGTATTTACTTGCATTAACTTTGAAAACAGTGCTTTGAATGTATGCATGTATTCATACATCACCTCATCATGACTGGAATGGCTTGTTTAAAGACTATCAGGTTCTAAGTACCTATCCAGGATAGAGTGAGCAAATCAGAACTTTAACTTAATACAGTTTGCCACATTAGAAACTAATTCCATTAATATGCTTCAAGACATTTGTTGTTTGTTTTCCCCCAATCTGCAAGTATCAAAAAGCCCTAATGCAGGCTACCGCATAAGTTTTTTCCTTATAATATTTATGGATGAATCGATGATTCCTGTTAAGTTGTATCACACCTGTGTGCCAAGGTTTGATTTTAGCCCAAGTTCAGTAAATTTATTTTGTCAAAACAATTGATACCTTGAGCATTACTGAGCCAACAGGACATCAAAATAAAAAGTTGTCTAAAGTTAAAGGCACAGTACATTAACAAACAAATGATCCTCAGTCACAAAATTATAAATGCAGTTTGGGAATGGGGGTAGGCGGGAGGGGAGTTAATCCAAACTACAGCAATGAAGTCTTCAAACCACCTTCTGAACAGGGCTGCTGATTGTTCCTTTCATCTCTTCTTGTGACCTTGAGCTCCCTTAAAAAAAAAATTTCAGTGGAGAATCACAGCTGGTAATGTACTGCGAGTTCTTGAAGCTACACAAGGTATAGTCTGGCTAAGTTACATGTGGTTTCCATATTAGCTTGTTTGGCAGGGTAACTTACTGCAAAGCAGGCTCAGTTACCCCACCAGTCAACCCCCTGGGAGTTATAATTTCCTCCATATCCATCACTGTTGTAAAAGCCTCCATAGCCACCTAATGAGAGATTTAAAAAAAGAGAAATTAATGAAGTCATCCATTGTTAAATACAATCCTTCCCTTCAAATATTTTGATGTAAGTTACAAAAGACAATCAACAGTGCTTAACTTCCCCACTGGTTTTAATTACCCTTTGAAAAAGATGACTAAAAGGAAAAAAGCCTTTCCCAAAGATAATGAAGTTAAAAATTAACACTACCTCCACCAAATCCTCTGCTGCTGCCATGGCCGCCTCCACCACTGCGGCTGCTGCTTGCGCGGCTGCTGCTGAAGCTGGAACTGCTGGAACCACTACTTTGTCGATAGTCTCTGGCACCAAATCCTCCACTAAATCTACTACTACAAGGACAAAATGTAAGTTGGTTCACATGAAGATGAAATTCCACTAACCAACCCAATTCTTGTTAAAGCTTCTCAATGATCAATTTCTCATTTTTCCATTTAAATAATTCCCCATCCAACCATATTTTTCCTAATAGTGGTTTCAAAGGCCTTAACAGTGAAAGGCTGACATGAACTTAGTGTCACCCTTTCTAAACCCTTTGTTTTGTTTTTAAAAGAGACAAGATGTCACTCTCTTGCCCAGTCTGGAGTGCAGTGGTGCAATCATCATAGCCACTGTAACTTCAAACTCCTGGGCTCAAACGATCCTCCCACCTCAGTCTCCCAAGTAGCTAGGACTACAAGATGTAGGCCACCATGCCTGGCTAATTTTTTAATTTTCCATAGAGATGGGGTCTCACTATGTCACCCAGGCTGGTCTTGAATTCCTGGCCTTAAGCAATCCTCCCACCTCAGCCCCCCTAAATGCTGGGATTACAGGTATGAATGAACCACCTTGCCAGGGCAAATCCTTACCCAAAGATTCTAGGCAGCCTAAGAAAATTAAGCTTTTTAAATTAAATACTGAAAAAAGTTAAATCTGGACACTACTTGCCCAGAGCAAATGCTAGGAAGTGTAAGTGAATATCCACCTACCCACCCACACCCCCTCATCACGTATCATCTGTATCTTACCTCTTAGAACGTCCACGACTACTACCCTTGTAGTGGTGTTCATAAGCCATGTTTTCTAACCAAGATGGCACTTCTTGTTTAGCTTCAACAAGAAGATCCAACAAATCCTTAGTAATATTTATGTTCCTCTCATTAAAGAATGAGGTGGCTAGGCCTAAACGAGTTCAAAAAAGCACATAAACAAAGGTCTTCCATGAAGTAGCTTAATATTCTTACTTTCCTACATAGATTAAAAATATTTTGTAAAAAGATTACAATCTGATATTTAACCAACTCGAACTGCTTTGAGCAAAAATTAACTTTTCTTGTTTAAAAAGTGAGAAACATTTTCACTTTTATTGTTAAAATATATTTTAATTGCATTCCTTGGAAATAGGGACTCTTAATACTTAAGATGCTATCAAGTTCTTTGCTACATGTATCACAATGAAAAACGATCAGACCATCAAGTAGCTAAACACTTACCAAGGTTTCCTACACGTCCTGTACGGCCAATGCGATGTACATATTCTTCAATATCACTTGGCAAATCAAAATTGATAACATGTTTCACATTTGAAATGTCCAGTCCTCTTGCTGCTACCTGGAAATTAACTTTGGTTATATATGGCCCACTAAAGCAAATACATGAACATGCTGAACTTGAATAAAAATAAGGTATTATTATACATACTGCTGTAGCCACTAGAATTGGGCTTTTTCCTGAGCGGAACTGGTGAAGGGCCTCTTCCCTATCTCTCTGAGATCGGTCTCCATGGATACTGGTACAAGCATATCCTTCATGGTATAAGAAATCCTCCAGAGAATCTGCACCCTTTTTGGTCTCCACAAACACTAAGGTCAGTGAATCCTTGCCTGAATTTGAAAAATTACAATTTTTGTCAATAATATGGCTTAGTTCTCCTTGTACTCAATAAACATTCAAATAGAAGCAATTAAAATAGACTGTTTTAGATACAAAAAGTTCTAGTGTTCTATAGCACTGTAGGGTGACTACAAGTAGTAATTTATTATATTTTTTCAAATATCAAGGAGAGGATTTTAAATGTTAAAAAAATGATAAAGGTCTGAGGTAATAGATATGCTAATTACCCTGATTTGATCATTATACATTGTACACATGTATCAAAATATTAATATCAGTCACCACATAAATGTGCCAATTTAAAAATACATTTTAAGAACTGTGTCAATTGAAAAAAATGCATTTTTAAAAATAGACTTTTAACAATGTTTTGAATGGGGAAAAAAAGTAACAAAGGTGACCCAAACGGATTTCTTTTTCTAAAAAACAGGTCTCAGAGTGGCTATTCACAAGCACAATGGCATACTTATAGCCTCAAACTCTCAGGCTCAAGCGAGACTCCTGCCTCGTAAGTAGCTGGGCTGTGCCTGGCCCAAATGGATTCTTATTACCAGAGCAATGCTAACATTATTCATAATTTTACCTGTTGCATTTAGGAGGTCAAGCAGAAATGATCTTTTGTCTGGTTCTTCCACCCAAACTACTTTCTGTGTGATGTTCTCAGAGGTAGAGCCAACTCTTCCTACAGCCAAAAAGATATATTCATCCAAGAAATCACGAGCAAGCATCTGAAAAGAAAATTTTTTGTTACCTACTGAGATAAACAAATTTCTAACTAATATTTGCCACATCTTTTTAGCCATTGGAACCACCAAAAAAACAAAAGCTGCAACATCAAACAGTACCTGTATTTCCTTAGGAAAAGTAGCACTAAACATCATAGTGTGGCGGACACCCTTTGGAGGCATAGTATCTTGTTCAACTATTCTACGTATCTGAGGTTCAAACCCCATATCCAACATCCGATCAGCTTCATCTAACACCAAGTATCTATCATGAAAAAAGAGAGTTCAGAATTTGAGAGAAAACAAAGGATGGTTTTAGTATGGCTGTACCTATAATTATATATTAAGGTAGTTAAATTCCTCACAGTGCATGATTTGACACAGACACAGCACAAGATTCTTGCCACTAAGTAAGTCATCCAAAATCACACAGCCAAATTAGCTCTTATGACTTGACTGTCCCATGATCTGGTCATTCTCAGCCTCTACTAAAATGTTAATAATTTTTCAACATTGAAATTATAATGAACTTTTTATAAAAGTTAGAAGACCCATGGCCAGTAATTTTTAAAAATTAACATACTTGCAAAAGTCTAATCCAATCTTTCCTCTTTCCATCATATCCACTAGACGTCCTGGAGTGGCTACTAGCAAGTGGCATCCACGTTCTAAGTCTCGAATCTGCTGACCAATATCAGCACCACCATAAACCACACAAGGACGAACTCTAGATCGGTATGAAAACTATAAGCAAAGAAATTTTATTAACTTCAAGGTCAAGATTTTTACATGGTCATAAAACATATCATTAGAATCAATGACAAAGCTAGTAATCACTCAAATGCATACTTACTTTTCTGGCTTCCTCATAGATCTGTACTGCCAATTCTCGTGTTGGTGCTAATACCAAGGAGATTGGGTATTGTTTGCGGCGCCCATACCTTCCATTTTCCTAAGAAATGGAAATAAGTTAACTCTACCATCATTTTTAAAAAGTTTATCACAACATAATTCCCTTTTATAACTTATAGATTACACTTAAATGGTTTTTCATTAGGTAGATTGAAGTCTTAGCATCATTTTGAAAGCTCTCGATAGCCACCTACAAAGTTCTACAATCATTTCCCATATTAATAAATATTTACCTTCATGGCCCTCAAAGCCTCGCCTGGACCATCTGAATAAATCTGACTCAAGATGGGCAAGAGAAATGCTGCAGTTTTTCCAGACCCTGTGGAAAGAAAGAATATTCATTCAATTACAAAAAAAAAAAAACAAAACCCACCAGCAGCCAGGCACAGTGGTACACACCTATAGTCCCAACTACTCCCAGGAGTTCAAGGCGGCTACAGTGCAATATGATTGCATCTGTGAATAGCCACTGTTCTCCGGCCTGGGTAACACAGGGAGATCCCATTGCTCATTTAAAAAACAAAAACAAAAAAACAGCCTGCTTATTACTTTTGAACAGATACTCATAGATGACAGTGTTTTGTAACCGCTCTATTACTAGTGATTTAGTAATTATCATTTATTATTATTAATTATTTAGTTATTTTACTTTAAATTCTTTGATCCATCTATGACAGGAGTCGGCAAACTGAGGTCCAGTTTATTTTTATAAATAAAGCTCTTATGGAATACAGCCATGCCCAATAATTTATGTATCATCTATGGCTTCATTCACATCACAACAGCAGAGCTGAGTAGTTTGCAAAAGACCATATGGTCCAGAAAAATCAAAAATTATTTTATTATCTGGTCCTTTACAGGAAAAAGATGACAGTGTTTTACTCTCATCAAGTGAGCTTACCTGTTTGGGCACAAGCCATCAAGTCTCTTTTCTCTTTGATAATAGGAATAGCATGCTTTTGCACTGGAGTTGGGCGAGTATAACGAGTAAGCTCAATGTTTCCCATGATAATTTCTCCCATCTCAACATCGCTGAACTGTTAAGAAATTCAATGGGGTTAGAAATGCTAGAAATACTACCTGGAGCCATTTCTGTTTTACGCGAATATAATAATGGAAACAACCAACTAACAGCTATTTTGTAACTTAGTTTACAGTTGCTTTAAGTAAAATGATCATGTTACATTTTGAGAAAAACCAACTCCAGGCTTCATCTACATTGGAGAAGATTTTGAGTTTTTCCTATGCTGGAACCATTTTCTATTTCAGGTAGTGAATTATTGATAATGGTGACATTGAACTTGACCTCTCCCTTATACAAACCTATGAGGTGTTTGGTCTATATATACCCTTAGGAAGCCCACCTCATTCTGATGTGCCATGAAAACATTTGTACTTCCCTCTGTCTTAAAAAGTCAAGCAAAAATACTTACACTTTCAATATGTGGAGGACAGTTGTTACCTGTTGCCTCAACTGGAATGTCATCATATTTCTCAAAGTTAATCCCAGTGTTGCCTCCAGAAAAGAGTTCCCTGAAATCAAGAGATTGTTAAGATTGTTAAGTTTGTTATATAAGCTAATAAGGCTAATCACAATTAACATATATTTCAAAAACTTACTGCTCCAAGCGTTCACTTGGTGGGAGTGGTTTTGACCAATCATCTTCATCTGATTTGTCACACCAGCGACTGTTTCCACCACGTTCAAATTTGCCAAAGCCACTTCTGTCACCACGGCTGCCAATGCCATCATAGTCATTCCGTCCACGATCATCAAACCTGCACAGCATAAGCAATTAATCACAACCATATCATTTAACCATTATCAGAGTCCTACTGCTACTCTAGAACTGTCTCTGGAGATAAATTATTCATGATGGCTGACTACAAGGATGTCAACAGTCCAATTCTAACTTATTCTTATTTGACATTTAAGACTCTAATTAACCAGATTGTATGTATCATTTATTTAACTTCATTTTCTAAAATCAATATCCTTCTTTATATGTCTATAAAGCCTAAACAGGCATCATACATGCCAAAATTAAGAATCAAGTTTTTTAAATTTAAAATCAGCACATAGCTCACACCTTCATTTAAAGTGCTCATCTAAATATATTTAGTGGTATGGAAAAGAAGAAAATAGCACACCAGATATCAATTGTCCTAGTTATACCAGGATGTCACTTAAGGGACAATTCGCCTGTGTGACAGAATTTGGATAAAAGGTAGAAAATAATCCTTACCTGAATTAAGATGTTTTTAGTTTTAGGCCTGTTTGCGAAAAATCAGGACACAGGACTAACCACAGCTATTAGGCGCTTGAGGTCAGTTCACCACACTTGTATAATCAAAAATATAAGGTGTTTAAAAATTGTCAGAGTCCACAAAAATCCCAACCAAATTAGGCCATTCCCTAGATGAACTTACTCTTTTAAATAGAATATATAAAATTAGAGAAACAGAAAAATAACTTATCTCATTATGCCAAAGAGCTTATTCATATTTTCATCTAATTTCTATGTAACAGGTTCAATTTAGTAAAGACCTCTAACAACTAAGAAAATACAATGACTAAACAGACATAATGCTTAATATCCAAACAGGTGGTCAGGATGAAGACTTACCAAATTAACAACTAATCCATAAACTGCTATTACACATACACATAAGGTGAGAAGACAAGAAATCACTTACCTTCCCCTTGGTCCACTTCCACGATCACTGAAGAAACTAGACTTCCCTCTTGAATCACTTCGAGACCCAAAACTACTATATGCATCCTTATCTTTGCTAGAACTCCACCCCGAACCGTCTTTATCGTAGAATCCTTTAATTAGAAACACACGCACACAATACCATTTTATTGTAGTCATTAGAAATATGAATCATGTTAAGGTATTATCAATCTTTCTGAATTTGAAGGCCTCCACTGAAGGGTCAATCTCAAGGTGTTCCTATCATGGCACTAGAAGAGAACCAAGATTTAGAGCTGGTTTATACCACCAGCACATAAAACCTCTCTGCTAGAAAATACTGTATTCTGAAATCAAGCAATCTGACAGTCTAAGAATGTTCTTGAGTGAATACTACCTCTAAGTGATTAATAGCTTTGCCTGTAACACAATGATTATCACATTGTTATATGACCATCATGATGTAATTTCCATTCATTTTATAGGTGTGAAAGAGTTTACTAGGAAACAGTTAGCACTGTCTCATTTTTTCTTAGAAGTGGTTTCCATTCAGGACATTCTTAGAGTGTCTGATTACTTGGTTTAATATAGTATTTTCCAGTTTCAAAATTATAAGTGCTTTGTACACATGAAACACTCTACTGTCAAATGGTACTATTTTAGTGGTTCATCTACTATGTGCTTGATGAGAATCAGGAACACCTGGGAAAAGGAAAACCCTCATCCTTACACATTCTCAGTGTAGAGAAGTTCCTGGGTACAGCTATAAATATTCAGGTGAGAGACGACAAAGGGAAAAATTAGCCCAAAGACAGGTAGAGGATTTAACTAGCTTCAGTGACACCACCTTATTAAATAGTCAGAGATAGTTAAGTTACTTTCCTTCTGCCTTCCACCTCTACCATTAGCCAGCCAACTGACCAACAGCCTTTGCTAGCAATGAAGAGTCAGGTTAGATTTCTAGATCTCTCCCAGCTCTAAAACCTCCATGATACTGCCTCTCTGATTCCTGTCACTGCAACAAACGGGCAACACTAAATATACAAGAGGGTCTCAATTCCAGCTAGTATATTCTAAGAATACCAAGAACATCCATGACGATAAAGACAAACTCTGCAATAACTTCACCTAAAAAGAACATAATAAAGTGACCTGGTAGAAGTAATACAGATTTAATATCCATGCATTACCAGGGACAGTGAAACTAATGCAGACTATATATGGAGAAGGAAGAATGACAGCAAACCATGGGCTTCCCAGTGGACTCTCCACCCTTCCAATCCTTTCCTCTTGGCTTTTAAATAGTTTCCCTGACATTCCCCCCTTTGTTCTTCCAAATTTTAGATCACTTATTTTATGGAATATACAGCAGCCAAACAGTTATCTCATAACATGAAACATCTACTAGTTATCTAATACTACATTACAAACGTAATAGGAAAAGGCACCAGGTATCGTAACACCTTTTGGACTAAACTTTTCAAATGAAGCAATTAAGGCAAGGAGATGAAACCAGAAAATCACTTTCAACTCCACAATAAGCCCATCTTCACTTTGGCACCTTTACAGGACAGAAATAACTGGGTTGTTATCACCATGCAGTTTGGTTTACATGGTAGGGCACCCACCTCTTCCAAACTAAAACCATGCTGTGAATGATTACAAACATATAACTAGTGAAATTGTACAAAACCATGCCCTTGGCCTCAGAAGAGTTTGACATAGGAATGCAGAATTCTCCACTGAGTAACATTAGGTGAGTGTTTCCAAAGTTAGTAAGTCCTAATATTTGAACCACTCCTGATAGAAGCACAGGAGAGCAGAATGTTTTACAGACTTCCCCAAGTTACCTTGTTTTCTCTCGGCTTTGACTAACTACTAAATGCAGCAAGAATTAGATCTATGAAGTTGCTTGTCAGAACTTACCTTTAGCAGCTTCTCTATTCCTTAGATGAGGAGGGATATAGCGCCCTTCTAAGAGAAATAATATAAAATTAATTAAATGCCCAAAACCTTCCATTTAAGCTTTTACCAAAATTTCTGCTATTAAAATAATCATCCTGGAAAACATTTTTTTAAGAAGTCTCCAGCCTTCCAGTCTGATTACTCACCTGGAAATTGAGGGGGGTGGGGAATGAATCTACTTTTACTTTAAATGGGATATTGCTCCGTAAGGAGAACTTTAAAAGGCAGCTGTTCTGTATGCAGGCACAAATACAGCCTAGACTACAAACAAGAAGCAAAACCAAATAAAGGAATGTCAATGTGCTTTATTAAATCTGCAATTTAACTTTCTTTTTCACTTGTGGGTTCAATTAAATATTAAAAAGATCTCTACTAGGATGATCAATTCCTAAAGGTAAAAGATTCTTAACATGGAAAATAAGGTGAAATTTAAAGCAAACACCTAGTAATTTTGTGCCCAGTGAGGCTCTTCTTGCCTAAAAAGAAGGACACATCACTTCTTTTTAGTCTGTACCTACTGTTGTTTTGTTTAATGGATGGAAAGAGACCTGAGCTGAAGCAGAGGTCTACTGCCAAATAAGAAACCACCAAGATCCCCTACCTTAATACCAACCTCTAATAAGTCTCCAAATAACCCCTCTTTTAAAATAATAAAACTTTTATATCTACCTTCTTTTCAAAAGAATGATATAGCATTTAAAATCATAATTAATACCCCAAAATTCAGTGTAATCTTCTTATGTTAGTGAGTCTCATATTCTTAAAGAGAAAGGAGTAGCTGTATCTGATGAAAGTGCATGTTCCCTTAAAGGAGTTTAATTCTATTCAATTCACTTTAACAGGGATGGACACATCCCCACCACCTCTAAACTGGGCTCAGGATTTATAATGGATGTCAATACAATGGACAAACTCTTCTAGAGCTATATATTGTATAAGGTTTTTAAAGGTTAACTACTTTTACTCAGGAGAACCAAACAGTCCTTTTTACAAAGGCCACAGTGCTTTAGATTGATCACTAAGGTCTACATAGTTCTACATAACACTAAGGTCTACATAATTCTTTACATAATAAAAATTGGAGGGCAAATTCTTAAATTTTAAATAAGTCCAATGAAATATAGATATTAAGCTCTAATAGTCAATAAATCCATAAAATGTTTTACTTACTGCTAGCTGTAGTTCCTCCACTCTGATTATCTGAAGAGTTCAGGTCTAGGCCAGCAAACTAAGAGAAGAGAGTTAGATGGTTAACAGCCCATATGCTGAAATATTATATTAACAGAAAACTAGTCCTGCTCTCTAGCACTTACTAGCATTACATTCAAATAGTTGTCCTGCCTACCTTACGGGGTTGATATCAAAACTCTTAATGAAAATGTGACTAAGAATGCTTTGAAGCCTGTAAAGCTCTAAGCAAATGCAAACTAGTATTACTGTGTATACTGCACAAGGCAGCACACCAAGATGCTGGTGCTACCCAACAGAAACTGTCCAAATTTAATTCATTCATTTAAAATGAATTTTCCTGTAACATTTTCCACAGTGCAAGCTCCCTAACCAAACTAAAACTTAAATACATTGAATCTCAAAATTAAAATTATCTTTGAATGTCAAATAGATAAGGGGTTCATTTTAGTGCAGACCGTAAATGTTCCCAATGCCACCCACTTTCTACTTGGAATTATTTTATGCCTAAAAAGAACACCCTAAAAATATCAGGACAAATTTTGAATTGACCATTCCTTAGTTCCTTCATCCCCAAATATTACATGCATATTTTAAATTAGGATAGTACTCTTAAAGAACAAAAAACTTAGGAATATACCCACCGCTTACTATAATCACTATGTTAAGCATAACTCTGAAGTAGTTACCTATTTATTCTCCCAGTTTAGTAAGTTCAAAGACGACTTTGAATAAATGGCACAACTGGCATTCAAATGCTCTTAAAGAGTAGACATTTTACTGCCCTTAGTTTGTATTTCTACCTATCTATCCCCTTACACTAGTAGCTCAAAGCCTCAACGTTCTAGGAAAAGGTTACCTGCTGTCTTTATAACATTGTATAATGACTAACCAGGAACTATTTACAAGCAGTAGGGGGAAAACTATACATTCGAAAAGAAACATTTCATTTTTTTCAAGCCACAAAAGACCAATTCACACAGTACTGTTGCCAACCTGTTTGCAAAAAGAGATACCCTAATATACCATGTTTATAAATCCTGTGTTAAAAGCTCAACATGATACTGCCAAACCGCAAGCATCAATGGAGTCACTGAAAATTGGAACCAGATGCTACAATGTCTTTAAAATAACACTTTAGGTACCTCATTTCCAGAATTTCGATTAGCAAAAACGCTGCCACGCTTTCTCCGCTTTCTCCGCTTTCTCCGTGTAGTTAACAAACTGATACTTTAAAGCACAATAGGAACACAAACTTTCTTTTTGCACTTGTTACAAGTTTTGTTTTTAACTTTACACTGTAGCAACATCAACTAAGAAGCAACTGCAAATGTTTCTGTAAATTGTTAGGATTACATTGCTGCAATCTTCTCAGTTGTGACTTTGCTACAAATTCTTAATTCTAGACTAATGACTCTGAATTCATTGAGTTAAATCGGTTACAAATTTAAATAAGGTTCACTGCTGACTAGTACCTTAAAAAACCACACCATCTATATAGAAAATGTTAAAACTGGGGATAACCAAATTTTGTCTGTGCTCCATTCAACATGTGAAGTGTCAGCAATATGGAGAACTTAATATATAATTGGTTCATTACGGGGGTAAAAAATGCTCCCAATGGGACAGATCGTTAAATCCCTAAAAACATTACATATGACTACATTAAAATCTATAATCAATTAATTTGTGTCACTAAACTTCGTTTCAGGATTATTCTGGAGTTCGTGAAACCAACTCCCTCTCTCCTAATCACGGTAGGCAGAAGTTTATTTAAAGGCTCCAAACATCCCACAGAAGAGCTTATCTAAAGCCCGGTGCCACTGTTGCAGAGGGATGCAGACTTCCTGCCACCAAAGCCCATAACCCTTTCTCTCAGATCGCATGTCGTCCTCCTCTCTTCTGCTCCTTAAACCCTTACAAGAGGGGATTCTGGTTAAGGACAACAGACCCGGGGCCTCTGATCTACTCCTAAATTTTTACTCCACAGAAAGCAACAAGTCAACAACAGAACTGTTTATTGCCCCAAGCCACGTTCCGGGCATTTTTCCTCTGGCGGATCCCAGGATCAAACGTCGGTAACATAAAGGCACTCACTCACGTCAGCCGCAGTACCCCACCCCCGCCCAAAGAAAAACTACGCAAGGCCCTCCGCTAACTCGCCACACAGTGAGTACACGGAGCAACTGAGGAGAGAAGGGCCGCGCCGGCTCCCTCACATCCTCGATGTCTCCCCACTGCGTTCAACCTCTATCTCTAGAGCCCAGCGCCGTCGCGCACGCAGCGGCCCATTACTCCCTCCCTCCCCGCCCCCACTCCTCCCCAAATCTTCTGCGTCACAAAACTTTCCACTCCGGAAACGCGGCCTCGCCGGCCGCGGCGCTGGGCCTGCGACGACCCTGCGGCAACTGGGCTTGAAGCGAAAAGGGCCTGAGGAAGGAACCCGGGAACAAGATGTCCATTCCATCCTCCTTTCCAGGCCCTCGCCGGCCGGGGGGACCTGCCGGCTCGGCCTCTCCCAGTGGTGGGCCACAGCGCCGCCCAACACCACACAAAAGAGGCCGCCGCCATTAGCCCAAGCGAAGGCCACCCCCCCGCGCCGCCCCCTCCCACATTCCAGGGCCGCGTTCCTCCTCCCGCTCGTAGGCACACTAACGCCGGACGCCGCCGAGTCCCCGGAACAGTAATCTGGGCCGCGGCAGCAAAGAGGGCCGAAGCCCCCACCAACCCCGACCAAAAGGTCCCTATTCGCTTACTGCCGCGCCGCACACTCCCCCTCACCCCTCACGGGTCACTAATCAAGTCGGGGTTCGCGCGTGCGCGTCCCCGCGAGAGCTCGCGCACACCCTCCCCCCCTCCGCCCGCCAGCGCACGCACACACAAAAGCCGCCATTGTGCTAGGCCCGGGGACAATACCGCGAGCCAAGCCGGAGCCCGAGCGACAGCCCCAACCAACATTCCTGCCGCCTCTCTGTCCCTCCAAAGCCCCGGGACACTGACACTTGCCAACCCGAGGCACCCAGGAAATGGAAACTAAGGATGCCACTTAGCGCTGCGCCACAGGCCAGGTTAGGTCAGTCAGGGAAGGGATTCACGCGGCAGCCACCCGGTGGGCTCCTTGCAGCTCACCTGCTGGTCCAGCCCGAGCGCATTTTCCACCGCCACATGACTCATCCCTGAAGAGTACCGAGAACTCGGAGTCTTCCGCTGCTGAGCGAGTGTGTTTGCTTCACCGCGAAGGCCCTCTCACGGGAGAACTGCGGCTCTGGAGCGGACGGCGCGGCCACGGATCTAATATACCCACTCGAAAGGCTATTACGTCAGCACGTAAGACGTGTGCCCTCCCTCTCACTCCCGCACTCCCCCTACCACTACGACTTCTGCCCAGCTACTGCGAGTTCAGTCTGTCCTAGCCTCGCGGGATTTCCTAGTCAGTCCCGTCGCCCCCTCGTCGTCCTGCCTTGGAGCTCAGAGCGCCAAACGCTGTCCTAGTTCGCTTGAGCTTCACTTTCCCTGTTCTCCGCTAATACCCTAGCCTCGGTCTTGGAGTTCTCGAGATATCGCGAGAACTTGTCTCCCGCTTTCTGCCAGCTACAAGGCCTTAAAATTTAACGTAGGCCTGTTCGGTCCCCTTTCCTCCCCTATGCATCCAGTTTTCGCTCTTCCTGTCTTACTAGCGCTCGTTCTCTCTCTTTTTTCTCTCCCAGTTCCCGGGATTGGAGATATGGTGGGATTTCTCCGGTCTAATCAGCTCTCGCCCTTCGGCGTGTAGCCTCCCCGAAATCAGAACTAGGCAGAAAAAGGCCCTAAACCGAGAGAGCGGCAGGTCACGTGATCGCAGGTGGCGAGCGCGGTGGCCATTTTGTGGAGCAGGAAAGGGTGGCTTGAATAGTGATCGGAATGGGGTAAGGGAAAGGAAGAGGAGGAGGAAAGAGAGGGAAGTGGAGGAGGAACGAGAGGGAAGTGGAGGAGGGAAGAGGGGGAAGGAGGGAGGAGGGCAGGATGGTGACTGCGGTGGGGGCTGAGGGGGACTGGCGGTGTGCGCCGGTGGCCGGACGCTTCCCAGCGCGGTTGCCTAGGCAGCGG
The DNA here is from genome assembly GCF_041146395.1 of Eulemur rufifrons. Classification (NCBI taxonomy): domain Eukaryota; kingdom Metazoa; phylum Chordata; class Mammalia; order Primates; family Lemuridae; genus Eulemur; species Eulemur rufifrons. The sequence continues at coordinate 109,114,345 of NC_091012.1, forward strand.
GGGCGCCGCCTAGAAACACAATGGCCCCTCCCGCTGCATCCCCCTACGTGAGCGCGCGCGCCCCCGCCCCCGCGGTGAGGGAACAATGAGACAATCTTGCACTGATCTTGAGCCGGGCGCTAGGGGACTCCGGCTCTCCGCCGGTATGCGGACTACTTTAGCCCGTAGTTTCCTCCCGCGAGTTGCCCAGCGGCTCAGACTCTCCTAGGTCCGAGGGAGTCGGGCTGTTTGTGGCCGGATGTAACCTGGGCCTGCCGGAGGGGTTGCGTCGGGGTTACCGGTCTCGGCTCAGGCCGCTGCAGTGGATGGGGAATGGGGGGAAACGGGTTTCTGCCCTCTTGCGCCCCCCTCTTAGGCAAGCCAACCTAGTCCCAGCTTCAGTGCCCCAGGCCCTTAAATAGAAGAAAATGTCTTGACTAGTGAATTCCTGGTACATACACGGTTCTTATAAACGTTTTCCCCCCTCTCTCCTGACCCTCAGCCTGACGGAATTAAATAATAAGCGTGGTTTTCCACCATCCCCCAAGGGTCTTCTGCTGCCAGAATTCAAATAGCTCGTTCTCGTCACATAATTTACCACACACATAACTTCTCTCCCTTTTGAAACGGAAATTCTAATGAGATAGGGAGATAATCTAACACTGTGTCCCAGGGCAAGTTGTTTAATGGCTTTGGGTCCCAATTTCCTCATCTATAAAAGGAGTCAGCTAGACTACCTAACCCTGTAAAAGACCCAACTCCTGTTTTTATAACAAGTATTTTGTAACGCCCCCTTTAACCATTACTGAAATATCAAATCATAGATAATATAACGCAAACCTACAAACACAATTTCAAAAAACATGATCCAACTGTAATATACAAAAAACAAAATGATTATAATAAAAACTGTATTTTAATATGTAAATACTCCCGCACAGCTACACTAACTGATGATAATATACCTGCCCATTACAGCCACAAATGCAAACTGGAAAGGTATGTTGTTTTCACACCTCATTTTCTGAAATGGTGAGCTCTTAATAGCGTTTGAAACAAAACAGTACACTCTTCCTCCGATTGATACAGTAGTTGCATTTGTGGAAAAGCCAGTGTATATGGAAACTGGGCAAAGATACTTTGTGTTCATATGTAAAACAGTGTTAGTTTTAGGCTTAGATGATGATAAACTAGTTTCTCACCTACGTAGTGTCCGGTGGATCAATTGTTTGCTGCATGGGACTGATCAGCATTGTAAAACATCTAGCATGCCTGGCTCCTGCCAACTAAATGCCAGCAGCCCTTGCCAGTCATCGTGACAACCAAAAACACACAGATTGCTACAATGTCCCCTTGAGAACCACCAGGTTTAATGATCATTAGGGTCCCTTCCTGCCCTGGGATTCGTGGATTCTCATGGAGCACTGGTGAGGTACTGTATGTCCTTAATTTTGCATCAGTTTCCTTTTCATATGGACCAAGGTAAACATGAGTCTGAGATTCAAAAGCTGTGAGTCCTGATAGCTCTTCCAACTGCACATAGCAACAATGGGATATACTGACTAGTCTGGTTCTGGGCCTTTGTTTTACTTTTGAGTAGAGCCAATGTACAGGGTACTGCCATGGGAGTACCTAAAAGAATTAAAATATACAGCGGTTTCCTATTTTCAATTAACCCCTGCTCACAGGCATACTCAGTTCAAACCACCAGGGCATTTTGTTAAACAATATGTTATAATTGGAATATCAAATTGGAGAGGAAGCAGGAAAACATACGAAGCTTTGTCTTCAAACACATTCACTCTGAAAAAGAATGATGTGTACACTCGAGGCAGCTAAATGAGCCAACTTTCACAGCACTCCAAATGACTTTTCCATTAACAGTATTTGTATATCTTCTCTACATGGCAGTTATTTGCAAATTTTATTTGAGGTGACCTAAAAAGGGTTAGAAATGGCTGTAACCAGGGAAATTTTTTTTTTTTTTTTTTTTTTTGCATGCTCCTTTCTTACGTCCCCAGGCATTTGAAGTGCCCATATTGAAGCAAATATGATTACTGGATCATCACCCCTCCACCCCCATCCCTGGAGGCAGCCCAGTGGACCACAGCCTAGGAAACTGCATTTCCTCCAACCAGCAGTTCAGCTCCCTGCCTATAAGCTGTGTGACTGGGGCAACTTGTGTGACATCTCAGTGCCTCAGATGCCTTTTCTGTAGAGTTGGAATAAAAGTAGTTTCTGCCTCCAAAGGTGGTTGGGATTCAAGGGCTCATGCATGAATTGAAAATGCTTTGCCAGGAGTGAGAGCTTAGTACACCATAGCTCCAGGTTCATGCACACTTGTCTGTCTCCCCATCATCTCAACTCCCCTAGAGTGGATCACTTTGGGCACTGGGCTTCCACAACCCTCACTATTCAAAGCCCTACTGTAACAGTGTGTGGTACTGCAGCTGTGTGTGAGCCCACAGAGGAGAGGGAGCTTGTCACACCTCTCTGTGCAGGGTGGAGCACACTGGTGTCCAGTAGATGTTGGATGATGGATGAATAGTGCAAATGCCTGCCCTAGGCAAATCATAATGTGGGGCAAGGTGTAAGGGGTTGGAGACCAGCTGGGCAACAGAATGAGACATGAGACCCTATTTCTTTTCTTTTCTTTTCTTTTTTTTTTTTTTTTTTCCTTTTAGAGACAGTGTCTCGCTCTGTCACCCAGGCTGGAGTGTAGTGGTGTGATCATAGCTCTCTGCAGCCTCAAACTCCTGGGCTCAAGCAATCATCCTGCCTTGGCCTCCCAAGTAGCTATGACTACAGGTATGCACCAACACACCCAGCTAATATTTTTAATTTATTTTATAGAGACAGGGGTTTCTTGCTATGTTGCCCAGGCTGGTCTTGAACTCCTGTCCTCAAGTGATCCTCCTGCCTTGGCCTCCCAAAGTGCTGGGATTATAGGCATGAGCCACCATGCCCAGCCCTGAGACCCCATTTCCAAAAAAAAGTTTAAAATTAGCCAGGCAGATCACTTGAGCCCAGAACTTCGAGGCTACAGTGAGCTATGATCATGCCACTGCACTCCAGCCTAGGTGACAGAGCCAGACCCCACCTCTAGATAAATAAATAAATACGTACATACATGCGTCACACGGATCATCAGCTCATCTGATCCTCATGGCCCACCTCGAAGTAAGGTACCATTTACCTGACCGTACAGACGGGCAGCATGGGACATGCTATCACTCACACTAGTGAGTGGCGAAGCTGGGAGGCAGACCTATGTGGAGTGAAGCCAGGACCCGCACAGTTATCCAGTGCCCTCGGACACCTGGAACTCAGCAAGTCCTAAACAGCACCCGTCAGGTCTCCCAAAATAACCTCGGGTCTTTATCTCAGAGAATAGCATCTTCATTTCTCACACCCGCACTTCAAACCTCAATGATTTTTGTCTCCATTTTTCTTCTATCCCAGCCACTATTCATAAGCAGACCCTTCTTCCTCTCCCACGTTATGCCTCTCGTATGGGTCTCCTTGTCTCACTTTCCAGTTCAGGCCTGCACTTACTTCTACGTCAATAGTGAGCAATCTTTTTGTTGTTGTTGTTGTTGTTGTTTTTGCGTGAGTGCCGATTTAAGAGCAATATAAATGTTTATAAGCTGTTCCCCCCACAGGGAATAAAAGGTATATTCCCCCCAGTAGGCCGAGCACTGCCCCAGCCTGTTCTTGATCATCCCAGGAACCCTCTCGCAGCCCTTCCTGCCTCAGTCTCTCCCCTCTACCTCACCTTTACGTGTCTGCCAGAGTTTTCTTATCAAACACAGTCCTACTGTGCCACTGACCTGCTTGAAAATCTCTGACACCTCCCATAGCATTCAAGGTCATTGCAGGCCCAGCTCCCACTCAGCTCTCCAGTCACAAATTCTCCTGTTGTCCACCATTCCCCGCCCCCCTTGTCCACCTTGCCCCCTACCACAACCCGCACCACCAGCCTCGAACTTTCTGCTCTCCACCGGACTGCTCACTCTTCTCTGAACACACTCGGCACTTCCCCACCTCTGTGCCTTTGCTCACTAGGTCCCCTCCCTGCAAAATGTTCCTCCCCTCTGCGCCCACCTTCAGATTCCTACCTGAACCTACACACACACACACACACACACACACACACACACTCATCCAGCCTATAATGGTTCGTTGTCATGTGTCAACTTGACTAGGCCATGGTTCCCAGATATTTGGTCAAACACCCGTCTAGATGTCACTGTGAAGGTATTTTTTAGATGACACTAACATTTAAATCAGTAGGCTTTTGAGTAAAGTAGATTATCCTCCATGCTGTGGGTGGGCCTTGTCCAATCAGTTGACAGCCTTAAGAGAAAAAGACTAAGGTCCCCAAGGGAGAAAGCGTTCTGCCTCCAGATTCCTTTGGGGCACAAGGCTGCAACATCAACTCTTCCCTGGGTTTCCAGCCAGTCAACCTGTGCTAAAGATTTTGGACTTGCCAGTTCCACTATCACATAAGCTGATTGATTCCTTAAATACACCTATCTATCTCTCTATCTCGCTTTCTCCACACACACATACATGCTATTGGTTCTGTTTCTCTGGAGAACCCTGGCTAGTACAGTCTCCCCCTCCTCTGTGCCCCTGGAACCCTCTGTTTCTGTCCTTGCCTGTCTTGTATGATATGCAGTCAGACACAAGTCAGCTTCCTCCATGGGTACGTGTCCACTGAGGGCAGAGACAGTTTCTTCTCATCTGTGCACCTCCATGGAGCCTAGTGCCTCTTAAAGGTCCTGCTCCACCAAGAAAGGAGATGCCCTAAAGCAGAGGCAGGGAACTGGAGGAATGGAGAGTTTGAACAGCATTAAGGGAGAGGGAGCCAACCCAGAAAGGAAACACACATGCCAGGGGTTACAAACTCAGACAATTCCAGGGCCAGACAGGTCACGTGGCTGGAGAAAGGCCGCCAGGGAGCAGACGGGTGGGATGGGGTGATCTGGAGGGGTGCCCCGCGCAGGGCCAGCCCATTATTTCCCTGTGGGAATGCAGGTCCAATTAAAGCAGGTTTTTCAAGAGAGGCCTGAAATCCAGATTTGTTGTGAGTGAAATGTCCCAGTTTTTAACTGTTGGCAGCTAATGTGGATTATTTCAATGCACTGTGTGCGTCTAGAAGGCTTCAGGGTTACTGGTACTGTTCTGTTTTTCAAGCTGAGTTGATGGGTACATGGGCGTTTGTTTTTCCTGTATTTGTCTTGCCTTACAGAAAGGTTATAAATATGCTTTCATATGTATTCAGAATTAACTTGAAAAATCTTTAAATCCTTTATGTGAATTCAGTTTTTCCAGCAGACCACCTGTTTGCATCCCCTGCTGTATGTTTGTTGTTTTGCAAGACTTGCAGATTAAATGAAGGTTTGTGGCTACACACCTTCACTTGAATAATAATTAGATTAGTTAAGTGTTACTTTGTGCTGAAAATAGAAAAAGTAGGCAATGCTGTTTCTTCTACAAGAATTGTTCTATGAAAGGAAAAAATGTTGCAGCTCACCAACTGCCACCCACTCTTTCCTCTCTGGAATGTTTTTGAACCTATCGTATGTTACCTTTTATACAACTTGATCTTGAATATAAGAAGAAATATTAATTATTCTGCATGAACCAAATTCTGACTTCAAACACATGCATGTTCCTCTTCATGATTTTGATAAAGTCTGCATGTGCATATACTAGGGCACAATTTGTATCTCAGCATCTAAGAGAGATACCTAAATACTGATACCAAGGACATACAGCTGTCTTTGGTTCCAAAGCTGTTTGGCCTGTATTTTAGATGAAGTAACCATTCACTTGCAGTCTAGAACAAATTACTTCACCATTCTGTGCCTCAGTTTCCTCATTTATAAAATAAAGATGATGAGAGCTGCCCCCTAAGTTTCACGGGGATAAGAAATTATTTTGGCTGGGCGCGGTGGCTCATGCCTGTAATCCTAGCATCCTAGCACTCTGGTAAGCTGAGGCAGGGGGATCACTTGATCTCAGTTCAAGACCAGCCTGAGCAAGAGTGAGACCCCATCGCTACTAAAAATAGAAAAATTAGCCTGGCATCATGGCATGCACCTGTAGTCCCAGCTACTCAAGAGGCTGAGGCAAGAGGATCATTTGAGGCCAGGAGTTTGAGGTTGCAGTGAGCTATGACGACGCCACAGCACTGTAGCGTCACTGGGCAACGGAGCAAGATTCTGTCCAAAAAAATAGAAAGAAAGACAGACAGACAGGCAGGCAGGCAGGCAGGAAAGGAAGGAAGAAAGAAAGAAAAAGGGAAAAAAGAAAAGAAAGATTAGGTGGGAGAAGAAAATCTCGGAGAAGGAATATATTGAATTAAATCAAAGTATTATTTTAATCATTCAAGAGATGTTTATTGAACACCATGCTTAGAAAGGGTTGGGGGAAAGACAAGTTTAAAACATAGCCTCTGCTGTCATGGAAGTGGGGAGATGAGACATACACCGAAAAAGATCATAACACAACATGAGTCAGTATGTGGCACATGCATCTAGACCGTGAGCTCCTCCACAGTGGGGCCTGCATCCCATTCACCTTCATAAATGTGGAGTGAATGAATGAATGGTACCAAAAGTGCAGTAGCCGTTCTAAGGAGGAAGATACCATGGTGGGCTCAAAGTTGAAGTTTGAGTCAAACCTGGAAACATGGACAGGATTCAGATAATTGGTGGGGGCAGCGGGGAGGGGGGGGATTATTTCTGGTGAGGGTGGCTACAGGGATGAGGAGACACCTAGTGTGCAGAAACTTGGTGGGGGGGTAGGAATGCCAAAGAGCTTTTGGAAACAGTGAGTTTGGGAACAATGGTTGGAGGGGGTGGTTCACTCACTCACTCAGCAATACCCACAAAGCATTGTCCTAACAGCTGGGAATGCAGTGGGGAACAAGAGAGACACCAGCCCTTGGCCTCATGGAGCTGATGATCTATGGCAATGGGTGTTTAGAAAAATCGTGAGAGATAAAAAGCTAGGTTGGAAAGGGAATTTGAAGCTGCTCGTGGAGAGTGAAGTGTTTGGACTTTATTTTGTAAGCAGCAGGGAATGACTGAAGAGTTCTGAGTGGGCGAGTGACAGGAGGAAATGTTGCCTTTGGGATATTTTAATCCATCAGGGTTGTGTAAGGGTGGGTTGGGGCGGAGAGACGCTGAGGGTGGGCAGCTGGATGTCAAGTGTCCCCGGACCAAACCTCAGTAGGAATAGGAAGGAAGGGAGAATCTAAGGGGGACATCTCCCAGGGAGAATTGACAGGACAAGGTCCTGATTAGACATGGGAGTGAAAAGCATTCTCAGGTTTTGAGACTCAAGTATTTATTATAATGATAATTTAATCGGTCCTATATAAGCAAGATCAGGCCTTACACTTTAAAAAATTCTTAGAGAACAGTGGCCTAAACCGAAGGTTCAATCCTCTCTTCTTACTTAGGGATCTCTGTGTTTCACTAGATGTACTTTTCTAGTCACCTGGGCAGGCAGCATCATACTCAGAATATAGGCCACTACGTAATAAATCTCATCTTTCCTTCCTCAAAGAGTCAGGGCAAAAATGAGGCAGCTTGTCATGTGAGGCAAGTCCTTTAAGCTTCTCAGATGAATGTTGCTATATTAGGACCAATGACTGTTACGCAACAAGACCTATCTACACCTTTCCTTGATGCCTGCACTTCACAGCAAAGACCGCCTTGTCGAACCAATAGATGTCGTTGTATTTTTGAAAAATAATCATTTCTAGGGATGAATCCCCTAATTAATCTCACTTTGGGTATTAGCCATTTTGGGGATGTGGTGAAAGAATCCTCTAGAAAATGAACCAATGGTAATTATGATGAAAAGAATGCATGGAAATGTTTTTATAGAATACACTATGACCTGTATATGGCTAGAATAATACTAGGATTTCAACTGGTTCATAACTGACAAGCAAGGAGCAGCCTTCCCACTTCCCCCAGCTAGATCAAGTCCTCTGTCTTGGGCTCCCACAGCCTGTTTTACATCCCTTACCACACTCCAGTAAAAGGCATGTGCTCACATGTCCTTGTCACCACTAGGCTGTGAACACTTAAAAGCAGCTGTGTTTTTATTCATTTTCAGACCACTAGCACCTGGTACTGAACCTGGAACATAGTAGGTGCTCAATAAACACTGACTGAATAAATGGATGGGTAGATGGATGGAATATGTACATGCCCTTGCTCAGCATGGATGACAGGGCAGGCCAAGAGATCACTATTATTATTTTTCTTTAAAAAACTTTTTTTTTTTATTTCTTTCTTTTTCAGAGACAGGGTCTTGCTCTGTTACCCAGGCTAGAGTGCAGTGGCATGATCAAAGTTCACTGCAGCCTCAGTTCCTAGGCTTAAGCAATCCTCTGGCTTCTGCCTCCTGAGTAGCTGGGATTACAGGTGTGCACCACCGTGCCCAACTACTTAAAAAAATTTTTTTTTGTAGAGATAGTGTCCCACTATGTTGCCCAGTCTGGTCACTGACTCCTGGCCTCAAGCAATCCTCCCACCTCGGCCTCCCAAAGTGCTGTGATTACAGGCATAAGCCACCATGCCTGGCCCTTAATTTTTAAACTTTAAGATGAAACCACATCAAAATTAAAAATTTTGCTCTACCAAAGACCCTGGTAACAGAATGAAAAGATAAAGATTGGGAAATTTGCAAATTACATATCTGACAAAGGACTAGTATCTATAATATATAAAGAACTCTCAAAACTCAACAATCCAATTAGAAAATTGGCAAAAGACATGAACAGATATTTCACTGAAGAGGATATACAGATGGCAAATAAGCATGTGAAAAGATGCTCAATGTCATTAGTAATGAGAGAAATGGAAATTAAAACCACAATGAGATATCTACCACACACCTATCAGAATGGCAAAAATAAAAAATAGTGACAACACCAAATGCTGGCGATGCAAAGAAACTGTATCATTTGTAGGTTGATGGTGGGAATGTAAAATGGCACAGCCACTCTGGAAAACTTTGGCAGTTCCTTTTAAAACTAAAACCAAGGCCAGACGCGGTAGCTCACGCCTGTAATCCTAGCACTCTGAGAGGCCGAGGTGGGAGGATCGAGCGTTCGGAGACCAGCCTGAGCAAGAGCGAGACCCTGTCACTACTAAAAAAATAGAAAGAAATTAGCTGGACAACTAAAAATATATAGAAAAAATTAGCCGGGCATGGTGGCGCATGCCTGTAGTCCCAGCTACTCGGGAGGCTGAGGCAGGAGGATCGCTTGAGCCCAGGAGTTTGAGGTTGCTGTGAGCTAGGCTGACCCCATGGCACTCTAGCCCAGGCAACAGAGTGAGACTCTGTCTCAAAAAAAAAAAAAAAAAAAAAAACTAAAACCAGACTTACCATATGACCCAGCACTTGCATTCTTGGGCATTTATCCCAGAGAAATGAAAACTTATTTTCAAAGAAACTTCTATGTGAATGTTCATAGCAGCTTTATTTGTAATAGCCAAAGACTGGAACCATCCAAATGTCCTTCAGCAGGTGAATGGTTAGACAAACTCTGGTGCACTCATACCATGGAATACTACTCGGCAATGAAAAAGAACTATTGATACATGCAACAACATGGACAGATCTCCAGGGAATTGTGCTGAGTGAAAAAAGCCAGTCTCAAAACGATACATATTGCATGATTCCATTTATATTAATATAATATTCATTGAATAACATAATTCTAGAGATGGAGAACAGTTTAGTGTGACCAGGGGTTAGGGAGAGGGGAGTAGGTGTGGCTATGAAGGGATATCCTGAGAGAGTCTTATGATGATGGTAGAGTTAAGCATCTTTTTTACAAATGTTTAAAAATTTTTTTTTTATTTCAATAGATTTAGGAGGTACAAGTGGTTTTTTGTTACACGGATGAATTGTATAGCAGCGAAGTCAGGGCTTCTAGTGTACCCGTCACCTAAATAAGAGTTAAGCATCTTGATGTGGTGCAAGCTACGTGTGATAAAATTGCATGGACACACACTCACACACACAAATGAGTGCATGTAAAACTGGTGAATGCTGGATAAGGTTTGTGGATTATACCAATGGCAATTTCTTGGTTTTGATTTTGTACTACAGTTATGCAACTTCCTGTGACTCTATAATTATTTCAAAATTAAAAGTTTAAAAAAAGAAGCCAGTCAGCATTTGTGACTTGCAACTTTGTTTTTTCTATATGCACACCCTCTCTTTTAAAAACTTCTTCTTTCATCATGATTTGTGAGAACTCCGAGGCAATTAAAATATATCTAGAGCCTTCAAATGCACCTTTAAAGTTTGAATCCTTTTGTGATTGTTTTGTGGTGGTAATAGTGAGAGCAGATTTCTTTTGTTTATTTTTTGTTTTAATTTTTAAATTTTTACTTTTTTACTAGGAAGCAAGGATCACTGCAAGGGGGGGAGGGAGCAGATTTATTTTCTCTTGTCTTTTCTTTATTTATAATTTATTTTATTTATTTATTTATTTATTTATTTATTTTTTTGTTGAGACAGAGTCTCACTTTGTTGCCCAGGCTAGAGTGAGTGCCGTGGCATCAGCTTAGCTCACAGCAACCTCAAACTCCTGGGCTTAAGCGATCCTACTGCCTCAGCCTCCCGAGTAGCTGGGACTACAGGCATGCGCCACTATGCCCGGCTAATTTTTTCTATATAGATTTTTAGGTGTCCATATAATGTCTTTCTATTTTTAGTAGAGACGGGGTCTCGCTCAGGCTGGTCTCGAACTCTTGACCTTGAGCAATCCACCCGCCTCGGCCTCCCAGAGTGCTAGGATTACAGGCGTGAGCCACCGCGCCCGGCCTATTTATTTATTTATTTTTACAGACAGGGTCTCGCTCTGTTACCCAGGCTGGAGTGCCAGATTTCTTTTAAAAGCCCAACACCAATTCCTTCCCCTTTCCTTCTTTCCTTGGCTTGGAAGTCATCATCGCCTTCCTCCTTAGGAAAACTCTTCTGACAAACGTTGGGGTGAAGTGTTTTCTCGGGATCCTGGAAGATTAATGTAGGCTGTCTAGAAATGTAAACCAGCTGGCGTTGTACAATGCTGAACATTCTTTTTGTTGTTTCTTTCAAAGGTTTATTGGACAATTAACACTCTTTCATTAACCTACCTTTAATAGCAGGAAAGGTTCCTTACTTGCTGGTTAATTAACGATCACAACCCCCTTGTATTATTAATCTTTCTTGACCTCATCACAAGGACAAATTGTGAACATTTCTCTCAGATCCTTCCGTTTAAAGTGACCCAGCACCGGGCCCAGCTGGGGAAGCAGAGAGAAAAGAAATGCAAGTCCCCTTAAGGGAAACATTTCTTCAGAAAGACCTAGGAGCTAGCAGTGTGGGGGTGGAATCTGGCCCCTCCTTGTTCTGTGGCCCAGCCTGACCTCTGCTCCTGCCTTCACTGTCACCATTATTATTACTGCTGGGAAAGGGCTGGAGTGAGGTAAACCCTTCCTCGTGTGCTGCTGCGTGCAGGCCTCTCTGACTGCCTGCTTGTCCCCTCACCATGCCCTTTGGCAGCCCGAGAAAAACCAGCTGTCACAACCAGGCTCCCAATCACCTTTGTCACTTCTGAGTTCCTCCCCGTGTGAGGCCCCTTGGCAGCACTGACAATAGAGCTGATGCCATACAAGGTTTTGCACAAAGCCTCACAAAACCAAAAGGTCTGTTGCATCCTGTGAGACCAAGCCAGTAAAGGATCAGAAATATTTGATGTTATTATAAAAGGTGTCTGTAAAGTCTGCAAATGCAGATACTATCACTGTTTTTTTTTTTTTTTTCTGAAGATGTCCTTGATGACATTCTATACTTTTGCCTGTTTTCAGACTGGATGGACGCCCTGTATAGTTAGCGAGGGCGTAGCTCAGTTACGGCGTGAATGGAGCTGCTTTCGGTCTTGCTATTTATAGGATCCCTGTGGTTACCTGACTCTAGGCTACTCAGTTTCAGGACTTCTAAGTCATAGATTCATTCATCAGGCAAACATTTTTCAGTACCATCTGTGTTTCATGACGGCATTCCAGGTAGGTGGAGGAAAGCAACTGCTGTTGATTATCAACCTCTCATGGGGCACTGGACTCCTGGACAAATTCTGGGGGTTTTGTGTGTTTTTTTGTTTTTCTGAGACAGTCACCCAGACTGGAGTGCAGTGGCGTGATTACAGCTCACTGCAACCTCCAACTCCCGGACTCAAGCGATCCTCCTGGCTCAGCCTCCCGAGTAGCTGGGACTACAGGCATGCGCCACCACACCTGGCTAATTTTTCTATTGTTTGTAGAGACAGGATCTTGCTATGTTGCCTAGGCTTGTCTCAAACTCCTGGCCTCAAGCAATCCTCTCACCTCGGTCTCCCAAAATGCTGGGATTACAGGCGTGAGCCACCACGCCTGGCCAAATTCTATGTCTTAGTAGTTCCCCTGACATAATCCCATGCTTCATTCTTCTGAGATGGAGGAATTAGTGAAACTCTGGGATCTCTCTGTCAACTCAGTGATTGTGTTACTCTGACGGACTGAATTTGCATAATTGTTCAACCATGAGTCTACCAGCCTCGTTATAAGAAACAACACAACCCACTGAAAACTCACCAAGAAAATGACTGTTCAAGTCATTTCCACAGCACAAGGAATCTCGGGCCATGTGCCCAGAAGGTCTTTCTTTACCCAATTCTTCAACCAGTCTCTGAAAACACCTGTGCTGCTCTGTGTCTCGATAAACAGCAGGTTCTTAGAAAGAGACTATAGAGAAACATGTAAGAGATTTTAACTAACAGAAGTGAAACTGTAGACACAGGGAACGGTTTTTCCAGTCAGCTATGGAACATTGGCCCAGAGTCGCTAATGCTACCTTAGGGACTATAATGTTACTTTATAGCATGAACCTCCTTCAAGAGTTCGTGGTCATTGTTACTTATTTCTTTTCCTTAATCATAATCTCTGATAACCTAGCAAAGGGCCCATGAGTGAGATTTAAGGAGAAACTAATCGAGATCTAAAGGCTGAGCATGCTGGGATATTCTTGGTGTTCCCTCACTCTAGGCAGGTTAAGATGAGTCAACACGTGCTCAGAGGAGTAGATGGTTATTTGAAACTGAAATGCTGATGTGCTTTGTAGGAAAGCAAACCTGGGGCTTAATCTGGGTTCCAGTTATCTATTGCTATGTACAAGCCACCCCCAAAACTTAGTGGCTTCAAATAACTATTTATTATTCTTCGTGATTCTTGGGGATAATAAAAGACTCAGCTCTGTGGTTCTTCCTTGAGCTTCTGAATTTGGTTGCAGTTAGATGGTGGATAAGGCTGGACTCATCTGAATCTTCTTTCCTCACATATCTAGCCTCTGGGCTGGAGTGGCTAGAAAACAGTTTCTTTACAGTGTGGCAGTGTCAAAGTAGTTGGGCTTCCCTATGCCGGCATGGCAGCTGGCTTCCCCTAGAGCACGTGATGTTCCAGGAGACTCAGGTGGTAGCTACAAGACTTCTTAGGACGGACCTAGCCTTGGAAGTAATGCAGTGTCATTTCACGGAATTCTATCAGGAAAAAACAAGTCCAAGGGTCAACCAGGATCCAAGGGCATGCATACCAGTCCATTGTAGGGTGGCCATCTTGGGAGATAAGCTCGTATAGTCTGGTACTACAGAGCAGGCATGCCCTGAGTTTCACACACCAGGTATTATAGCAAGTCTCAAATGTGGATGGCTGGGTACACCTGGTGCCTTCCATCCCTTTCCCGACAACACTGTAGGTACAGCACCCAAGCTCTCAGGTGCTGAAGGAGCCATTACGCAGGCCTAGTGCACTGACGGGCCCAAGGTTTTCTTACCTTCACCATTCTTTCTTCTCACCGCCATCTTTCACCATGCTGGGCACAATAATTCTACCTCAGACAATCTTCTTTCACTTATATCCTCTTCCACCTTGGACCTTTATCTTGTAGAGCTTCTTTTCAACCAGTACTTAGTTACTTCAGTAAAATTTCCCTCTCTTTTAATCCCATGTAAGAGCCAAAACCCTACCCCCAATCATGACTGGTGGTAAACCAGAGAGGTTTTAGTGCTGTGGTGGCATTAAAAGGCCATAAATTGTGAAGTAAAATTAGACTAAAAGAACCAGTGACTTCAAACTCTAAACGTTGAGAGTTCCCAGAAGCACTATCAAAATCTTCCCCAGGCCGGGCGCGGTGGCTCACGCCTGTAATCCTAGCACTCTGGGAGGCCGAGGTGGGCGGATCGTTTGAGCTCAGGAGTTCGAGACCAGCCTGAGCAAGAGCGAGACCCCATCTCTACTAAAAATAGAAAGAAATTATATGGACAGCTAAAAAAATATATATATATATAGAAAAAATTAGCCGGGCATGGTGGTGCATGCCTGTAGTCCCAGCTACTCGGGAGGCTGAGACAGGAGGATCTCTTGAGCCCAGGAGTTTGAGGTTGCTGTGAGCTAGGCTGACGCCACGGCACTCACTCTAGCCTGGGCAACAGAGTGAGACTCTGTCTCAAAAAAAAAAAAAAAAAAAAAAAAAAAAAATCTTCCCCAAAGTTAATAGCTTCCCCCTTCCTTTCTATTAAGTCTGGTTTCTTTAAGCACCAGTGTTTCAGATGAATAAAATCTATCCTGTTTTTTATTTTTTAAAGTTATTATTGCAAAATGACATTTCCTTCCCTACTAATTTTCCATCATAAAAGATGTGTATTTAGCCATGTTATGAATTATATAGAATTTTAAGGTCTAGCCTAGGAATCTACCACCCATTTAAACATTGTTCTGTTTTTCTCTGGGAAAAAGCATTCCAAGCTCCAAACCCCAAATGTCAAAATGACATTTTGTGGACACACCCCATTTGTATCTGACTCCTGCCTGCTCATTTGTTTGTTTCCATTGAGCTACATCATGAACTTGGATTTGTTGCATGACCTTGAAATATTGAAAAGCAGAGTTGAGTCGATGTGAGCATTTCAGGCAGGCTCTGTGTTGGTTCAGGACTGAGTTGTTCATCTACGTGCCCTGCCGTCTCCTCCAGTCACAACCTTTAGCCTTACTGCAAACCACAGAGGGGCGGCAACTTCCCTTAAGGAACAATTTTCCACTTAAACAGAAACTGATAGTTAACATCACTGGCCAGTTAGAAGGCACCACTGTCTGGGCTGGTGGCCTCTGGGGTCATTGTCCACATGTATCTGTTTTCCCTCAGCTGTGCCCTCTGGCTATTGATACCCCAAAACAGAGGAGTCAGTGGGAACAGTTGTAACAGCATTGTAGGGCACAGCTGCCAGGGACTCTGCCACACTCCTTACAAAGCCCCAAGGGACAGGACTGAGAGCCAAACAAAAATCAAAATCCCTCCCACAACTCTAAGCACAATGTTAGGCACCCTATGTGAGGTAACAGTGTTAGGTAAGCAAATTAACTAAATAAGTGACTTCCAGCACTCCAACTAGGCAAAATGTGGATTTGCAACACAGGCTGTTATTTATTTTACAAAAAAGAATCACCCTGGGCTTTTTTTTTGAGGGTAATCCTATAGAAATTGAAAATAGGAGACCAGGTGGGGTGACTCACGCCTGTAATCCTAGCACTCTGGGAGGCCAAGGCAGGAGGATGGCTTTAGCTCAGGAGTTTGAGACCAGCCTGAGCAATGCGAGACCCCATCTCTGCTAAAAATAGAAAAATTAGCCAGGCACAGTGATGCGTGCCTGTAGTCCCAGGTACTCAGGAGGTTGAGGCAGGAGGATCACTTGAGTCCAGGAGTTAGAGGATGCTGTGAGCTATGATGATGCCACTGCACTCTAGCCACTCTAGCCAGGGCAACAGAGAGACCCTGTCTCAAAAAAAAAAAGCATTTCATTTGCACACAACTTTCTGGAATCCCCAACATGTCCATTATGTAAAATAAGACATGCCTTTATGCAGATGTTTGTTAATTATGAATGAGTTTTATTCAGACATGCTCATTTTTTCTCAAATTATCCAGAAAATTAGGGCATGCAGGTGTGTGTGTGGGGGGGGGGGTGGTAGTGAGCCACAATTCTTAAAACTTTCACAGGACATAGAAATTTTGACTTGAGCTGGAGTAAGGGGAGGGAATCTTTTTAAAGAGTCACCAAATATTTATTTGCTGCCACTCAACTTCATGGACTCATCACTGCCTGGAAATTAAGCTGTCGGCATGTCTCCAGGTCTGCTAAACAGGCAAAGAAAAGCAAAGTTATCTTCTATTGAATAGCACCTGTCAGAGGGCTGCCAAAACTCTGGGGAACATTCTCAGGCAGTGTTAACTGTGCAATCCACAGCTAGAGTACTGACCACCTTCCACACAGGGCTTTGGTAAAGCCTGAGATGTGATATTTCACCTATCAGATTGCAAATATTCTCCTCCCACCCCACCCCCACAAAAAAGATAACACCCAATGACTAATGACAAGAGGATGCAAGGGAGTAAGTATTCTTATAAAATGCTAGTAGAAGAATAAATTGTAACCAACGTTTATGGAGAATAATCTGTCAATTCAAAATCCTTAAATAAAAGTGTTTATACTCTTTCATTCAAAAGCTTCACTTCCAAAATTGTATTAAAAGAAAACAAAGACACTCTGGGAGGCCGAGGCGGGAGGATCCCTTGAGGTCAGGAGTTCAAGACTAGCCTGATCAAGAGTGAGACCTTGTCTCTACCAAAAATAGAAAAAATTAGCCAAGCGTGGTGGCGTGTACCTCTAGTCCCAGCTACTTGGGAGGCTGAGGCAGGAGGCTCTCTTGAGCCCAGGAATGTGAGGTTACAGTGAGCTATGATGATCTCACTGCACTCTAGCCTGGATGGCAGAGTGATACTCTATCTCAAAAAAGAAAAAAAAAAATTGTAAAGTGTATGCAAAACCAGGTACAGTGGCACGTGCCTGTAGTCCCAGCTACTCAGGAGGCTGAGGTGGGAGGATTGCCTGAGCTTAGGAGTTCAAGGCCAGCCTGGGCAACATAGTGAGAACCCTTTTCTTAAAAAAAAAAAAAAAGCGGCCGGGCGCAGTGGCTCACACCTGTAATCCTAGCACTCTGGGAGGCCGAGACGGGTGGATTGTTTGAGCTCAGGAGTTCGAGACCAGCCTGAGCAAGAATGAGACCCTGTCTCTACTAAAAATAGAAAGAAAGTAGCTGGACAACTAAAAATATATATAGGAAAAATTAGCCGGGCATGGTGGCGCATGCCTGTAGTCCCAGCTACTCAGGAAGCTGAGGCAGTAGGATTGCTTGAGCCCAGGAGTTTGAGGTTGCTGTGAGCTAGACTGATGCCACGGCACTCTAGCTCGGACAACAGAATGAGACTCTGTCTCAAAAAATAAAATAAAATAAAAATAAAATAAAAAGTGTATATAAGAGGATGTTTATCCCAATATTATTTATAATAGCAAAAAAAACCAAAAAACAAAAAAAACAATAGAAAGTAGTATAAAATAAATAAGGCACTGAAATGGTTGAACACTATGAAGTCATGTCCGTGATGTCTTAAGTAGAAGGAAGCAGATTACGAAGGAGCATCTTGCCCAGGTTTAGAAGGATAATGTGTGTTTATGTTGGCATAGAAAAAGGATTGGAGGGATACATACCAAAATGTTAACATGGTTATCTCCGGAGGATGGAATCAGGGCTGATTTTATAGTCTTCTTTGTGCTTGTTTTGTTTTCCAAGTTTACAATAAACATGGATTGCTTTTATAATCAGGAAGAAACACATTCTAACAAAATAATGGTTCTGCGGGGCACCTTTGTGTTCCTTTTCTGAATCTCATTTATATCACAAACCCCTCTGAGAATGTGATGAGAATTGTGAATCTTCTCCCCAGAAGTGCAAATACATATCATCAGATTTTACTAATAATTTCTGGGGATTTGCAACCTAGGGGTTCATAGGTCTTGAGTTAAGAACTGTTCATCCACAGTCTGGGTGGCTTCCACGCTGTAGATTTGGTTGGCTCTTTGCATGTGCTCCAGGGGTGCTAGGGTCCCCAGCCTTCCCCTCCAGCCCTTTGGCCACTCCAAGAGTAGGCAGGGCCTGTCTTCAGTGTATCCATGGACCCAAGCAGGTACTTTAAACGTGCCCCAGTTGAGTCTGTCAGGACAACATCAACAACCGAGAGGTGTGGGTGGAGAAGATCACAGTGTCCTGGAATCCTGCCCTCAGAGCCACGGTGCTAAGAGTGCAGGCCACTTCTGTAGCTTCCTGATGAGCCTTAGCCACTTGATACTCAGATGACTGTTATCTGGATGCAGCCAGCATGATCCTTGGAACTTTGAAAATTAACAGCAGGTAGTCATCATTGAGAAACCTGACTCCATACAGGACTAAAATGATGAGAGCAAAAAGTAATGATTTCGGACAGAAAAGCACGGTTGCCAGGTTACTGTCAGAGACTGGAATTCAGGGACTTGGTGGTGGACATGAAGAGGTACATAGAGCTTCAAACCTTAGTCCCACTAGACCTAAGACATTGACCTTTGAGGAAGCTCATGGGCCTTGTATATGTGCACGGACTGAGGCTGGGGAAGGGTGTTAGGGCCAATTTGTGATGACTTGTAGCTCTCGCTCATGAACTGAGAGCTGGTAGATCATAGGGCCAATGGAAAGGCCACAGATATTTCTAAACCAAAAAGTGGCAAGATCTGAGTGGATTGGAGAAAGCTAACTAGAGAAGGGAGGTCACAGGGTGTCAGACAGGAGGCTGTTGTTGAAGTGATGGGACAGGAACTGAGACATGGTTGAGCCCTAGAACCCAGAGGGTGGAGAGAGGTAGGATTGGATGGAGAGGGTGGAGGAGCCGGAGTCCTTAAGAAAGCCTCTGAGGTGGCTAGCCTGGGAGACTGTTTGGGTGACTCCATTCACTGAGCCCACAAATTCACGAGGCAGAGCTCAGTGGGAGGACATAATGAGCCATTGTGGGCTTGTTAATCCGAGGAGGCTGAAGACATCCCAGTGCAAATGCCCAGCAGGCATTAGGAAACAGGGCTGGGGAGCTACTAAGTAGCCAGATGACGTGGCTGCTAAAGGAACAGGAGATTGGGCTGCATTTATAGCTGTGTAGTATTTAGGCAGAGGTAATCAGCCACAGTGTGCCAGTCGGGTCTTTCACGGAGTGTGCCTCACTGGCATCGCTGGCAGTGGCGAGGGAGTGGGCGGGCATATTTTAAGACTGACGTTAGTAACCCGGCTTAGAACAGGCCTCAGGGGGGAGGGAGGGAACTAGGATGGCAGAAAAACTGGAACTCCTGTTATAGACACTAAAAAAATGAGATTTCAGTGTTTTCTGGAAGAGGAACTCTGGGTTGAATGATCAGTGTATAATAGGATTTGAAAATGGAAGCTCCTACAGAGACTCCAAGCTACAATAAATGTGAAATTTGGCTGGTGCAGTACTCATGCCTGTAATTTTGGGAGGCTGAGACAGGAGGATCAATTGAGGCCAGAAGTTCAAGACTAGCCTGGGCAACAAAGCAAGACCCTGTCTCTACAAAAAAATAAACAAATTAGCCGAGTGTGGCGGCGCGCGCCTCTAGTCCCAGCAACTCGGGATGCTGAGGCAGGAGGGTCGCTTGAGCTCAAGAGTTCAAGCTTACAGTGAGCTATGATGATACCACTGCACTCCAACCTGGGCAACAGAGCGAGACTCTGTCTCAAAAAAAAAAAAAAAAAAAAAGTGAAATTTCAGAGTCAGGTGCCAAATCACCATATACAGATTTACAAAAGGAATGGATTCCGGGCTGGGCCTGTTCAGAGCCTTTGGAAGGTCTCAGTCAGATCAAAGAGAGGAAAGGTCAGAAACTGGGAAGGGGGAAATAGATGAAGAGATCTAGGGGGAAGGGGTAGGAGTTGCTGTATCTGAGACTCCACCCAAGCCCTGAAAATGCAAGGATATTTGGGAAGGATGTATGTGGGGAGGTGTTACCCAAAATGTAATGTCTCCTCACCCCCAGCCCCCACACCAACCCCCAAAGCAGAGCCTGACAAAGGGGCTTCCTTGCAGCTCATTTATTTTGTGGAATGGCCCCAAGGAACAAGAGTGAGGGACAGGGAAAGAGGGAAAGGTGATCCAAGCTCATCATTATTATAGGTACCTGGGGCTTGATCTCACTGGGGACTCTCTATAAAAGTATCTCAGAATTGGCTGCCCTGGAGATGGAAGAGGACGGTATTTATCCGAGGCTCCCCGCCTGAATCTGTCAAGGGCTGCCCTCGGGTGTTTGCACGGGCATCAGAATGCAGAATGTGGCAGAGGTTCCCTCAGCCCCGCAGCCAGCTGCAAAGAAGCGCCAGGGCCAGAGTGAGAGGTGCTCCTGCAGCTGGGGAGCCGCAGGGGGACAGGGGGACTGGGTCAGACCCACACCTGAGAAAGCTAAAGCGGGCTGTAGACTGGGGTCTGCTACCCGCCAGGACTTCAAAAGGGCAAATGATGGCTGACTCACTGCCATGGTGGCCAAGACAGGGGAGCAAGGGAATGCTGCCACATTCGGATCAGCCCACCCTCCCAGGGCACATTGGGAGAAAAGTTGTCCGCGTGTTTCCTTGGGCCCCACAGGAGACAACCTCCTTAGGGTTGTCTTAGAGGCTAACCAAAGGGACTTCGGGGAAGGGGGCAGCAGGGAGACTTTAGTGTAAAGAAGCCAGAGGGTACTGCCCAGTGCCCTGGGCTGAGGGAGGCAACACCCAGGCCTCCATGGCCACAACCTAGGGAGAGGACCCCAGTGGCGAGAATCTTTGACGAGTCCATGAAAACTCCCAGGGGATAATCGGCTTTAGACAGCTGCCAGGCTCAGAGACAGAACCTACTCAAGAGAGGCCTTGCCCATTCCTTCACACTCCTCCGTCCAGCCCCACCTCCCTCTCAGGGGCCAGTGGAGGGGGAGGGAAGTACAAGGTGGAGAAAGAGACAGGAAGCCAGCCACATCCACTTCCTGCTGGAGGATTCCAACCGGAAGCAGTCTTGAGCCAGGGAGGGGAGAAGTTATGAAGAATCTCTTAGGCTGGATATTCTAATTAGGGGAGAGGCTATATTTCTGATTTTGAGGGACTATGAGACTGTCTATTAACTAAGACTGCGCTGAAAATCATGGGGCCCACTGGAGTATTTATGCAGGAATGGGGTTTATTTATCCAGTGTATTAGTCAGGGTTCTCCAGAGAAGCAGAACCAGTAGGATTGGCTCACATGATTGGGGAGATTAACAAGTCCCAAGATTTGCAGGGTGAGTCAGCAAGCGGGAGACCCAGGAGAGCTGACGGTGTAGTTCCAGTCCAAATGACAGCAGCCTGGAGGCCAACAAAGAGCCAGTGTTTCAGTCTGAGTCTGAAGATGGGCAAAAAACAATGTCCCTGCTCAAAGACAGGTAGAAGGAATTCCCTCTTATTTGGGGGATGTCAGCCCTTTGGTTCTATTCAGGCCTTCAACTGATTGGATGAGGCCTACCCACATTAAGGAGGGCCATCTCCTTTACTCAGTCTGTCGATTTAGATGTTAATCTCATCCAGAAACAACCTCACAAAAAACCCCAGAATAATGCTTGACCAAATACCTGGGCATCCTGTGGCCCAGTCAAGTTGATACATATAATTAACTGTCACATCTAGGTAATGGCCACTGAATGGATTTTAAAGGAGACTCCATAAAAGTAGTGTTTTCATTATGCACAAGTCAAGCATAGTCAACATTCCAGTTACCTTGTCAAGACCTCCTGTGGGGCCTGCTGAACCTGACCCTGACCCTTGGCTACCCTGTCCCCAACCTTCAGTCTTTAGCCGGTCCCCTTCTGCCTGACTCATGGTTAGTACCGTCCTGGCCCTCTCTCAGCTTTAGGCTCCGCCCTCCGAACTGCAGGCAGCATCCCCCCCAGCCCTGCAGCAGCGTGTCCACAATCATAACCCTAATGAACTCCCTGTCAGACATGGTCTCAGAGTCATCCGAGACATGATTCTCCCGAACTTGCTGAGAGATGCGACACCCTCTTCTGAAACAGCCTGGTGATTACTGTAATGCGCAGGCGGCAATCAGCCAGAGAGCTCCCCAGCTGCATGCTAGTGGGTTCGATTGGGTGCGACGATCCACAGAACTACATTTCAGTTATTTCTTTTTCCGACACCAAGGTGCTGAACGGCTGCCTTTGTAGCCCAGGAGCTCTAGCACTTGCAAATCCTCTGCAGCGGGTACTTCAAGCCAGGATCTTTTTGGCTTCAAACTCTTCCAGGTTGGATGGAGGAAAGAAATATTTATGAGATGTGCTCTCTGCCTTGGGGAGAAATAAACCCATAATCACTACACTGTGTTCTGAGTGTGAGCGTCAAGAGAAAAACAAACTGCACGTGCATGCACAGTCGCAGGGGCACAACTGCCTACACCCGCAGAGGCGAGGAAGGCTTCTGTCTCAGGTAATCTTCCCTAAAAGTAGAGCCTGGGACACGGCTTCTCCCACAGACAGCCAAGCAAGGATGTGGCTTCAGAAGTCTAGCCTCGGCTTGATCCCATGGGGAGCTCTGGAGCAGACCTCTCAGAATCTCTTCTGTGCCGAGGCCAAGACAAGGAGCTTTTATGTCTCTACGCTGTTGAAGATGCTGAACTAACTCCAGGGCATCTCAGGTCTGAGCGGCTCCAATCACCTGAGGGCAAATCTCTGTAGGAGGTCACAGGCGTGAACCATCAGCAACAGCACATAGACCAGTTAGGGGACCGGCAGGCAGAACTGGTTAGAGAGGTCCCAGGTTGGCCGGGCACCGGGCACCGTGGCCCACACCTGCAATCCTAGCACTCTGGTAGGCTGAGGGAGGAGGATCACTTGAGCTCAGGAGTTCGAGACCAGCCTGAGCAAGAGCTCCCTGTCTACTAAAAAATAGAAAAAAAATTAGCCGGGCAACTAAAAATAGAAAAAATTAGCTGGGTGTGGTGGCATGAGCCTGTAGTCTCAGCTACTCGGGAGGCTGAGGCAGGAGGATCGCTTGAGCCCAGGAGTTTGAGGTTGCTGTGAGCTAGGCTGACACCTCGGCACTCTAGTCCAGGCAACAGAGCGAGACTGTCTCAAAAAAAAAAAGAGGTCCTGGGTTATCTGAGTAGCGCTTCCAAAGCGTCTGTGGGTGCACAGTGGGCACAACAGTCTGAGTTGCGGTTTCAAGAAGCAGATGGAGTCTTTTGGGCAAAGAAGCTAGGGAGAGAGCATTCCAGGGCTGTGCAAAGGCTCAGCAACATGACATGGCAGCCTGGGGCGAAGAGTACAAAGCAGGCGGGAAGGACGGCTGGAGAGAGGTGTCTGTGCAGGAGGAGACAGGTAGGTGCTAAGGACCTTGAACACTGTGCCGAGAAACACTGGATTCCATGATGCCATGGAGGCAAACCAGAATGGGTCGGACGAGGGTGCCCAGGATGGCGAGAGACCTAGAAATGCACGAGATTGGAAAGAAACTTTCTGGGCTCCATTGCCAAGGACTGTACTCTGTGGTGGTGAGGCCACCCTGAGGGTGAGGGGAGCCACTGCTGCCTACAAACAGTGGCTCTTCTGCAGCCGGGCGCCCACCTGACTCCCATTCTTCTTCGTTCCCCCTCCCCGCTTTCCTCTCCTCTCCCTATTTTGTGTGTAGAATTCCCTTTCCTCGCCTCTCTTCTCTTGCCTCTGCTCATCATCCCGGCATCCCTTTCCTTTCCCTTCTTTTACTTTCAGTTGGCCAAGTGGCTGGAAGTCCACCTCCACTGGGCACGCTGCCCTGGAACAAACATCCTTAAGCCATTTCCCCTTCCCTTCCCGGGATTCAGTCCTACAGTGAATGTGGTACAACAAGGAAAGCAGCCGTACGTATTTTTGCAGACATTTTTTTTTTTTTTTTTTTTTTTTTTTTTTTTTTTGAGACAGAGTCTCACTCTGTTGCCCGGGCTAGAGTGAGTGCCGTGGCTTCAGCCTAGCTCACAGCAACCTCAAACTCCTGGGCTCAAGCGATCCTCCTGCCTCAGCCTCCCGAGTAGCTGGGACTACAGGCATGCGCCACCATGCCCGGCTAATTTTTTTTGTATATATATATTTTAGTTGTCCATATAATTTCTTTCTATTTTTAGTAGAGACGGGGTCTCACTCTTGCTCAGGCTGGTCTCGAACTCCTGACCTCGAGCGATCCACCCGCCTCGGCCTCCCAGAGTGCTAGGATTACAGGCGTGAGCCACCGCGCCCGGCCTTGCAGACATTTTTATTTGAAAAATTTTAAACTTTGTAGCATGGAAAATTTCAGCATATACCCAAGTAGAGAAAACAGTAACATAAACCTCCTTGTACTCATCACCCTGTTTCAAAAACTATCAACTAATGGCCAATCTTATTTCCTCTATACCTTTACCCAGTCCTCCACTGCCAGAATACTTTGAAGCAAATCGCAGACATCATATCATTTCATCTGTAGATCTTTTGATAGGTATCTCTAAGATATCTATAAAGACTTTTATAAAAGAACATAACCAGCGAGCCCAGTGGCTCATGCCTGTAATCCTAGCACTCTGGGAGGCTGAGGTGGGAGGATCGCTCAAGGTCAGGAGTTCGAGACCAGCCTGAGCAAGAGTGAGACCCCGTCTCTACTAAAAAATAGAAAGAAATTAGCTGGGTGTGGTGGTGCATGCCTGTAGTCCCAGCTACTCGGGGGCTGAGGTAGAAGGATCACTTGAGCCCAGGAATTCAAAACCAGCTGAGGCAACATAGTGAGACCCCATCTCAAAAGAAAAAAAAAATGACCATAATAACCATATCCACAATGCCATTAACACCCACCATAACAATAATTACTTCATATCAAGTATCTGGTCAGTATTCATGTCCCCAGTTGTCTTATACATTTTTTATAGTTTGACTCCAGATGCAAATAAGTACATACATTGCATTTATGATGTTTCTTAAGTGTATTAGTCTATATTTACCCTCCACCTCATTTTTCTTTCTTGCAATTTGTTATTGAAAAAACTGGACAGTTTGTCTGTAAGAATTTCCCATAACCTGAGTATTGCTCAGTGCATCCTCATGGTGCAGTTTAACATGTTCCTCTGTCCTTGGTATTCCCTGTAAATTGGTAGTTAGAGCTACAGCAAGGCTGTCCAATAGAACTTTCTGCAATGATAGCGATGATCTATATCTGTGCTGTCCAATATGGTAGCCACTAGCCCCATGTGGCTACTGAGCACTTGAGATGGGGCCAATGTAACTAAGGAGCTAAATATTCAATTTTATTTCGTTTTAATTCATTTAAATTCATATAGCCACATGGGGCTAGTGACTACTGTATTAGACAATACAGATCTAGAGGCTTGAGCAGAGTTGGTTTTGTTTTGTTTTCAAAACTTCTTCAGGTGGTAGTGTGTACTTCCTCATCCACCACTGTATTTAGTCCAGATGTGTTTCTTCTTGTCTGCAGTCTGCCCTAGTGGTGACTGTGCCTCTATGCACTTCCCAACAGGCCACAGGATGGCACTGCTGGCTTGATCTCTGAGGAGGCCATCAGCACCATGGACACGATTACTTGTCCAGAATTCAGCTACACAGCAAATTTCCCTTGCTGTTTTGTTGGACTGCATCATGTTTCCTTCACAAAGCTTATAAAATCATGGAATCCAAATGTTTCTTCATTTTACAGATGAAGAAAATGGGACAGAGAGAGCCTCAGGCTGCTTCTTCACACTGTGTCCTCCTCCCCAGTTGAAGAGCCCCTCCTGAGAACCCCTTGAGGGGATGGGAGAGGTAAAAGGTTACACAGCTAGTAATGGCAGAGCACAGATAGAACTTAAATCTGTCTCCTAATGGCCACACCAGTATTCTTCCTTTTTTCTTCTATCAACACAATGAATTCCATGATAGCTTTGCTGATGTTGAGCCATCTTTGCATTCCTGCAATAATCCTGCTTGGCCACAACATTGTAGCATCTTATATGCTGCTGGATTCAACTTGCTAATATTTTATTTAGGATTTTTGGATTCGTGTTTATAAATGAGTTCAGCCAGTTTCTTTCTCTTCTTATTACTATAGCTGTCTCGTTGAATATCAGGATTCTAATAGCTCCATAAAATGAATCAGGCAGCTTTCCCTCTTTTCTATTTTTTGTAAAAGTTTATGCAAGGTAGGATTTCCTACTTTTTTTTTTTTCCTAGCAGTGGTGAGGGTAGATTTTTTTTTTTTCAATTTTTTTTCCCTTCTCTACTCTGAAGGAATCTTATTTTTTGAATATTGGGTAAAATACATCCATGAAATTGTCTGAACCTGGTTCCCTTCCTTCCTTCCTTTCTTTTCTTTCTTTTGTGGAGGTGGGTTGGGGGCACTAGGAGAGATTTCTGACATTCTGTTTCATTTTTTAAAAAGAGGTTATTGATTTATTCTGTTATCCCATTTTTTATTGGATTGATTTTATTTTACATCTAGAAGATTGTCTCTTTCATCTAATTTTCCAAATTAATTGGCATAAAGCTGTTCATGGTGATTGCACATGATTTTCAGATCTCTTCAGCATACTTTCCTCTTCACCATGCTGACTCCTGTCCCATCTGGTGCCACAAGGCCTGCATAGTGACTTCACAGTCATCATTCTGAATGCCAACCCCAGATGTACAGAACATGTATATTGTCCACTTATTGATAAGACAGGAAGTGTTAACCAGATATGGTGAGAAAGCCACAGATCTTAGGGCTTGCAAAGGGCATTTACTTTAGTTCCCCTCCCATGGGAAACACAAATCTGCATAAAATATGGCTTGGTTTTGTCACTGCCTTGCTTAAGAATGTCCCAGTAACACTGAGTCTAAATTGCTTGGCCAGGCTCTCAGGATGCTGTGGAATCAGCCCTCTGTAAATCACTGTGCCCAGTATCAAACTTAGAGCCATGGAGAATGCCAGGGACAGGGCACCCTTGTTGTTGACATGATGCGAGACTTCCAGCAACCAGTTTGTGGTCTTAAGGATGGAAGCCACGTCCTATGGGTGAAGGAGCAGAAAGACAGAAGGAACCTGGGCCTTGGTCTGCTTATCTCTGCACTTCTTTTATGTGAAAGAGAAACAAACCTCTCTCTAGTCTAAACCACTTAATTTGTTTTCTGTTTTCTGAGCCTCACCTAATCCTAGCTAATATAGCAAACACAAAATCAGAGCTTAGGAGGAAGAGCAGCCCAGAGCAATAGTTCACACAGGCCAGGCTACAAGAACAGAGCCCTTGCTGTCTACCCAGAGGCTACCTGTGGCACGCAGCCTCAAAGATGGCCCCAAATGATCCTTGCCTCCTGGCTGTTCACTCTCTTGTTTACACAAGGAGTAGGGCCGACCTGTGTAATCAATAGGCTACTGTGGAAGTGATGGTGTGTGACTTCTAGAGGTAGCCCATTAAAGACATTGCAGTTGCCATCTTGCTCTCTCTTGGATCACTCGTTCTGGGGAGAGCCGGCTACCATGTTGTGAGGACACTCAAACAGCCCTGGGAAGACCCATGTGGTGAGAAACTGAGGCCCCCAGCCAACAGCCAGCACCAGCTCGCCAGCTACGTGAGTCAGCCATCTTGGAAATGGCTCCTCCAGCCCCAGGCAAGTCTTCAGATAACCTTGAGTCAGAACTACCCTGACAGCTGCTCCCAGATTCCTGACCCACAGACCTTGTGAGATCATAAGTGTTTATTGTTGCTTTAAGCTGCTAAATTTTGTTACACAGCCATAGATAAGTAATATACCACTACATGGGGACCTGTCAGCCTGGCTGGTCTCTTGCCCCTGCCAGGTGGAATGCTGCCAGCTTCCTGCGCTTTGGGCCAGTGGGCTCTGGAGCAGACCTTCCCAGCCAGAGTGCCACGACTTCGTAGGTGCCGGGAGCTAGCTGCAGAAGTAGCCCCACGATACTGATGATTGTAAAGGTTATAGCCATTTTATTTGAATTTCATACAAATTCAATATTTTATATCATCACCAATACTTTTTTATTACCATAATTATATCCTGTAAAGAAAAATGTAAGTTTATTTTTAACCAACCCTCTTATAGACACTGCCGAATAAATCATACAAATATTATCATGCCCCGTGTGAGCAAGAGTGAGGGAGCTCTGGCCTACACCTCTACTGACCACTCCCTTCTGTAGCACATGTTTTCTTCCAGGGGGTCATGATGGAATTACTGAAGGAGGCCCCTTCTTGGACATGCACTCTCTTCTCCCTGAGGCTACCACCTTAGTGAACTTGGCCATGACTCCCATTTCTCAGCTGAAAGCTCAGACCATCACCTCTTGCACAGGATGAAGGGCAGAGCTGATTGCAGAAGTCGGGTGTTGATGTCTCCAAGTTTCACAATCCAAAGCCCACACATCTCCTCTTCGTAAACCTCCTGGCATTGTCTGTGGGGATCAGCGCCCCTTCTCACCTCCGAGTTCCAGGCAGCCAGGGCTGAGGTTTGCCTTGGAACCTGGGGAAGGCCCCAAGAAGGAAAGCTTGCTAATCAGAAATGTCCTGCAGCTGCCCTCCTCCTCCTTTTCAGTCTTCGTGGTTCTCAAGGTGAGCTGCAGGGACCAGCAACAGTGGCCTCAGAAGCTTGCTAGAAATGCAGATTCTCAGGCCCACCCCATTCCTTACTGAATGAGAAACTCTTGCGGTCAGGCCCAGTAATCCGAGCTTTAACGGATTCTGATGCACACTCAAGTATGAGAACTCGGAGCATTCCTTCAAGCCTTTGCCCTGATTGTTTCTAGTGCCTCTTTCCTCCTTGCCAGGTCCCTCAGGGGTGGCCGTGGACCTGCGCAGCCTCTGCAGTGGGGGAGCTCTGCGTGACAGGCCAGTGGGATCTCAACAGCTCTAGGTGAGCCCTGGGGCTCTTCCTGGTCAGGGAGAGAGTGTGTGTGTGTGGGGGGGGGGGCGGGGAGGGTGACTGACCCCTTAGGAAACTGGAGAGACGGACCATAGACTGTGAAATAGCACAAAGAAACCAATTTCTCCTGTGGCTCCCTCTGAATGGCTTTTCTGCATCACTCCTTTTTCCTTTAACCTCAGGTGCAGAGAGTGAAATTAATGCCATTCCTCTGTTTGTGGCATATTAACAACCTTGATCCACATAAGGCTTGTCTTTGTGTATGTGTGTTTCATTCGCTCTCCATTCCCCACTACCACTCCCCTCCCCCAACAGGCAATCAGTTTGATGTCAAACTCCTGACTTCAGGCGATCCTCCCGCCTCGGCCTCCCAAAGTGCTAGGACTACAGGCGTGAGCCACCGTGCCCAGTCCAATCATTTCGATATATATTTGTTCCTTCACACATGCACTTGCAAAGGGAATATCACTGTTTTGTATGAATGTATTTTTTATGGAAATGTTATAGCCATGTAACATACCTGTGGGAAAATGCACACATCTTCTGTGCACAGCTGGATAAATTTTCACAAAGCAAACACGCCTGTGTAGCCAGCGCCCAGCTCAAGAAAGAGAACATGACCAGTGCCCCCTTCAAGGTACTACCCCCCCCCGAGGGTAATTTATAATGGATTCCTAATGGCATAACTTAGTTTTCCTGTGTTTGGAATTTATATCAATGGCAGCTGCATGCATGTATTTTTGTATGCATATATTTTAATTTATATTAATGGTATTGGGTTACATATTTCATCCTGTTTTTTTACCTCTTTCCTTAACAAGGACTGCTTTTTAGATCTATTCTTGTGACTGTGTGTACAATACTATGTGTACATGTAATCCATTGCTTTTAATTGCTGTGCGATGCTCCAGGGTGGGCACCCACCACCGTGCGACAGACACCCAGATTGCCTGGGGATCCCTGTCACCACAGACTACAGTGAGCACCTGGCACACATTCCTCATGGGCCCGTGGGGTACAGGTTGTGCAGAAAAGAATGAGCACGGCAGGCCTGGCTGCCTTCCTGAGAAAAGCCTGTGTGCCAGGTTGGGCCTTGGCTGGTGTCTGGGAACTGGGATTTGGAGAAGGTTCCCCCCTCCTTCCCTGACTGGTAAAAGTGGCTCACTGCGCTGAACTGTTACACAAACACTGCGGTTTATGCTGAACACCTGCTTTCCTTCTGGGACTCTGGCATTCTGATGCTCGCTGGGCACGGGGTGCCTATGTGATCAGCCCCCAATAAAAAACCCTGGGCACTGTGTCTCTAACGAGCTTCCCTGGTAGACAGCATGTGTTGTCACCACTCATTGCTGGGGGGATTAAGTGCATCCTGTGTGACTCCACTGGGGAAGGATCCTTGGAAGCTTGTGCCTGGTCTCCCCTGGACTTCACCCCACGTGCCTCTTCCCTTTGCTGGTTGCACTTTGTATCCTTCAGCTGTCAGATATCGTAGCCATAACTGACTGTGTGCCGAGACCTGTGAGTCCTCCCAGCAATTGCCAAACCTGAGGGTGGTCTTGGTGACCCTGATACACATGCCCAGGTGGGGAATTGCTGGGCCATACCGAATGCAGACACTAATGCTCCTTAAGTCCATTCTGCCATCTCCTCTTCCCCCTGCCCCACTCTCCTTTTCTTCCCTTCCACCTCCAGCCCCTTTCTGGGGTCCCTCTTTGCTGTTCCCCATATGTCCCCTCAGTTCATCATTTGTAATCTGCTCAGCTCTGTCATGATGCCTCTACCCTGCTCTGCCTAGACTGCCGCTCTCTCCCTTGCCTTGCCTCTCTGATGGCTTCTTCAACACTGGATTCACTTTTTTTTTTTGGGGGGGGGGGGACAAAGTCTCGCTCTGTTGCCATGGCATCATCATAGCTCACTGCAGTCTCAAACTCCTGGGCTCAAGTGATCCTCCTGCCTCAGCCTCCCTGTAGCTGGGACTACAGGTGTGCGCCACCATGCCTGGCTAATTTATCTATTTTTAGTGGAGATGGGGGTCTTGCTCTTGCTCAGGCTGGTCTCAAACTCCTGACCTCAAGCGATGCTCCCACCTCAGCCTCCCAGAGTGCTAGGATTAAAGTCATGAGCCGCCGTGCCATGCTGGGATTCACTATTTACTTACAGATATTCCCATCACTTTAAGGAAGATTCTAGGGATCCAGTGGGATGTCACTTCCAAAGTGAAAGACAAGTTGTACCAGCTACCATTAAGAAAGAGGCACAAAGGGCATGGTGGTGCACAACTGCAGTCCCAGCTACAGGGAGGCTGAGGCAGGAGGATCACTTGAGCCCGGGAGTTTGAGACTGCAGTGAGCTATGATTGTGCCACTGCACTCCAGCCTGGGCAACAGAGCGAGACCCTGTCTTCAAAAATAAAACAAACAAAAAAGAAGCACAATGTTTGGTGTCTCATTGGATTTTGGCAGCAACATACACCCCATTCTCAAGGGCTGCTCTGACCCAATTGTCCAGCAGCCTGGAGACGGCTCTGCAGTTTCCTGAATTTGATACAAGCTGCTCTGCCACTTGGGCCGACGATACTCAAAGTCTCCGGCAAATAGGAATGCTGTGTGGAGCCCCCGGCAAGCCCAGATAAGAGAATCACACACAGACTCCCAGTGTCTGAGGCCACTCGGGCCCTCTTTGCAGCCACTCATTTTCCTAGCTTCCCGCTGGTCGCCTGATCCTGGAACATCTTTAAAATTCCGTTCACTAGGCAAGATGTCTGTAAGGAATGAGAAAAAGCAGAAAAACAAACAACAACAAAAAAACTTGGCTCACCACTTACTTTTAGGAACCTGTCCATAGAGAACTACATCCTACACTCCGTGGCCTCGGGTTTCTTGGACCGAATTTGTATTTTATTAAACAGGACTTGTAGCCATTTGCCTTGCTAAGGAATCCGCTGGTGTTGACTTTGTCTCCCAGCTCGTTGTGTGATATTGAGCAAGTTAGCTAATATCTTGAAAATGAGAATAATGACCCCTACCTGACACGTGCTACAATATGGATGAACCTTGAAGGCATTATGCTAAGTGAAATAAACCAGTCACAAAAGGGCAAATATTGTATTATCCCACTTACGCAAGGTACCCAGAGTAGTCAAGTTCATAGAGACAGAAAGTAGAATGTATATGTCAAAATGGGTTCATTAGAAAGAAAGAAAGAGAGAGAGAGAGAGAGAGAGAGAAAGGAAGGAAGGAAGGAGGGGGAAGGAAGGTGCTTGCCAGGGGTTGGGGGAGGGGAGAACAGGGAGTTACTATTTAATGGGTCCAGAGTTTCAATCTGGGAAGATGAAAAAGTTCTGGAGATGGGTGGTGGTGATGGTTGCACAACAACGGGAATGTACTTAATGCCACTAAAATAGTACATTTGAAAATGGTAAATTTTATGTTATGTATATTTTTACCATAAAAAGTATACAAAAACAATGTAATTAAGATTTAAAAAACCCCACGAGGCTGTTAACTTTCTAAGAGCCATGAGTATGTCTTCAACTTCTTTCACGTCAGTCAATTAAAAATATTCACAGAAGCCTGACAACCATATGGTGTCTAAGAAGTGAAACCTGTCCTCGCACAGCTCCTGTTCTGGATGAGTCTAGCTCTCTCCAGAGTGCCTGGTAAAATGTGCCAGACACAGGGCAAAGGCTCGTTGAGTAGTGACCGGCGTGTGCACAGGGCTGGGTAGCTTTTTGGTGTCACCGCCAGAGGAAGTTTTAGGTTTTCTGAAGGGCGAGTCCTTTTCTGTTTATCTTCTCTTCGTGTCTGTGACAGCCAGCCTCCAAGGTGGCCCCCAGGGATCTCTGCTTCCTGGTAATTCATGCCTTCGTGTGATCCCTCAAGTTGAATTGAGTGTGGGCTGGGCTTAATGAGTAGTATAAGTCAGAAGTGATGGTATATGACTGGGACACTAGGCTCATCTCTCCCTCTCTCCCTCTCTCCCTCTCCCTCTCTCCCCCTCTCTCAGATCTCTCACACTAGGGGAAGTCTTGTCCAAGCAGCTCTCTGGAGAAGCCTCCTGCCAGCAGCCACATGAATTGAGCTTGGAAGTCTTCAGAGACTGCAGCCCTGGCCAGCAACTTGACTGCAGCCTTCCCCCACGAGACTCCTGAGCCAGAAGCACCCAGATTCCTGACCCTCAGAGCCATGTGTGATGATAAATGTATATTGTTTTAAGTCACTAAGTTTTGGGGTGATCTGTTATGCAGCGGTGTTTGGCGAATACCTTCCCCATGGCAGTAGAGCGGTTAACAGTCGCAGCCTGGAGCCGGACTGCCTGCACTCCGACCCTGGTTAGGCCACTTCCGAGTGGTGTGACCTTGAGCATGTAACTTCATTTTTCTGGGCCTCGGCTCCTCCGTTATTAACTGGGGGCTAATACTATCATCTACCTCACAGGGTGGTTGGAAGAGTCAAGTAAATACGTATCAAGCGCTTAAAAAGGTGCCCAGCATGTAATCCGCAGTCAGTGCATGGAAACTACTATCACTGTCGCGGCGGCTGATGGGAGGACGCTGCCCAGACAGCGTGGGGAGTAGGAGGGTCAAACACCTGCCACCGGCGCAATGATTCTGCCCTCTAGAGAAATAAGGTGGCGGTGCGTGTTTGCAGGTGCTCGGCGACAGGACCCCCGTGGTTCTGCCTGGATGCAGAGGGCCGCCGGACCCTCCTCACCGCAGAGGGGACCAGGCTGCCGGGCAGAGGAGGGACAGCCTCCCCCGAACTCCTCTGTATGATACTGTGATGGCGGAAACATGTCACTATACACTTGTCCAAACCCACAGAATGTCCAACACCAAGAGTGAACTCTAAGATTCATAGAGCGAACCCTATGGACCCTGGTGATAATGATGTGTCAGTGTAGGGTCATGGCTTGTCACAAATGTGCCACTGCGGAGGGGGCTGGTGATAGTGGGGGAGATCATGCGTGTGTAGGGGTGGGGGGAGCGTACGGGAAATCTCTACCTTCCTCTCAATTTTGCTGTGAACCTAAGACTACTCTAAAAAATAAAGTCTGTTTATTAAAAAAATATATAAAATGAGAAAGCAAGCTTGGATCTGAGGGCATATTATTTAGAACTCAGCTGGGTGCGAGTAACCCGTTGCAGGCTCACCGAACCTCAGAAAGACGGTACAGGTCATAGGCGCCTCGGGAAGCCGGAAGGCAGGAGTTACTATGGACGATGGGAGGACGCTGCTGTGGGCCCAGAAAGGCCTGGAAGGCAGCAGGGGACACAGGCAGAAGCCCTGTGGCCTGCCCCTCTGTGCCAGAGTCATCTGTGTTCTCAGATTCATTCTCTCTCTCTCTCTCTCTCCCCACCTCCCCCGTTTACACAGGATGATCTCCGGCTCTATATAGACACTGTTTTCTCTTTCTCTAGCCCAATCCTAAATTCCTGAGCAAGGGGACTCTGGTGGCCCAGTCCTTGCAGCAGGTACCCGCTCCCAGCCCTGCAGCTCTGACCATAGGGACAGAGGTGGGGACGTGGTACAAAGGAAGCTGCCTGGAGCTCAAAGCTGCAAGGAAGTGAATGTGTGTGTGAGCCGGTGTGGGGCGTGGGGCATGTGTAAACAGGGCTGGTGGCTTTCAGGTGGACCTAGTTTTGTACCAATGTGTCCCCCCCAGCCCCAGCAGGAGTATCGTGCCAGCCGCTGGCAGAATTCGGCCCCCTTTCCTGTGCTTTCCGCCGGCAGCCAACACCCGCTCTCCCTTTTGATTTGCGGCCATTGCAGGGGCTCGGATTCGGAGGGTGGCATTGGAGGAATTCTTTCGCCGCCGGCCAGCTTTCATTGGTCCCTCTTATATAACAAAAAGCAACCGAGAGGCTGTTTGGGTTCTTTTCTTTCTTTTCCTTTCCTTTTCATTTCTTTCTTTCTTTCTTTCTCTTTCTTTCTTTCTTTCTCTCTTCTTTTTCTTTCTTTCTTTTCGCTGCAGTAGTTTATTTATTAATGGGTATGAAAAAAAATCAAAAGCAAGCAATAAAATAACCCTGTTTATGCTCTAGCCTGAGTGTTCTGTGTGCTCATTTTTCTGCAGCCTGGCGACGGGAACCAGAACGTCTGGCCCCAGGAGAGGGGGCCAGGACTAGGGTGTCAGCATCTTACCCTGCGGAGGCGACAGGCCAATGCAGCTCATTCCTCGTTCCCTCTCCTCCCCACTTCCCCTCTCCCTCCCACCGCCCTCCTTTCCCCGCCCCCTCCTGGCGGGTTCTGGGCGTCCTTGGAAGGAAAGGACTTCCCGAGAGTGGCCTCGAGGCTGCAGAACTAGCATCAGTCATTGCAAACCGCTAGGGAGCGGGGACGGGATTCACCAGGCACTGGAAACTCGGGTTCGAGGCGGTGTCCGGTGGCTCGCGGAGGGGGTGCCTGGGGCCCCTCCCCTCCCACGCGCAGCCGGGGGTCCCCCAGGCTCCTCCCGGGAGGACCGGGCCCGCTGGGAGCTGCTCTGGCCGCCGTCCCACCGCCTCATTTGCGACGCGCCCCTTCACTTCCGGGGTGCACGCGGGGGCATCCCTGCTCCCACGGTGTGGTATTTACAATCGGCGACGATCGAGGCTCAGGGGGGACTCAGAGGGCGAACTGGGCAGGATGGACGCAGGGATCCAAGGATGGCCCGGTCTGGTCAAGAAAAGCATCTGGCCCCTCCTGGAGCGGTTTGTAATTCAGGCTTATTCACCTTTTCCGTGATCGCAGAAGGGGAGGGTCTTGTCGCCCCTCGCATCACCCCCACCCCTGCCCCCACCGACCAGCCGGCGGGCCTGGGCTTTAGTTTGCACTGTTACCAACCTGAGCAACCACGCAGCGGGGCACCCATCCAGTAGCAGGCAGAGCCAGCCAAGCTGGCTACCGAGGGAGGCTGGACTTCCTCATCGCCCCCCACCCTTCCCCACTGCAGACTGGGGGGCTGGAGGCTCCTGTCCTGCCGTGAGCTGCCCTGGGAGAGGAGATAGGATCAGGCTGAGCTCCCCACCCTTTCTTACCTCCTGACACTCCCAGAAAATTATGTATTTCTAGGGCACTCTAGGGTGAACTGGAGGGTGTTTGGGGAGTCACAATGGGGCCTAGTGGGGAAAAATGTATTTCATTTTCTGTGTACTATGTAATCATGTAAAGAAAATTAAATACAAACGGTTAGGGAAGGTGTTAAATATCAGGTGTGTATATAAAATTTTCTAATGAAATCTTCCCAAACTGCCCCCTCCTTTTGTTTACCTTTCATTATGGCAAACTTCAAACATACATAGAAGTAGATGAGTAGCTAAATCCCCAGCTTCAGCAATTACCCATGTGGGGCCGATTCTGTTTCATCTGTAGCCCCGCCCACTCCCCCTCCTATTGTATCTTTTCAGGTTTTAATGATGAATCGAGCTTGTGTTTCAGTTCGCCTTTGCTGCGTAACAGCCACCCCAAAACTCAGTGGCCAAAAGCAACGATCATTTATGATTGCTCAGTATTCTGGTGGTGGGCTGGGCGGTTCTTCAGCCGGTTGTGACTGGAGTCCCTGCTGAGAAGTCCAAGGTGGCCTTCTGTCCTCTGGTAGGCCAGAGGGGCTTCCTTATGTGGCATCCAGAGTTTTCTAAGAGAATCAAGGCGGAAGCCTCAAACTTCCCGACCTTTGGGAGTCTCGAGTCACTCCTGCCCCCTTGTAATGGCCAAAGCAAGTCACAAAACCAGCATGGCCTGGGGGGAGCAGTGGAGGGGGAAAGAAATAGACCCCAGATCTGGAGGAGTTGAGCAAATGGCAGAGACACATTGCAAAGTGCTGTGCATGCTGGGATGGGAGGAATGCGTGTCCTTTAAACAACCTACTGCAGTTTGCATCCATCAACATAACTTTTCTTTTTAATAGACTTTCTTTTTTAGAGCAGTTTTAGGTTCGTGGCAGAAGGCATGGAGATTTCCTGTGTACCCCCTACCCCAACACACGCACAGCCTCCACCGTCATCAACATCCCCCACCAGAGTGGCACATCGGTTATAATTGATGAACCTACACTGGCATGGTCATTGGCACCCAGAGTCCATAGGTCCCATTCGGGTTCACTCTTGGTCTTGTACATGCTGTGGGTTGGAACAAATATATAATGACACATATCCACCATTACAGTATCATACAGAGTAGTTTCACTGCCCTGAAAGTCCTTTGTGCCCCGCCTACTCATCCCTCCCTCCCCCCTAAGTCCTGGCAACCCCTGATCTTTTTATTGTCACCATACTGTATGGTGGCATCTACAGTAGTTGGAATCATGCAGTGTGTAGCCTTTTCAGATTGGTTTCTTTCCCTTAGTAATATGCATTTAAAAAGTTTCCTCTGGGTCTTTTCACGGCTTGATAGCTCATTTCTTTTTAGTGCTGAAAAATATTCCCTTATCTGCATGGATTACAGTTTGTTTACCCATTCACCTCCTGAAGGACATGTTGGTTGCTTCCAAGTTTTGGCAATTATGAATAAAGCCTCTATAAACATCCGTGTGCAGATTTTTGTGTGGGCCTAAGTTTGCAACTCCTTTGGGTAAATACCAAGTTGTGCAACATAACTTTTAATATGAGGCTTTATGCTTGTGATGGCCACACACGATTCCTGATCTGGACTTATGATGAACACTTCCAATGCTTGACACCATCAAGGAGAGACTTTGTTAGCACAGGTAAACGTTTAACATTTTTTTTTAATCATCATTTAAAATTTTTGCAACAGTTGAAGTTATATTTAAAGAATCTGGCAGCTCTGGCTTTTGTGGACAAATGGAATGTTGCAATTTCTTATGGTAATGTGAATGGAGTTTGATCCGAACATATCTTTTCCTGTCACACATTTCAAAACAAAGATGAAGTTCTAATTTGCACAAGGCGTGTGCATCATGACAGCAGCCACCCCGCAGTTGGCTTGGGTACCCTGAAACTGCACATCAGTCACAAAGGGATAGAGCAGCAGTCCCCAGCCTTTTTGGCACCGGGGACCGGTTTCATGGAAGACTATTTTTCCACGGGGGTGGGGAGGGGGATGGTTTTGGGATGATTCAAGCACATTACATTTATCATGCACTTTATTTCTATTATTATTACATTGTAATATATAATAAAATAATTATACAACTCACCATAATGCAGAATCAGTGGGAGCCCTGAGCTTGTTTTCCTGCAACTAATGCCCCCGCTGATCTGACAGGATCAGCCCGTGTTTCAAGGTACAGTGTGGAGGCTCCAGGCCACTTGTCCCCATCACTGCCTTGGTCTGCCTTGAGCCTTGGGCACCAGGAAGAGCCCCCTGTCCCCAGCAGTTCTGCGAACCCTTGTCCACTAGGGGTCCACGATGGGACAGGGCACTGACATAGTGTCTAATGGCAGAGTCTCCTTGGCCATGCTTGCTGGCAGTCAGTTGTCACTCATGCTCATCACCTGTGGGGACTGTGGGATGCACAGCCGGACTCCGCCACATTGGGGCACCCTCTGAAGCAAATGGAAGCAACTATTCCAGGGACCCAGCCCTGCCACCGTGAGGACTGGGGAGATCACCATCTTAGGGCTCCCCTAACGTCATTTTGTACTATTACAGCTGTCATTGGAATTACAGGTGATCTGGTCATGCACAGCTATGACCACTATTCCTTTTCTTTCTTGTTTTTAAAATATATTTGAAATACAACTTTATTCTGAGTCTAAGCTAAAGGAATGGGAAAGATAGTAAGAAACAAGATTTCACCACTGAATGTGGTGATGTGGCTGTAGCAGTCTTGCAGTTGAAATTCAAGAAGGAAACGACTGCATTCCAAAACTGCTAAATATGCAGGTCTAAAAAATGAACGTGTTTGTTTTTTTTGAACTGCCACATTCACTCCGAAGCCCATTCATCTCAGCATCCCAGAGGTGAAGCCTGAGTGCTGGGAGCTGTGCGATAAAGTAGCAAGCTCGGGGCACACAAGCCTGGACAGCACAGTTACTATAAAAGCAGACTTCCGGTGCTGGGCTCCAGCCTCCAGCTCCGTTTGCTCCGAATCCTCACCCAGGAGGGCAGTCGTCTGAGCAAGCTCGAGGTCATGCTCATATCACACAGCTGAAGCCGGGCCCACGACAGCCTCTCAAGAGGCAAGAGCAGCCATGGCAACAAACTCCAAAGTGCGGTCTCCATTTTGCTTTCTAGCAAGCCAAAGCCCCAGTGGGAAACACACGAACTGTCTTTCTTCTGCTCACACCACAACAATCAACACTGAAGACTTCTGTGACCCCAAAATATGTGGGGGTTTCTCCCCACCAGCAAGCAATCAATTCTGCAGCAGACACTGAGTGGATGTCCGATTTCATTCCAACGCTATCTAACTGGAGGTAGCATCAGGTCCCACAGGTTGAGGGCTTAGTCCCCAAGACTGTCCCCCGCCACTTCAGATACCAATCGCAAGCCCCAAGTTGTTTCACATGTGCTTCTGACCGACTGGCTATACATTGGGGTTCCTATGACCCCCTCTTTGGATTCAATTAATTTGCTAGAGTGGCTCACAGAACTCAGGGAAACATGTTTACCAGTTTATTATAAAGGACATTACAAAGGATACAGACGAAGAGGTGCATAGGGTGAGGCATGTGGGAAGGGACGTGGAGCTTCCATGCCCGGTCCAGGTGCACCACCTTCCAGAAACCCCCATGTGTTCAGCTACCCAGAAGCTCCCTGAACCCAGTCCTTTCGGGCTTTTATGGAGGCTTCCTTATATAGGCGTGACTGATTAAACCATTGGCCATTGGTGATCGACTCAACCTTCGGCCCCTCTAGCCTCCCCAGAGGTTGAGGGTTGGGGCTGAAAGTCCCAACTCTCTAATCCTGCCTTGGTCTTTCCTGTGACCAGCCCCATCCTGAAGCTACCTAGGGGCTGCCAGCCCTCAGTCCACTTGTTAGCATGCAAAGGACATCACTTTGGAAATTCTAAGGATTTGGGGAGTTGTATGCCAAGAAATGGGTTGAAGACCAAATATATATTTTACAATATCCCCCAAAGGAAGGGCTTTTCAAAGTTGTAGTTACTTCCAGCAGAAATGTTATAGTACTGGAGATTTTTCTTTCTGTGGAAGATGACAGATTTTGTCTGAACTTTCCTGTACTTGAATCCCACTTTGTTGCCACACGGCATGATGAGGATGTTTTCACATACTGTACTTGTACCAGATCTCTATGCCAATTAGGCACATTCTTGTAAGTAACACTCAATGTAATATCCAACGTTATAATGGCACATTGGGCTTAAATATTGTGATATTATGATACATGTATTGGTTTTCATCCAGAGTTCCTGGTTTATAATTCCCGTGGCCCTTGTTATTTACTTTTTTTTTTTTTTTTTTTTAGAGATTAGGATCTCGCTCTGTCACCCAAGCTGGAGTGCAGTGGCATCATCATAGCTCACTGAAGCCTTGAACTCCTGGGCTCAAGCAATCCTCTCGCCTCAGCCTTCTGAGTAGCTGGGACTATGGTGCACACCACCATGCCAGGCTAATTTTTTTTTTATTTTTAGTAGAGACGGGGTCTTGCTCTTGCTCAGGCTGGTCTGGAACTCCTGAGCTCAAGCAATCCTCCCACCTCGGCCTCCCAGAGTGCTAGGATTACAGGCGTGAGCCACCGCGCCCAGCTGACAACCAGCTCTTGTGGGAACTAATAGAGCATGAACTCACTCACTACAGCGAGGACATCAAACCATTCATGAGGAATCCACACCCATGGCCCAAACCCCTCCCACTGGGCTCTGCCTCCAACATCAGGGATCAAATTTCAACATGAGAGTTGAGGGGTCAAATATCCAAACCATGGCACCACAGAACCTAAAATATACTGTAATCTTCCCCCATCTTTCTGTTTTGAAGCTGGCCATAAAAAAAAAAAAAAATTCTCTGACCTACTTGTCTAATTGTAGGCGTGAAAGTTGATCATACAAATCGGGTCATTCTTGTCACACCCAACTAAAGTAGAGTCAAGAGGTCAGGGGAAAAAGCACTCAGGGTATATAACATTGCTCCAAAAATGTAATTCTCTGCCAGCCTGGCTGCTGAAACTGCCTGCTGTAACCTGAAACCAGTTTTATCTAATAGCTTTTTTTTTTT
Source organism: Eulemur rufifrons (assembly GCF_041146395.1). Lineage (NCBI taxonomy): Eukaryota > Metazoa > Chordata > Mammalia > Primates > Lemuridae > Eulemur > Eulemur rufifrons. The sequence goes on from NC_091012.1 coordinate 109,155,326, forward strand.
TATTTATTTTATTTTATTTATTTATTTATTTATTTTGAGACAGAGTCTCACTCTGTTGCCCAGGCTAGAGTGAGTGCCGTGGCGTCAGCCTAGCTCACAGCAACCTCAAACTCCTGGGCTCAAGCGATCCTCCTGCCTCAGCCTCCCGAGTAGCTGGGACTACAGGCATGCGCCACTATGCCCGGCTAATTTTTTCTATATATATATTTTTAGTCGTCCATATAATTTCTTTCTATTTTTAGTAGAGACGGGGTCTCGCTCTTGCTCAGGCTGGTCTCGAACTCCTGACCTTGAGCGATCCACCCGCCTCGGCCTCCCAGAGTGCTAGGATTACAGGCGTGAGCCACCACGCCCTGCTATCTAATAGCTTTTGAAACAACTTGTTGCAACTCTTAAGACTAGTTTTACTCACTGCCATCACTCACCAATCAGAGCTTGCCGGCTTCCCAAAACCTTACTCGTGCCAATAAACTTTCTTGAAGAGCAATACATAACATTTCTCTCCTTTTTATAAAACCTCTAATCTTCTCTTTGTTCTTCAGACATACCAAAGAGCAGCCGGCCTACCTGTATGCCCCAAATTGTAATTATTTCTTCCCAAATAAAATGTTTTAATTTCAGAGATTCATCTCAATATGTTATTTGACCTTGACATAGGTCCTAAGACCCCCATTTCAGAAGGGGTCCTGCCCCACACCCAGGAGGAAGGAATGCTGCACAGAGAGGCCAAGAAGAATCTGGACAGACAGGTCTCGCTGGGTTTAGATCATATTCTTTTTGTCCAATCACATTTCTACACAGTTGTCCATGCTTCAGTCATGCCTAGCCAATGAAGTCTCCATAAAAGGCCCAAGAAGATGGGGTACAGGGAGCTTCCAGACGGTTGAACTCGTGAAGGCCTACAGGAAGGTGAACAAGAACTCATCCACATGCTGGGAGGGTGGTGCACCCCAACTTCACGGGAACAGGAGCCCCGTGCTCGGGACCCTTCCAGACCTCGCCCTGTGTATCTCTTCATCTGGCTGTTGATTTGTGCCCTTTGAAATATCCTTTATAATAAAGTGGTAAATGTGTTTCCTTGAGTTTTGTGAGCCATTCTAACAAATTAATCAAGTCTAAAGAGGGGATCAGGGGAACCCCAACTTTAAGTTGGTTGGTCAGAAGTTCCAGAGGCCTGGAACCTACGACTGGTGTCTGAAGTGGGGGCAGGCTTGTGGGACTGAGCCCTCGACCTGTGGGTTCTGATGCTATCTCCACATAGATAGCGTCAGAATTGAATTGGATTAGAAGACGCCCAGCTGGTGTCCACTGCAGAATTGATAGCTTGCTTGTTGGTGGGGAGCAATCCCCACATGTTTGGTCACAGAAGTCTTCTATGTTGATTGTTGTGGTGTGAGACAGTTTGTTTTTTCTACACAGATACAATAGCCATCTCTCAGTCCATCAAATTTCCCCTGACCAGCTGTTTCTCATACACTGAACCAAATAGGTCCTCTGTTGTGGAACACAAGGGTGGGATGGACCTCAACACCCACACAAGTTTGAACTGAACTTGGGGTTCTCCTTGGGCAGCCATGATGCTGTTTCTTCTAGAAGCATTCCATCTGACTGGGAGTGCTAAGGCCATTATTCTTGCATTTCTGGTAAAACGATAGCGTCCTCCATCTGTGCGCCCCCTTGTAAAAGCAGGCAACAATCTACAAGATCACCCTCACTTTTGACACCAACTGCAGAGTTCGGGTGTCTCCAAGATCACCCTCAGGTTTGGTAATCCACCAGAGGGACTCACAGAACTCACGGAAAGGTGCTATACCCACAGTTCCGTGTTACTGCCGTGAAGGATATAGATTAAAGTCAGCCAGGTGGGGGAGACCCGAGGGGAAGGGTCCAAGAGAGGCCCAAACACAGAACTTCCAGTTGTCCTCTCCCAGTGGAGTCACAGATAGCATGTACTCCTCCTGGCACCTAAGTGTGACAATTTGTATGGAGCATTGCCAACAAGGGAAGTCCCCTTGAGCACTGGTGTCCAGGGTTTTTGCTGGGGCTCACTCACGTAGCCATGGCTGGCTGCTCACCCCCTGGAAGCTGAGCTCATACCATGTGACCCAAAGCCACCATCAATGTGACTTATATCACATTGTTAGACTATCTGGCATGGCCGAGGCCCCCAGGGAAACAAATACACTCTCATCAGGTGCCACATTCTAAGCGTTTATTTTTTTTCTTTTTTTGGGGGGGAGGTGGGGGACAGAGTCTCACTCTGTTGCTCAGGCTAGAGTGAGTGCCATGGCGTCAGCCTAGCTCACGGCAACCTCAGACTCTTGGGCTCAAGCGATCCTCCTGCCTCAGCCTCCCGAGTAGCTGGGACTACAGGCATGTGCCACCATGCCCGGCTAATTTTTCTATATATATTTTTAGCTGTCCATATAATTTCTTTCTCTTTTTAGTAGAGACGGGGATCTCACTCTTGCTCAGGCTGGTCTCGAACTCCTGACCCCGAGCGATCCGCCCGCCTCGGCCTCCCAGAGTGCTAGGATTACAGGCATGAGCCACCGCGCCAGGCCGTCTAAGCGTTTAGAGATCACTTCCCAGGAGCCAGGGGCCAAGGCCAGGCCTTTCTTTGGGCAAGGTTCCATTCTCTACGGCCCTCACTCTGTTCTTCCTCTCTCCCCCTTTAGGCACACGGGGTTTGATAGTCAATGGAGGGACCTCAGTAGTGCTCTGTGCAGGGTGTCCACAGCTTTGTGCCCAGAGTGCCATGTGGCAGAGGCCGGTCATGTGGCCGTTCTCCAGGCTAGCGCTGGGAGAACAGCACAGGGGCATGCAGAGTGTGGCAGGTCTGAGCCGCTAGTGGGGCTCTTGATCCCTCCACAACCTGGCCACCCAGGGCATGTCAGAGGTCCCATGCCTGCTCCCTGGAGTGTGAGGGGAAAACTGACACAGCCAGGACAGAGGGAGGGGCCTGCATGGGTCCGTGCTAAGTTGCCCGTGGCACTGATCACTGTCCCTGCCCAAGTCCAAGCTGGACCCTGGGTTTCAGGCAGAATAAGACTTTCCACCACCACCCTTGGGAGGCCTGGCATCTTGGAAATTACATGTGTCTCTGGGAAGGATGGCTGCATCCGGCATGTGGGACAGAAACAAATGATAAATAATTTGGGGTGGCCGGGCATGGTAACCCCTGACTGTAATCCTAGCACTTTGGGAGGCCAAGGCAGGAGGATCGCTTGAGCTCAGAAGTTCAAGACCAGCCTAGGCAATAGTGAGACCCCATCTATATAAAAAATTAAAAAAACAGCTGGGTGTGGTGGCGCGCGCCTATAGTCCCAACTACTTGGGAGGCTGAGACAGAAGGATCGCATGAGCCCAGGAGTTTGAGGCTGCAGTGAGCCATGCTGACACCACTGTACTCTAGCCAGGGTGACAGAGCAAGACTCTGTCAAAAAAAAAAAAAAAAAAAAAAAAAAATTGGGCCCCATAGACCTACCTGTTCTTAAAAGTAGGTGATAGAATCGGGCATGGTGGCACGCAAGTGTAGTCCCAGCTACTCAGGAGGCTGAGGTGGGAGGATCCCTCCAGCTCAGGAGTTCAAGTCCAGCCTGGGCAATGTAGCAAAATCCTGTATCATTAAAAAAAAAAAAAAAAAAGTAGGTGATAGATGGCAAAAATGGCCACAATTCCACTTATCTGAGATACCTGGAATAGCCGAATTCATAGAGACAGAAAGTAGAATAGAGGTCAGTTTGGGAAGATAAACGAGTTCTGGTGATGGATGATGGTGATGTTTGCACAACAATATGAATGTACTTAATGCCACTTAACTGTACATGTAAAAATAGTTAAAATGGCACAATTTATGTGATGTGTATTTTACCAAAATAAAAAAAGAAAAAATACAATATTTACAAATTGTATTATTTACAATAATTACCCTTCCTGTACCCGCAACTCCTTTTCAATGCAGGGTAGCTCCTCCCATCAAGAGGTGTAGCCCTTGAACCTGGGCTGGCCTTGGGACTGGCTTTGATCAGTTGAATAGTTAACGTTGTGCCTGGTCCAGGCCTCGGTCTCGGTCTCGAAAGGCCTTGAGCATTGTTGCTGTTTCTGCTTGTTTTCCTGGAATCCCGCTGCCTCTCTGTGAAGGAACCCAGGCTAGCCTGCTCGGGATGTGCTACCATGCAGTCTGACCAGCTGGGGCCACCCCAGACCAGCCTGTCTACAGCCAACCTGACAGATGTGCGCATGAGCCAAGTGCCTCAGCTGAGCTCCGCCCAGATTCCCCGCGGCAGAAATTGAAGTGAAATCAACAGCGGGTGTTTTAAGGCGCCACGCTTTGTGGTGGTTGGTTTTGCAGCCCAAGCCACCTGACTCAGAGCATGATGATGCAGGTAAACAAGGACTTCGTTGGTAAAGAACCTAACCTTGAATTCTGGTTTCCCCCGTACGTTGGAGAGCTTGAAGGAGACTGGTTGCTGGTGGTTTGGGGGAAACTTTTACAGAAGGCTGTTACCGTCGTCAATAATGCTGAAAAAGGCTGGGACTTCTTGGAGGTCAAAGTTCCAGCTTTACTGGTTCTTGGACATTAGAATCCAGTGTGAAGGAGAGGCGGCGAGTCAGAGAGTGCAGGGCTGAGGGCTGCTGGTCCGATGGTCGTGGGGACTTGTGGAAAGGAAGGGGGACAGGGCCAAGCTGGCCCTCCAAGGAGCCAACCTGCAGCACCGCCCCCAGGCAGGCGGGGGGCGCCTCCCCCCTCCCCGCCCCCGCCGCCTTGTGGGAGGGTCAAACGTGCCAAGATTAATGCTAAATGTGGAGATTGTTAGTGCTGGGTTTCACGCCTTCTGGCATTCAATACTAGCCTAGTTTTTAATAAAAAACAACACTATTTTGGTGCCATAAACCTATTTTTCACCATCTGGCATACCCTTATACCTCTTATGTTTCTTCCAGACAGCACAACTAGAGGAGGATATTATCATACATTCTAAGGGACAAGATACCCCTCTTCAGGTGGCATCCGATTAACTTGGAGCAACAGATTAAAAAAAAAACAAAACACTTCTTTCTATAAATGTCAATAGAACAAAATAAAGAAGTTTAGCTCATAAAACATTAACATAAAAACAGAAAGTTTGATTTTTTTTTTTTTTTTTTTTTTGCATAACAGATGATGACAATCTTAAAATACCCAAAAGACTACAGAGGAAGAAAAACCACCTCTTCTGTCTGAGAGAACAGTGACATAATGGCCCAAAGCTGTCCTCTGCAATTTCTTTGGGGGTGACAGGAAAGGAATGGAAGGCACTGAGGGGGGACCAACAGGAAAATCAGCTGAATTAGTAAAAATAATTCTCTTAGCAACAAGCTTTTAATAAATCTGTGGTAATTTTGTGATTCTATGAATTTTCTAGAGTGTGTGTGCGTGTGCATGTGTGCGAGCACATGCGTGGGGGTGGATCTAGATTTTGTTGTGCTCGAGGATTATGCAATTTGGGGGAGCCCTTCAAAAAAAACAAGAACACAAAACGTGAAGGCAAAATTCGGCAGGAGAGGAATGCTTATTTAGAATCGGAAAGAAAACACAATTCATAACCTTTTAAAAGCTGAGAAATACCTCAAATTTTACCTAACTCAAAAAATGAACATTTTGTTAACTGCCTGACAAACATCAGTGGCACTTTTTTCCCTATAATTTTTGGCTGCATGCTCTTTGATCACCTTTTCATATGACAACAATTTTATAATATTTTCTAGCAAGAGGCTGGAAAGATAAGCTGGTGCTCGCTTTGGCAGCACATATACTAAAATTGGAACGATACAAAGAAGATTGGCATTCAAGTGCCTGAGTAGCTTCTATAATTTCTAGAAGACATTGCTCAAAATTGTGCGTATAATGTTAGAATTAGGAAACTGAAATGTAATACCTTGTATTTGTGAATTTGATGGTAGCTGTAATTTTTAAAAAGTTCAGTTTAACCCTATATATTCAAAAAGAATATTGCAAAATGAGTTTCTATTTACCCACCTCAAAATAATCAGAGGTCCTAAAGTTGAAAAAATTCACGTGAAAAATAATTCCTGTGACTTAGAATATATTCTTCAAAATAATTTATGGTAAAAAATAATTCTGGTAGGAAAATCTAACAATTACTATAGGAATTGTTATTTTTGAAAAACAAAAGGACTATTTTATTGTAAGTACAAAGAGTTTCCAGGAAAAACTGTTTTCTTATATAGCCATCTTTCTAAAGCTAGCTTAATGATTGCTTTGCAAAGTTGATTGTTACTGTCATTCTCAAGAGGGAGTCTGACGTTTCATCAATATCACAGCATTTTTAAGGAACCTAGGAAATAGCAGTGTGCCACTTCCAAGGATGTTTATTAAACAGAGAATTAAACTGGAAATTAACACAGTAATGACATAAGCAAATGCTTATATCACATTGGGTCCAGTCAAACTATACTATTTATTAACTGTTGATTCAGAGCAGATGTATACATATTTTCATAATTTACCATTTTAGGGACTACACACTTCTCCTAATGTTCTAAAATCTCACTGCAGGATTTTTATTATATGCAAATTAGCAGCATTTGATTAGGTCCTGAGGCAGCTTCACCTGGGTGTTCAGAGGAATAGCAATGGGAAGTGAGGAAGAATATTTCATCACCAAAGTATGTTTTCCCTTGGGGGACACCATCATTTGATTTTGACATTTATTTGTCCTGTGCTATAAAGAACAAAACTACAATTACACTTTCTTTTTTAATACTGTGCAGTGGGCACCGTGTCAGGAAAAATTAAATCAAAGATGTGTGTTTGCACACAAAACAAGCTCCAAAACCAAACTTATTCAACAAATCCCTGGTTAAAATCATAGTGGATTAAAAAATACTATTTGACTAATGCTCAATGTTGAGTGTATACGAAAAGTGTCCTTGAGAAACTTAACAAAAGAAACAGGATTGCATCTATATAGCCACATAGTGTTCTCTTGGCTCTCTGTGGCAAAACGAATTTAAAGTCTGAGTTCGATACTTGATTACTAAGTTCCTGTTTGCCTTATACCACTTCTATAATCCTGAGACAAAGTCGTTCCCTGATAGTTAATTTGGTTACGATAACAATGAATAAATACTTGCCAAATATGTTTTATTGCATTTTAAATATTGCACAATCTATTTTAAATTTGGAATCTATATCATTTTACTTTTCTCTGTCAGGAAATAATTTTCAACCCCATGAATAGTTGAAGGCACCTTTTTCACAGATGAACCTGACCAGCTTAAAAACAATTTGAAAACATATTTTATTTGTTCATTCCTCAAAATGCAAGTACGTTTGCAAATGATTACCCTGAGCAAGAAATACAAGGAAAGAGACTGAAGACAGCCAAGAATAGCTATAACTTTTCTTAAAGATGGAATGAGCTTTTATTTTCTAATGATCGTTACATCTAGCAATTATAAACAATTCTGTTAGGAACCAACAAATCAAAACTTGCCCAGTAATATTCTAAAATTTATGTCTTCCCAAATCCACGATTCTCTCTAAAATCTCTCTTAACCAAAGAAAATAGTCACAAAGCACCTTGCTGTTTTGATAGCCAAATAAAAATAAAATTACCAAGACATCAAAAAAAAGATAATCTGATTTTTTTTCTTCTAGCACGGTCGATGGAAATTTGGTTTTTATTAATTTTTTTCTTTTTTCTTTTTGTTTCTCTCTCTCTCTCTCTCTCTCTCGGTTTTGTCCTGGCTTACAGATGGTTCTGCATGGTTTTTATTATTGATAGTTTAGAAAACTTTCAGCTTCACAATTTGTCATTAGTAATTCCATGTACATTTTTGGGATTGCTGTCAAATCTGGGGAAATCTCTCTCAAGTTTTTTCATAGAAAGCTGCATGTCAGAATAGTTTCTATTGGTTACATATTGAAATATTTGAAAAATAATTTCATTGTATAGTGAGTTTACAATAATATTACTTCATTATTGATTATATTCTTGACAGGAAACACTTCTGTTTTGATCTGCTCACAAGTTTTCGAATTTGATGGTTGGAAGAATTTTTCACAGACTATCTTCCGGCTCTGTACACTCCAAACTTTGTTTCTCCTCCACTGTGGTGCGCAGCGTCGTGATGCCACTATTCCCGGACATCTTCCTGCCCTGGGATGGCGAGTAACAACTACATGTGGAAATGTATCCCATTAAAGTCACACTGACTCTCTAACTCAACTCCTCCTTGCCGGATCTCAAAGGCCCTCAGCCTCTCTGATGCTCCAGACCCCCGGGGTGGCGGTCGGGAGGGGTGGGGAGTGTGACAGAGGGAGAGTCACAGTGGGAAAAGATGGCAATCATTTAAAAAAAAATTATTTATTTTTTATTGCAATAGATTTAGGGGATACAAGTGGAGTTTTGTTACACGTATATATTGTACAGTGGTGGCGTCTGGGCTGTTAGTGGACCCATCACCTGAATAGTGTCCACTGTATCCAACGGGTAATTTTCCATCCCTCACCCCCTCGCAGCCTCCCCCTCGCAGAGTCTCCAGTGTCCCTTATCCCACTTTGTAGGACTGTGTAGCCATGGTTAGTGCCCACCCGAGACGGCAGTCGTAACCAATTACAGGCCAAGTGGTTTTCTTTTGCAGATTTTACAAACACATGCGACCATGTGAATACATTTCTGGGATCCCGGAAGAGTCTTCAGCAAGTGAGGGGCCCCGATGCTTAAGCTTCATTAGTTCTGTGTGTGCGTGAGTGTGTGAGGGTTCTGTTTGGTGCTTGTTTTCTTTCTTTCTTTTTTTTTTTTTTTTTAATTAACAGGGCCCAGCAGGATACCAAGGGGAGAGCTTGGATCTGTGTCCCCGCCTGAGCCCCGACTCCCTGTGACCTTGAACAGATCTCTTCTCTTAAGGTCTGTCCACCTTTGTCCCCGCCACCCATGGGCCGTGTGACCCCCGCGGCCTCTAGAGGGCGCCACAGCCTAATCTCGGGCGATCGGGCTGCAGTCCCCGCGCGAGGGCGGCTGCGTGGGCTTGGTTGCCAAGGAGACCGTCGCGCAGTCGCGCTCCACGCGAGGCGTCCGCGCCAGCAGGAACCATGTCAACAGCGCCACCTGGCGCAAATGCCGCTTGTTTTGAACCGGTGCACGCGATGGAGCAGGGGCTGCAGAGCGCACCGGCTTCCGTGTTGAAGCTCAAGTCCACAGGAGAGTTTTCATTACCCACGACCCCCATGCGCAAAGGTCGTCTTGGCTGTGGGTCTGGGCACCTGAGGGAAGTAGGAAAGAGCTGGCAAGCGTCGCAGCCGTGAGCTCGGTAATGTGACCAGAGCGCTTGGAGCGCCACTGACTTTGCACAGAAACACACCGTGGTGACCAGGGACTCTGAGAGCCTTGGCCCCTGCGGAGGTCTGTGAGAGGCCCTCCCTGCCACCAGGCCTCCCCTGGGGACTTTGCCATCCCTCGGACTCCTGAAGCACAGGACATGCCTCTTGATTTGGGGTGTCTGGGATAGGGGGGTTCAGCAGGTGATGCTGGGGTGCTTGTGACCGGGCAGGCTCACAAGCCAGGGAGGGTACACCACCTAGGCGACAAGGCACAAGGCCTCAGCCAGCTGCTACTGTCCCAGCGCCTAGCCCAGAGGGCCTTTGTTGGTGGCACACCATCTGATGGCGTCTGAAGAGCCCCTATTTGGGGGTCAGGCCATGCACAGGGAAGGGCCCACCCTGCCGAGGGGCCCCTCAGAGGGCGGCTGCCTTCGGTCAGGGAGCAGTGGGCATAGCTAATGTTTTCAACTTTGTCTTGGATTCCCAGAACCCGGGGGCAGGAGAGGGCTCTGAGAGACCGTCTGTGGGGCGAGGGGTGGGGCAAAGAGGCAGAAGCAAAGGATTTAAGTGAAAAAATCACTATGATGAAAATGACTATTTTTTTTTTTTATGAAGGGGTGGGGGGTTGTGAAGAGGGGTGCTCAGCTGCCTTGTTTGTTTTTGTTGAGATAGAATCTCACTCTGTCGTCCTGGGTAGAGTGCAGTGGCATCATCACAGCTCACTGCAACCTCAAACTCCTGAGCTCAAGCGATCCTCCTGCCCCAGCCTCCCAGAGTGCTAGGATTGCAGGCGTGAGCCACCGTGCCTGGCCTACTTTTTGGGTTTTAATGGCTGGGCGTCCTTTGACTTGTCAAGTCCTTTAGCTACAGAAAATAAACTCACCTCTGTCCTCTCTGCTCCACCCTGCGCTTTGCTAGACCCTACTTTTGCAGACTAAGTGCATGCTTGGAGCCCCATTCCAGCTCCCTTTTTTGGAATCCAGCATTTGTTGAGATGCCATAGATGACCTCTTCTCAGACTTCCAAGTTTCACAGACTCGTACACTTTTTTTAAAGGGGATCAACATTGGTTTGCCACCTTTTTGTTGTGCCACGTTACGGAATTAAAAAAAAAAACCCACTATTATCACCATCATTTTATATAAGGACAGACATTTGATTTTCAAAAGATCCAAAGGTACATAATCTCATAGGATAATCTTTTAAATCGAGCAGATTCAGTTTTATGAAAACCTTACTCCATCGTCCCGATCTCTCTCATTCTGCGTCATTTGGACCAGGCAAAATGCTCAAGGATTATGAGGTCTGGGGACCAGCCCAGTGTTTAGAAACCACCTCTAGGGCGCCTCCCCAGGCCCCCGGAGCATCCCATGTGGTTATCTTGTTTCCTTCAACGATTCTTCCCAGTTTTCTTCATCAGGCATCCATGGGGTCTTTGGCTAATTAGAAACCATACCGCTCAAATCAAAACCTCTTGTACCTTCTAGAAATCTCTATATTAATGGTGAACAACCTTTATTTTCCCCCACAAGAGCCAATTTAGGGGGGAAATGATACTTAGGGGGTGTACTTATTTTCATTCCAAATGAAAATAGCTTTGAATCCCATCAGTGGGTGGAATGTATTTTATTCCAGGGTAGAATGTCTGTACAATCAAGTAGATTTTGGCTAATGAGAAAATGATGCTGCTTTCCTGTTACTAAAGTGTTAACAACTGGCATAGTTGAGATTTAGTCACACAGACACAGCTTTCCAATTTTTTACTCTAACATTAGTTGACAGGCTGAAGGTATAGACAAATAGGATGGCACCAAGTCACTGATTACCAGCCGCATGCTTCATTCCTTCCTCTTTGATCAACCACTTAGACTTGTTTTGATCCAATATAGGAAACTAATTTACTAAGAATTCTGCTTGGCGTTAATACGTTGCAAACTGTACATCGCAGTTAGAACTCAGATGGCTTCCAAGGTTTAACTATAAAGGCCAGTGCTCAAAAGAGCTGCTGTCCCTAAGAAGTCCTTAAGGAAGTCCAGTGCAAACCTACTGGAATTGCAGACTTTTACATAAAGATCATAACTCAGATTACTACGTGGTTGGAACATCTGTTAACTAAATCATTCACATTGTCCCCAGGTGACCGAAGCTATGATACAAAGAGTTTGATCCATTTGATCCTGAGGCACCAGAGTTTGCACTCTGGAGTCAAACTGCCCGTGTTCCAACCCTTTAGAAAGTATTGCTAACTAATTTAGCCACTGGTATGTTTTCATTCCCAGTGTGTAGAGGGACTTAAAAACAGGACCAGCGGAGTTAGCAAGGTGAGTTAGCAAGATGTCAAATAAGGGCACTGCTGTTAATGACAGAACAGACATAGCGTACAGAAAACTTGAAGAAATAACATGATCTAGGAGATGCCTTCAAAATCCGCTTCCTCATGCTTGCAGTTTCAGGCAAAAATGTTCCTTATCATAGCAGGACTAAATAGAACTGTCTGCCAGACCTTAATTCTAAAATGAGTCTTCATTGTTAAAAAATGCTTTTAAAAATCTTGAAAAAGTGCCTGCTTTGGGTCCTTGGCTGGAGGATCCGCGCTTCCCAGCCTACAGATTTTAGGAAATAAAGCTCTCAAAAAAAAAAAAAAAAAAAAAAAAAAAGAAAAGAAAAGAAAAGAAAGAAAGAAAGAAAATAAGAAGAAAAACTCTTGAAAGCAGAGCTTTCTCTGGAACCTGTAGCATTGCAGATCTCAACATTTATTAGAGGTCACAGAAGCTACAGAAGTTGCACTTTTCTGCATTTCAGTTTTATGGAATTTCATTAGACTTTTTGCTTTGGTATTAAATTTACAAGGCAGAAGAAAAAAGGTCAGATATTTAAAAACACAATATTGGACTGGGCGTGGTGGCTCACGCCTGTAATCCTAGCACTCTGGGAGGCCGAGGCGGGAGGATCGCTTGAGCTGAGGAGTTGGAGACCAGCCTGAGCAAGAGCGAGACCCTGTCTCTACTAAAAATAGAAAAATTAGCCGGGCATGGTGGTGTGAGCCTGTGGTCCCAACTACTCAGGAGGCTGAGGCAGGAGGATCGCTTGAGCCCAGGAGTTTGAGGTTGCTGTGAGCTAGGCTGATGCCACGACACTCTAGCCCGGGTGACAGAGTGAGACTCTGTCTCAAAAAAAATAAAAATAAAAACACAACATCTATTAGAATTCATTCACTAATATCAACTATTAATGACAACAACTTTAATCCTAGCAGCTCAATTTTTCCTGTTTTCTTTGAAAGCTAGTGTAACCTGTTCATGGACAAAAACACCTTCAATATTCTCTCTTCTGGGCATGTCGCAGCTATCTTGTAGGGGTAGAACTAACAAATACAACAGTATTCACAGCTGTGAAAAGCCAATGACCTCTTCAAAGTATAACGGTGTATTTCTGTCTCCAACGCTGCAAGTGAAACATCTCATTATTCAACGCTGACAAATGGCTTGGTCAAAACACATGACACGAGAGATTCAGTAGTCAGCAGCATTCATAAACCATACAGTAAATTTAAAATGCCACCTCTTGTTTGTTTTATTTGACCAATAGTTTAATACAAAGAAAATAATTTCTTGTTTATTTTTCTCTTCCTGCTGAGCTACCCCAGACAAGTCATTTAAACCACTTGAGCTGAAATTTCTTCATGTATAAGATGAGGATATTTCACCCTACCTCATAGGGTTATGAGGATTAGGGCTATCCTACTGCTTGCTGAGAACTAAATAACCCAATCTGTTTGTGGAGTCCTATTCCATAGGAAAAACGAAATAAATAGAATACTATCTTGTGATATCATCTAGAAAATCACTAGAAAAAAAAATCCCCATTGAAATTTCCAAAAGGAAACAAAAAGCAAAGCTAACTGCCATTGGTTATCTATGAAAATCATCCCCCCAAGATTATGAAGAATCATTTGGTGAACTAGTTAGGCAGATGTTACAGGAGATTCTTATTGCTAATTGCAGCAACAAAGCCAAGCTTAAACATAAAAACGCAACCACAAAGTAGTTGTGCTGAGGAGTGGCCTCAGCAATACCGGGGCACAGCATATTTGTTGCTCTCAAGCAAACGGCATATTACCAAAACGCCTTGGATAAAAATAAAGTTGGGTTTCTTTCTGAGATGGAAATTGCTTTTGGCTGCTCACTCAACCATGCTTTTTGCTAAACTCTGGGCTTTGTTTTTGCTTCGTATTGAAGCAGGTTTATAAACACCGGAGGCAAAATGCATCAACTTGAACAGATGGCTCACAGCGCTATTTCATTTATCATTATTTGCTGGGGGAATATTGCAAAGTCGGGCTGCTGGGATGGCAGGCTTAAAGCTGGAGGAATTGTCTTGGGCAGAATCAAAGCCCCCTAGCTGCAAGGCTCGACACACAAAGCTGGCCTCAGTACTTTCCTTTTCTAAAAGGAAAACCTGACAGACACAAAAGCCATTCTTTTCTTGCTCATAGGGCTCCAACTACAGGTGAGAGAAATCTATGATGACTAGAAATCTTGTCTCCATAAATGAGGAAAGGCTGCCATGTCGTACCCAGGGCCCAATGACCCCTTCTGGACAAACACCATCAATTCCTTTGGACCTTGACACCTTTGTTTAGGAAATACTATGTTATGGTCATTTTGCTCACATGATGTTAGCAATGTTCCTGAACTTACCAAATCTTTTTGTTTTGGAATTCTTCAAGCAAGATCCTCCTGGTCCTTCTCTGGAAAAACACCACTTCCGGTTTTCCCCGTGAATTTCCCATCTTAGGGTTGATGCAGCTTCCTGAACTGGCCATCTGTCAGCAAAATTGGGCACCATTAAAAACTATGACTGGGCTGGGCGCAGTGGCTCACACCTGTAATTCCAGCACTTTAGGAGGCCAGAGGAGGAGGATCGCTTGAGGCCAGGAGTTCAAGATGAACCTGGGCAACATAGCAAGACTCCATTTCCACAAAAAATTAGCCAAGTGTGTTGGTGCACACCTGTAGTCTCAGTACTCGGGAGGCTGAGGTGGAAGGATCGCTTGAGCCCAGGACCAGGAGTTTGAGGACGCAGTGAGCTATGATGATGCAGGAGACAGCGATGCGAGACCCTAGCTCCAAAAAAATAAAAAAAAATTTAAAAAACCCAAAACAAAAATTGTGCTTGAAGGATACACATGGAATCATGACAGTGGTTGCTTCTGATGTAGGGGAAGGGGACGGGACTGAGGATGGGGGGAAATGGAACTTTACTGTAATACTTGGTTTCTTTTTAATGAAAATAACACTTGAAGCAAATATGCCAGTTCCAGGTAATGGGTATATGGGTGTTATATTTGTCCATATACTTCTCTATATTTTTAAAGTTTGGCAAAAACCTTTTTTGAAGAATGGTGTGCTATGGAAATGGTTTTCAAACTCGACTGGAATTATATGTGGAACCTTAAAAATGTTAGAGATTCCTGGCCTGGGCACACCAAACCTATATTCAGCCCCCAGGAATGGGACCCAGAAATTGGGTTTTCTTTTTTTTTTTGAGACAGAGTCTTGCTCTGTTGCCCAGGCTAGAGCGCCGTGGCATCAGCCTAGCTCACAGCAACCTCAAACTCCTGTGCTCAAGCAATCCTACCGCCCCAGCCTCCTGAGTAGCTGGGACTACAGGCATGCACCACCATGCCTGGCTAATTTTTTCTATATATTTTTAGTTGTCCAGCTAATTGCTTTCTATTTTTAATAGAGATGGGGTCTCGCTCTTGCTCAGGCTGGTGTCGAACTCCTGAGCTGAAACGATCCACCCGCCTCGGCCTCCCAGAGTGCTAGGATTACAGGCGTGAGCCACCGCGCCTGGCCTCAGAAATTGGGTTTTCAAAAGAGCACCCACATGTTCCTCACATGCTGGCATTTGGACCAGCTTTGAAGCACTACTGCCTTCCAAGGTCATTAACTCTATACAACACCAAAAAGCCTGTTAGCTCCCTCCTGTGGAGATCCAATCCTTTCAACCCGGCACAAATAGTTACTACTATAACCACAACAAAAAGATCACCAGTCTTAACTCTCTGTATGTGTGAACTGGAACAAAACTCCTTTGACAACGTATGGACGAGGATCCTTTGTGCAGTTTTAAAGCTAAACTTTTTAGTTTTAATAGCTTAGATAACGAAATCAGTTAGTGGCATTTCAATAGAAATTGGATTTCCTCAGATAATGTGGCTCTCTGACTATGTTTCTTCTATCATATCCAATCAAAATTATTTTTTATATTTCAAAGGCAATGAGTCTAAGCCTACCATATGCACACTTAAACTGCTCACAGAAAAGCACTTCTTGGCACTGACGACCCAGTTGCACACTTGAAGCCTCTCACTTAGCCCTTGCTTCCTTTTTGTTGTTTTGCTATCACCCCGTCTTCCATCAGATGGTCAACAGGCAAATGAGAAGGCGAAATTAAATAGTCCTCTCTGCTGCCTGACAGCAGCTTCGTACCAGGTAGCTAACCGCAATACATAAAAACCAGGAAAATGTTACGACCACCTCCAGCTTTCTATCAAGTATATTGTATGGCTTGCTTTCATCATGACACCTAAGAATGGGCTGTATTTTTCTTCTTTTAAAACTTTAAGATCAATTCTGTACACAGGTCAGAACTTCCAAGCTTGAAAGGAGCCCTGTAGCCCCAGCTTTCGGGACCACATTCAGAACGAGTGTCAGTGAGGTCCTCTTGGGCAGGTTCTTGAGTCAACTCAGCAGTAGTCATCAGGTATTCCTGTCATGCCCCAGTGTCACATGTACATATTCCCAGGACACCTGTCATGTGTCCAACAGTGTCAAAATTTAGTAAATAGCCCAAATTGACAAGATCCCCCTTCTCGATTTAAAATCTCTTATGACATGTTTACAGCATCTTCGATATGGAAAGGCTTATCGTAAGAGCAGTGCCGGAGACCCAGTGGCTGCTGGTACTCCTGTGATGTGCCCCTTTTTGTCTGGCTCTAGTCCTTAAGGGCCACTGCAGCCCTTGCTGAGTCTTTCACTTTATAACGTGAGAAAAAAGAGAGCAAGTTCAAGTCTAAAGGAGCATTGCAATGGCAAAGAATCCAATCATTTTCAATGAAAATCAATTTGAACAAAGAAAAGTAACCAAAGTTGGATAATATTCCTTAAATTTGTGTATGCTCAAAATCTGAATAAAATATTAAATAAAAGAGTAAATATAATACAAGCAAGCCAACAACACAAACCAACCACTTTGGGTTGTATCAACCTATCCAGGTAACCGGCAATCCTAAACTTACCAATTTTTTCAATTTTAATTCTTAGATAAGAGATTTTATTGGTTGACTTTTTTTTAAACTGCGAGAGACCTTTTTAAACTGCATCAACTATCAAGAAAGCTGCCTTTTCTTACAAAAAGACAGAGTATGTCTGAAAAACCCCAGTACGGATATGCCTGACACTAGGGTTTCTCTGGACTGAATACAAATTACTTTACATGTGGTTAATTACAGTGACCTGGAGTGATGAGCTCTCCAGAGACCGAGTTGAGACTCAATCCCCCACATTCATATTAAGAGAGCGACTGGGACAGAATATAATTTAAGGCATTAGCAAAAGAACTTGAGTTTGAGAGAGACGTGCACTTCACACATGCAGACTCTGCTTCAGTTCTGATAGCCACCTTCACAGCTTTCTTCAGCCCCGTAACGTGTTTGCAGTATTATTCCTGACTGAGAAAGCAAAATGAACTTCTGATGAAGAGAACACTTCTTTTAGCAGAGACTAGAGTTTTTCCAAAGCAAATGAGAAAAATTCCTGCCTCGCAGACTTGACAAACGGCTACCAATATGCACAGTCTAAATTCAGCCATTTCCAAAAGCTATAAAGGAGGTGCATCTTTAATCAAAATCACCACGGTAGGGTTTAACATGAATGAACAAGCTTTTTATTTTTTAATGGGAGGAAAACATTCAGAGTTGAGACCAGACTTGAGAAGAACCATACACAGACTGCTTTCTTAAGGATAGGCATTGCCCCTTTGGGCGAAAACACAGAGCTCACAGGCCTGCCCTGTTTGGTGTTGTACTGAAGTCACCACTGGGGTCTGTGACACACTTTAAAGCTGCTGAGGAACCTGGATAGATTGGTGTTGAGTCAGGGTACATCCTGTCGTCACTTGAAAATATGAGCTTTCATTTTCTTTTCCTCCTGGGACCTGTGTTTTTTGAACAGCACATTAGCTTCTCATTGCAAATAGTGGCCACGAGAAATCCCTCATCTGAGCTACCGGAAATGTTTCAGTATAACTCTTTAATGTACTTATTTTCAAATGAGGTTCAAAATCAGAGCTATAAAAAAGTAAAAGGCATATTTCCATTTTCAAAGTTGTAATCCCACATCAAATTTGTTACAATAGCTGCTCAATGGGAGTTCACGCTAAATGCATTGCAAAGAACTACTGCAATTGATGTCTTACATGATTTAAAATATGGGATATTTTAGGCAGTTGTATTTCCTCTTCTAGACACAAAATATAACACTACATTTCAGACTTTATATATTCAAACGAAGTCAGAATACAAACCAACCTTGACTTTCTCCCCCATTCACTAGCCAAACTTAGAAGGCCAAGTTTTAAAAACTGTTTTTAAACCAACCTAATGTCAAACTTCAGTATTTAGTAAGAGATTCAAGTATGACATTATATGTTTTCTTTTGGTTCTAGCCTTTTATTTTCAGTTCATTCTTGACTTTAAAAAAAAAAGCATTTAAATGTAAAACTTCCAGAGTTAAACCAGCCTCCCTATAAGTTATTACTCTTCTTTCTTTACAGCCCCAAACTGATTTTGTAATGACTACTGCCCATTACATTGCAGCGTAGCAGAACGGCAATTAAAAGCTTAAATGTGGATTGAATATTGATAAATTACTACTCCAGCACCTGAAACTGTTAAGTGTCGCTCTTGGTTACAGTCTGCCTGCCTTCCAAAATAGGGTGTTATTTCCCCTGTAAGAATAAAGTATCTGCTAACATCAGTGTAAGAAGCATACTTCAAGTGCCTAATGCTAAACAATAACCCAAAATCCAGCTTATCTAGCACTTACCTTACTGAGTTACTAAAGCAAACTTCAGTGGCTATTAGAAAGGCAAACCTGTTAACATTTTAGTGCAAGTCTGAGCCTTTGGTTTTTGCTTTTCTATTAGTTAAAAATTCCACCTTGAAGCAACAGAGAAAGCAAACTACAACCTAACAGCTTGGTATTTAAAACCAACTTAATACTTTTAGCTTTTAAATCTCTTTAAGTATATTCATGGTCTTAATCTTTGACTAAGTCAGACTTCCTAAAGAAGGTACGTTTAACATTATGGTTTGGGAATCTGCATAAAGCCCATTTTGCTAGAAAAGATTCACAATAAATGCTTAAGACAACATCCTGAAAGCAGATGGCTGAAAGAATTACTAGTACTACTGATTAGTATTTTCCGTAGAGAAGGTACTAACTCGCCACATTTAAGGAGTCACTATGTAGGTTTCTGGTTTTAAATACAGCTTGAAAAATTTTCCTAATCACCCAACAGAACATGCTAGTTTTCATCAAGAAATATTATCAGGGACAAATCCCAAACATATAGACGCCTTAGGGAAATGGATTAGGAAAAGTCAACACACATTGTGTTCTAGATGTTGACCCATTTCCTTGGCCCCTTCCAAATGCTTCCTCTTGCTAATAGCCATCGTGCAGGCAGCATTTAGGTGGGTCAGAAGGGGAAGCAATTCTGAACCTCCATGAGGCAAATGCTTCCCTTCTCTGTGGTCCCACCTAAAGCACTGGATTTAAGGATTTAAGACCCGGCCCAAATTATCCTTACTTGTGAACTCCAAAGTGTACCCAATGTTCTAATGGGTGGGGAAGAACTAGATGAGAACACGACAAAAGTCATGGCAGTGATTTAAGATGATCTAAGTAACACAGCAACACTGTTAATACATTTCTATCCCTCATGCCAAGTGAATTGCTCCAAGAGACTCCACGAAAAAACTCTTTCCAAATGTCCAAAGTATCCATTTTGAATACTTTTTGACATCTATACAGTTGAAAATAGAAAAAGAATACAAATCTGTTTTGCAAGGTGGTCCCCACCAGGTTACCTTGCAGAAGGGAGGATAGCGGTGTGGCGCAAAGGCCAAGTAAGCCAGTTAGGTAGGGCGTGCTTTGCCAGGGCAGCTGAACAGTGCCGGGAAAGCCAGGAAGTCTGCTTGGTGACACAAAACTATCTCAACAGGACCAGTTATATAGGGCGCTTCATTAATAATTTGATGACTCCTCAAAGGTTCAATTCCATCAAGCCTTTTCTTCATAAACTTCTAAATTGGCCAGTTTTGTTAGCAACTACACATAAAAATAGGATTTCTAAATTCCACTAATAGAAAAATAAGCAATGTGAGAAAAGCCCACCACAATAAAAACCTTTTATTTCCAGATGTAGAAAGATTTTTGCCATGACATGGATTACTACCAGATGGGCTTTCCCACTTTTTAATACCCCTTAAAGTCAGTGATTTTGCTTACTGGTGCACCTTGTAACCAATGGCATCTTTGATTTGATGGAATATTTGAGAGAAATATACCCTCTCTAGTGTTAATGGAGCAGAATCAGACAACCAATTTTATTTCAGATAACGGGTAAAACGATTCATTGTTCTCTTGAATTTTACCCATTTAAATGGAATGCTTTTAAAATATCAACTGTTAAAAATACGGGTCTGAAATTTGTTGTACAAAGTTTCTTACTGTGGTTTAAGAACATTTCCCTTGAGATTCTGCATCCCTAAAGATAAGTTATTAAAACCTTTTATGTAACCCTAACTTTAGTAAGAAGTTTAAACTTTGGGGTATACAGATAAACTCAATTTTTTGCCCACCTGTAAATTATCTGATTACAATGAAGCAGTTTAAAACATTGGCAGCTATGTAGATTTTCAGTTAGGTATATTTGTGCAGCTAAAAATACTTAAAATCCAAATTGTCTAATTCAACTACAAGGAATTTTCTAAACTGCAGAAAACAGTTAAATACTAGTCTATTTAAAAAAAAATTATCAGCAGAACTAAATCTAATGAAAATTTGGGATATTTCTTTAGTAGTTCTTGAAGTAACCCAACTTTAGGAAAGCACCACAGGTTTCTGTGGAAGTCTTATTTCCTTGGAACATAACAGAGCTATTTTTTAGATACTAAAAACAGAGCAGATGGAATGTACTATAATTAGCTGAATATTTGCTTCTGTAACTCTCCTTAAAACATGACCCACTTTATTTCAGATTTACAGTAACTTTGAAACACCAGACTGTCGAATCTTGGCTTTAACTATTAAGACAGCAATTAGATCACAACTCAATTTTCCAACGTAGATGTGAATACACTTTGGATATACACAATGACGGCTGAATTTCTTTCATTAACATTTCCCTTTTAAAAATTCCCTATTACACCTCTACTTTATCTTCTGTTTAGAAATCTAAGTAAATAAAAGGGAAAACCAAAATTTAATTTATAAAGTTTTATTTTTGTATATGTGCTAAATCTTAGGAACTGTGAACAATCTTCATGTCAGTCTGTTGGCTTGTAAAAGGCTAAGAAGTGTGTGATTTGGGTGGTGAAATTTTCTTTTGGGAATCTGGATTTCAAAATAAAATTTCACTCATTTGCAACTTTAATATGTGGTACACCTTTCCCCCCCTTTTTTTATACCTACAAATTTGGAGGTTAAGTGCTACATTTATGCAAACATAAAATAATTGTTATAAATACAATCGGCAAGTTCTTAATACATTTAGCACTTTTATAGTGATTTACCACACTTAAAATCTTATTTTTAAATACTAAACACTCACGTAGGTGCACAACCAATTCTGGTTGAACTCTACCATGAAACCAGTACTGAATGGTTTATTTTCTTGGTAACACAAAAACTGGGGTGAGGGGAACATTGTTTTCCTTTATCGGCAGTATGTAGTACCTTTAAACTAGAACTCAAAACTGGGCACTTATAATGAAAAGGCAATTTTCTTAGCCAGTTATAATGCTAAATAAGGCAGGATATATCCACCAAATTAACCACAAAATTCAGCAAACTAGTAGTTCATGGGAGAACATAAGCTGGAAAAATACTAATAAAAAACTGAAGGACTACTTTGAAGTAGTCATTTGAATATTCACAGACTGTTGCTTTCATTTACAAATGTAATTCAAATAAAAAAGGCTCTTCATCTTTTTAACCACTACTAGGATTAAAGACTTAAGCTACCATTCACTAATAAAAGTTAATCATGAAAAAAATAGAAAACATTTTAATAATTCTAAATTTGTATACATAACAGCTAAAAGACACAAGGCTGGGAAATTATCACTGAGAGGAAAATCAAGGAAAAAATCCTAAGTACGATTATGTTCTTATTTCTGCCTCTACAATGACGAAAATGAAAAATCAGTTGGTGGAGGGCCTAGGAAACAGCAGCAATATGGTTTTTACCAAGTTGTGCACTGAAATACTTAGATCCAATACAGTTTTAGCAACTAAAATATCTTCAGTCTTTATGTTAACATATTGTATCGTCTTCTATAAAGTAATCATGCCACTTAGAATTCTGGTGGGTGTTTCTTTGAAAGGAAGACTAGTGATTCCGGAAACATTTTAAGTAGGAAATATATGGCTCAAAAAATTAGTTGAGGGAGAATCTAATCTTTAGGCACTTCGAAGACTTGAAATTTAAAATGTGCCATTTATGTTCAGAAAAAGACCTCAGAATCACCATTATGTTGCTCTTATAACACGCATCTTAAAACTTCTGGTTATACATTAATGCTTAAGAGTCAAATATAGAAAATAATTTGCACAAACAAAAATAACTCCGTTTACTTTCCCTTGCTCCTGGTCACAACACAGACTGTTCTTCCTCAAATGGAGGGACAAATGATCCAGAAGCCCTCATGTGGAATAAAGGGGCTTGTAAATTTAAACGAATCAAAGTTGGGATCTCCCTCCAAGGAGAAAAATTCACAGCCTTTTAAAATGTCAAGTTTTTTCTTATCTAGGAAGTCATTGAAGTTTTTAAATTAAGTACATTACATTTTGTTAAGGAGGAAATATAAAAAGTGCCCCTCAGATGGTGAGCTGGTGCATTTAACAGTAAGTAACTTGTCCAAATACAGTTAAACTATTTCACTCAATGAGGAAAACTTATAATCAAGGAACTTTTAAATGAAGACTACCAATTGGAATCGCAAGTATTGTGTATGACTTTCGTTCAAACTTAAATTCAGATGTAATATACTTAAAGTAAAAACAGAATCTATCTGGTGTCAGAATTTCCTAATATTACAGAAAATCTAGAAGCACAGATTGACTACAGAGTACTGCAAATAAG
The DNA here is from genome assembly GCF_041146395.1 of Eulemur rufifrons. Lineage (NCBI taxonomy): Eukaryota > Metazoa > Chordata > Mammalia > Primates > Lemuridae > Eulemur > Eulemur rufifrons. Next base: position 109,178,094 of record NC_091012.1, read on the forward strand.
ATACCCAAAGCTTTATCTTAAATACCTGCCCCTTTTAATCACAAAATAATGCAATGCTCAATTTTGTTTCTGCTTTGTTCAGTTCCAACTATAGCCTTTTGACAAAACATTTTCCTATTAACTGAATTGTAAAAAATACAACCAAGCTTGTGCTCATTAAATATACATGTATATAAAAAACATACAAAAAGTACAAGATTATGTTAGGAAACTTTTACAGTGTCAACATCCTGGTTTCTCTAAATCTTTAGTAAAGGGCCAAAGGTCAAATCCTTCTGTGCACAAAAACCGAATGCAACTGAAATCCTGAATTCAGTGTCATGCCTAGGCATGCTATGCACAGAATTAATTTTAATGTGCAGTCCTTAAAAAAAGAAAAGGACAAAAAAGTAACCAAAAAAACCAAAACACCACAGGACAAAAAGTTCTTCTTAAATCAAATTCTATTTGTGAATTCAGCAAAATAATTTCTATAAAATAAAACAGCAAAATATTTAAATAGAATAGGGTGGGCTGTATTTGTTTGTAGGGGTATTTGGTTTTTAGACAGTTCCAAAAAATTACACACATTCAAGTTACCAATTCTCTTTTAAATACAGTATTAACTGATGAGTTCCTTATTTTTAATCAAATGTTTATTCTGAAATTGTGATACCTCAATTATATCAACTAACCAGTAGTTTCTTTTTTAATTAGACCCTGCTTTGAATGTTAAACTTTTTGGAATAGTGGAAAGGAGCTAGGACAATTCTTGCTTTCAAGTAAAATTGTGACCGAACAGAAAGTCAGCCAGACATCTTGGTGCAGAGGTACTCCAAGTACTGTGGGATTCTGATGACTTCCATGTCCCTGGGATCCAGCAGAAGGAAAGTTTTAGAACATTAACCTAATAAGCTCTACCAAAGAAACAAAACAAGCACACCAAATACAATCTTCTATTATGCTCCAGCATCTTGGCATAACAAATTTTTGCATATTTGTTTTAAACCTTTTAAAATTCCCATTACTGATACTTAAGTGTTCTTTATCCCACCCAGAGATTGAACTGTCAAACATTATTAAGGAACATATGTGCAACTGAAAACAGCCTGTTTGTCACATTCCTCCCATTGTTTTATATTTTATATTCTAGGTTTGAGAAGGAAAAGCTCTGAGCAATACAGCTGTCACTTTGGGACAACTGCTGTCATTATGGTAATTTTTTCCTCATTGGCTACACTAACTTGGTGTGAAGCCATGCTAAATGTTACAGCGTAACTATAGCTTCAAAGTCATTAACCTAATATCAGAATAGAAAGGCAACGAAAAAGATCTAGAAACAATGTTACATCACCAATTTTCCACATCAACCAAATAATTTAAAGGTTACCAGCCTTACATTGCTCATAGTAAAATTGACTCCAGTGGCAAAGAATTAACATGAAACTATTGGTGTGGCTGACATGGATGGGCTCTGTTTTGTTGCTGTTGGTTTATTTTTTGTTTCTGTAAATGAGTTGATCCAACTGCCATGAGGCAGGCAACACTGGTTGCAGAGTGCAGTGGGTATAACAAGAAAATTAACTTTTGTAGTTTTTGTAGATCTGTGAGTCTCATCAAGAAAAAAGTTTCTTGCTTAAGAATTAACAGTCAAACATTAATATACTATATACACCTTTGCCATTTACACATTAGCATCAGGCCATTTATTACAAAACACTATACACTTTCCACTGCAGGCGGGTTATATATTGACAGCAAATTTCTGCAGATAAGACAGTGAATAAACTCTCCACTCCATGTTGATTAGGAATAGTTTTTTCTAGTTTTAAATATTAGCCAGACACAGAAAAAAGTTGGACTGTAAGGCCTGGGTGCACGGTCTTGATGGAACCAGTTAATTATGTGCATTTCACTGATCCTTGGTTTGAGGTGGGGATACTTCTTCACTGCCTTCATAATTTTCTTGTGCTCGTTGGCCAGTTCTCTGAGGGTTGTTCATGTGATGTGCTGCTGGGCCTGTATATGGCTGTCCATGCACATGGTTATTCTGGGAGGGGAGAAGAGATCTGCATGTTAAAACTTTTCACATAATAAACAACTTCAAAATCATGGGCTGAAGTCTGTAGAAATGTAAACTTTACTCTTTAAATACACTTGGATTAATACAGGAAAAAAAAGGGGGGGGGGGGCTTTAAAGAGAAAAACCTAGTGAACATGCAAACCTCAAAGCCCTAAATAAGAGCAGTGATTATTGTGTAGGTCTATAGAAATCTTTGGCCAAAGTGATTTTTTTTTTTTTTTTTTTGGAGACAAGAGTCTCACTCTGTTGCCCGGGCTAAAGTGCCATGGTATCAGCCTAGCTCACAGCAACCTCAAACTCCTGGGCTCAAGCAATCCTCCTGCCTCAGCCTCCCAAGTAGCTGGGACTACAGGCATGTGCCACCATGCCTGGCTAATTTTTCTATGTATATTTTAGCTGTCCATATAATTTCTTTCTATTTTTAGTAGAGACGGGGTCTCACTCTTGCTCAGGCTGGTCTCGAACTCTTGAGCTCAAACGATCCACCCGCCTCGGCCTCCCAGAGTGCTAGGATTACAGGCATGAGCCACCACGCTGGGCCCCAAAGTGATTTTTAGTGCCAAAAATTATTTAGACTCAAGTCCAGCAAATAAGGGATTAGCTCATTGCTGCTCATGGTCAAACATCTTCACAAAGAATGATCTGTGAGCTAGAACATATCATATCAATTCTGACTTCCATGTGATAAATTATGACTGACCATGATGTAAGATCTGCAGAAGCAATAACCCTGAACACAGAATAACGTGAATGAAAAACAAGACAATGTTCAAGATGATAAAGTAACCAGGCATGATTAACATGAACTTTCTCAGGGCTGAGGAAAGTTAACTTTCCTGCTCGTGATTTGCCTCCTTACCCTTTTAAAATGCCTGAACCCTACAGTGCTCTCATTTTTCTGCACGTGCCCACCAGCCAAGCCAAGATGATTTCAGGCTTTATTTTCTATAATTTGTATGATCAAAATTAACATGTTGAACATGCACTTCCTAACTATTCAGCATGCTTCTATCTATACCCTGAAATATAAGAAAGAATGCCTTAAATAATGTTTCTCAGTATGGTCCCCAGACCACTAGCTGTAGCAGCAGCATCTGGGAACTTGTCAGAAATACAGATTTTCCAGCCCCACGCAGACCTATGGACTCAGAGCCTCTGGGGTGGGAACGAGCACTCTGCTGCAATATGCCCTCCAGGGGACCCCAATGCCCATTCAAGTTTGAGTACCACTGTCTCAAAGGATCTGATTTAGTCACATCCAGGTTTTAGAAAGAAAAGTTCTCATGTTTCTTCATCTAATTTCTTTTGTTATTTATTTATTTACTTGTTTATTTACTTTACAGTTAGTCACCTATGGAAATGTGCTAAATCCGTTTTTTCCCAATAATTTTTACTGTCACTGAAAACTGTAGCTAAGTAATCAAGGATCTCTTACTTCACTGCCATATCTTGATGTCTTTGGAATCCATCTGCAGACTTAGCCTAACAGGAAACACCATCATAATCCTTTGCACTAAGCAACAATTATCATTTTATGTTGACATGAATTATCACACAGTTTTACTAACCGTAACTACTAGCACAAGAGGGACACCTACTTGACAAGGAAAACACCACAGAGGGGCAAGATCAAACATGCTGCACCAGGACCCCACTCCAACCACTCCTCTTCTGATTATGGCCCCAAAGCTAGTCTAGATAGTCCCTCTATTACTTTGTAGTTACAACAAAAAATTCAGCCATCCTCTCAAATCAAGCATAAAACTTGGTTCTAGGGGATAACCACCACAAACCGACTCCTGCTTACCTGTTGATACTGAGATCCAGGTGAATGGGGGTACAATGGGGCATCTTCAGGTGGAGGTGACTCATGCTCATCTGGGGCATCTTGGTCATCTGGCTCCTAATTTTTAATATTTAAAGATAAAGAATTATGTAGGAAATTCAAATTTATTTGTAACTTTCTACTTGACATACATCTTAAAAATACATAAAACTGACCCCTTGATAACTTTACTGCAGATAAAGTAATTTAAAAAAAAAACAAACCTGATTTGGATTCTCTCAGAAATATATTTCAAGCAATTTCACAGAAATTAATACATTTCAAGCAATTTCACAGAAATTTCTCCAGAAGAAGGCTCCCTCATTATCTTAAGATGACACATTGTAAACATTTTTAAAAAAACCCTTAAACATAATTTTTTAAATACTATCATTAATACATAAACACTGGCCTACAAAGTAAAGAATTATTTTGCTTTCTTCCATTTCTATCTGCTGCACACTGGTGGCTTTTTTTTTTTTTTTTTTTTTACCTCCTCTGGACAGAGTTCACAAGCTTTTGCAAGTGTCATCCTAGCACTATGTGACCTCTCCAAGAAGTAACCATTTGATGTTTCGTTGCTTTGCACTGGCGGAGACCAATTGTTGTAAGTGTACTGAGGATTGCCAGTATATGGTCTTCTTTCCAGTTCATCTCCAAGCCATTCCACCGCCCAGGTCCACTTTCTTTTAAGATCTCCATTGCCCTTCAAAAGAAAATAAAACCATATATGTAAGAAGATTTAGAATACTTTAAAGTTAACTTAAAACAACCACCTTGAATCCTCATGATTTCCTTCTTTTAAAACAGAATCCTCAATTCTGATTCAGATTCCTATAAAATTATAAAAATCCTCACCTGCAGGATTTGATAAGCAACAGGACAATTACTAAACAGAGCTACCATACATTTTATACACTGGTATGCTCTTTTTTGATAGTGATTTTTAGAGCGCTGGATTGTGTCAAACAGCCCATCTCGGTCATCTGGAATTCCTTTCAGTGCATTATGAATCCTGAAAGAGAACCAGATATAAAACAAAAATCTATAAAATATAACAGCAGCTAATATTTGAGTGCCCATTATGTGTCATTCAATAAATGTCTTTCATTTAGTCATTTAATCTAACACTAGATAGTAGGTACTATTATAAAACCCTTGAACAGAACAGAAAATGGCTACGGAGAATTGAACAGTGTGCCCCAGGTCACACAGATGCCTAGCAGTCTGACTCCAGTCTGTGCTCTTAATGACTTATTACCAATCCAAAATGATCTTGCTATATATATAATTTAAATACATTACCAGAAGTGAATTCAGGACAGAGTAATATAAACTTTAAAAAAGTTAACTAATAACTAAGTTTATGACTGCTGCAATTGAGAACAATTTATATTAGTTCCTTTAATAAAAACTGCATTGCTGAAGGTAAATTAGGATCCAGTGATATAATCTGGACGTACAGAATTAATCTGAATTCTGATAATGAGAATACGTGGCAGGCAAAGCAATTTTCACAGGCAATGGTACCACTTGGCTGATTTGCCAATAATATAGGATCTCATCTCAGCTCCTGCCGTACTACAACACAGTAACATATAGCCAACTATTTCCTGTTTTTTCCCCCAAAAGACTCAACTTAAAAAATGACTGTAGGGGTAAAAAAAATTGCCTTGTTTCTCTTGTGTTAAAAACATTACCTGCCAATAAATGAAATGTGGTAGGTATGTCCATACAATGGAATAGCATTTAGTCATAAAAAAGAATGAAGTACTGATAAATGCATGGATGAACCTTGACAAATTTAAGTGAAGTGAAAGAAGCCAGGCATAAAAGGACATATACTGTATGATTTCATTTCAGAATAGGCAAATCCATGGAGATTATAGAAAGCATATTAGTGCTTGCCAGGGCCTGAAAGGAACTGGGAGTGACTGCTTAACTGGCTAGGGGATTTCCTTTTGGGATAATGAAAATATTCTGGAATTAGACAGTGGTAATGGCTGCACAATATTATGCATATATTAAAAAGTCACTAAACTGTATACTTTAAAGTGGTTGAAATGGTCAATTTTATGTTATGTGAATTTTACCTCAATAAAAAAAACATAACCTAGATAAGTCAGAATTTAAAAATTCTTACGTACAACTATGTATTTTACTCAATAGAATGTTCCAATTCAAAAAGCAAAGATTTTTTCCCATTACATGCATTCATCAAATCTATTTTGCTTGGAAATCATTACTTCACCAATTTTGCAAAGTTTAATCATTTCAGAAAAATCAAATACAGAACTCTTGCTGTTTAATCTGAAATACTCCATGTCAATTTTGTTTTTATCTTGACTTTTGACAAGTGATAATGAAGTGTTAAATCTATTTCTCCCATATCACATTTTCTTTCCATTAGTATAAACTGGCTTCAAATGCCATTTTTATCAATGCTATCTTTGCTTGCCTTGTTACCGGATGCCTAGCAGTGCCGGGCACGTGGTAGATACTCCATAAATATCTGAACACTGTTGACTGAATGAACTAAAAGCTCACTATGACAAAATTATTTTCCAGCTTGGGACAGTGATTCATATAACACCACCTTACTAATCTGATTACACAAAAAGTCCATTTCCCACATTTAATCCAGCACGTCTTTGCCATTATCACTTGATCTAAAGAAAAAAGAGAGCTAAGATATGACTAAGTGGTTTAAAGTTATAAATGCTTATAGTATTTAAAAAAAGAAAATAGTGAAAGTTAGAGTTCATTAAGATCAACTTTGAAGAAAAGTTTTAAGTCCTTTGATTGCATTGAGAAGGGCAATGAATACTGCCTGAAATAAATGGCTATAGTTTGGAGCTACTAAATTTTGTCTCATGAAAATTGATTTTTGGCTTAATGCTATTTTTATAGTATTAATTTGTTTGAAATCTATAATAGTAAATTGGGAGATAATTTGAAAATACTAACCTATGAATTCTGATTCATGATTGCATTTGAAATCCCCACCGAAACGCCAGATTATAACTTCTGTCAGTATTTTGTTCTTGAGTTTCTGTTTTATTATATTGACAGATGGGAGGCAATCTGCTATATAGATTCTGAATTATTTCCCCAAATAAACTATTATACTATCTTCCATGTGGGAAGGGAAGTTATACAACCTGAGAGAGTTGTCGTCAAATTCCATAATTTATCAGCAACTATATAACTCTTGGAATTAAAGATAATATATTAAGCTTTTATTACAAAAAACCAAACAGAAGAATTCTGGGGGAAGCTTGAGGGCCAGTTAAACTGGATAACCTTAATTCCTAGGCGGAAAAAAGTTAACACACTAAAACTTCTCATATACTAAAAATCTAATTATAATTGAGCCTCATTATTTGCAAATTCTGTTATTTATGAATTTGCCTATTTCCTAACCTAAACTTTATTCATAATTGCAAAACTAATACTCAAGGTGCTTTCTTGGACATTTCTGGACACATGCAGAGCAGCAAAAAATTCAAGTTGTCCAATATGAATGTTCCTAGCTGAAGTTCAACAAAGTGACACTTTGTCTTGTTTCAGCTTAAGATGTAAAAAGTGTTCTTCTTTGTGGTCTATTTAGTGCCACATTTTCCACATAATTGTGCTTTTGTTGGTGATTTCATGTTTAAGATGGCCCCCAAGTGTGTAATGCCGAAGTGCCATCTAATGCTCCTAAGTATAAGGTGGCTGTGATGTACCACACAGAGATCGTGTGTTAATAAGCTTGGTTCAGGCTTAAGTTACAGAGCTGTTGGCTGTGAGCATAACGTTATCGAGTGAACAATATATATTAAATAAGATGACTTTAAACAAAAACACAAATAAAACAAGGTTATGTATTGATCGGTTGATAAAAATGCAAACAGAGGCTTGCAGAAACCTAACTCTGTATTTCCTCCTAGGAGTAATGGTTCACTATTTGCTAATTCATTGTTTGCGGTAACTTTATATAATATAACTACCATGAATAATGGGAATTGACTGTACTTTCCCAGGGACTATTTTTAGATAACCTTACTACTTAATATAACTAAAGACTACTTCGTGTTACTTCATGTGACTAATTCTAATGTAACTAATGTAATATAATCCCAAAATAATCCTAGGGAATCACTAACAAAATTCAAATACTTAACCAAAAGCCTATGCTAGTTTTCCCCAATTAAAAAAAAATCATCTGAAACAAAAAAAATATATAAGTATAAAACTCTGGCAATGAAAGAATAAAAAATGAAATAAATGTGAGGGAAGGGGAAAACTTATTATTCACATTGGTGCTAAGCCTTTAAAGATAAAACATTCACTAGAACTCCAGGAGGTTTAAAAAAAAAAAAAAAAAAAGTGTGGTGACTGTCAGTTTTAGTTAAACTTATCTAATACCTGGGTAAGTCTAATTATTTCTAGTAACAAAAAAAGAGTATCCACCTGTGAGTCTGCCAGGAGTCCTCAATCAGTAAGATTTGCAAAAGCAGATCCAAATAGGGCCGGAGTTCATAAGTATAAGAATATGCAACCTATAAACAGGTAAGACATTGTGAGTAACTTAAAGGAACAACCAATCAAATTATAGAGACATATAAATACTTATTTCCTTTAACCTGCCAGAGAAGTTCACTGAGGACAGTAGATGAGAACTGAGGATTCTCCCAGCAGCAAAAACGAAGCAATTTGACAGTTTCCTCTGAGTTACTGCAGTCTTCAATGATTTTCTTCACATAACTTGTTCTCACAAATAAAATGTCAGCCACATTCTGCTGAATTGGCATTATAGGTTGTGATAAATTAGGATCACCAAAAGGATTGGGAAGAGGAGGATTACCTAGAATACAGATTTGTCTTAAATGAAGAACGAATACATTTATCTACAATAAGAATACAAAGCTTTCACCATAGAAAATAGCCTATGAATTTTTTGTTTTAGGAAAAAAACATTTTAAAACAACTTTCCTAAGCACAATGAATAAAGTAATATTAGGCATTACAATGATCAGATACACCAAGATATCAAATGCAAAATTTAAATAGCAACACTGGCATTTAACTATATAAAAAGTTAATTTTTACACTACTTCATAAATATGGTGTCAATCTCAATAACAAGCAGACAGAAAAAAGATCCCCACTAAATGTGTGAAAAAGGTATTAGGACTCAAAATATAAAATATTCCAAAGCAGAAACCTTCCTTTAGACTCTTATTTTACATTTAAATATCTTCAGAATTACATTTAATCAAGTACTATATACGCCCACCAGTATTTTGAAAGAACGGAGCATTCAATTTTACCATTGATTGAAGACTGCATTCTTGATGAGACATTGCAACATCGGATCAGCTGTGACACTACTGAGTATAATTTGCCTAATTCAGCATACTGGTATTTGATTGGAGGACCTGGACCTTCATCTAAAGACACAAGCATAAAGGTAGCAGGTACATTCAATTTCAGAAGCTGTGTCTTCTCTGCCACACCTATAATGAAGAACCAAGAGGGGAGAAGCAGGGAGGAGGGAAAAAATACAAGAGGAAAACATTTAGGATGGCAAGGGCTTCTTGAGTAAAAAAAAAAAAAAAAAAAAAAAAACAAAACCAAAAAAAAGTAGTTATCCAAAATATGTCTATGATTTTTATGATCAGAGGGATAACACTTGTACTTAGCATTCAGAGAATTATTTAACTAGAATAGAAAACTAATCCATTGAGTATAATTAGATTTAAGTATTAAAATTGTTAAATAGTGACCATGACTGACATTCCAATATGTCATAGTCTATGGCCTGAAGAATGTAAAGGGACCAACCTAGACTACAATCCTCATTGTAAGGAGGACAAAACAAAAACAACTAAATTAAATGAGAAATAAGATTTTTTTTAATGAATTGCCTGCCTCTCTTTCCTCCACAGCCAAATTTCTTAAAAAAGATACCTATATTTGGTCTACTTTCTCATTTTCTATTCCTCAACCCATGCCAATTTGGTTTCTGTTCCACAGTTCTCAAGCCATAGCCACTTCCTTCTTGGATTCCTCTCATTTTTTCCTACCTCTTCTTCTTGGTCTTATTTGAGAGTCCTTCTTCCAGTGTCTCTTAAAAATTGATGTTTCTCAAAGTTCCCATGCCAGACTATCTTCTCACACTGTGTGCTTTCCCTAGACAATCGAGCCTACTCTCACTGCTTTAAGTTCTAGCTATTTCCATTCAGATGATTCCATAATTATTTCCAAGTATCTTCCATTCTACTGGTTTATCTCCATTTGGTTGTCACACAGGGGTCAAACTTAAGCTGCCAAAATTGAACTCATCTTTCTCCCCATACATGGTTATCCTGTGCTTCCCCTCAGTAAATGGCACCACTACACGCTCAGTTGTTCAAGTTGGAATCCTGGGCATAATGCTTCACATCTCTTCCTTGCCTCCTCTACTGAATATATAATTACCAAATCCACTGATTCTACCTCTTATAAAAAGCACATAATTTGTCCACTTATATCCCATCACTGCCAGTTCCCTAGTACAGGCCACAATGATCTTCTACCTAGAAATCATTTTAACAACCCTCTAGTGTTACTCCATTGTAATCTATTCCCACTATAGCCAGAGAGATCTTTCTAGAAGGTATGTCGGTTCAAAACCCTACAACAGCACATCAATGCCTCAGGGTAAAGTCCAGACTTGCTCACAAGGCTGCCCAGAACAATATGATCAGAGACTCCTGCCATCTCCATCTTATATCAATTCTAGTCAAACTGCATAACTTTCATTTTCTCCAAGGAGCCATGCCAAGTCTTTGCATTTGCTCTTTACTCTGGATAGAAAACTCAACTAACCAATTCCCACATCAAACTCACCACTAAGTCTTCTGGGCTTCCCAAATCTGTCAAGTCTAGCCCTCTAACCCCCCACTCCATGAACACTTCCACAGCACTTTGTATTTGTCCTACTATAGCCATTAACATACTTTATGGCAACCACCTTTTTGTTTGCTTCCATATCCCATTAGACAGTAGACTGTCTTATTGCCATTTTCCCAGAAGCATAATAAACACAGGTCTACAACCACTTGATTTCAAAAGCTCTTACTATAAAGTTTTTTCATAAAGTTGGTGTCATAATGTGTTTGGTGGGAAAACCTAGACTGAACTGACAAGAGGATATTTATAGTCTTTATTTCTCCCACCAGTGTGAATATTCATGTTTTACTGTAGAAATAGTAATGTATTTGATTATAAGGTGCTTAGACCTTGCTACAGAGATGTTGGTATATGCACTGCCCTACCTTTCTTTAAACAATTCTGAATCTCAATGCATATCTAGTCTTAAGGATTTCATATGAGGGTTTATAGACCTGTACAGTATTTGCTTTTTTTAGCAGGCAAATGTTACAAGTAGGACCAATGATGTATGCTTTACGAACAGGCAATATTTAAAAGAATTGAACAGCACAGGACTTTTGTGAATGCCTAAATGTGGCACTTCTAAGTTTGAAATGCAGATTCCACTTATGCTTGTTTGTGTAATACATATCCTCTTATTCCTCAGCTACAAATACCCAAATATCTCTGGTATGGAATAGTAAGGGAAAAGTAGACGAACTACAGAGACAAACGGAAAGCATAATGTTCCTTATGTTAAAAGTGATTAGTAAAGGTCACACAGAAAAAAACTGAAATGACGGAGATGCTTGGATATAGAACTTGATTCTGGATATAAGATATACATATTTTTACTTTTAAAATAGTTATTAAGGCTGGCCACAGTGGCTCATGCCTGTAATCCTAGCACTCAGGGAGGCCAAGGCGGGAGGATCACTCGAGGTCAGGAGTTTCAGACCAGCCTGAGCAAGAGGGAGATCCTGTCTCTACTAAAAATAGAAAACATTAGCTGGGCATGGTGGTGAACCTGTAGTCCCAGCTACTCAGGAGGCTGAGGCAGGAGGATCACTTGAGCCCAGGAGTTTGAGGTTGCTGTGAGCTAGGCTGACGCCACAGCACTCTAGCTGGGGCAACAAAAAAGTTATTAAAAACTATCTGCTTCTGCTGAGTCCATGAATCAGTTCCTAATCTGGCCTAATATATATTATTACCATTAAGATTTTAACTGGAATGCCTCAATAAATTAGTCATTTTAGGATCAGTGCACTAACACTTGATTGACTGATAGGGAATTTTTATAATTTCAATCACAGGAAATTTACTTCCCCCAAACCAACTTAAAAAACACCAAAACAACAATGGAAGAATTTTTGATGATATTCCTAACTATTCATCTACTCATTCAACAAACATTTACTGAGTGCTACTGTGGAAAGCTCTGATTTTTGTAATTTAGTTGGGGGGAAACAACACAAAAATCTGAATGCTATCAAAACACAACAGAATAAGTTTAAGACAGTGCAGTGTAATTTTTAGGTAAGTATTAGTAATCGCTGGAAAGAAATCATCAGATGATGTTAGCAAAAGCAGGCTACGTTGAGAAGGAGAGTGTTATGTTGTCATACAGAGGTGACATTATCAACAAGGTGATTTAGGTGCATCCCTAAGTGAATATTTTTAAGTGACTATTTATATTATCCTTAATTTTAGTTTACTTCAATAAAAACTTACGTATAGACTAAGGTCCTCTACCCAAATTTGGTATCACAACCACCTGAGGACTTTTTGAAAATATAAATTTCTTACACTACCTTTGGGAATTCTTCAATCAGTGTGAGATGGGGCCTAGGACAATCAGTTATTTTCAAAAAAGCAGCCAGATTTGGCACTACTGCTTTAGGAGATAAAAACATGATTAAGACCCAGATTCTGATCTGTGTCTACTGCAGAGATAAGACAAATGCATGAATAATTATATAGTACAAGGTGAAAGTGCCACGTTTGGATAAAATTCACAACAGGCTTTATGGGAAATTGTTATTTTAGTCCAGGTTATATTTTATCACTTGAACGAAATGACTTCACCATTTAATATTATACATTAAAACAGAATTATGAGAACTTAAAATTCTTACCTAAATTGGCATACATTACGAACAGGTTGAAATACTGCTGTAAATGACGCCCGTGCTCTGAAACTTCCCTTCTTAAGAGATTTAGTACTGCTCTTAGTAAGTGATCACTCAAGCTTAAGTTGTCATAAGCCTGTAAAAGATAAAACATTACCTGTGCTTCAGTAACAAGGTGCAAGTAAAATTCTATTTGCATAAAAAGGGTACATGCACATATATATGTTGAATACAGGCATAAATTTCTGGAAGGACTGACCACACAAACGATTAAAAAGGGTTGCTTCTTGGGAAAGGGAAAGAAGGTCTGAGGTGTATTTCATTATAAATTCTTCACACTAATTTATTAAAAATGCTCAGTCAATTAAAATTTTAAAATAAAAATCTACTTAACAGTAAGTTTATATTTAAGCTACTGAACGGGGAAAATTTCCTATTTTTTAAAGAGCCAATAATTACTATTCATTGCTATGCAGTAATTTTAATGGAACTCAGACATTAGATTGTAATTGTGTTAGGTAGATATCAAACAGATGCACATATGTGTGTGGTTTCAACTTTTAGGAAATGGAATTTATTTGTAAGCATTTAATCATTAGAAAGAAAGCTATGCAATTACCTGACTAGAAGGTCCAGGAGATGCAAAAGGTGAAGGACATGGCCCATCTTGCAAGGAAAAATGTGCAATAAAAACTATAAGTTTTGCAAATGCTCCCCTTACTTCTGCACTAGGGCATTCCAAAAGGTATTCGGAAAAGCGATTTGAAACATTAAAAAGGACATTATGAGCAAACCAAAAACGTACATTCTTGCTGTGACGAAGGAGAATACACAATGCATCATACCTAAAACAGAAGAAAAAAATCTATGAATATCAATTCAGTAACTGGTTTCCTATAGCAAAGGGATGGGTGTCTATGAACCAAAAAAGGGGCAAAGTACCTTTTACTGCTGGAGAGAGAACCAGCAATGGTTGCTTCCAGTACTAACATTAAAATGATAGATAAATACTATGATGGTTTATTCTCACAGTTACAAAATAGGTGAAAATTTGTATTGTCCTCTAAAAATCCATTACCAAACTCTTCCTAGGTTCAATGACAATATATGGCCCCCCTTCCCTTATCCTGACATGCTCTGAATGAATGTGTAAAAATTATTAAATCAAAGTATTATAATGTCCTCTATATTTTTATAACTAGAAACTTAAGAAAACCGTTTTAATTTTTTACCCTTTTAATCTATGTCAGAATTCAATCCAGGGAAGCTAAAGTCTAATAATTTCATGATTACATACCTAGACTTTTCAGTCTCATCTTGTAATCTTTGGTACAGGGATGTCAAAGATACGATACAAAGTAATAGAAACAGAAGGCAGCTTCTGAATAACAAAAGGCCATACATATTTAGACTAAATCACTATTTTAATATAATTTCTTCCGCTAACTGCTACCAGGATTTTCTTTTTTTTTTAATTCTGCATTCCAAATTTGAAACAAGAGTTTCATGGTTTGGAAAAAATAGTCTATTAAAGAACCAAATCAAATATTAGAAGGAATGAAAATCCAAAGCAACGTACCAATCACTGGCAGAGCCACGGACTATTTTCTTTGTGTGAAATCCTGTAGTAAAGAGGAACCTAGCAGCAAGCTGAATACTAATCATAGTGATTTCTTCTGCTTCAGGCAACAGGTGGTCTTGCCCTATAAATAATATGTAGAAATTAAAAGAAAAAAATCAAATTTCTATTTTCAAGCCCCATTTTTAAACAAGTCTCCACTGCTACTAATTGAGAAGTCTTTTCAAGTTACTTAAATAATTCTTACACCTGATTTTAGCAGCTCATATAGCACGTTTTCAAACTAATGCACGAGTTAAATTGCTAAAATAAATAAAAGTTCCTGTTTCTGAAGAGTATACTGCTCACAGTTAACAGTCATCTTAAATACGACTTTAAAATAATCAAAAGCAAAAATTTAGACCCTTTACAGTGAAAACATTAATTTTATGAACTTAAAACATTCGATGCCTACTAAAAAATCCTGTAAGAATTATTCTTTAATACTAAGCAGCTAAACTCTTGTACTTACCTGGAGGAGGGGTTAAGTAAACACCATTACATGTAAGCAGTTTTTTCATAAACTGAAAATACTCCAAACTGTACTGCATTCGGTTATGCATGAATTGTACATTCTGCTTCCGTACACTTCTCTCAATGGCTGATGGCATAATAATCCGATGGGGTCTTGTGGTGATAGCAAGCTCTGATATGTATCTTACCAACTCATCTTCTTGGTCTATTGTGTCCATGCGTTCATAAAAAAGTATATAGGCATTCCACCACCTTTTCTGGCGCCTGTATGACATGCGCTTCATCATGTGATCAAACACTTCTCCCATGTACTCTCCACCGAAACACTGGTTTTTCATTTCTTCATCATCATCCATTTTACACTCTGTTACATCTCCATCATCAAATTTATACCAGCGATTTCTCTCACCATCTCCACCATTCCTTTGGATGATGTACGAATAATAATGTCCCCCACTTGCTTGACCACTGTGTACAAGCACACCCACAAGTCTGTATTTTGTGCTTCCTGCTGTCTCACTTTCAGACTGCTCATTCTGTTGTATCAACTGACTCTCTGGGTTTACATTATCTCCTTCCAGCTTTGCAACACCCGCAACTGTGTAAGGTTCCATGTCTAGCTCTCGAGGAAATTCAAAATAGTCATTGAATTTGATTGCACATTCTCTTTCCCAGTCATAGTCAAATCGTTTTAATTGGATAGCAAGAACAGGAGGTAATTTTTTAATCAGCAAGCGCTTTACAGTATCAACCTAAAACAGAGAAAGTTACTAGATGTTTTCTTATAATTACTTAACTGCAAAAAAAAGAAAAAAAAAAAAAGCAAACAAAAAAAAACATAACCAAAAATACCCAAACTTTTTCCTTTTTTTTTTTTTTTTAATAGAGACGGTCACACTCTGCCACCCAGGTTGGAACTATAGGCACGAGCCACTGTGTTCTGATAATTTTTTTTTTTTTTTGGGGGGGGAGGGTGGTTAAAGATGGCGTCTCACTATGTTGCCATGGCTGGTCTCCAACTCCTGGCCTCAAATGAGCCTCCCACCTTAGCTTGGCCCTGCAAGCAAACTTTCAAATGATTTTATTAAATTATCTTAAGACTTATCTGGATTTTTAAGTATAAATACATGATAATGAACATAATCAAGGCAATTCAGTCATAGTTGATTTAAATTAACAAAAACTAATAATATGGAAATAGCCTATGCCATTTGCTATAAATGGCAACTTTTATCCCTGGTTTCTGTCATTGCTACCTAGCCATTATTAATTGTGTGATGTTTACTGTCATTCCAATGAAGGTGGTTTGCTGTGAGCAAACTGAAGAAATATAGTAACAACAATAAAAGCAGCTAATATTTCTTGGGCAATTAGATGCCAGGTAATATACTAAGCGCTACAGTAGTAGTAACATTTGATCCTTATAGTAACCTTTTCAAGCAGGTACGACTGAACCTTAAAGATGAGGATCAGGAGTCAGGTTAAGTAACTCGCCTCAAGTCTCAGAGCTGTGGGTGGCAGGCAATATGGTTTTCAGCCCACAATCTCAATCTCTAGACTTGAATACTTCAAAGTGGCGCATAAGGTCAAAACACCACAAGTGATTTGGAGGTGAGAGGGCCTGGGAGCTCAAAAAGATATACCTTATTTACTAGAGTGTGTGAATCATCTCTCCCAAAGAGCTGCTAATAAGTTCCCACAAATATAAATCAATCAAGTAGGTCTAAAAAGTTGATCTAAATGGTTTAATAACACAGGTGATAAAAGAAATCTTACATGGCTACATAAAGTAATTAACAGTTTCAGCAAATTGTTTGGCCTTGACAAGTAACCCTAGATATGAGAGGAGAAATGTTTTCTTCAATCAGCTCAGTGCCTTTGAGGAGTTCAATAGCAATGTGTTTCTTAGTAGAGAAAGTGTCTATATAACTTAAGAGAATGAGGTGTCAAGCTAGTATGGCTTCTGAAATTATTCATTTTATGTTTTCCCTAGCCCCTCTGGCATTACTTTTTAATCATTTTTCCCTGACAAAGCTTAATCAGTTTTATTGTCTTGACTACCTCTCTGCTACCACTATAACAAAGTAGGGAAGAGAATAAAAACAGGGTAAATTTTGAGGATGAACAAAACCAACCAATTTCTTCCAAATCCATTAAACGTAATCATATTTTAAATAAAACTGGGTAATCCGTACCTTTTTATTGCATTTTTCACAATGATATGCATTTGCACCTTCTAGTAAATCTCCTTTGACATACTGTTCCAAAGAATCAAGAAGATTTTGGTGGTTTCTAATGTCTACGTTTAGAGTCGTAAAAGATTCTTCACATTCGTACCTAAAGATATTATTTAAGAAACGATAAAGGATTTATTCCTTAGTTTTCTAAACATTTTATTTAGTTATGGACTTAGTGAAAACTACATTTGCAATATTTATTATATAATCCGAAACCCCTAAGTCATAGAATGTTAATGTTACCAATAAATGATAGTTAACTTGGTCAAGGTCATTACACGAAATGGTATTTAAAGATGGGCCTGTCTGGGCTCACAGTTTAAACTCTTTGTAGTCTGCCATGCTGCTTCCAGAGCTATCTGTTTAAGATAGTAATTCATGCCGAGGCCAAAGCATGAATTTATCAAGTTCTGATAAGGATATTTTAAACCATTAATGGGCTGAATTTTTAAATGTTCTTCCTTTCTGCAATGGAAATCTTACTAAAGCACAAGTCTGAATACACAAATGAGTAAGGGACAAGCAATCTGAGTAGGAGCCAGAATCCTAGATTATGGTAATTTTCTATCAAAGGAACTTTCAGATTTCTGATGAGATATATTCATAAATTCAGAACATGGGATGTGGGGAATATATTCTCAACCATTAAATTCATTCATTCAACAAATATATTGAGAGTGTCTTCCATATGTTAAGTAATGTGGGATATTCATGTTTAAGACAGTCCCTCATTTAAGGAATTTAAAATTTAGTTAGGAAAAAAAAATAGGCAAAGGCATTTATAAATGACATGAAGTATTAAGCAAATTGCTACTATATAACCAGGGAACAGCCCACAGAGGGAAAAAAACAAGTTAGATATTAGCTCTACCTAAAAAGTTGGATATTTGAAGACTAGAGGGCAGCAAAGTCTTTCTGTAAAGAACCAGATAGTAAATATTTTAGGTTTTACAGGTCTCTGTGGCAACTACAGATGTTCTGGTTTATGATGGGGTTACATCCCGATACTCTTATCATAAGGTGAAAATATTGTAAACCAAAAATGTATTTAATTCATCTAATGTACTGAACATCATAGCTTGGCCTAGCCTACCTTAAACGTGCTCAGAACACTTACATTAGCCTACAGTTAGGCAAGATCATCTAACACAAAGCCTCTTTTATAATAAAATGTTGACTATCTCATGTAATTTACTGACTACTATATTTTGGAAGGGAAAAATAGAATGGTTGAATGGGTACCTGAAGTAAGGTTTCTAATGAACGCATATTGCTTTTGTACCATCAGAAAAGAAAAAGACTGTAAACTGAACCATCATAAGTCAGGGCCATCTGTGCTCAATTCTGCTGTTGTAGCAAAAGTAGCCAGATAGTATGTAAACAAACGGGCATGTTCTCCAATAAAACTTTACAAAAACAGGCAATGGGCTTGATTTGGCTCATGGTATGGAGTTTATTGACCCCTGTTCTAGACAAACGATGCCCTATAACAGACTTGGGACTCTGTATGTAACTTTATGGCATGCAATAAGAACAAGACCAATTTAGTTGTTGATCAGGTATTAGGGATCTGACTTCAAAGACCATAATCTCTTGACATTTTCACTTGCCAAAGAAAACCAATAATTTCCAAGTAATTTGGAAAACCATCTAAAAGAAACTGAGAAGAACTGACAGGAACAGATGAGCAAAAAGTTGGCTATTTTACCAATAATTAAAAACAAGAGGTTAAAATTTTATTTTGTTTACCTAATGTAAAAAGGTCTTTTAAAAGGACCAAAAGTTGCCCAGGCTAAGTGAACAAGTATATATGTCCTAATTCTGAATGAGTGGTAAGATTGTAACTTGACAGAAATTTCTCATTTATATAGTATTACATCTCCCCCAATCATTCCCTCATAACCAAAAACAAAGCACTTCCACCAACCACTTACATACTCAAACTCATGGCTATATTTAATACAGTTTGGCTTGTAGAAAATAACTAACTATATTACTGTGATATTTTGGTGAGAAGGGATTGCAACCAACATCAAGTACCAAAACAAGTCTCAAGGTAAAACTTCCACGTGACAGGCATAAATGTGTGTTTACTTGTATGTAACGAACTGATTATTTTGCTATTTCCGACAGGAGCCCTTAATCTGTTTTAAGTCAAACAATTTGTCAACTCTTGCTATAAATGTTTTATATGCAAACATACCTTAAAGATAATGACAATACTGATGCTATTCTAAAAGTCAGTATTTCACTTGTATGGAAATATTATTCCAGGTCTCTCACCTTCTAAACTTAATGTATTTATAATATGATAATTACTCAAATTCTAAGATAAAGGGCAAAATTTAAAAGTAACACCTGTAGGTGTATGTAAAAAGCCATTTCCCCAGGAATAACAATATGTAAAAGAATGGAAGAATACAAAATAGTAAGACAATTAGGCAGAGCAAAAGAAAACAAAAGTTATTTGACAAAAAACTAAAAAAACCCCTAAGAGTAGTAAGGTATGCACAGTATATAATCCATTCAGTTTCAGGCATTTAGTAATCAGTGGCATACTCTACTTTTGTACGTAAGTACTACTAAAAACTTTATTTTTGTTAGTATATACATAGTACAACATACACTTTCAATATGTAATTAGCACTTACCTATGTGGGCAGCCTTGGCAAATCTTTTGATCAGCAAAGGAACCACCTAAGACTTTACTTAGCATAGCTGGATGTCCTAAGGCTTTTAAAGCTTCGTCTAAACTATCTACCAATGAATTAAAAAATTCTAAAGCATCATGTTGTTCACGTAGATTAACAGGCTCACCCCAAAGCCTAAGAAACAAATGGAATAAAACATGTAACATGTGACATTCACAAAGCAATATGTACACTGTATTTCTTAGGGGGGGAAAAAAGCAACACAATCACAAATCGCAGTATATAAACTGAATTCACTTTACATGTAGAGTGTAGTGGAGAGAGAGTGAGGCTCATAGTAAAACTGGTACTCCAATGGCAAAGAATTGCCACGAAACTACTGGCTATAAGACAGGTGGTTGTTTCAGGTAATGTAATACATGAGTGTATTTTGAATCCTGAGGATGCTATTAAGATGGGGTGGTGGATCTCACTCTCATGTGAATGTTGTAATTACAGTTCTCTTTCATTTGACTTAAATTTTGGATTACAGATAGTCAGAGATCAGATGTATTTACTTTTAATTGATTTTTCCAAGTGCAAAAAAAAAGGTTTGACTTGTTCTAGAGTTAATGTCTTTTGCATAATCTGAGAAAACAATCCATCACTTCTGTGTACTACAAAATGAGAGGTGATACTGCTAAAGCCCAAGCAATGCTGGAAACTGTCAATGACATCTGATTTTGTATTCACAGAGTAATAAACAGAGAATATAAGTGTATTTCTTCCAAGCAAGAAATACAACAAATATATTTTAAATATGTCAGAACTATCTTTTGATAAATACTTTTGCAAAATCTCCTCTATGTAGCAAATAATCTCAATTATATTTTAGATAAAAATTTGCATATAGTAAGTTTAAAATCAGATACATCATTTGTTAAAATCAATTTGTTTCATTATTGGAAATAATACCAGTTCATTCTATTTACTTTCAAATTGTATTCCACTCCCCATACTTTCAAATATGTAATCAACTTATTAATTACAAAAGGGAAAAGGTATCCTTTACAATGGAGAGATAAGACATCAAGGAATCAATGTTAATATCACTAATAGCTAAACAAACAAATACCATGTGCCTCCCAATGCAATGTAGCGAGAAGCACATAATATCACTTGCGTAGTTTTCTTGCCCTGCCCCCCCCAATGCCCTGTGTTTAACCTCAATCTTATGAAGAAACAATCACAAAAATCAAGACAGACATTCTATAAGACAACTGGTCTGAACTCCTAAAAAAAATGTCAGTGCCATCAGGCCACGCGAGGTGGCTCACACCTGTAATCCTAACACTCTGGGAGGCTGAGGTGGAAGGACTGCTTGAGGCCAAGACTTCAAGACCAGCCTGAGCAAGAGCGAGACATCCACCCCCCCCCCCATCTCTACAAAAAATAGAAAAATTAGCTGGATGTGGTGGTGCCTGCCTGTAGTCCCAGCCACTTGGGAGGCTGAGGCAGGAGGACTGCTTGAGCTCAAGAGTTTGAGGCTGCAGTGAGCTATGATAATGCCATTGCACTCTGCCCAGGGCAACTGAGACAGACTGTCTCCAAAATAAATAAAATAAAATAAAAAAATTAATTTCAGTGCCATGAAAGTCATGACAAGTTAGGGGGATTATTTTATATTGAGACTAAAGAGGTAACAACCAAATTCTTGATTCTTTCCTAGATACCAGATTGAGATTAAAAGTACTAGTCTACACAAAGTGTGAGCTCCACTAGCACAGGGAATAACTGAAAAGTCAAAAAAGCAATGGCATTATAAGAGAGAAAACTATAAATGACAAATTTTAAGATGAAAGCTTATAAAGTGTGAGAGTAATTCAGAGGAGCAGAAATAGAAATGCTAAAAGCCTATATGGCGGAGATGGAATAAGCTAGGGAAAGAAAAAGAACCAGAATAGTGAGAGAGGAGGGCGAGGGGTACGCTGGGTAATGGCACCAAAAGAGCAAAAGCACAGCTCAGAGGCAAAGTGGTGTATGCAAGCCACTAGTAGAGATGAATTTAGGGCCCTAGTTAGGGAATAAAAGGATTTATATGGTGAGTCAAGGGTGGTAGGGGTCACTGGACCATAAAACAGAGGTTTCAAAATGAATCTAAGTACTATAGTATACTTATACATAAAAAGGGAGCCACTCTGCCAGAAGGAGGGAAAGTGGACCAGACTGCCAGTGTCAGGTGACCGTTTGCTTCCCCTCTTCTCAGCTGGCTGGGAGGTACCTTGAAAGGATTCTAAGGAGCATTATTTAAAAATAAAACAAAAACCCACTGCTATGAAGGATTATAGCTCTATTCATATATAGTAAAGAGTTATGTGGTGGTACTGCAGTATTTTAGCACAGTGCATGACATGTTAAGTGTTGATTTAAAAAAAAAAATCAGTGAAATAAATGAAGTCAAAGAAACAAGATCAAGATGTAACTGAAGGTTTTTTGTTTAAAAAAACAAAAACCATTTATCCCACCTTTCCATAAAATCATACATTAGGGTAGCTAAATAGTTGGTGAGGGAAAGTTTATTCTAGCTAATAAATGAAAGAATAAAATTACAATACTGCTATTTTGTAACCCTAAAGAAATACTACATTAAGACAACAATGATCAATGGCTGTTAACATCATAGGAGAGACATTATGTGCTACTCTCCATGGAGATAAACATTACCACCTATGAAGTAGCCTTGCCTATCTATTCCACAGGAAGAAAAATAATACCTCAATCTGATAAAGCCTCTAGATCCCACTAGGCATTTGCAGGAAATGCAGGGGACCATAGGGATTCCATCAATAAAAATTCAGACTGCGAGAAAATTTACGGGTATACTACACTACCTGGTTCACGCCCCTTCCCTGCCCCAACAAATAACTGTAAAGGGGGAAAAAGAACTAAAAGAGACTCAAAAGTCACCATCAACCATTTGTGGTACATGGATCTTATTTGGATCCTAATTTTAAAAAATACCAGTAAAAAACAATTATGGGATAATTGGGTAAATTCAAATACTGACAGAGATATTTGGCATTAAGGAATTTTTAAAAAAAAAACAATAGTATCATGGTTGTTTTGAAACAGACATCAGAGAGACATACTGAAGTATTTATGGATGAAACTATAATATATATCTAGAATTTGCTTCAAAGCGATCTGGAAAGAAGTAGGTAGGAATATAGATTAAACAAAATTGGCAATGAGTTGACAACTTTTGAAGTCAGGTGATGAGTACATAAAGGTTCATACTGTTCTACTTCTGTATTAGATGTTTTCCTAATAAAAAAAAGTTATCTTAAGAGACTAAAAAACCCTGCCCCTCCTCCCTTACTATGACAGTTCCTACCTCCTCCTATGGCTACAATAAGAAAGAAAAAAACCTAAGAACAGTTTCAATATTATTACTGCTTAAATATTAAACCTAAATATGCCTTCCAACATATATTTTAGAGGTTTAAGGTTAGTATATTGAGACTCCTTATCATTATCCACCTATAGTTTACCTGAACTGTTTCCAAAATCCTCTGGGCACGTAGTATTGTAGTCGAGAAGCAGCTAAATGACCAAAGATGACCTGAAGGTGTCTTAGGACACCGATATTGTACTCTTTCCTATCTTCAGTTTTACTTAATGCTGGTTTATCTTCAAATTGTTGAGGATATCCAAATACATCATCCCTGGGATCAACATTGCTCTAGGAACCAAAAATTATCATTAATGAGCTAATGTAAGGTATAGTAAAATATGTGGATACAAATGCCAGTTAGTGAACAAATGATTTGTACTTTTAATTTTCAATTTATAAATTTAAATTTACAATATTAGTATTTATCCCCACCATTTCACATGAGTTATCATAACTGAATAACCCTTACTGTGTGTCAGAGAGGAAGATAATAATATAATATAGCAAAGTAGAATTAGTGTGGTGATCAAGGTAGACTGCACTGGACACAAATGCGGACTCTATCACTTATAAGCTACGTAACGTTGAGCAAGTAAAAGTTATTTAAACTTTTAAAGCTTCAGTTTCCTTGTGTGGCAATGGAGATAATACATTCTTCATGTAGATGTTGTGAGGATTGAGATAATGCATATAAAATGATCAGAACTGTTAACATTCTATAAAATACACATATTAAGTACAACCATGCTCTGCTTAACGATGGAGATACATTCTGAGAAATGTGTTGTTAGGTGATTTCATCGTGCAACCATCACAGAATATACACATACAAACCTAGATGGTACAGACTGTTACATACCTAGGTTGTATGGTATAGCCAGCCTATTTTTCCTAGGCTATAAATTTGTACAGCATGTTACTGTACTATATACTGTAGGCAAAAGTAACACAATGGTGAGTATTTGTGTACCTAAACATATACGAACATAGAAAAGGTACAGTAAAAATACAGTATTATAATCTTATTGGACAACCATCATGTATGTGGTCCATAGTTGACAAAAACGTTGCTATATGGCACATGACTGTAGCATTCTTCAACAAATGGTGCTGGGTAAACTGGATAGCCACATGCAAAAATATGAAGTTGGACTCTTATCTAACATTATATATACAAATTAAATAAAAATGGATCAAAATCCTAAATGTAAGAACCCAAATCACAAAACTCTTAAAACATGGTTAAAAGCAAAGGCACAGGCAACAAAAGAAGAAAACAGATAAACTGGACCTTAAGAAAACTAAAAACTTCTATACAAAGAGACTATCGACAGAGTAAAAAGGCAACCCCCAAAATGGGAGAAAATATCTGCAAATCACATTATCTGATAAGAGACTTAAATATTCAGAATATATAGAGAACCTCTAAAACTCAACAACAACAGGCTAGAAAGTGGTGGCTCACGCCTGTAATCCTAGCACTTTGGGAGGGTGAGGCAGGAGGATCACTTGAGGCCAGGAATTTGAGACCAGTTTGGGCAACACAGGGAGACCTCATCTCTAAAAAATAAATAAATAAAAATAAAAAAGAAAGAAAGAAAGACCGATCCAGCTACTCAGGGGCTGAGGCAGGAGGATCACATGAGCCCAGCAGTTTGAGGTTGCAGTGAGCTATGATGACCGCACTACACTCTAGCCTGGACAAAAGAGCAAGACTATGTCAAAGAAAAGAGAGGGGAGGGGAAGGGGGAGAGAGGAGGGGAAAGGGACAGAGGGGGCAGGGGCAGAGGTGGAAGAGAAAGAAAATGAAAGGAAAAGCAAAGCCAAGCCCCCAGGAACAACACAACTTGATTTAAAAATGGATAAAGGATTTGAAGAGATATTTCTAAAAAGAAGTGGCTAATAGGCCGGGCGCGGTGGCTCACGCCTGTAATCCTAGCACTCTGGGAGTCCGAGGCGGGTGGATCGCTTGAGGTCAGGAGTTCGAGACCAGCCTGAGCAAGAGTGAGACCCCCCATCTCTACTAAAAATAGAAAGAAATTATCTGGACAGCCAAAAACATATATAGAAAAAATTAGCCGGGCATGGTGGCGCATGCCTGTAGTCCCAGCTACTCGGGAGGCTGAGGCAGTAGGATCGATTAAGCCCAGGAGTTTGAGGTTGCTGTGAGCTAGGCTGATGCCATGGCACTCACTCTAGCCCGGGCAACAAAGCGAGACTTTGTCTCACAAAAAAAAAAAAGAAGTGGCTAATAAGTACAGGAAAAGATGCTCAAAATCACTAAACATTAGGGAAATACAAACAGAAAACACAATGAGATACTACTTCATATCCATTCAGGATGGCTACTATCAAAAGAATGCAACAAGCGTTCACATGAATGTGGAAAAATTGGAACCCTTGTGTACTGTTGCTGGGAATGTAAAATGGTGCAGTTGCTGTAGAAAACAGTTCCTCAAAAAATTAAAAATAGAATCACCATATGATCCAGCACTTTCACTTCTGGGCATGTACCTAAAAGAACTGAAAGCAGGGTCTCAAAGAAATATTTGTATATGCTTGTCATGACAGCCTGATTCACAACAGCGCAAATGGGGAAGCAACCCAAGTGCCCACTCACGAATGGATAAGCAAAATGTGGTATATACATACAATGAAATATTATTTGGTCTTTAAAAAGAGGAAATTCTGACACATGCTACAACATGGAACCTCAAGGACATTATGCTAAGTGAAATAAGCCAGCCATAAAAAGGCAAACACTGTATGATTCCACTTAAATGAGGTTACTTAGAGTAGTCAGAATCATAGAGACAGAAAGAATGGTGGTTGCCAGGGGCTGGGGGGAGGGGGAGATGGGGAGTTGTTTAATGGGTACAGAGTTTCAGTTTTGCAAGATGAAAAGTTCTGGAAGATGGACAGTAAGACTCTTACCATTACACAAACTCCAGATTACACTGAATACTCTATACAAAAAAGTCCATCAACTGTTGCTTTAAAGACATAAACTATCCTGAAAATTAACTGCAGTTTAAAGTCTGATAGATAGTGAACACTATACTACACCAACAGGCAGTATTCCATGCTGGGAGAAGTTCACCCTGACTTTCAAATATACTTTAACAAACCCGGTAAAAGTACAATGCTCCCTTAAGAGAGAAGAGTATCTGGTATCACAATTTCAAACAGAAAACAGAGATGATAATTAAAATTTACCTCATTGTCTTGCTTCTCATCCCCAGACATATCATCATCTATATCACTACCTGTGCCTTCAATTGCAAGAATACCATTCCTGATGGAGGGAATCATGTAGAGTTGCTGAATCACAGAATTCATGTAGCAAGTAGCACCAGCATTTTTCAGCCCCACAAATCCTTTTGGTGGGCGGGGTCCAACAGGTGGCAGGTATTCCCACTCAGTAAGTGCTTCACAAGCTGAGAAAGAAAAGATTCTTATAACATGAACACAACCATTGTTCTTCCAAGCTCTATTAAGCTCAAAAAGTAACACTAGCAACAATTCTACTAACCCTACAGCCACCTGAAGCAGTGCTCTAAGTTTAGATTTCATCTGCAAACAATCTGATATATTGCAACATGCACCACTGTGCAGATTCTTACCTGATCATTCACAAACTCATGTTTTATTTAATGTTGCTTCTATGGCAGTCTCAGAAATAGTCATACAAGATGGCATAATGCTAACATCTACATGCTAACTTAATTTTTATTGTTTAGTCATTAACTTTCTTAATATTTCATACTTTTGCATGTTTTAAAAAATGCCTTAAAACTCACTGTGGCATGAAGTGTTATATAAACATACCAACACATTATAGCTTGCTCAGTTTTAAATAATCCTAAGACCACCTGCATTCACACTCTGGTTCTAACGCTTACCAACTCTTTTTCCCCACCTTCAGGTGGGCTTCTGTTTCTGCCTAGTAAATGTAACAGTAGGAGTAATACTTGCTTTGCCTATATCCACAATGCTATTGTGAGGGGCAAACAAGATAGTGGATTTGCAAGTTCTGTGAGAATTGTAAATAACTGTACAGCTTCCCATCTCCCTCACCTAGTATAAACCTGGGAATAATGTAAATATCATCACTGTCTAGGGGACTGGTCAAATATCATGTTGAACTGAAAGGCATATAGTCAATAAATTAAATTAGATAAATATGTGTTGATAGGGAATAATGACAGATACATTTTTAAGTGGGAAACAAAGTGAAGAACATTGTACTATATTCCAATCTATGGTTAAAAGCTAAATAAAAAAAGATCTTGTATGTAGACCTTGTATACACACACATGCTGGGAAGAGACATGAACCGATGACAATGGTTGTAGCTATCAAAGTGAAATGGGGGAAGGGATGGGCGGAAACATACTTTTTAGTATGTTCCAAGTACCCTCTTTAGTAATGAAATTTTTACCACATCAATGTACTATTTAAAAACAAAAATAAGCAAACTAAAACCCATTAAGTTAAAAAAAAACCCAAAACAAAAAAACATCTCACTATATATAGATTTGGTAGAATACCCAAAGGTCTAATTGTTTAAGCAGTCAGTTTAACTAGAAATTCCTAAGATGTAAATAAAAACTTCCTTATATTCTGAAACACAATATATCAAAAAAGAATGACATGTTCTTAAAGATTTACTATAATCAGTTATATTCTTAAATGTTGCAGCTAAACAGTGGCTTTCTCTTAAAACATAATAGCCTCAGTTGTTTCAGTGATTTCTGCCTTTTCTGCTATTTTATATTGCCCACAGCCCTATTGAGCTTCAGTTCCTTATCTGTAAGATCTGGTGTCTGCAGTCTATTTCATGGGCTTGAGGTGGGAGAACATGAAGTTCACTACCATGGCTATCTTCGTACATTCTAATCTTCAAAAACCTAGATTTTCTTAGAATTCATATAAAAATAACATTAAAGAACTTCTAAGTGAGGGCCTGAAAGGTTTTCTAAAGTATGCAATTTAAAGCTTTAAGTTTGAACTCTATGGCATTTACTTCGGCTACTTATTACTCTACAGTTGGGTTTTATTTCAGATTTGATGACATGAAATTTATTTTGCCAAATACTTGAACCACTTACAGGAAGACATTTAACAAACATTTGAAAATTTTTCTATATAAAGGCTCTCTGCTTATAATGGTCTTAATTATACATTCATTTGCTAAGTGTTAAACTAGTTGGTGAAAGAACAAAAACATGAGTTGAAAATGTTTCTAAAATAAAAATAGGAAAATAGAATTTAAAACATTAGCATTATCAATTGTTAACTTTATGTTTTAAAATACTTACTAGTTATTGCTGTGCCAATGTAGTACATTTCAGTCAAACAATCTACTATCTGTTTCAGATTCCTCACACAGCCAACAGCTAACGCTACAAGTAATTCAAAACCAGCATTAATTGTAGCTGGTGAACTACAGACTGGAATAGCCTGTTCAGCTGGGAGCTCTCCATTTCTCATATACTGTAGGTAAACATTGGATGCAGGAAAGATGAAATCATCTATCAATTCCTAAAAAGTTGAAAAAGGGATTACGTATTACCAATGATGTATGTTTTTGGGAAAAGAAAGAAATGTCTCTTGTAAGGAAATAATTTTAAAATTGTATGTCAGAATTTAAAATCTTGTATCAGAAAATTTTCTTAGATTTTCTAACAAAAAGATCCTAGTTCAAAATACTATTTATAATTAACATACCTAATTTCCTAAATTAAAAAATCTTTAAGTATTAAAAACTAACTATAGTATTTAAAATTTACATTTAATAAGTTTACTCCTTTGATCAAATGTATACCAAAATAAACCCATTTTGAATAAAATGTACTAAAATGATACTTTCTGTTTACTTGACTTACCACTTACATGAAGAAACTCATTTAAACAAATTTAATATACAAGATGCATTCTTACAAAACAGAGGTTTCCTTCATTTAAATAGCCTGATGGAATGATTAAGATTTTCCAAATAGAAAAATTGGATACTATTTATTTAATACTAAAATTTTATTTACATACAAAATTTGGAAACATCTCTTGAATAAAACAGGCACAACTACAAATTTAAAAATTATTAGAACCTTGGTAGAAATTTTTAAAGAGGGCAAGATAACACACCAAAAACATAACTATAAATTAATCAGACAGATTTGATAACCATTTAGAAGGTAATGATATCTAGTTTAGGACCAAGAACATAGAACTTACTTTAATGAGATTAGCACCTCCTTTTTCACAACCAATATGAAACTTTTTCTCAGCAGTTTGAAAGGCCAGTAACTCCTTTGTCACCCCAAGATGGCCCTCCAAGATGGTCTCTTCAACACCCGTTTCACCTGTTCTTTTAACATCATCCTGCCAAAGAAAAAAAATATCAAATGCTTAATTTATAAAAGGGAGGTAGAGGGAGAGAGGAGCCAGAACAAGACAGAGCTGGAGGGACATGAGATAATTCCTCTAAAGCTTTCCATTCAAGTTAGTTTAAGTTTTCTTCTTCAAAACTTCCTAGAAATAGGCTTTATGAACTACTAAGAGAAATGCTAATTTGAAGGCTGAAAACCATAAATCTCTTCAGAAATAAATTGTCATACATTTCTGCCTAAGTAAAAAGTACAGGTATTATGAGCTTTTGCTAGTCTATCAGATTCATTTTTGATGGAAAACAATTGAAGAATACTTTCTTAAAAAATGAGAATTGGTAAAAATGTCCAAAATAATTAAAATGGAAGAAGCTAAACATCAGTATTCCAAGTTTCAAGTAAGCAAAACATTTACAAAACTAGTTATATATTCATTTTGTGAATCATGAGTTACTAACATCCACCAATGCAGAGTATATTCTTTGGTCCTTTTTGTTATTCTTTGGAGTTTTCCATTTAACCAAAACACTCCAAACTAAGCCATCTATTAATAAAGCACTCTATTTACTAATAATGGTAAACATAAACAATATTAACTGCAACTTACCCTAATTCTCTTAAGCCAATCAATTTCATTATTGAGAAGAACTTCAGCATTGGGTACATTAATATTACTATTATAAGCATAGTTAAGAAGGTGCCTCAAAAGAGTGAAATAGTCGCCTGAATGTTTAGCTCTCTCTCTGGCTGTGCTCTGAAAACAATGAAGAAGAATGTCAATTTACATGTCCATGCTCAGAATCCACTTTTTAAAAACCCAGAGTTAACTATAGGAAATGACTAAAATAATATGGGAAATTACTATAATTTATTAAATACAGACTGATTTAACATTAATGCTAGCTAAACCCATAGATTTCTGAATGTTCCTTGTTTAAAGAATGAATCACATTGATAAGCATACTAAAAAATGTCTCACCCCCAAAACGGTAAAGAGTAGAGTAATGAAGAAAAGAAGAGGCCGATGTCCCATGCAACATCTGGTGCACATTAAAAAGAACTGCTCCTGTGCCACCTGACGAACAGTTCTGAAATAAAAATGGTTCACATTTAATCTATCATTTTCATAAAAAAAAAAAAAAAGATTCTAACAACATTCTCTCCTGACAGGGAGAGTGTAAAGGGGGATAAATTAAGGACTCAAGCCAACAGCACGTAATAGGTGAACTTAAGCTGTATGTCTAGGACTATATCCTTAAATTGTCACTAAGAGTTTAAGGGACACCTTGTAAACATCTCTTCCTTGAAACAGGCTGGAAATGTTCCTCTAGATACAAAATGCTCTACAGTAAGCCTTATGCATCTTTGTGGCCTTCTACGGAATTTTCATTTAATTGTGTTTTGGAACAGCAGCTCTGTGGGAATTCTGCAGCAATCACAGTAAGGACATTGCAGCAGATGTCCATTATATCATACTAGTGATTCCAAAAGCACAGCCCCCAGAATCAACAACATCAGCATCATCTGGGAACCTGTCAGAAATGTTAATTCTCAGGCTCCACCCCAGACCTCCTGAATGAGAAATACTGGGGATGGGGCCCAGCAATGTGTTAATAAACCCTTCAGGTGATTCTGATGTGTACTAAAGATTGAGAACCACTGTATTATACAATATTCTCTATGATGACCCATGGGAAAAACTTGTCTCTGGGCCCATACTGAGAATTTTACCTGATCATTATGGATCTTTTAAAAAATTATATTATATATTACATGGATCTCACTAGAAAAAAATGCTTCCAGAGGGCAGAAACACCATCTATTTAGTTAACACCGTACCTCTAGAACCTACAATAGTGTCTGGCATATAGTAGGCACTCAAGAACCAGTTAACAAATACATAAATACTATTTGTTTACAAGATGGTGCTCTATCTCCATTAGAAAGTAAGTTCTTTCAGGGTAGAGGCTTTGCTCTGTTGATGACAGAGTTTCCTGGCACCTAGAAAAATGTCTGATGCATGGGAGATCCTCAACAAGTATCTCCTAAGCATTTATGTATCTTATAGACTCCATAAACTACATTTCATGAATATACGTTTCTGCCTTTGTGCCAGCTACTAGAGAGCTCAGAACCTAATTTATAGTTCAAGTGTAAATGATTTGACTACATACATTCTCTGTTACCACCATCCCTCTTGGACATTTTTTTTAGGAGATTTCTGAAAACAATCCACAAGGCCTATAAACCAGAGGGACTCAGAAGCCCCTAAAATTTTTGTGGGTAGAGTTGGGGTGTGTGGGGGGGCGGGAAATCCAAGTAAACTGAAGTCAGGAATACCTATTTTTGGGGGGAGTTCCATAACTTTTATCACATTTTCAAAGGTGTATGTCAGTCCCACTGCCTTGGTTTATTAATTTTTAAAGAGGTTAGGTATGCAACCCAAATAGAGCAGGGGTCCATAAAGAGTTGGTGCTTGTCAATTCCTGATCAAACTCCCCTGAGCATATGCAGACTTCCATAGTGCTTCAAAACAAACACATTTCTGTCAACGAATACTGTAGAATCTGATCATTTATTACCACTTCTACTACTGCCATACTTCCAGCCACTGTCATCTTTTATTTGAATTAATGAAATAGTCTAACTGCTTTTCCTTTTACTCTATGCCCTACTCTCAACCAGAATAAACTTACAATGTTAAGTCAAAGCACATCATTTCTCTGCTCAAAACCCTCCAATGGATTCCCATCTCATTTAGGGTCAAAGTTAATGTCTTCACAATGACCTATAAAATCCTTACAGGGCTAGGTACAGTGGCTCATGCCTGTAATCCTAGCACTTTGGGAGGCCAAGGTGGGAGGATCACTTGAGTCCAGGAGTTCCAGACCAGCCTGGGCAACATGGCGAGATCCTGCCTCTACAAAAAGTAAAACTAGTTGGGTGTGGTGGCAGGCATGCACCTGTGGTCCCAGCTACTAAGGAGGCTGAGGCAGTAGGATCACTTGAGTCCAGGATTTTGAGGCTGCAGTGAGCTATGATTGCACCACCAAACCCAGCCTGGGTGAACGCTGTCTCTTTTCTTAGGGGGGAAAAAAAAATTCTTACAAACTGTTTGTTACACGCTCCGACATTAGCCCCTACCATCCCCCCCACCCCACTCTGCTTCAGCCATACTGGTTTCCCTGCTGTTCTTTTATGTTTCAGGCATGTTCCTGCCTCAGGACATTTATCCCTGTTGTTCTTTCTGATTAAAACACACCTACCCCATTATTCACATAGATCATTACCTTACTCTTTCAGAGCTTTGTTTAGGTCACCTTCTTAGTGAAGCCTTCTCTTACTACCCTATATAAAACTGAACTCCACTGACCACCCACCCAACTCCTTATCCCCCTTTCCTGCTTTCTTTCTCTCCTTAGCATTTATTATTATCTATACCATATATAATATTTTCCTGTATTTCTTCCCTTCCCACACCCCCTTTGCCATGTAAGCTCCAAAAAGGCCAAGATTTTGTCCATTTGTTCCCAGTGGCTAGAATACAGTCTGATAAAATAGGTACCTGATCAATATTTACCAAATAAATAAGACTGTCTACCATATTGAAATCAGCATCCTAGGCCTTCTGTCAAACTGACTCCCACTAACCTCCTTTACAGTATTATCCATCCTTTACTCCTTTTCTACAAATCAAACCAGAATACTCAGCTGTACTATGAAAGCACTATCCCAGGACTGGCAAAGTCAAATACTTTTAAGGATCAGAGAGGTAACATAAATGAGTAGGCAGGGTATAAAGCAACAGGCCCTGAAGAGGGCTGGAAAAACATATATACCTAAGGGAACTGAAATTCAATTGCAACTAATTGCAATAAAATAAGGTGAGTGTTATGATGTGGAAGTAGACTAAGCTAACAGGAACAGAGGTCTAGGGAAACTTCCTAGCCTAGGGATAAGGAAAATTTATTGGAAAATGTGGCATTTAAGTTAATACTTCTGAGTGAGCAGAAGCAGAGACCAAATCATGGAGTGCTTATAAGCCAAATTTAAATGTTCAGACTTAATCCAAAAGGTAATGGGAAGACATGGAAAGTTTTTTAAGCAGGAAAGCAATACAATCACGTTTTGCAGAGATCATTCCACCTGCAGTGTGGTCAACAGATTAAAGGGGTACAACACTAGGGGATGGAAGGTCAAGGATACTGCACTTGTCCAGGCAATCAGTGCTGATCACTTAGATGAGGGTAGAAGCAGTATGAGAAGGATATGTATGAAGCCCAAAGATGCACTGAAGTAAAAACGACATAACTGGGAATGAGGGGAGAGTGAGGGGGAGCACAGGCAATGCACATCTTCCATTTTTATGCATGTATAAACCCTACCCAAACATGAGTTTGCATGGTACATCCTGCACAAAATTTTCACTCCTGCTACTTCCAGGGAGAAAGTAACTTACTCCTCTCTCCCAATTCCCCAAATACTTTACCATCTATGGCACCAATTTCTGTCTCAAAGTTCCCTGACTATAAGAACTGCCTTGTTTGACTTTTAATTGCCAAGCACACAGTGGGGACTCACATATTTGCTGGTGGATTATTAATTATACCCAGAGCCAAACTTGTGTGGCAGAAATAATTCAGAACTCAAGAGGAAGAAAACCTTGTTTGAATCTTATTGTGGGCAGTTAGTGATAGTATGACCTTGTCAGTCCTTTAATTTCAACAGTCTTAGTCTCTCCATCAACGAAGTCTACTTCCAAGTTGCTATAGGGACTGAGAAGTGCTTTGTAAATAGCTATGCTTAACCATTAGTATATGAGTATAACCTCCACCTGAGGAGCACACTCATGTATACAGGCTCACAAGCCCTTATCTGAAACCCCTGTGGGCTCCTATATATTTGGGAATTCAGATTTTAGAAAGTTAACGCCAACAACTAATGTTCAGGTCAGGTTTGCCGTCAAATTCTTACAAACTAGAAATAAGGGATTTTGAATCTACAGTAGGTACTCAGATATTTATAAAATGATTGAAAACCAAATGGCAGAGAGAATCTTGATACTAGAGAAAAAAATCAGATACCTAAAGCTCAAAAAGATCTTAATTTTGAACACCTCTTTTATTATTGCGGACAACACAGACATAATGAGATGGCATGCTTTCTATAGTACTTTACCCCATTGTGTGCAAGTTTCAGGAAGACAGAGGTGAAATGGTTCTAACTTATGTAAGGGGAATTTTCATAAAAGACAGAGGGCAGAAAACCTGTTAAACCAAGTTCCTTAATTCTTTTTAAAAATTAAAAAAAAAAATTAACACAGAATAAGAAACTTGCTACCTCCCTGTCTGACTTCATTAAAACTGTTGGCTAATCATCTTTCCTCTTCTCACTACCCCCACACAAATGCATTATTAAATGGAACTAGACTTATTCAACCTATTTATCTTTTTCAATGTGTACAGTTGTCCAATGACGAAGTCTTCTCAAGGAGGTAGCAACTCCAACCTGATTTGTGGGGAGCATGTTAAAGGAGTTTCTGGATAGGCTGGACTGGATGTCTTCAAGGAAATTACCTGAGGACCTACTTAAAATAGTAGACATTCCCACTTGAGACCCACTAAAACCACTTTACAGCATCCTCTGGAGTGGGCGAGTTGAACCTACCCCATTACATCATGTACATTTTTAAAACTTTATCACTAGGCTTCATTTGAGCAAATTACTTATTTTGACTTTACACTAACCTTTCATCAGTGAATTTTGCCACTGGTGAATGGTATGTGACAGAATGATAAGCAAAGTGAACATTTTCTGTCTTTTCACAAAATGCATATAAGATATATTAATCATATATATCGGTGACACTAACTTGAGCTCATGTTTAACGAATTACCTTATGGTCAGGATCAGATTGACATGAGAGGATGGAAATCAACGTTTTTTAAAAATCTGACTGACTAGCACAAAAATCCAGAAAAAATTTCATATCAAATTAATAATTTGATTTAAAAAACCCTGGTGTATAGGAATCCAAAGGTAAGAGGTTAATGTCCTATTTAATTTAAATCTTGCAAACTAAATTTTTAAAAACAGGCTAATATACATTCATCTCTTAGGTGAAGCTGAATTCTGAAATTTAAAAAAATTACTTAGTACTTTGAAAATACTGGCATTTTGCAGAGACTAAAACCAAACAAAGTTAGCTTAAGCAAAACACTTAAATAAAATTTTCCTCACCAGCAACATGCTATAGAGACAGTAAATACTTGATTTCTGGGACCTATTTTGCCAGCATAAATTAATTCATTTCTGTTGATAAAAATAAGATCAAGTTTCTTACAATTAAAAAAGACACTTACTTGCTGTGGCAATGCAATAGTAAGTCAATGATAAATGTCTGCCAAGCCTTTTCTTTACTAAGAGCATCTAAGGCTGTCGGAATCAAGGCAAAACATAATGTCATCACTTCCAATGCTTCACAGCAAACTTGTTCATCTTCCATGTCCGGCTCATTGCCTGCATTGGTCTGTAAAATTATAATTGGGAACAAATTACCTAGAGAAACATTTAAGAAAAATCTCACACAACTTCAAGTTAGTGCTAAAAACTTACATACTCACATGAGCCACTTCACCTCAGCCTCCCTAAGGCTGCATGCCACTCCCGAGGTCCCTCTGGCATAGTCTAGAAATGACTATAATAGAAAATGAAGTCTAATTCCAATATTCAGCTATATCCCAAGGAGGGCTGAAGGAGCACACTGAGCATACCACTTACTTTCGTTCTTCAGGCTCCTAGAGGCCTTTTGAGTTGTGTACTTCTACACCAACAACCATTCCTTTCTCAAGAACCACTCTGGCATGGCAGTTAGGCACTTTTAACTAGTTCCGTTATCTAGCTTACCTATTGAGCCATTGTATTCAAAATCATTGTCTTGGACAACTGTTCAGGAAGAGTTTGAAAGACTTTTACAGCCTAAAATATGCTTGGGGAGGTACCTAATCAATTCTAATCTGACTTTATTTATCAGAAAGTAATAACTATAGTAGTACATGCCTGAAGCAGAACAGTCAGTCAATTATTTGCTGAAAGAATACCCAGGACTGTACCAGACTGATACTATGAACACCAACATATATCCTGGACAAATCAGGGTTATGTTGGCCATAAAAGGGAAGCTCTAATGAGTTAGAGAAGTTTCTATAGCTCAATTTCTCATTCTAAATACACAGTAGTAACTATCAGGGGCAGGTACGTATGACAGGAAATCAAAGAGCCAATCACAGCCTCTCTTCTGTAGGTAATTTGCTTAATTCAACAGAAGGTCAAGAATGAGATGATACCTAAGTGGCTGATACTCTTCCTACATTTGACTGCTTTAAGAGAATTGAAAATACTTAAATGCCGTGATACCATAATTGACGGTTAGTTAAATAAAAATTTACACAGGACAGAAAAATGCAAGAAGAAAGAGAATGGGAGAAAGCAAATTCAATATGAAACAATTATATCTGACCCCAGTGAGAAGCATAAAAAGGCAGTTTCATTTAAAAAGCAGCCTCAATCATGGCAGGATTCCTAAGTACTTTATTTTAAAAGTAAAATTTTACTCCATTCTCAACTATAGTTATCAGTTAATTTTTAACCATTAAGATACAAGTGACTGGATTTTTTTTTTTTTTTTTTTTTTTTGAGACAGAGTCTCACTCTGTTGCCCAGGCTAGAGTGAGTGCCGTGGCGTTAGCCTAGCTCACAGCAACCTCAAACTCCTGAGCTCAAGCGATCGTCCTGTCTCAGCCTCCCGAGTAGCTGGGACTACAGGCATGTGCCACCATGCCCGGCTAATTTTTTCTATATATATATTTTTAGCTGTCCATATAATTTCTTTCTATTTTTAGTAGAGATGGGGTCTCGCTCTTGCTCAGGCTGGTCTCGAACTCCTGAGCTCAAACGATCCGCCCACCTCGGCCTCCCAGAGTGCTAGGATTACAGGCGTGAGCCACCGCGCCCGGCCTGGATTTTTAAAGATAGCAAACATAATAAAAATTTAGCCACACGCACAGGTAAGCAATATTTGTGTACAAGGAATATATTTCTGTGATAATTCTTACCTTCTCATAAATTTTAGTGATTTCTTCATTTGGGCTAAACACTAGCTGTAATGCCCCACATCCTGATGCCCAGATAATTTTCTGTATAGCTCTAATTACACAAATATCAGGCATGTATCTTGAAGCCTGCAAGATAATGAGTTAATTAAAACTGGTGACAGAATATGAGAGTGGAATAATCACTAGAAAAACAAAATTTTTTCTCTTTGTAAAGGAAATAGGAATCGCTGGAAAGTAGTACCATTGTCTTTAGGTTTCCAAGTATTCTTTGTCCTATTTTATTTTTTTTAAACAGCAATAACGAAAAGTATGTTCTCCAAGTTGGTATCTGGCCCTGTACTATTTTAAGACAACAAAGATGACAACCATTCCACTCTTAGTTTCTTATTCAAGAAAAATGAAAACCTACGTCCATACAAATAGTTGCACACAATGTTCACAGCAGCTTTAGTCATAGTCAAGAAAGGGAAACAAACCAAGCCTCCTTTGCCAAGTATATGGATAAACAAAATGTGGAATGGTCATAATGGGAAAATACTCAGCAGTAAAGAGGAATGAACTACTGATCCACACAATATAGATAATTCTCAAAGTCTTTATTCTTAGTGAATTAAGCCTGACACAAAAGAACACACACTGTATAATCGATCTGTATAAAATTACAGAAAATGAAAAATACTCTGGGGACAAAAAGATCAGTGGTTACCTGGGGCCAGGATGGAGGGAAGAAAAGACTGCAAAGGGGCATTAATGAAAGACTGATGGAAATACTCTGTGTCTTGATTATGGCAGTGCTTTCACAAATACATGCATCTGTAAAAATTCACTGAATCTGTATACTTTAAAAGAATGCTGCTTACTGTTCACAAAGTTGATTAAAAACAAAATACTAATAATAGATAAAAATGTTGTTAGAGAAACTTTCTCTAGACTGAGACAGTGATTAAAATGAGTGCCCAGGCAAATTAACATTATGTTAAGTGTCCTTATAATAAGCCTTATATATAGCATAATATCACATAAGTTACATATAATAATATATAACACTAACCTCATCAGATATCTGCTGAGCAAGACGAACTGACACATTTCTAAGCATGCACTCAGATGAGGGATTAGGAATGCTCTGAAGGGCACTTTGTAGCACCACTGCTTGATCATGAGTAACTTGGTTGATCTGAAAAAAGTTATCCATTTTATTTGGAATAAATAATTTGTACATACCCAAATCCAACAATTTGCTCCTCCATCCATCACTACTGCCTCACAATGACCTATATACACTATAGAACCTGTGGAAATCCACACTTAAAAAGCATTGCCAACAAGATGGGCTTCCTCACTTTCTCATGCATTGGAGTGCCATGATCTCTCTGCAAACCCCCGTCTAGATCAATCCAACTTGTGCCTCTGTATCTGGGCTTCAGTTTAACTTGCAGGGAATAATTACAAACTGAACAGACTGGTTCCAACTTCACCTAGAGACTCAGTAAAGTATTGCACATCTTTTACACACATGTCCCTGAGCACACCCTGCTTGTATTCCCCACTGTCATACAATTCTGCTTTGAAAAAAAGAAAAATTAAGGAATATTGAAAAAACACGAAGAGGACTAATATATGAAAGGTATCAGAGTTTTTACTTAGTAGTATAACAAGTTTTTAAATCCATGAGAAAAAGATTAATTTTATTAAGTAGCTGTTAGCAAAGCAATTCTGACTGCCTTCAAGTTGTAATTCCCTTTCTACATACCATAAATATCTCTACAACATTATTTAAGATATCTCTGTATTACGAACTTTTTGCATTTAACTCCCTACTGCGAGGTCCTTGAGAATATAGGCCATTATGTACCTTTACATCCACAGTGGCACATTCTCCAAATAAATACTGGAGAAAGGTAAAAAGGGAAGCATGTAATTGTTTTCTGTGTAATTCATTAAATGCCTGTATCAGGGATCATGATAAAAATCTGTTTCTACCCTAACAAGAATCTGTTTTTTTAACCTAATAAGAACTACTTTGTTTTTTATCCTAACAATGATGGGACCTGTAATACAAAACAATATAAAATTTAAGCCACTTTAATTTTTACAGAAAATTTCTAACATACATGAAAGAGGTGAGAATAATATAACGAATTTCCCTGTACCCATTATTTAGCTTCCGTAATTATCACCAGTGGACCAAATTGTTTGATGTCATTACCACCCCCACCCTTTGGCTTTCCATCCCTTCTCTAACTCCAGGACTATTTTCAAGCAAATCCTCGATATAACTTCATCTGTTAACAATTCTGCTATTATTTCAAATATATAGGGGCCCTTCCTTTTAAACATAAACATGATATTACACTTAAAAAATTATATGTGATATAATAATTATCAATGTTCCAACCTCCTGGATTAAGAACTAAGCCAAATTTAAAGAAGAAAATCTTTATCCTCTATCATTAATTTAGTAAAACTATCACTTATGAAGGATATAAAAGAAATAAAATTTTACATAGAATTAAATGCATAGTTTGACCTCTTATAAATTTTTGGTAGCATGGATCAAGTATGCCACCAAGGCAAAGAAAGAGTTAGAATAAGCTCAAAACTGGGGTTTAAGCCCAAGGTGGGAAGGGAAGCTGGCAACAGGCTAAATCAATTACATCTCTTATTACCACCTGTGTCTTTATATCTCTGCCAGGCACAAGTTAAGAGATTCATATGGGGTTTTTGTTAAGGTTTTATGTTTTGTTTTGTTTTATTCTTATTTCAGCATATTGTGGGGGTACAAAAGTTCAGGTTGTGTATATTGCCCTTCCCCCCCCCCCCCCCCCCCGAGTCAGAACTTCAAACGTGTCCATCCCCTAGACAGTGCGCATTGTACTCATTGTGTTTGTATACACCCATAGACTGGGCTCTCACTCTGTCACCCAGGCTACAGTGCAGTGGTGTAATTTTGGCTCACTGTAATCTCAAAGTCCTGGGCTCCCGAAATGGTGCGACTGTGCCCGGCATTTGTAGGTTAAGATAATCGAAAGTCAAGCAAGATTTAAGTGGGCAGAGAGGAACTGCTCTTCAAATTGGTAGCATAGTCAGTGAAGAGCATTTGTACTTTTAATACAAATATAATTTAATAGAGGAAAGCCTCTGAAATAAGATACTCTCAACTTATTTCTTTTTTTTTTAATTTCAGCATATTATGGCGCTACAAAAGTTTAGGTTACGTATATTGCCCTTGCCCCTGAATCAGAGCTTCAAGCGTGTCCATCCCCTAGACGGTGAGCATTGCACTCATGTATGTATATACCCATCCCCTCCCCTCTCAACTTTTTATTTCTTATTTCTTTTTTAAAATTTAATTTGTTTCCTCTGACCAGATACAAGACAAATACCCAGTGTGCCTGAGTTTTAAAAGGGTATTTCCTTTGCCACACTTGAATGACCAATAAAGACATAAGTCCAACTGACAAAGTGAAAAGGGGATAACTTTCAACTTTTTTTTTTTTTTTTTTTTTTGAGACAGAGTTTCACTCTGTTGCCCTGAGTAGAGTGCCGTGGCGTCAGCATAGCTCACAGCAACCTCAAATTCCTGGGCCCAAGCAATCCTCCTGCCTCAGCCTTCCAAGTAGCTTGGGACTACAGGCATATGCCACCATGCCCGGTTCATTTTTTTTTTTTTTCTCTATATATTTTTAGCTGTCCATATAATTTCTTTCTATTTTTAGTAGAGACGGGGTCTCGCTCTTGCTCAGGCTGGTCTCGAACTCCTGAGCTCAAACAATCTGCCCGCCTTGGCCTCCCAGAGTGCTAGGATTATAGGCGTGAGCCAGCGCGCCCGGCCGACTTTCAACATTTTGAGTCAACTTTGAACTTCACACTTAAAAGTTGCTGAGAATTTTAACTTTAAAAATTGCTACCTACTATTATATAAGGATTTTTAAAAAGTCTGTATTACCGATGTCATGGGATTCACCCCTTCTACACCTGGCTGACAAGCTTCTGCCACAGCTCGAACGTGGCCATAGCCAATGGCAGTTAGCAACAGTTTGGCTATTTTAAGAGCATTGAGGTAGGCACCCCTTCGAGTTTCCATATCTGCATTTGGTAGGAAGTTATTTCTGGTTAGCATACTCAGGACAAGGGGTAGGCCACCACTTTTCAAGAAGTGAAACTGAAAATCAGAGGAATCATCAGCCAGAGGTGCACCAGCAGGCATTAACAAGGCATAGACTACCTGGAAAAAAAAAAGAAGCGGAGAGGGGAATTGTTATTAAAAGGTTTTAAAAAAAAAGTTTAATAACTTTAATTTACCCTATTATGACTACTAAGAGATTCTTGACTATTTCAAAAATATTTCATTACAACTTACCCATGTTCTTTGCATTACCATAAAAAAGGTCAAGTTTAAATAACATGGAATAAATTCAAAAGGAAAAAACCAACCTCTGTTAGGTATAGCACTTGTGAGGCTGAAGGACCAAAGAAAAGTGAGTCAAGAGATGGACTAAGGCTGCTTTCTCCAAGTTTGGCGTGGTCTAAACAAATAGCTCTTAATTTTTCTATTGTTGTGCTATCTGTAAGAAAAAGAGACACGGTCTGAAGCAAAACAGTTCATATGTTCATAATATTTCACTCTTGGCAACTTGATGATCATTTTAATATGGAATAACAATCCATTCCATTGGGATACAGGCTTAAACTTCATAAGGCATAACCAGACCTGGATTAAAACAACGACGACAACAACAACAAAAACCCCGGGGCTCCTTAGTCAATCTAAACACAAAGGGAGCAGCATGCTACTCAGAGACCTCAAATCAACATGCCCTGTTCAGCCACTGGAGACTGGGGGAAAAAAAAAAACACTTTAAAAGAAGTAGCTCTGATTGGAAATAACAAAAAAGAAAAAAATTACAAGACCCTCCCTCCATTTCTGTATTGTTTATCCCCATAACACTATGTATTAACTAGCTCGCTTCACTCAAAGAGATTCTGTGGTACCTAATGAACCCTAAAAAGAAAACATAAAAACAAAACAAAACAAAAAAACCCTCCCAGGAATAGTGCTTCATGTTCACTTCAAAGCAAGCAGAACTTTGATTTTTTCTTTTGTCATTATATTAAAACATGAGTTTCTTTTAAATTACAGTTAAAAATTGCAGTGAAAAAAAAGATAATCCCACAATGCAATTAAGGATTAACTACCAAATACTCAAATTTCAGAATAGTCAATCAACTTTAGAAAGTACTTTGATAACCAAGTTATTTCTAAGGTAACTGCGCTATGATTAAAAAACTACTTAATAAAATTGCTTTTTTTAAAGTAAAAGCTTCCTTAGAAGAAATTATCTTTTCATTTCTATAATAATGAAAATTACTATAGTTTTCTTAGGGTAAACTAATTTTTATAGGCTTGGAAATAGCTGCCGTATCTTATCAAAAATTCTTCAATCTGTGTTGAAATTGTTAGTTCTCCCTATTCTAAAGGGATAGTGACATATAATGTAACGAACTGAAATAGTAAATTTTTCTAATAAAATATTTGTGAATACCATCCCATGTCATCAAATATTCATTTCCTACTTCATTTTATTGATGATTAAAATGAAAATGCCATTTTACCAGTTTAATCCCTATTATTTGGCATTTAGGTTTTTCCTTTTTCCTCCCCCTCCCATTTTACACTAAAGATCCTAGCAGCTGAATCTTTGTATTTCATTATGAAAAACCCTGCAAGCATA
The DNA here is from genome assembly GCF_041146395.1 of Eulemur rufifrons. Classification (NCBI taxonomy): domain Eukaryota; kingdom Metazoa; phylum Chordata; class Mammalia; order Primates; family Lemuridae; genus Eulemur; species Eulemur rufifrons. Next base: position 109,221,661 of record NC_091012.1, read on the forward strand.
AAAAATTTGGACATAAATGTCCAAGACTTTGCCTATATTGCCAAATTATTACCAAAATCGAAACCAATTCATATGCTTAACTTTAACACTGTATCTGAGAATATCATGCTTGGTTTAAAAGTATTTTAAGGGAAGGATGCAGGCAAAAGGGAGTAGGAAAAAAGATACAAGAGCTCAAGAAAAGAAAGTAGTGAATTCTAAGTAAATCATTTAATGATGTTGGGTTAGTTTATTCATCTCAGGGGTCTGAATCAAATGATTGTTTAGTCATCACTCAAGCACTTGCATTTGTGAACCTAAACGATTTTAGGTCCCCGATTATATACATGCGTACTTTATATAATATGGAAGACAGAGAAAAATTTAAACCACTCATAATCCTGTCATCCAGAGATAGTTACAATTTTAGTTTCTTTCTTTCCAGGCTTTTAAAAAGATAACTAAATCTAAGTGCATTAACAGTACAAAACTTTTGAATACTAGAACTGCCATTTAAGCTATGTGTCCCAGATCAATTAACAATCTGTGTCTCAGTTTCCTCATCTTTAAAATATAGATGAGAACTGTAATCCCCTTACAGGGATGTTGTGAGGTAAAAGTGAGTTAATCAGCACAAAGAGCTTACAGACTTCAGTGTATTTTTTAAGATACTAGTTACACCAAACTCCTGTAAAAAGGAAGCTCTTAAGATGAAAAGCAACTCATTCTGCTCAGTAAAGCAGTATACATTTTAACCATTCAGTATGAAGCAATAGTCTGTTTCCCTGACATGTGTAGAGAAAGAACACAGGAGCTCTGAAGTATAGTCTAGGTTATCAGGAGATTAAATTACCTACAGGAAAAGACTGCAGAATGAACTGAGGTAAACTTAATGACTAGGAAAAAAGCTGCCGATTCTATCTCCCCACCCCCCAATACATGCACATGTACACAAACACTAAGCACTTAACCAAATGTTGTACAGCTAGAAACAGAATTTATAACCCCCTTCCTTTTCTTAGAGCTCCTGCTTCCTTTCTTATTCAAGAGTTTATGTATGTATGACAATCACAGAGAGTGGGTTAATGTTTGTTGAATAGTAAGTGCCTGTCACTAGGCTAGGGATTTATAATACATCACGTCATTTAATCTCCATGATCATACAAAAAAGTTATTAGCCCAGTTCTACAGATAAAGAAGCTCTGAAAAACTAAGAAAATCAAGGCCACAAAGTAGCAACTGAAATAAGCAACATTTGAACTCAAGTCCATTTGAGTCCAAAGCCTATGATTTTTACACTGCAATAGATCATTACTGTTTTTTTCAAAAGTTGGATGTTTCAAATTTAGGTACCATACTTTGATTATATAAAATATGAAACAAGCACCTTCTCAACTTTCCTGTCCAAAACACCTGGTAAGAGCTCACTGTCGCCATCTGGTGGCACTAAGCTCAAATCACAAGATCAAGGATTCAGAGATGGGTGTTTTAAAATACGTTGTGAGGTTGAATCTTTATATATACAGCAAAAACTATTACTGAGATCCTAGTAAATGATACAACACAAATTCTAAACAATTTAACAGATAAGGATTAAATAAAAATTTTGAGAGAAACCCTAGCTAAGAATCTACTATGTGAACTGATTTTGTTCCACAGCAATCAGAAAGCAAGATGAACAGGCCAATAAGGTGTTTACTTTAGAAAAAGGTGATAATAAAAGCACAGTACAGTTTAAGAAATTATCTGGGCCAATTAAATACAGTGTATTGAACTGTATTTATCAGCTATGCATTCCCAAACCCCACTAAAATGTGAATAAATATAAAAACATATAAACTCAAGAGGACATACAACAGAAGAGGAAGTAACACTAGAGAGCTGTCAACAAATTATTGAAGGTGTAGAGGGGATGAAAGACTAGATACTTGGGTTAGCTGAACCAAGAAGTGCCTATAAGAGGGAAGAGGAGAGGGTACCTATAAATTAGTGCCCCACTGAATCCTAGAAAAGCTAAGGATTTGAAAAAAACACACACTTGGGAAAGTATAGATGAATCAAAGGCCTAAAAACAGATGTTGAAGTCTATAAAGAAGCAAATTTGCAACCCTTCCAAATAGATTTATGAAGTTGGGAAGCAGATTTTTCACTGCTGTAGAGATATAAGCGTGGAATGGAAGAAGACTAGGAAGCTGGATTGGTACCAATACGAACCCATGTTTGTTCATTGCAGGATACAAAAATCAACATACAAAACTCAGTAGTATTTCTACAGCCAATAGCAAACTATCTGGGGGAAAAAAAAATCAAGAAAGCAATCCCATTTATAATAGCTACCAAAAATAAACCCACAAAGAAGCAAAAAACCTAGGAATAAATTTAACCAAGAAGGTAAAAGGTCTCTGCGATGAAAACTATAAAACATTGATGAAAGAAATTAAAGAAGGCATAAATAAATGGAAATATGTTCCATGTTCATGGACTGGAAGATTATTAAAATGTCCACACTTCCCAAGGCAATCTACAGATTCAATGCAATCCCCTACCAAAATAACAATTACATTCTTTACAGAAATAGAAAAAACAATCCTAAAATTCATATGGACCCCAAAAGACCAAAAATTGCCAAAACAATCTTGAGCAAAAGGAACAAAGCCAGAGACATCACAGTACCTAACTTGAAAACTTACTACAAAACTACAGTAATCAAATCAACATGATGCTGGCATAAAAAGACACATAGACTAATAGAATAAAACAGAGAATCCAGAAATACATTCATACATTTACAGGCACCTAATTTTCAATAAAGGTGCCAAGAACACACACTGGGGAAAGGACAATATCTCTGATAAAAATGGTGCTGGGAAAACTGAATATCCACATGTGGAAGAATGAAACTAGATATCTCTCACCACACACAAAAATCAACTCAAAATGGATTAAAGATCTGCGACTATGAAATTACTAGAATAAAATATAGAGAAAATGCTTCATAACACTGGTCTGGCCAAGGACTTTTTGGATAAGAACTCAAAAGCACAGGCAACAAAAGCAAAAATAGATAAATGGGCTTACATCAAACTAAAAAGCTTCTGCACAGCAAAGGAAACAATCAACAGAGTGAAGAGACAACCTACGGAATGGGAGAAGTATTTGCAAACCATGCATCTGACAAAGGGTTAATAACTCAACAGCAAAAAAGCAAATAATCCAACTACAAAATGAGCAAAGGACTCGAACAGGCATTTCTCAAAAGATATACAGATGGCCAACAGGTATATGAAAAAATGCTCATCATCACTAATCATCAAGGAAATGCAAATCAATGAGATATCACCTTACCATAATCAGAATGGCTATTATCATAAAGACAAAAAAATATCAAATGCTGGTGTGGATGTGAAGAAGGGAACCCTTGTACACTGTTGGTGGGAATGTAAATCGGTACAACCATTATGGTAAACAGTATGGAGGCTCCTCAGAAAACTAACAGTAGAACTACTATATGATCCAGCAATATCACTTCTGGATATTTATCCAAAGATAATAAAATCAGTATGTTGAAGAGATATCTGTACTCCCATGTTTGTCATCACTGCACTATTCACGTAGCCAAGATATGGAATCAACCTAAGTGTCTGTTATTGAGCAAATGGATAAAGAAAATGTGGTACATACACACAATGGAATACTATTCATCCATAAAAAGAATGCACCTGTCATTTGTGACAACATAGATGAACCCGGAGGACATTATGTTAAGTGAAATAACTCAGGCACAGAAAGACAAATACCACACGACCTCAGTCATCTGTGGAATCCAAAAAAGCCAATCCTACAAAAGTACAGAGTAGAATAGTGGTTATCAGAGGTTGGGGTGAGTGGGGGGGAGGCGATAATAAGGAAAGATTGATCAACAGGTACAAAATTACAGTTAGAAGAAATAATTTCTGGTGTTCTATAGCACAGTAGCATGACTACAAAAAATAATATTATAGTGTATATTTCAAAATAACTAGAAGAGACGATTCTGAATGTTCTTATCACAAAGAAATGATAAATATTTAAGGTGACATATATACTAAATACCATAATTTGATCATCACACAATGCATATGTGTATCAAAACATCACACTGTAGCCCCATAAATATGTACAATTATTATATGTCAAACTTTTTAAAAAGAAGAGAAATAGATATAGACGTATGTGTGTGTATTCCCTGCTAGGTCCAATGAAAGAATGGAGAAACAAGGACACCTCAGTAGTAATAAGCACAACTTAGCCCTTGGATTTTAATTTCTAAATACCAGCCCCCTCCCCCCTCACTAAAAGGAGAAATGGCTGATTCCAGAGCTAGGGCAGAGAAAGTACCTACTTAGATGAGCTTTAAACATCTTGTACCAGAAAGTAATAAAGTACTTAAAAAAAATTGAGGAGGTTATGTAAAAAAGACATTGGATCCACTTTATAGGGACTTCCACTGACCACACACACCTAGGACAACTGAGCATCAAAATAAATAATGATTATAATGGTTATAACCCAATGAATAAAATAAGAATCCATGAGTAAAGAGTACGTACCAAATAGGGTAGAAGACAAAACATTATCTTATAGGAGAATGTCAACTAATAAATGTATAAGGGATGATGAAGTTAAAACAAAATCACCATTTTGTAACCATTTTAATAAAAACTGATTTAGGCAATCAATAATCACAATAAATGATAAAATGAGTAAGTAAAAGTTTGATGAGGAAAAAGGTAGTTACAAAGTCTTAGAGTATCTGCCTATAAAAGAAAAATGACTTGAGAGAGGAGAAAAATGGCAGATTATCAACTAAGTGATCTGGGTTAATGTCGCCAAGAAAGGATCCAGCGACATATGTCCCCTGATGTGATTCCCTGAAAAAGACACATCACACAAGTAGCATTCTAGCAAAAAACCTACAACTTGTAAATATCCATCAGGAAACATGAAACCCAATGACAGATTCAATACGACAAATGATCTATGTTTATCAAAAAGACCAAAGTCATGAAAGACAAAGATGAGGAACTATTGCAGATTAAACACGACTAAAAAGACACACCAAGTAATTATGCAATGTATGAACTTGGATTAGATTCTCAACCAGAAAAATATTGTATAAAGGGAAAGTGGCAAAATATGAAGTAAGTCTTATAGTATTTTATCTGCTTAGATTATTAACCAAAATTTTCTGATTTTGGTTAATACTATGGTAATGTAAGAGAATGTCCTTGGTTTTAGAAGACACATAGTATTTATGGATGAAAAGAAACATCTACAACTTGCTCTCCAAAGCTTAGACCAAAAAAAATCATAGAGCAAATGACATAACTATGGCAAAATGTTAAAGAGCTCTTTGTACTATTCTTCATAAGTTTGAAATTACTTCATTTTTTTTTTTTTTTTTTTTTTTGAGACAGAGTCTCACTCTGTTGCCCAGGCTAGAATGAGTGCCGTGGTGTCAGCCTAGCTCACAGCAACCTCAAACTCCTGAGCTCAAGGAATCCTCCTGTCTCAGCCTCCCGAGTAGCTGGGACTACAGGCATGCACCACCATGCCCGGCTAATTTTTTCTATATATATTTTTAGCTGTCCATATAATTTCTTTCTATTTTTAGTAGAGATGGGGTCTCGCTCTTGCTCAGGCTGGTCTCGAACTCCTGAGCTCAAACGATCCGCCCACCTCGGCCTCCCAGAGTGCTAGGATTACAGGCATGAGCCACCGCGCCCGGCCGAAATTACTTCAATATAAGAAGTTTTTTTTAAAAAAAGGAACTCAAAGAAAACAAGAGACAATGCTGGGAACAGAAGAAAACAAATGAAACATCAGTAACAGCATAGAGTGAATTAATACAATCTATTATGCTATACCATGTGTTTCTACAACCCTAATTAGCTCCCATTGAACTGGCAAACACAATGTCAGTATGATGTGGAAAGTGAGTTTGTTCATATGTGATTTCTCCCAGGCTACAGGAGCCAGAAGAACAGAAAAACTGTTAATGTTCAACAACAAAAATTAAAATTAGCAAGCAAAAAAATCTCCTCAGCCTGGCAGCTACATAGGTAAGAAGTCTGTTAAATTCCTTAAGGAATATAAAAAGTGAACACTTGCACCCACGGCTCATCCTGGGAGGTGTACTCCCAGATTTTCATGACCCTTGGCAAATTTTACTTGCTCCTGTGCCCACCTTAACGCCCATCTGTCTCAGAGCTCCACGTCCATCTGTCAGCAGTGTCAAGTCAGCATTTCCTTTTTATTGGTTTCATGTCAAAAACAAAAAACAAAAAACAAACAAACAAAAACTCTTGCTCTGTCACCTCGCGTAGAGTGTCATCATGGCTCACTGCAACCTCAAACTCCTGGGCTCAAGCGATGCCCCCAATTAGCTGGGACTACAGTCCCGTCACTGTGCCCAGCTAATTTTTCTATTTTTAGTAGAGACAGGGTCTCACTCTTCCTCAGGCTGGTCTCAAACTCCTAAGCTCAAGCAATCCTCCCGCCTCAGCCTCCCAGAGTGGTAGGATTACAGGCATGAGCCACCAAGCCTGGCCGAATTTCATGTCTTTTTACCATCTCCTGAGGGAGCCTTCAGCCACACCGAACTACCTGCCTGGGCTGTCCAAGTTATCTTTGTATATACAAACTATTATTTTTATTAGTGCTGTGTTTAAACTCTGTGTGGAAGGGAAGGGGCAGTCCTATGTGGGGAGTTAGAGACCATGCAAAAGGAGGAGGGAGTCCACACAACGGGGTAGCTCAGAATAAAGATTCAACTCAAGCAGTGTGAGGAGGGTGTTCATGGGTTCCACTGAGGCCCAACATTGAGAAACAGAGTCCTTCTGCACAAAGGGGAGATTGTGGAGAGATGACTGAATACATGAGGAGGATTGGATAAATAGGAAAATATGTTAAAGGACAATGGAAGCCAAGTTTTTCACTGTTAGAGAAGGGAGTTATAAATATGGAAAGGGGAGAACTAAAATGAATTGATGATAGGCTGGAATTAGAGGAACTGGTATGATCCCTATGGTTTTTTTTTACAAACACACGTGAACACATATATTCATGTATGTATGTAGTAATATAGATATAAATGTGGATGTACATATATATATATTCCTTAGTTCTATTCACTGAGAGAGCCTGGGAGCAACAACACACCAATAGCAATGAACACAATTAGTGTCTAGATTTTGGTTTCTACTAAATACCATTCTCCAGGAAAAGGAACCAGGGCTCCTTGGAGAAATGGCCGATTCCAGGACTGGGGCAGAGTATACAAGTTGTTAGCCTGGAATATCTTAAGCCAAAAAGCACACAAATGCTCAACGAATAATGGGAACATGTGAAAATAACACAGAAACCAGCCTGAAGGGGCTCCAGCTGGCCAAATTAGAGATAATTTGAGTATCAAAATAAAACCATAATTTTATACAAAATGAATAAAAAGCCTGATGAGGAATAGTATAGTTTCAAAGTACCTTTGCACAAAATACTTAATTCCAAAGGGAAAAGAGTAATTTTATAATGGAGAAACAAGACAAAAACTCAAGTGATCACAGTGATCATAAGTAATGGGAAAAATTGAAATTACACACTGACAGGATGCCTTGAGAAGAACAAAATATCACTTCAGTGGTATTTCCACAAAAGATGCATAACCTGAATCTAATCATAATAAAACAGACAAATCTAAACTAAAGGATAGTCTACAAATTAACTGGCTATAATCTTCAGAAGAGTCAAGGTCATTAAAGTCAAAGACAGAATGAGGAACTATTCCAGAAGGAAACTATGTCAACTAAATGTACTACAGTTACTTCCTCAGTATCCATAGAGGATTGGTTCCAGGATTCCCCTCACAGATACCAAAATCCAAGGATGCTCAAAAGTCCCTTATGCAAAATGGTACAGTATTTCCCTACAACCTATGCATATCTTCCTGTATACTTTAAATCATCTCAAGATTAGTCACGTATCACACGACAATGGGAATATGGTCTGAGAAATGCATCGTTCTGTGAGTTTGTTGTTGTATGTACATCCTTCAGTATACTTACACAAACCTAGATGGTATAGCCTACTACACACCTAGGCTATATGGTATAGCCGACTGCTCCTACACCACAAACCTGTACAGCATGCTACTGTACTGAATACTGTGGGCAACTGTAACACAATGGTATGTATTCATACATTTAAACATAGGAAAGGTAAAGTAAAAATATGGTATTATAATCTTATGGAACCACCACTGTACATGCGATCTATTGACCAAAGCATCATTATACAGCACATGACTGTACTTATAATACCTAACAGAATGCCTACACATCATTTCATTTTTGTGGATTTAACATAGTACTTGGCCTGTGGCAAATTCAAGTTGTTTTTGTTTTGTTTGTTTGTTTGTTTTTTGAGACAGAATCTCACTCTGTCACCCTGGGTAGAGTGCAGTGGCGTCATCACAGCTCACTCCTGGGCTCAAGCAATCCTCCTGCTCCAGCATCCCCAGCATAGCTGGGACTACAGGTGCGTGCCCCTGTACCTGGCTGATTCTTGTGTTTTCAGTAGAGATGAGGTCTCACTCTTGTTCAGGCTGTTCTTGAACTCCTGAGCTCAAGCAATCCTCCTGCCTCAGCCTCCCAGAGTGCTAGGATTACAGGCATGAGCCATTGTGCCCAGCCGTAAATTCAAGTTTTGTTTTTGGAAGTTGGTTGAATTCACAGATGTGGGACCCATGGATACAGAGGGCTGACTGTATTTGATTTTGAACTAAATCTTCTTGCTTCTCAACAGAGAACACTGGATGGGGTCTGCTAAGTAATGAATCAATGTTAACTTTCTGGTAAAGATTGTTGTGTTTTGGTTATTATATAGACAAATATTCTTATTTGTAGCAAATACATGATAAAGTATTTGGGGGGTGATGGGACAACAGACCAGCAAATTACTCTCAAATTATTCCCCCCAAAAGTTCTTGAATTGTACTTTTAACATTTCTGCAAGCTTGCAAATATTTCCAAAAAATACACTGAAAAAATTTTTAAAGTTGTATAGGATTCAGTGATCTGCCCCAACTCTTTTCCCCGTAAGCCCTGGTATTTTTAGTGTAGAATTTTGCAGAACATTAGGTTTTAGAGGAACACACATATATTAGAGCAGAAACACAGGAATCTGCTCAGGAAAACCAAAATCCTCTGTATGGAAAAGGGTCACTAGGAGAAAGGTCTTGAAAATTTAACACTAGAATACCTTGGGGAAAAAAGTTAACAGAAGAGCCGGAAAGATTTAAGGAAATCATGCCAAAGGTGGAATAAAATTAATGAGAGAAAGGAAGAAAGAAAAGGCAAGAGGTCAGGCGTGGTGGCTCACGCCTGTAATCCTAGCACTCTGGGAGGCTGAGGCGGGAGGATCGTTCGAGGTCAGGAATTCAAGACCAGCCTGAGCAAGAGCAATACCCCGTCTCTACTAAAAATACAAAGAAATTAGTTGGACAACTAAAAATATATAGAAAAAAATTAGCGGGGCATGGTGGCGCATGCCTGTAGTACCAGCTACTCGGGAGGCTGAGGCAGAAGAATTGCCTGAGCCCAGGAGTTTGAGGTTGCTGTGAGCTAGGCTGCCGCCTCAAAAAATAAAAAAAAGAAAAGGCAAGAAAATCAGATCTAGTAGATTCAACAGCACATGTACAGATATTTCAAAGACAGACAAAAGGCAAAATGCTTGCAAGAAAACTATGAAACAATACAAATCTATCATAACTGAGGAAATCTCCAGGCCCACAGAATACTCAACACAATGCATACCATCATGAAATTTCAAAACTCAAGGATAAAACCAGCACTTCCAGAAACAAAGATCACATACAAAGGAATAGAAAATGAGATGACTTTGGTCTTTTCACCAGCTGGAAGGAGTAAATTTTCAACCTAGCGTTCTATACTCAAATTACTATCAAATATGAAGGTTTGACTGCATTCAGATAGGTAATGTTTCAAAAAACAACAACAACAACAACAAACAAACAAACAAAAAAACACCTCCCACAAGTCCTTTCAAACCATAGGAAAACGTACTTTAATAAAATGAGGGAGCACCTCAAGAATGGCCTAAGACATAGGAACCGGTGAATTTGGATCTGACATAGGAAAAGTTTTAGAAATAAGTCCCCCCAAAATAGCTGCGTAGCCAACAAAGAACAATTAGAGAAGAAAAAGTTCCAGGACAATAGTGGAGCTGATTGACTATATAATGCACATAATGGAAAATTATTTTGAGAGGTTATTAGAAAGTATGTGGTAAAAATAACTGAGAGGTATATAGAAAATCAAGAAAAAGGGAAAATTATTAAATCCAGGGTACAAGTTATCAATAATCTAGAGGTCCATAATTCAGAGTCTTGAAAAGGAAAATATTAAATATTTATTGATTTAAGCCAATATTAGGGGGATATGGGGTGTGCAGACGTTTTCCGCACAGTGGCTCATGCCTGTAATCCCAACACTCTGGGAGGCTGAAGGGGGAGGTTCGCTCAAGGTCAGGAATTCGAGACCAGCCTGAGCAAGAGGGAGACCCCATCTCTACTAAAAATAGAAAGAAATTAGCTGGACAACTAAAAATATATATAGAAAAAAATTAGCCGGGCATGGTGGCACATGTCTGTAGTTTCAGCTACTCAGGAGGACGAGGCAGAAGGATTGCTTAAGCCAAGGAGTCTGAGGTTGTTGTGAGCTAATGCTGATACCACTGCACGCTAGCCCGGGGGCAACAGAGTGAGACTGTCTCAAAAAAAAAAAAAAAAAAAAAAAGTTTTCATCTGTACAGTAGAAAATCAGTATATATCTAAAAGTAGCAGCTGTACAAGGATACTACTTACAGATATAATGGTACATATGTATATGAAAATAAAAGCTAAAAGTTGAAAGTGGCTGTCTCTAAGGAATAAAAAAGGAACAATGCTGTGGATGACACATGACCCATATTATAGTACAGGTGTAGGTAAACAACTTCTGTAAAGGGCCAGAGAGTAAGTATCTTAGGCTTGCAGGCCATATGGTCTCTGTCACAAATACTGAGCTCTGTTGTTTTAAGACAAAAGCAGCCATAGACAGTATATAAGTGAATGAGCATGGCTGCGTATTAATAAAACTTTGGTTATGAACACTAAAACTTAAGCTTCATATACTTTTTGTATGTCACAAAATCTTACTCTTTTGATTTGTTTTTTAAACCATTTAAAAACACAGAAACCATCCCTAGTTCTGGAGTTGTACAAAAATAGGCAGTAGGCTGGATTTGGCCTACAGGCTGTAATTTGCCAACCCTTGTTGTAGTCTATACTACAAAGCACGGTCCATTCAGAAACACAATTTGTCAATATCCGCCTTTATTGTCCAGCACATACTTTATTGTCATTAAAAAATTCTTACCTGGTGGCATAAGTTTCATAAGTACTCTTGCTCCATCTCTAAGAGGTGGCATATTTAGGCTGCTACCTAAGTCTGCAACTTGCCAAAGAAAAGAGATGTATCTGGGATGCAGTGACATTATCTAGAACATAAAATACACAAAATAATTACCTATAAATTAGCCCCCCACCAAAGATTGTTAATCTTCATACTTTTTGCTTATGTCATTTCTACTCTTTGAGATGGTCTCCCTTCCCCATCTTCTCATCTTTACAAATCCTTCATGATGCAGAGTGAATCCATCATCCAAGTCACCCGTAGTCATTTCTTTGTAACAGAGAAATAGTTTAAGAGAACAGTAAAGGAGCTGTTACAATTAAACTATTTCTTTCATACATAAAATTTAGCCTCTGAACATACAAAAGGCTGCCATGTCCACTAACAAATTCCTAATCCAATTGTTGTACGGAGTCAAATCCTTCTGATACTAGAGTGGTTGGTATTTAACTATTAAAATTCTTTGTGGGGTGGGGCGGTGAAAGAAGAGGGTAAGAATGAGGGGAGTCACTGTTTCTTTGGATATAGATTACTGACAATCTGATAAAGATTATAGATATTTTCCTACATAAATAGTTTTAAAAGACTGATCCACTTTGTGGTACAAATACAAAAAGACAGTGATACAGCTGACCCTTGAACAACACGGGCTTGAACTGTGCGGATCCATTTATATGAGGATTCCCGCCCCACCAACCAAATTGTGGATTGAACATACATTCCTGGGATGGAAAATCCAAGTATACCTGGGTTCCACAAGGTTGACTGCAGGACTCGAGTAATAAGCAATTTGGGTATACATGGAGGTCATGGAACCAATCCTACACATATACAGAGGGATGACTGCATTCTTCTAAATTTATATATCCAATAGTGTTAAAATTACTTTTCAGAGGGATCAATTCTGAAGTTGGTGGTTAACTGTAGTTATTTGTTATTTTGCCTCATTAAACTGTAAACTCAAGACAAAAAGAACTATATACTTCTTTATTCTAAAAGACTCTAGCATAATGCCTTGCATACAGTAGTTCAAAACTGTATCCACTCACCACTCCAGGCAAACAACTTTCCACTTCTGGATTTGGACCATCACTGTAATGATTACCATGGTTTCCAGGAGATCCAGTTGAGGAATCAGAGGAGCTATCAGGGCTTGAAGGCATATTGGAACTTATTTGTGTAAGTTTGGCTGTAATTAGCTAAAAATGATATACTATGTTAGTATCAAAGCAAAGAAAAAATACACAAAACACAGAACCAAAAAAATCTCCCCAAATCTACATGCTATTTTAGAAATACATTTTACAAGAATATAATTGCTTAACTAGTTTTGATTTTAGAAATCCTTTCTTCCATCATATTGTAAATGTCATGCCAGTTTTATTTAGTGTTATAAACTAAATACCTAACACAGAGCCCCACACATGACAAATGCTCAATTAACGAATGAATAATAGCCTCAGGTTTGATTTTATTGGAAAATTCGGTAACTACACATACGTACCGATTTATCTTTTAAGTTTAATTGTCCAATCAACTTTCTATCATCTGCAGGATCTATCAGCTCACCGCCCACAAACAGCTCAATTTTTGTATGGGCTATGTTGGCTTTAATACGATTGAGAATACATCGTCGTACTGAACCAATTGTGTCATTTGTATGAGACCATACCTCCAAGTCATCAACCTGTCTGCCCTGGTTTGGAAATCGAACTATAAAAGACAGGTGTTTACCGCGGAATGCTCTGGGATGGGGGAGGGAGGGTGGAAAAAAAGAAAAACATCATATTCAACAGACTTTCAAATCTTGTTGCCAAGAAAATAAAGCTGAGAGAATTCAACATTGGGTATTTTCTTATTAAACAAGAGGAAGTAAATTAAAGACACTTAATATAGGTTGAGTATCCCTTATCTGAAATGCATGAGACCAGAAGTATTTTGGATGTTTTCAGATTAGGGACACTCAACCTGTATTATTTTCAGTATCTTGAAAATAAAAATTTATTGCTCCTTTTAACTACAAATACAGGATGTCCCAACAGTCACCATACACAGGGAAAATGGAACACTGTAGCAAAATGAACCTTTATTCACAAAATATTCATTACAAAATTTTACAATATTCTTCCTTTGTATGGACACTTTTGGGACAGCCTGTATTATAAGTAATCAAAACACAATCATATTCCATTGCTTGTATCTATGGTTATAGAAAAATGAGGTGTCCACTTATAGGAAATTAAGAGACTTGAGTAACATTTATTTTTATGCTATAAAAGCCCAACTCAGTAAGGCTATTTTTAAAATGTAAAAGATAAATTCATTCAATAATTTCATGATTAACAAATAGAACTCTTAAAAAAAACCTGATGGCACTCACCTTAGAAACATTCCTAAACCATAAATACCATTTGAATTACTAAAGGGTGAGATCTTAAAAGAAATGTTACTAGACCATTTGAAAATATTATTTTTGCTATATTGACAATCTGTCAAGGTAGCTTTTAAGAGTTCTTTCCAGTTACTCTCCAACCTGACTATTGTATTATTTTTAACAATCTAAATGAATGACATCAAAATAATACTTCAACTGCAAAATATCACTGCAATACTTCATGGACAATAATGTCAATGGCAAAAAAATAAATAAGAGGAGGAAACTGGACTTAATGAGAATGCCGTTATCAAAAAACCAAAACAAAATAAAACCAGATTGGGAGGTGGTGAGAAAGTCAACTATTTAAAAAAATGTTCTGTAAGATGCAAATGTTTTTAATGGATAAGATACTAACATTTAAAAAAAAATCCTCACTCTCCTTTTACCTGTACATCATCATTAATTTAACAAGTGGCTAGGAAACTACCAAATAATTAGGAATTAGCACCAGATCAGTTATTCACAAACCTTGACATAGGTAGAATTGTTCTTTCCTCATGATAATCACTGTCACATTCATTTATATATTCCCTTAAAACAGTTAATACTCGAACCATTCTAACAGCTTCCTGTCTTGCACAATTAATGCTATCTTTGTCACCATCCAAAACACACAATGTATCATAGGAGGCTTTCAAACGATCAAAGCAAGACTGAATGAAGTCTTCATGGATCACCACCTACAAATAATGGGCCAAACAAAGATAATTCAAATTACTTTGAAATGCAAAAATTAACTATGTAACATTAATCCAATTAAAGATGGCAATGGCTAATTTAAATGAGTCATATTTAAGCAGAGTCAAAATTGATAATAAAATACGTTATGTTTCTTAAAAGGAAACTAGCATTGCATAAGTTAACAAATATAAACTAGTCAAAAACGAACTTCAGGATTACGTATTAGTCTCAACACAAATTTAGTATACTCTCTTTGCCATTTCACCATGTAATACTTATATTCAAAATAACCCCAGTCACTTCAAGATAATTATCAAGACAAGATTCATTTAGATAGTATTTTTTATAAGAGAAATATGGACTCAATTTTTTCCTCACCTGATTGACCTGTAGCCTTGGACCAAGGTTTGTGTATATCTCTTTAAGGAGATCTATAGCTCTGCTGGCAATATCATCATTACTCTGAATCACCACCTAGGGTCAAGAAGATTAAAGTGTTAATCCCTTTCAAGAAATATTTTTGTTGGGCATGTAAATTCAAACCATATCGCTGGCTATTTTTAATATATTATTCAATAATTGATGTTGCTGACATTGATAATCAAGTAAAATTAAGTGAGAAAAACAGATCAAATGAGAGGATAATAAATGCAAAGTACAAGTCTTTGAATAAAGCAATTTGCTTAAGAATGAAAGGCATATTTTACCGAGGATAAAATATGCTTTGACCAGTATTAGTTAACCCTCTAATTTAACATCTTGATAACAAAGTTACAAACTTGTGAGACATTCAAGGAAAAACTCAAATTAGTTGAAAAGAAATAAGAGATTATATGAAACACAGTTTAGCATAAAGGACCACCCTTCTCCTTCTCTACCCCCAGTTTTGAAAAATTTTTACTATTCATCTAATTACATTAGTGGTTTTCAAACTATGTTTAGAACTCTAGGGCTTTGAGGAAGTGTTTCAGGGCTGACCCCTATATAAAAGGGTTGGGGAAGGAAAGGGGGATGAAGCACGGGGAGACTGAACAAAACACAAGCTTTCCTTGTTCAATTAGGTTTACTTTTTGTAGTATTCTCTACATTGTGGTTTTTAAGATGGGTTTCTGCTGTTTAAAAATGTTGAAAATCCCAGCCTGAGCAAGATCGACACCCCCATCTCAACAAATAGGAAAAATTAGCTGGGGGTGGCGGTGTGCACCTGTAGTCCCAGCTACTTGGAAGGCTGAGACAAGAGGATCGCTCAAGTCCAAGAATTGCAGTGAGCTATGATGATGCCACTGCACTCTAGCCTGGGAGACGGAGCAAGACTCTGTCTCCAAAAAAATAAAAAGAAAGAAAACCACTTACCTAAATGAAAAGGTTTTAAATATTCAAAAACCACAGTAAACATCTTAGTCTATTTATGGTTTGCAGAAAAATGTTCCATAGAAATCAAAAAAATAATATAGATGGCTGTAAAATAGGTCAGACTTTTAAAGATAGAAATAATATATTGATACTATAAAGATGGAAAGATTAGCCTTAAGAAGATATTTTACTCCCCCAAGTATTTAAAAATATCACAAGTTAAACAGTGCCGATAAACACTCATAATCTCTTCTAAATAAAGGTCTTTTCTTCTGTCCTCTATTTATTTCAGTGTTAAACACTGAAGAGGAAACAGATCTACACTGAATGAAAATGGGGCCAGGGAGGCACATTAATTTCCATGGGGGAGGCATGAAAGATTTGTATGGTTAATGCATTTCTCAACACATCTGGAACACAAAGATTCTAAGACAAGACGATAAGAACATCAGTGACAGGGGAGTGTGGGAGAAGGAAAGAGAGAGAGAAGGAAAAACCCTGTGACAAATGACATAGTAATAAGATAAAGATGAACAATTAATAGCCCAGACTTTTGGGACAAGCATCAGAGAATACATAATTTATATGAAGATTGCAATTCCTTATTTGAAAAACTATATCAGACAGAGTTCCTACTTTTGACTTACCCTCCAAAGGTAATCTAATCCTATTAACTCCAAATCATCCATCATATAGGCTCTCCTTTTTGCTACTAGTTTTCCTTCTCGACAATTCACAGCTTTGAAGAATCGCTCAAAACATTTCATTCCATTTTCAGTTAATAGGGAAGGATCAAGCTGAAGCACATTACTTTCAAAGAAGTCCTTATTAATATCAGGATCTAAGTCTGGTTCATCCCCCATCAATTTGGAATACCACTTAAAACAGGCTTCACGATCACAAAGGTAAACTGCATTCTCAGCTAAGCATTTCCATATTTGTTTTGCCTGAGGAGCACATAGCCACAGTTGGCCATCCTTCAATAAAAATCTTGGAAAAACAAAAAAATTGGCAATTAGATTTATGTAATTTTTATCCTGAGAGGCAACCTATCTGTATATGTATGAAATAATACATTTATCACAATTTTATCTATAGATAAAAAGATGTTAGTTCTTTCAAAAAGCCTATTTCTCAACTTTCACCTATTAAAAAAATCCTAGAAATTCATTCATTCAACAAGCATATACTGGGCACCTACTATGTGCCTGGAACGAGGCTAGCCGATTATGAATAAAATACTCGTTCCCTGAACTCTAACCATTTAGTCTTTGAAACTAGTCATTCTTAAAACATTTTTAATAGGTTATTTGAGTTTAAAATAAAAAATTTAGCATTTTGTTTATATGGTAATATTGGAAAATGAAGTACTCAAGGGACTTTCATTCCGGTTCCACGTGTTGGTTGGGAAAAAATTTTTTTTTAATTAAGTGACTTTTACAGATAACTAATCCATTGATATTGATGAATTAAAATTGGTTGACTTTTCAGTTTTTTCATTTTTAAAAGATAGAAGAAATCTTTCTTCAAATGAAAATCCCATTTGGAAATCTGATGTATGAAATAAAGGCACAGCTGCTCTAATTGTTGGGAGGGGAAAAAGAAAGGAGAAATGAGTATAAAACTTCCCACTGCTTATTCAGAAATGTTCAAGGAACTTAGAAGCCCTACAGCTCTTAGGTAAGTTTGAAAAATTACTAGTCTAACAGGAACAGCATAGACTTAAGTCACATAGACCTAGCTGAGTAGTGCAATTCCATCACATACTGACTGTGAGATTTCAAACAAACTACTTTAAGTCATATGAATCTTGTTTTCTTATTGATCAAATGGGAATAACACCTGCCTCACTGCATTGTCATAAGGAGTAAATGTAAAGTGTTTGACACAGGCCGAATACACAGCAGGCATTGAAGTTAGGTTCCCTTCCCTTGAGTCAGTTGCTGTAATTCACACATATAGGTGCTAACAGAGTAGGGACTACAATAGGTCCTCTGACTCTAAACTTTAATATGGCAAAAGGGCTTGCAACCACTTTTCTGTTCTAGTAAACCTAAAGGGATGCAACATATGCTAATCAGTACAATGGCTCACTATGGCAGTGATTCTCAATGTTGAGAGGCCAGTCCTCCTATTCAGGTGGTTGAAAAACAAAACACGGGAAAAAAATATTTCACTTTAAAAACAAATGCCAAATTTCTTAAAATCTGGTGGATGGTGTTTTTCTCAAATTAAAATTATATAACTACTTACTTTTTTTCCATAAATAAGCATAGAGTTCAATAAACAAAAGCCTGTAATTAACAGAGCCCAGCAGAAAACTCCCTAGCACATGTATCAAAATGGAATAGATTTTATGAAGTATTCATAATCTGGGCACTTCTGTTAGAACACTTTTGATCGGAGTAAGCTCTTCTGCTAGCTATATGGTTTTTTAATTCATGAGAAACTTATCAAAAACTTTTAACAAAGGTATTTTCCAAATCTTTAAGTGTATATTTATTAGAAGCTAAACAGCACACAAGAAATTCCTGCCTTGGACTATATTTCGCTTTGATTTAATGGAATAAATCTCTTTCCCTCATGCCCATCAGAAATGATATTAACACACAACTTCAGGTTGCCTTTGTCAGCCATTGTTAGGATAAATAAGGCACCAGAGGACTCAAATCACTCTTTTGAGGTGCTGGTTCAAAAGCCTTTTGTCCCCATTTCCTTAGAGTCTATGATATCCTTAAAGTCAGTATAGTTCTCCATCTGGTTGTGTCAACATATGGAAATTTATCTTTTTAAATAAATATTTCCAGCATAAACAAATATGAAGAACTACCTAAAGTTTAAACCACCCTAAAGTTAAAAAATAAAAAGTGGGAAGCAAGGGGGAAAGTCCACCCAACAAAGACCTAACTTAGCTATACAGCACATTCACTCTGCATTCCTTATCTGTGTCTTAAAGAGAGCAACACTAATTGTAAAAAAACAAACCTAAGGAAGTTAAGCCGTTCTTGGACTTCTTGAACGTGACTATATCTACTTCCCAGCCTCACAGTTTGTGGGTCATAGTCTTCATGGTCTGCAAATTGAGAAAAATCATGCATTATACACACAGATACCCACATCACTGCTGACTTCAATCAAAGAAATTAAGTTAGTTAAAAAGTCATATTAATCCTTTATCATTAAAAGGCAACCTAAAATATGTTATTCTACATGGCCAGCTTACACCATTGTCACCATCACCATGTTAATGTCTAGAACATGTCAGAGTTCCCTTCAGCATTACTGATATTTCCATAACAGATCTTAGACCTTATGGTATGTATACCCTACTGTGAAAGAATTCCAATTATACGATCCCCTTTGGAAACAGTACAGGTAATCAAAGACTTCAAAAACATTGAGGTTTATTCTCTGAACAATCTTGACATGTTGTAAAGATGGGACATTTATAACACTTGAAAACATTTGTTTTTGATGTTTTGGTGAAGAAAGAAGCCCCACGTATTATGACCAACTGTTTTCTATTCTATGTATATTAGCACCTGCCAACAGTCCTAAATACATAGTCTACTTTCATGAAAATAAATTTCATCAGGGTTTAGGACTTGAAGCACTGCTATTTCTCAACAGGTTTTCTTAAGAAACTAGATAGAAAATCAAGTTTAAAAAAAAGAATTACCTTATAATCTTTGCCCATATTCACCAATTATTTACATTTTGCTTCATTTGTTTCATTAGTTGCCACATGTATAAATTTATAGTTTTTCTAAACCATTTGAGAGTTGGACACATGTCCCTTTACCCTTAAGTAACAAGGAAACTACACAATACTATTATCTAATCCAGAGCTTAGCAACTGCGCACTACTGACATTTGGGCCAGATGAGCCCTTGTCCTGCAAGACTGTCCTGTGCACTACAGATGTTTAGTAATGTCCCAGGCCTTTACCCAACTAGATTCCAGTAGTATCCTCTTCCCTGCCCCAACCACCAGCCCCAGTTAAGACAACCAGAAATAGCACCAGACATTATCAATATCCACCTCCACTCCCTTGGAGAACTACTGATTTAATTTATGGTCCATATTCAAGTATCATCAATTTCAATTTTTCTCCCAATGTCTTTTTACACCTTTTCCTCCAAGTCCAAGATTAAACACACATTGCACTTAATGGGCATGACTTTTTATTCCTCTTTAATCTGGAGAATTTATCATCCTTTGTGTTTCCTGACTTTTCTGAACTAGAAACCAGTTTTGCTCAATGTCACTCAATGTGGGCTTCTATGGTGCTTCCACGTGGTAAGATTCACGCTATGCATTTTGGCAAACAATAACACAGTTGTGACACTATGTCCTCCTCAGTATATCATTTTCAGGAGGCACATCTTGTCACTCCTGAATGCCTTGGCAATAGGCATAATGCTAACTTTATGTGGTCAAGGTGGTGTCCACCAGGTTTTGCAACTGAAAAGTTACTATTTTTCTTTTTAATTAATAATTTGTGGGGAAATACTTTGAGACTATGTAAATATCTTGCTTATCAAACCTTTATTCCCTAGTTTTAACAACCAACCAACCCTCCTTTTTTATTTATGTGCCAACACTTTATCAAGAACTGGCGCCCCAGACAAAGAGAACTTTGGAAATATTCAATGACAGCCAAACAATAAACAATAAATAAGAAGACCCCCCTCTATGCTAAATAGGAATGAAGAGGCCCTCTCACTACAGGGAAGCTTCCAGGCTGTCAAAACAAAAAACCCAACATGACTGGTAGTTTTCAGTGTAAACATCAATTCAAAACAGAAACCTAAATTTGTTAGCAGTTAAATGAGGATTATCCATTTTTATTCATGTTGTCTAGGTGACAGATATCCCACTGGAAACCGGAGGAATTAGATGACACTAAATTACCTCAGGTGTCTATCAAAATGGGTAGGAAGAGATAGTGAATCATGGGTGACACTAACACAAATTGGTTCTTGTCAGTATAAACAAGAAGTTTCCTAGGGTCTATTTCAGAACTCATTATAAAAAAGGAGGTTCGCTTAAAAAAAAGATCTTCACTGAGGACATCATTAAAATACCATAAAATCCACCCATTTAGAGCATACAATTTTTTTAACCAGAGTTGTGTAACTGCTACCACAATATGTCTACATTTTTCATCACTTCAAAAAGAAACCTTGTACAAATCATTCCCCATTCTCACCTGCCTCTAGCCCTTAAGTTTATTCAAGACATTTCATATAAATGGAATCATGGCCTTTTCTGAGTGGCTTTTCTCCCACTTAGCATGTTTTCAAGATTCATTCATATTGTAGCACCTATCATTCTTTTTATGCTAAATAGTATCTCATTGTATGGGTATACATTTTATTTATTCAATTAATAGATATTTGAGTTATTTCCATTTTTTGGCTATTATGAACATTCATGTACAAGTTTTATGCATGGCATTATGTTTCTATTTCACTTGGGTATGTAACTGGGAATGAGTCATATCGTAAATTCTATATTTAACATTCTGCAAAGTGGCTGCACCACTTTACAATCCCACAAAGATGTATGAAGGCTCCAATTCCTCCAAATTCTCACCACCGCTTGCTGTTCTCTTGTCATCCTAATAGGTGTGAAGCAGTGTATCTCACTGTAGTTTTGATTTGCATTTCCTTAATAATTAATGACAGTGAGCATCCTTTCAAGTGCTTTTTGGACATCTGTACACCATTCTGGAGGAATTTCTATTCAAATCTGTCGTGGGAGTTCTTTGTATATTCTGGATACAAGCCTCTCAACAGATATATAATGTGCAAATATTTTCTCCCATTCTTGTGTTGTCTCTTCACTTTCTTGATGGCATCATTTGTAGCAAACACATTTTAAATTTCGATATATTCCCACTTCCCCACTTTTATGGCCTGACTACATTACTTTCCCTAACCCAAGGTCATAAAGATTTATTCCTGTTTTCTACTTTTATACTTTTAGCTGTTACATTAAGGTCCAGGATCCATTTTGAGTTAATTTTTTTACATACAGTGTGAGGTAGCCGACCCAATTGCATTCCTTTAGATGTGGATATCCAGTTGTTCCAATAACAGTTGTGGAAAAGACCATTCATTTCCCACTGTATGTACTTGGCACCCTTGTAAAAATCAACTAATCATAAATGTAAGCATTTATTTATGGACTATCAGTTATATTCCATTAATATTGTACATCTATTTTTATACCAGGACCACACTGTCTTGATTACTGCTGCTTTGTAGTAAGTTTTGAAATGAAGAAGTATATGTCTGTCAACTTTGGTTTTCATCAAGATTGTTTTGGCTACTTGAGTCCTTTTTATTTCTACATCAGGTTTCTCAATTTCTGCAGGAAAAAAAAGATTGGGATTTTTATAGAATTGTGTTCAATCTGCGGATCAACTGGAGGAGTACTGTCACCTTAGCAATATTAAGTCTTCCACTCCATGGAGAACACAGAATGTCTTTGCATTTATTTAGACCTTTAATTTCTTTCAACAATATTTTGTAGTTTTCAATATACAAGTTTTGTGCTTCTTTTGTTCAATTCATTCCTAAGTACTTTATGCTTTTGGATGCTACTGTAAATGGAACTGTTTTCTTAACTTTATTTTTAGGTTGTTCATTGCTGGTATATAGAAATACAATTTATTTTTGTCTGTTAATTTTGTTTCCTGCAATTTAGCAGACATCATTCTTTATAATAGCTTTTTAGTGGATTCCTTAGGATTTTCTGAATACAAGATGGTGTTATCTGTGAATACAGTTTTAATTCTTCCTTTCCAATCTTGATGTCTTTTGTACTTCTGTTTCTTGCCTAGTTACCCTGGCTAGAACCTCAGGTAGAATGTTAAATAGAAATGGCTACAGTGAACAAACATCCTTGTCTCTTTCCTGATCCTAGGGGGAAGGCAATCGAACTGGTATTAAGTAGTATGACATTAGCTGTGGGTTTTTCAAGATGCCCTTGTTCAGGTTGAGGAAGTTCCCTTCTATTCCTAGTTTCTTCAGCATTTATATATTCAAAAGGCTTTGGATTTTGAGAAATGCTTTTTCTTCATCTATTGAGATGATCACAGTTTTGGTACTTTCTACTATTGTTGAGTGGAATGCTCTATAGATGTCTGTTAGGCCTAGTTGGTTTATAGCGTTCAAGTTTTCCAGTTCTTTTTTTTCCGGCAGATTTTAATCACTGTCTGATGTCACTTGCTTTTAGCCTAATTACTACTTCCATTAGGATTTTTGGTAAGACAAGTTTGATAGCAATGAATTCTCTCAGTTTTTTTTTTTATCTGAGAACATCTTTATTTCTCCTTCATTTCTGAAAAATAGTTTTGCTAAATGCAAGAATCTTGGTTGTCAGGTCTATCTCCCAACCATAGCACTTTGAGTATGTTGTCCTATTGCCTTCTGGCCTCCGGCATTTTTGATGAGAAGTCAGCTGTTAATTTTTACTGTGGTTTCCTTGTGCATGAGGAGTCACTTTCTCTTACTACCTTTAAGATTTTCTCCTCAGCTAAGACGTGTCCAAGTCTCGGTCTCTCTGCATTTATCCCACTTAGAATTCTTTAAACTTCTTGGACATATATGTTGGTGCACTTAATGGTGCCCCATATTTCCCTGAGAACCTATTCATTTTTCTTCCTTCTTTCTTCTGTTCTTCAGCTTGTATATCTCTACTGATTTGAGTTCACTGATTCTTCAGCCAGCTCAAAATGACTATTGAACCCATCTAGTGAATTGTTTTTAGTTATTATACTTTTCAAGTGCAGAATTTCTAAGTGGTTCTTTTTATCAAAAAATAATTTCACTCTGATATTTTCTATTTAAATTAGACATTGTAATCATACTTTAATTCTTTAGACATGGTTTCCTTCAGTTCTGAGTGTATTTGTCATTCAAGCTTTTGCTTTCTTTGCTTGCAAAGTCCACCATCTGGACCCCTTCAAAGGCAATTTGTCCGTCTACAGGTCATATATGTTTGCATGTCTCAATTTTGTCAAACTCTGGACATTTTAGGTATATTCCAGCAACTTGGATACTGATTCTGTTCCCCACTCCCGGCAGATGCTATCTGTTTGGTTGTTTAGTTAGACTGGGCTAACTCTTAAGTATATTTCCCCCACAGTGTACAGCCTCTGATAGCTCTACTCAGATTTTCCCCCCTTAATTTTGTCTTTTAACCTGGCTGCCTAGGGGTTGCCTCCTGGTCAGTATAAGCCCCTTATTGGTCAAAGGTTGTGCTTAAGCTTCCTTGAGTACACTTTCACACCCTTTACCACTAGATGTGTATATGGCTTGAAGGCTGCTATCACAGTTCAAAGAGTTTGTGTTTTTGTCCTATGTTCAGTCCAGGACTAGTAACTTGGATATTCCCTTTTCAATCACTCCAGTGAGGATGCAGTCTTGTGTATGCACATAGTCTTCCAGACTGCCAGGGATACATGCAATTTTTAAACCTGGACTCCTGGGAGTTGTCCCTGGGTCAGGGTAGCTTCTGTTTGGTCAGAAGCTGTATGTTAAAGTCCCCTATGCCAGTGAGGCTTTCATTCTTTGTTGATGGGTACATGTGCAGGTTGGGGAATGTTATTATCTTGCCCCATATCCTGCTCTGATTGCTTGTGAGTGGGGGCAGCCTAAGGCATACACACAGCATTCCTGATCCCCAGGACTGACTGTGATCACAGGAGGACTTGTCCTGGCTATCTCTTTATCCAGATCTATTAAACTTCTAGTTGCTCATCTGTTTAGCTTGTTGATACCAGTACAAGGGAGCCACAAGTACCCTCTCTCTCTTAATTGTTCTTCACCAAAATCTCCATTTTTTTAAAAACATAACATCCTTAGGTATGGCATGTTCTGATAAAAGTAAACCTAGTCCCTTTAAGTATGACTACTGAGCACTGTATCCTCACAGCTTCTCTATCCCTCTGGGAAGAACGTTAGTGCCCACTGTACAGGAGCTAGAGGTAGGACAGTGTCCAGCTTCTCCCAGAGTGATATCCCTGCCTTATAAACAAGTACTGGTGGTTTAGGGGAGGTAGAAGCCCCCTATATTCTCAGATTGCACCCTTGACATAGAACTTCCACACTATAAGCAAGCAAGGGTGGAGGTAATCAAGGCCCAGTATTTTCAGCCTGTCACGCCTGGAGTAAAGCTTCTGCCCCAAGACTAATGAGTGGGGTATGGGAGTCTCAGATCCCTTGGCCATGACTGCCTGGAATAGAGCTTCCTCAACAGAAGACTGAAGAAGGTAGGAAATGCTGGTAGCCTGCTTGTTCTGTGGTGAAACTGTAGCCCCAGACTGGCAGCTATGGGGAGAGAGAACCCCTGCTTCTTAGTCACACCTACCCAGAGTTGTTTCCACGTGACAAAACTGGAGCTAAACACAGGGAGAAGGGAGCAAGTTGTGGCTCAAATGCTACAGACCCTTGCTGGTTTTTTTCCCCTGAGATTTTTTTTGACATAGAATCTTACTCTATCACTCGGGCTGGAGTGCAGTGGTCTCACCCAGCAACCTCAAACTCCTGGGCTTAAGCGATTCTCCTGCCTCAGCCTCTTGAGCAGCTGGAATTACAGGTAAGCGCCCCTATGCCAGGCTAACTTTTCTATTTTTCATAGAGACGGGGTATCACTCTTGCTCAGGCTGGTCTTCAACTCCTAAGCTCAAGTGATCCTACCGCCTTGGCATCCCAGGCATGAGCCATGCCCGGCCTTCCCCTGAGATTTAATATTTAGGTCATTAAATATGAAATGTATGATTTCAAATCAAAAGTGTAGCTTATTATCTCAAACAAGAAGTAGTACAAAGTATGCACCTAAACTATTGACACAGCTCTGCCATCTTAACGGTAGCTTGTTTATGCCAGCAATGAAGAAGCTTGGAGAACCAGTGGCGATGAAATCACGAAAGGTGTTTTCCACAGCTTGTTGAGAATCGAGTATTTTTCCTTACAAGAAGTGGTCCAAACCCTGGAAGAAGTGGTAGTCAGTTGGCGCAACGTCTGGTGAATATGGTGGATAACAGTTTCCAAGTCTAGCTTCTGTAGTTTGAGCAGCCTTGGTTGTGTGACGCATGGTTGAGCACTGCAAGAGGATTGGCCTGTCTCTATTGACCAATCTCGGCTGCTTCATGGCAAGCATCCTCATCATTTCATCCAATTGGTTGCAGCAGACATCCGCTGTAATCGAATGACTAGGTTTCATGAAGCTGTAGTGGACTGATACCAGCGCTGGACCAGACACCATTAGCTTTTATTCATGAATATTCGGTTTTGGCCTGTGTTCTGGCACTTCATCTTTATCCAACCATTGTGCCCAATGCTTGTGACTGTCAAACAGAATATATTTTTCATCACACATAACAATACGGTGTAGAACTGGTTCGCCTTCATATCATGACAGCAAAGAAAGGCAAGCTTCAAGATGATTTCCCTTGTGACGCTCGTTTAATTCATTCGGAACCCATCTATCCAACTTCTTTATCTTACCGATTTGTTTCAAACAGTTTAGTATTATTCAAATAGTAATGTCAAACCTTACTGCTAATTCACATGTAGGTTGAGATGGATTTGCTTCCACTACAGCTTTCAGCTCATCATTACCCATCTTGGTCTCAGGTGGCACACGTGGCTGACATTCAAGATTAAAATCACCAGAACGGAACTTCTCAAACCACTGACACACTGTGCATTCATTAGCCACATCCTTCCCAAACAACTTCTTTGGCATTTCTGAGTTGTCTGTGATGCACTGGTTCCACAATGGAATTCATATTTGAAAATAACACCAATTTTTGACTTATCCATAGTTTCACAAAAATTGCTCTAATCACTTCTCAGCTTTTTCGCTAAGATCGAATGTAGTAAAAATTGCTCTAAAAAAATGTGAGAGATATTCACAAGCTGAAACGCACATTTGAAAGACTGAGGATGTACCTTCACAATAAATATGAAACAAGAAGTGTCAAAGTAAAATGTCAGAGATATCAACTGTCAAACTTAGTATTTCAGGAAATTGGACGTTTCATACTTACTTTTCTCTAATAAGTGTTTCCTCATTTGCTATACCCACTTAAGAAAATTTCTAGACACTTTAAATGATTATTTTCTGTATTTTTCTCCAGTTAAATGGTTGTTTTATTAAGATCTGGTGGGCATTTTACTGCATCATTCCAGAAGTTAAATCCCTCATTCCTTGGTTTATTTTCATCATATGACCTACATTTGTTAGTTGGTGTTTTCCTTTTTATCAGTATATCCATATTTTATTCAGCGAACCTACTATTTTCATCATTTGACTCAGTTATGGCCAGTGACAGCCAACTCCTGTATCCTTCTGACATGTCAATGTACTTCTATGAGAACTTTCTTATTTTCTGGAATGAGATATTCAAGGATCATCATCTACTTTCCCTGCTTCAGGCTTGGAAACAGCTATTTCTCCAGAGAGGTATAAACAATTTATAAAATAGATAATAGTAGCTTAATTTTTTTTTTTTAAATTACAGAGAACCCACAGAGACTTAATAGTACTTCATGGCTTATGTATAGGTTGAGTCAGAACTACTGAGAGAGTCTAGGCCAGGATCTGCATTCTAACAAAGCTCTGTTGGTGAATGACACTCACGAAGAAATCTTTGTGGAAAATATTCCTAAAAACTGTCAGCGCTGGTTGGAAGAGACTGGGGAGAAGTAATGGAAAGTAGCAGTCCTTAGAAAACAGAATGCAAAAATGTGACCTACAATAAAGATAAGGTATCCAACTCCATCCACAAACAAGGAGGAAATAATAAACTTTCAGTAAGTATTCAAAGTCACTACAGTGACTGGCCTATCAATGAGGTAAAACCTGAGTGAAAACTGAAAGGTGGTTTATACTTTGCTGCATGCATTTGAAAAACTTTTAAAGAATGATTTGATAAGTACCAATGCATGAAGACACACTGAGAACATAAATAAATACTAGAGATAATTTCAATAAGTTTATTCCTTTATCTAAATAACATTTGCAAGAGGTAGAATTAGCTAACCATGCTACTGAAGACACGATTTTTTCCCTCAAAGCTAAAGATGCTAGTAAAGATGAAATATGGACAGGACAAATAATACTGATAAAATGGTTGTAAGAAATTGAGAATATCAGTGAACTGTGCAAACCTGATGTTGTCTAAATGAATATTTCTCATATTTAATGGGATTCATGCAACATTTTTATTATAGAGAGGTAAAAACTATAATTTACTTTAGAACTGCAAATTCAGAAATAATGGTGGATTATGTTACCACAGAAGTGATTTAATGTTGTGAAAAGTTTATTTTAATAGAATTTTAGTAACTTTAAAAATTACTTTTACCCCCCATATTTTAGTATCTACAAACTGATCAGTACCAAAAGAGTAGTGTAATAAATTAGAGGAGGAAAAGGTATCAAGGTCAGGAGAAACGGAGGGTACAATGTTGATGAGGGAAATACCAATAGCAAAAAAATCAAGGGTTTACTATGTGCCAGGCATTGTTCTAGAATAACTCGCCCAAGGTCCTAACAGCTAATCTCTTAGTTTGTGGATATATCAGACAATATAAGCAGGAGAATTGAAGAATGTAAACATTCTTGTGACCAGGAAACGGAGATGAGGCAGTAACTCATGTAGAATTTGACTAATAAGGAACAGAAAGCTCTAGTGAGGCTGAACTGCACATGCACCATCTCCTAAGCACCCTGAGAGTAGAGTTCCCAACCACTGAAATTAAACACCACATGCAAATGAGGTAAATGAAAATTAGCACTGCAGCACATATGATTTGTATGGCTCCACTTTGGGGAAAGGCCTGCACTGGCAACTATGAGGACTTTGTACCGCCAGGAAGAGATGACATCAAAACAAAAACTCTAATTTATGTTAAACTGAACTGAAATGCTTGGGTATACTGGATACAAACCTCTTATTTCTCTCATTGCTTTTGGTTGCCTCTGATAAAGAACATAAATCATATAGTTGCATGCCTATGTTGCCTTGACTGTTCTATCAGGCTGCTTAAAAGGAACCTGGTACTGAAATGATAAAAGATCACTATCTGATGCTTAGACTGCTTGTTTAACTCTACAATTCTATTGCCTAGAAGGGCTCAGCTGGCCCAAAATCAGCAGGGGTGTATCTGCTTAATTTTTATCTGAATTTTATAAGCGTTAAGCAAAAAACCTAGTAATTTATAAGCATCCTAATTTTTAATATACACTGTTAGTTTCTGCAGATCCTACTATAACATGTTAAATGAGTGATATGTTAAGTAACTACACGTTCAGTTCTATCTCTAACACTGGTAATATAAAGTTTTCTTATTTATGGCTCTGGGAACAAACTTGAGCCTACAAGGCATCTATGTTTTTTCGGGGAGAGTGGGGCTATGAATTTGGCATAAGACAGAGGAGGAATATGTACTAAGAAGTCAGCTATACTCTAGCACACAGACTCTGACACAACTCTCAGAGGGCAAAAGAGCACTGAATATAGCAGGCACTTAAAATTGGTCTGTTGAACTCCCAGGAAACTTGACCCCAACACGTTCAAACAGTTTCACACCCTGAAAGTCAATGTAAACATTTGGATTATAGCCTCCTGTCTTTACTCTTGTGATTTTTTTAATTCATAACATCAGAAGCACTTAGAATTACAAAAGAACCATAATATATGCAAGAACAGATTTAGACGAAACAAGTTTTCCCGAAAAGCTAAAGGTGGTGGTAAAGGAAATAAAGGTTGAAAATGAGTCAAGTACATACCTAAGACGACAACAACCAATTGTAGTACAGGCAGGCAGGGAAGAAAAAGAAATCTATTTAACAAGGAAGAGTATGGAAGGCAAGCACTTAGTGAAGAGCCTTGAAATGCTGGCCTGGATTTTAGGTTGTAAAAGATTTGGGAGTAAAAGTGGATCATAAGCCCATAAAGGAACACAATTTATAAAACAACCAATTACCTTGTATCTTTTAAAATAAATTTGTCATTTCTAAGGTAACTAATAGAAAAAAACAAAAAAACAAAAAAAACACCATTGTTATTTCCCACAGTCCATTTGAACTTACCATACATACCTCTAGCATACAGTCTCATGCTCTCCATGTAAGTTGCAAGGTTTTCTGCTACCAAAGTAACTAGGGCATGATTGTGCTGAAGTTGATTGATTAAGTCATGGCGATAAAATACATGGGGACTTCGCTGAGTTTGACTGAAACGAGAAGAACTTAACAATATAATTAGGCAATTAAACTCTGTTGTAATCAAAAGAGTCTATACTAATCTAAATTCCTAGCTACTAATTTTAAAATTTAAAAATTTTACTTCTGTCTATTTATTTCCTTTAATGACTATATCAACCAACTTAAAAGAAAATAATTGCTAAAAAATAAGACATTTGTTCCGCTATTCTTATTATACATGAAAAGCATGCATGAGTATTCTTCAACTTCACCACATGGGAGTCTACTTCAATAACTAATTTCTATTCTTATACTCTAGTATTCCAAAGGACTTGTAATTAAGTAAATAATTATTTCTGTAACTATAAAATAGAAATATTCCTTGCAAGACTAGCATCACAAAATTTATGCTATAATTGTAGTGAGGAATTTAACCAAAGAAAATGCTTTTAGTAAAATTTTATTTATTAGCAATTCAAGGAACATTCTGGGATACTTGCTTATAGCCAAGTTTGCCCATAGCTGTCACCAGAAAGACATCTAGTTCCTTTCCACTCTTGTTTTGCAACCTTCATTGTTTCAATCTACTTTCACAGCCATTACTACTATTCTAGTGTCACTGTTCCTTAGGAGACATGTGAACTACTATGTCTATCTCCAACAGACAGACGCATTTGAGACAGGCCAAAAGGCATATGTACAGTAGGCCAAACATACTCAAAATAAAGCCTTGAAATAAATATTACTGTTAAGACATATGCCTAGATTTTATCCAGTTTATAGTTTTTCCAATTTCATATTATTTTTTCCAGTCTTGGGAGTTAAAAAAATGAGACAAAGTTCAACTGATAAAATAAAAACATATATATGACCTTTTCTACTTCTGTCTTAAGGCATAATCATAGTAATCTAGAGCTATTAAGGATATTGGCAATTACTGAATTTTATACATAAGGAAAATATAATTCTTTTAACAAGATTAAATTAATAGTTTGATACAAGGTTTATACCTAGGAATCCTGACTCCACTGTGAACAATATTCTTTCTACTATACCTTGCTCTCTTTCTCTCCACATAAATTTTTCTTTTCCTGTTATCAGTTCCAACTCTATTACCAGAAAATACAAATTATTTCAGTAACCAGAATTTGGCATCTAAGATAACATATTTAAAGATAGCTATTAAAAATAAATTTAGCTAAAATTTAAAAAATATTTAAACTCTATCATCTAAAATATTTAAACTCTATCATCTTGTCATCTTTCATCATTTAAATGTCCTTGCAATCTAATCTTTAAAATTAACTTTAAGAATTAATTATTAAAAAAGAGGAACATTTTGAAAACTATTCTATAGTATGTTTCAAAGTTAGTAAGGCAAGAAGGATAAGATTGAATAATGAGATTAATTTCCTGGCATACCTGCTGGAAATATAATTATATAATATATAAAAATTCCAAACCAAGAACCCAAAGGTAATATTATCATCTTGATTTCATACATATTACTTAATTGTGGCTTACTTTCTTATCAGTAAAACAAAGGAGGTATATATAATAGATTCTTTTTTTTTTTTTCCCAAACAAACCCTTCCTAGTCATCTTCTCACCCCACTAATTTTTGGGCTTTAAAGTTTGCTTTTACTAATAATTGACATGCTGGGTTTTTTTTTTTCTTTTCAATAAAATACATAAATAAAAATGTTGAAATTTTCTATGTCTTACCTCAAATTTTGAGGTGCTTCACCAAACAAACTACAAATTTCTCTAATTTGTTTCAGTGCGGGAATAACCCATTTGTCATTTGTGCGGAGTTCTTCTATAAAGCGATCTATCCACTGGATCTTTTGTGTGTCACGGTCCTTAAACAAACCATTTCATTGTTTTATATAGATTGATACTTAGGAGAATTCTACCTTCAAATTATTTTGAAAATTATAAAAGCTTTCTTTTAAGATTAGCATCACAAACATTATGCTGTAATTATAATAAGGAGTTTCATTTTTTTAAAAAAAAGCTTTAAATACATTCACATTTACTACCGGAAGTCCAAAAAACTAAGCACTACAATAAAAGCTCAGTATTACATGGACTCAAATATATCTATACAAAACCATAGATCCTATGTATTAGGCACAGTGACATAAAGTTTGATTTTAAAAGTTTGCCAAAAGGTAGGTATTTTTATCCAATGTTTTGAGAGATTCCACCATATCATAAAAGCTATAATTAGCATGTAACACCCCAGTTGTTACACTGAAAATTTATATTATACCAAGAAAATAATGGTATAGCCACTAAGTTAGTCTAAAAACAATTACCAAAATCAAACTAAAGACATATCCACATACATACAAGGAGAGAAAAGGGATAGAGACAGGCACAAGCAGTTAAAAATTAACAATGTTATAAACTCAAAAATTATTTCAATATGTAATTCCTTCCCAAGTCAACAGCAATCAGAAGTGCAGGTTTGTGTACCTAACAATTGTGTAAGTTTGGATTATATTACTTTTGCATGTGTATATAAGGAAAGGAAAACAAACTTGTGTGTTTTTTTAACACCTAATGTTTGGGGTTATTTTTGTAATACATAAATATTCCTTTTTTGGTAACAAAATTATGATCATACTCTAAGTGTTACGCATTAAACATTTTTTACAACCGTAAAAGTCTTTCTGAATCTATTGACCATTTTTAACGGCTGCACAATACAAAACTATTAGTAATCATTCAGGAGGCTTCCAAGAGTTCATGCCTATAGACACCAATGACATCCTTGGATGTGCCTCTCTTTATGTCCTTTTCCAATCACTTCTAAGAAATTTCTAGAAGTAGAATTACTGGGTTTAATAGTGTGTACATTTTTAAGGCCACAAAAACATTTGTACATGATCAAATGTATCATGCACTTGAAAGCAGGTTTTTGTTTTGTTTCGTTTTTTTGGCAAGTGAAGAAGACAAGGTGGGAGTTGGAGAACGACTTTAAAAATTTTTTTTTCCAAACAACAAATAAAAGTTAAAGTTGAAAAAGGTAACACTCTACTTAAGTCAGTGAAATCCAGTAACTACTTATGAATTAATGTGCCAGGCACTGATACTAATAGTTAATTAAACAAGAAACTACCAGTTAAATCCTTGCTAGCAAATGTACTACTTTAATTCAAGATTCCTCATAAGGCCTCTAGGTTTAATGAAATAATTTAAACCCAAGGCCCTTATTACTATTTAATAAGCTAAATACTTAAGGAACTGTCACAAGCAAGCATAGTAAAACTAATTAGTATCTGCATTAGATGCACCTACTTGAGCTTCTTTTCCTAGCTCTTATCTTAAGAGTTCATCAGCGTAGCAAATACAGGGCTCCCCAAAAGTCACCATACATAGGAAAAATGGAAAATTATAGCTAAATATATTATTTTTATATTATTTACAAAATATTTTATAAAATTTTTCCTTTGTATGGAGACTTTTGGGACACCCTGTAGTTTTATTAACATGTTGAGAAATTATTCAGCAATGGTCATTTCTATCACGTGTAAAAAATATGCATGCTGTAAGTTAAAATGCAGGGAAGTAGTTGTATGATTTGCTCATTGTGAAGGCCTTACATGTTTTAGTAATTAGGAAATTCTATTAATTTTTATTAACTTCTCTGTGAGCAAAGAAAACCTAATTATTCTTACCTCTAAAGTCCCTAAATTAGCTTTAATATTTTATTATCTATTTGCAATTGGTATTTCAGAACCATACATTTGAAAACAATACCACTATATAACCTGTTTTTGTTTAAACTGTCTTTCTCCCAAGGAGACTAAAATGCTTTTCAGAGGATTCACAAAACCTTGATAGAGAGACCTAAGTAAAAAGGAAGGCAGACTTACATGAACGAACCCAGTCAATTCTTGAAGATCATTTAAAAAATAAACTGGGAGCTACCCTGCAACTGAGTCATTCTAGCAGTGAAAGAGAATGGTCACAAAAAGTGAGCAAAGCAACACATCCTTACCTGGGAACAACTATAATCTAGAATTTTTATGTGGGCACTGAGAGCCAGGTCCATGATATCTACAGGTACATCATCACTGTGGGCCAGATTCCACAAAAGGTTCAATACTTTGTGTGCCATCACACCATCTTTATCGTCTTCTGCAAGACGACGTATCAGCTCAAGTAGCTTTTCACGCTGCTTTTTACTTGCATTTGTCCAACTGGCCTAGAAGAAAAAAAAATAAATGACATGAAAACAACATATATTTGGTCATTGCTTCTTAAGTGACACCAAGTTAACTATATTCAATTCATCAGAAAAACAGCATAGGCGAGCACAGAATTATTCAAGTGACATCTGAAAAATAACTCCAGGAGAAAAGAAAAACTATTTACAGTTAAATAGCTTAGACCAGGGTTTCCCAATCTCAGTATTACTGATATTTTGGGCTGGAAACTTCTTTGTTGGCTGTCCAGTGCATTACAGGATATTCAGCCACATCCCTGGCCTCTACGTAGGAAAAGCCAGTAGCAACCCCTCCCTCCAGTTGTGACAACTGAAAATGTCTCCAGACATTGCCAAATATCTCTGTGGGACAGAATCATTTCTCATTTATATGCCTTAGATTCAGTCTGTTACTTGTGACTTAAGCTGATTACACAGCAATGTACATTATACATTTTAAAACAAAATGGAGTCTGTGACAACATCTGTTATTAACCAAGAAAAATAAAAATAATCTCTAACTTAAATAGTAATGACACAATGTTATTTTGATTTAGAAGAAAGAAAGAATACTCACTTAAAAACTCTAAAATAAATTTAAAGAAAAACAACCAAACCTCTAAAAATGGTATTTTAGTACAACATGCTTATCACAACTTGGGGAGTGTTACTGGTGGCATTTAGTGGGTAGATGATGGGGATACCGTTAAAACAGTATGGGAAAAACTTAATGTATAAAGTTTCTGCTATGGTTTGAATGTACCATCCAAAACTCATGTTGAAATTTAACTGCCATGTGACAGTATTAAGAGGCAATTAGGTCATGAGGGTTTTGCCCTCATGGTCTTTATAAATTACCCAGTCTATGGTGTTCTATTATAGCAGCAGAAAATGGACTAAGACAGTTGTTAATCAACGTTTACTGGAAAATATGCTGAAATGAACCTCATGTCAAACGGGAAGAATGATTAGACAAGATCCTTTCAATGGAATTATTACACAGACATTTACAATGATAAATATGGTATGTCTTTGAAGACTTGAATGCATGGTTCTAATTAATCCTAGCCTGTTCAAAACAGCAAAGGGAATATGAAAACTATTAATACTATAAGACTGAAATATTAGATTACATTACAATTAAGAACATCTGGCTAACATTACAGGATGAGAGACAACTAGGTATTCCTCAAGGAGAACTAATCACCACGTATGTGTACTCTATTAAAGGAAAAAGAAAATCAAACTTCTGTATGAAACTGTTGATATACACCAAGGCAACAGTTTCTTCAACATATTGGAAGGAAAGAAAAAGGATAGAGAGAGAAACTAGTTTCAAAGAGACTTATAAGACATATGCAACCAATTACAATGTATAGAACATCCCAGGATCCTGATTTAAACACACCTCTAAAATAAAGTATGATCAGAGACAACTGGAAGTTTTAACACTATTCGATGATATTAAGGAATTATTAACTTTTTAGGTAGACAATGGTATTGTGAACTTTCTCATGTACTCATCTTTTAGAGATTCAGACTAAATTAATTGTATATGAAAAGGAGAAATCAAGAACATATGTTCATCCAAAGCAACCATAAAGTAAGTAAAACAGATAACCACAAACTGGGAGAAATTATTTGTAACTCCTGAACTGATGAGGACTAACACATTCAAATATGTCAAAAACTCCTACAAATTAGTATGAAAAAAATACAAATAATGCCATAGGGGGAGAAAAATAGGCAAAAAACTTGAACAGCCATTCACAAAAAAACAAATAGCTCAAAAATATATGAAAAGATGTTAAATCTCATTATCAATCAAGGATATTAAAAACTAGGTCAGGCACTGTGGCTCACACCTATAATCCCAGCACTGTGGGAGACTGAGGTGGGAGGATCGCTTAAGGCCAGGAGTTCGAGGCTACAGTGAGCTATGACTGAGCCACTGCACTCCACCCTGGGCAACAGAGATCATGTTTCTTAAAAAACAAAAAACTAACACCATGATGAGGTAACAGTTAACACACTATGTAGATTATCAAAAATTAGTAATCCTGACAAAAACAAGTGTTGACAAGGATATGAAACTCTTGATGAGACTGTAAATTGATATAACCACTTCAGAAAACAAAGACTTACTTAGAACTCAAACATTTAAAAACTAGACTCTGGACCAAGTATATAAAGTCAAGTCTAACCAAGAAGGTTGGGATCATTTGGTTGCAATCTGTAAAGAACTACAAAAATACTCAGAATTCATGCTTCCTTTTTTAAAATCATCTTTAGTAGAAACTTTCAAGACACAATTCATAAGAACTGCTAGATTTACCAACACTTCAAAAAAAAAAAAAAAAATAGTGTTTGTTGGGCCAGGCAGGGTGGCTCACACCTATAATCCTAGCACTTTTGGGAGACCGAAGCAGGAGGATCACTTGGGCCCAGGAGGCCTGAGCAACATAGCAACACCCTGTCTCTACAAAAAAATTTAAAAAAGAAAAAAAAATTAGCAGGGCATGGTGGTGTGAGCCTGTAGTCCTAGCTACTTGGGAGGCTGAGGCAGGAGAATTGCTTAAGCCCAGGAGTCTGAGGCTATAGTAAGCTATGATTGTGCCACTGTACTCCAGCCTGAGCAACAGAGTAAGACCATGTCTCAAAAAAAAAAAAAAAAAAAAAAGGCTTGTTACCAAATGACAACTGCTTAATAAACATTTGTTAAGCCAAAGGGGGAAAAACACAAAGGAATTTATTATTATATTTAGACGATCCTGAGGAGGATCCAGGAGATCTAATAATAATTGATCCCTTTCTTTCCTTCTCCTGTCATGGCCATCATTGGTCATGCACCACCATTTCAGAAGTCATCATAAGATTAAAAATGAATGGCAATTAACTTTAGAGTACTCATGATATCTGATTCTATTATTTCCTCAGCTGCCTTTGATGCCCTTTAATGGATTTTAAAAAATACATAGAAGTTTTACTTTTACATGCATAACATGTTTAAAAATAAAATATATAAAAAGCACCAAAGATTCACTCAGTACTTTGTTTCCTCCAAAGTAAATTTTCCATCAGGCTGTGATTTTTCCATAAAGCTTAACTTTACTGTGTTTAAGATTCATCTGAGAAATCTGCTTAAAATACAGACTCCCAGGCTTCATTCACACCTAGAGATTCTGAGTTAGCATGTCCAGGATGGAAGCCGGTAAATGTATTTTTTCCCCTTCTATTGTGAAATACACACCTAGAAAGGTGCACACATATGCCATTATTACAGTACATAATGTAAACACCTGGTAACTATTACCCAGGTCAAAAATACCACATGGTCAGCAGCACCCCAAAAGCCAGCTGGGCCCACTTTTCAAATTTATGTTAATGTGATCAAGGTATATGAATTCCTTTCTTCAACTTTCTATTAGACTCACTCATGTGGTTGAACTGCTATAATTTGCTTTCATCGATTGCTGTGTTCTATTATATGAACATTCCACAATTTATCCATTCTACATGGCAGTTTTTTGCTATTACAAATAATTCTGCCACAGGTGTTGTTGAATGAATGTGTATTTGGGTGCACATAAGCATGAGTTTCTCCCAAGTGTATATTCAGAAGTCAAACTGATGAGTCATGACAACTGTACACTT
Organism: Eulemur rufifrons; assembly: GCF_041146395.1. Lineage (NCBI taxonomy): Eukaryota > Metazoa > Chordata > Mammalia > Primates > Lemuridae > Eulemur > Eulemur rufifrons. The sequence continues at coordinate 109,259,717 of NC_091012.1, forward strand.
TACCAGAAATACCAAACTATTTTCCAAAGTGATCACAGTAACTTACGTTCCCAGGAGTCAGTATAATTGTTATATTTAACAAAAAACCTTGGTGATCTAATGATCTATGTTCTTTTTTTTTTTTTTTTTTTTTGAGACAGAGTCTCTCTCTATTGCCCAGGCTAGAGTGAGTGCCGTGGCGTCAGCCTAGCTCACAGCAACCTCAAACTCCTGAGCTCAAGGGATCCTCCTGTCTCAGCCTCCCAAGTAGCTGGGACTACAGGCATGTGCCACCATGCCCGGCTAATTTTTTCTATATATATTTTTAGCTGTCCATATAATTTCTTTCTATTTTTAGTAGAGATGAGGTCTCGCTCTTGCTCAGGCTGGTCTCGAACTCCTGAGCTCAAACGATCCGCCCAACTCGGCCTCCCAGAGTGCTAGGATTACAGGCGTGAGCCACCGCGCCCGGCCGATCTATGTTCTTAATCCACAAATTTACTCAACCATTTGAGCTTTTACAAACCCAGCCCTAACAACTTAAGAAAGATGCTACGCAATATGGCCTTAAAAAGCATATGATGGCACCAATGCAGATATGACTGCAGGGGCTCTTGGGCTACATTATGAATTACATTTCCACTGAGTCATGTTTTACCTGTGCATATAACCCCAGAATACCAAGGTATTGGTATTCTCTTGCTGTCATCTGTTTATTGGAACCAATCATCCTTCCCTTCAGTCCTAGAGTTTTGCTTAAACCTATAAAAAAAATACAAACTGCCAGGGGAAAGAAATCCAAAGCAATAACACGAGTTTTGGGGGGGAAAAAAAATTTCTTATTTATGAGGGCTATTAGAAAAACAAACAAAGTTCTTAGGCCAGGCGTGGTGGCTCACGCCTGTAATCCTAGCACTCTGGGAGGCTGAGGAGAGAGGATCGCTCGAGGTCAGGAGTTTGAGACCAGCCTGAGCAAGAGTGAGACCCCGTCTCTACTAAAAAATAGAAATTGACTGGACAACTAAAAATATACAGAAAAAATTAGCTGGGCATGGTGGTGCATGCCTATAGTCCCAGCTACTCGGGAGGCTGAGGCAGCAGGATTGCTTGAGCCCAAGAGTTTGAGGTTGCTGTGAGCGAGGCTGATGTCATGGCACTCTAGCCCGGGCAACAGAGTGAGACTCTGTCTCAAAAAAAAAAAAAAAGAAAAAGAAAACAAACCCCACAAAAACTTATTGGAAAAGAAAACAATTGCCAATTCCTTCACACCAGAGATTGTTTAATGAGATTTCTATTTAAGTATTTGTTGACTAAGAACAACTCACAGATCTAATGAATCAACTCTATTTAAAATAAAATGGTAATGCTTTACTTTGTTAACAATTACCTTAAAACAATCAAAAAGATGATCAAGCTGTTCAGGAGAAAAGTCCCACGCTAATTTTGCCAGTAGATCATGTACATTCTTCACAATGGCTTCATGTTTCCCCGCCTATTGAAAAACAAAAACAAGCTCAAAGCACACCAGAAATTTTAATGATAAGCAGTGTATACTGTTTGCTGACAACCATTAATAAAGTATCCTCATCTTTTTCAATTAACTGTGGTAACATAAGAAAATTTCTAACATTATAAAATGCTTTAGAACTTTCATTCAAAACCTGGCAACTCAATTTCTTGATATACACAGCTAATGTGTACTTTGGCAATGCACATGAACATTCATTACAGTTCATTGAATTTAACATGCCAATTTTAATATTGTAAGTAGGAGAAAAATAAGGCACACTAATGATATTGTTTCAAAACTGGAACCATAAGCAATCAAAGGTAAAACTATTTTCTTGGTTTCTGTAGACAAAAAAAAAAACAACCCCCCAAAGCCTTATAACCTAGAACTCAACAATGTTTTCCAGGCAATCCATAAGTAGAAAACTGTCATTAAGATAATCAAAGAAATTATACAGTTTCCAGCTCTGAAACCAAAAAGGTTATTAATCCTTCTGAAAGTTATAAATCCTTTGGAATTATATATTATGTATATATAATTAATCATTACAGGTCTTTATAAATAATCAAGTGATTTAACTTTCCTGACACTGAAGGTTTTTTCTATTAAGTCTATGAAGAAACCAATTATGGATGTCTTATATTCTTTCAATAGACACTGCTTATTATTTTTTTGCTGTTTGCCTCTTATTTAAAACCATCTACAAATTGCCAGCCTTTACCAAATATAGTAGATAATAGAATATTTTTATTTTTAAAATATCACTGGCTATTTCAAAAAGATTACTGGCAGGATTTCTGTAAATATAACAAGCATTTAAATGTACTAAAAGTCAAGTAATATAAGCCTGCCTCCCATTTCATAGCAGCTACTGTATTTCTTCAGTTTTTAGTATCTTTCTTTTAAAAACTAAGTAATCACTCTCTTAAATTCCTTACCTGTGCTGCCCAGATATTATCAAGATCCTGTAAGGTCAGAGCTTTTTCCTTGATGACAAAGCGAAGAATCTTCTCTAGCTTTTCTACATACTGTGGTTGATGCAGACTATCTCGCAAGACTATAGATAAGATATTGTTCTGCTGTATCCATTCCTAAATTTAATTCAAAAACTTGTTTCAAAGCAGAAAAACACAGAAGTTTTCTTATAAAAATACTCAGCTATAAGAAATAACGGTGATACGACATCTCTTTGGTTCTCCTGGAGAGAGTTGGAACCCATTATATTAAGTGAAGTATCCCAAGAATGGAAAAACAAGCATCACGTGTACTCACCAGAAAATTGGTTTCCCTGATCATCACCTAAATACACATCTGGGAACGATACCAATCGGATATCAGACTGAGGTGGGGATGGGGGTATAACTACATGATAAGTGCGATGCGCACTGTCTGGGGAATGGGTACGTTTGGAGCTCTGACTTGGGGGGGATGGGCGGTACATGGGGAACGTATGTAACCTGAACTTTTGTACCCCCATAAGCAGCTGGGGGGGAAAAAAAAAAAAAACCATGAAAAGCGTACGAGATGCAGGTAAAAAAAATATATATATTATTCACATTACTAAATGATATAAGTAGGAATTCAAAAACACATTTACAAAATATACTAATATGATTATGTACTGTTTTAATGGAAAATTATGAGAAAAATCACAATCTCATAGCACTTTAATTTTGCACACACAGAAATGCTCCTGTAAATTATCAATACTGAAATTATTAAAAAGATTCTACACTCCAGCATTTACTCAGGAAATTAATAATCACCATGGTTTTGGGGGGAGGGGTACAGGACCAATTTTAAAATCTCTTGATCCTTTATACCAGTTCTGCCACAGAATTATGTTTTGACCTTGGGTAAAAAGGCACTCTTTATTCTTGCCTTTATTTATTACCCGATTACCAAGTGCTAGCTAGACACTATTACTGCTTATCCATCAGCTCTTTAATCTTCCAAACAATCCTAGTAAAGGATTATCCTATTACAGAAAAGTAAACATGGTCGTAGTTGTTGGAACTGGAATCTGAATCAAGTCTGCATGCTTCCACGGTCTGTTTCTGTAACACTATGTCCGGATGCTTAACTAGCACTTATTTAATATCTATAGCAATAAAGTGCTAGCACATGATACAAAAAGGTAGTAACACACATTGTATGATTTTAAAGTATTCTGCTTGAAAATACAAAGTAGTTAGGCTCAAAATGTGCTAGAGAAGTACACTTCTCTGCTGATAAACAGTTTCTTACGTCTAATATGTTGCAGATATTTTTTGCAAAATACGGTAAAAATACAGCAATGTCAAATTTTGACAGAAGTTTCTAAACAATTAATGCCATTTTCTGTACTATGTAGGACTGGTAACAGTTCAAGAACCAGCACCAGTCCTCAGATCACACTTTGAGTAGTTTCTATGCTGGACTTTCGACAAGGCAGACAGGCACATCACATGGGCAAAACCCGATGTCTGCCACCTGACTCCCTAACCGGGGCCAATGTCTATGCCTTCTCCACATATCTTTTATCACACTCTAATCACTGTCTCTTCTTATTAACCTGAAGACTCCTTAAAGGCAAGGACAGTTCTTCTACAGGTATCTCCCTAGTAGTGTCATATAATCACTCAAAAAATACTGGTTCCATAACTTAAATGGCATGCTTATTCATTTAAAAACTACACTGTATGTGAAATATGTAAGGTTAAAATAGTTTCCTAAAATTTCAATGTCAAAATGATATAAGTGCTTTAAAACTGAAATTCTCAAAATCATGACAAAAACACTAATTTGTATAGATCTTATTGCAGTAATTTTATTTCCCATTTTAAAACCTTGAATTGGCAATGGTCAAACAGGCCACTTCATTCTTTAGGTACCAGACACTATCTGATCCATTCCCCAGATCACCTCTATCTATTCCATTTCAACCAACTCCCCACCCCTCAACAAGCTAATAATTACTTTGGAATATCACATTCAACAATAAGTTTATCAAAGATGTGCTAAGCTATCCATATCACAACCAAATAATAAACTATGTTATTATAAAAAGTTCTCAGGATTAACAGAGTCGTAAATCAAAACACTTCCCAATTTCAGGGTTTACTTTAAAATCTTATTACTAATTTTAACTAGAGCTATTCTAATTTTTGTCTTAAGTAGATTCTAATTCACACACACACAAAAAAAAGAACGAAAAGACTTACTGCCATTCGTTCAGCTGTGAGCCACTCTTCCTCCTCAGGATTACCATGTCGATGGGTATAGTATGACACACTAGATATCACCTTATTAACTTCATTCAGTGCATTCATCTTCCCATTGAAAGAAGAAATTTGCAATAATCTGTAAGAAAAATTCAGTGGTAAGTATGATTCTAAAAATTCACATAAATAATTAAAATTATTTCAAGAGATAAGTATCTTACCTAAGTATCATTTTTAACCTAAATATTTCTAAGTTTTTTACAGTTTCTTCTTGTCCTGGAACCCTTGAAGCTAAATTTTTCAAAGATTTAATAATCATTGAAAGAGCATCATTTTTGGCTTCATTCTTTGCTTCTTTTTTCAGTTCTTCATCAGTTAAGTTTTCTAAAAACTGTGGAACCATTTCTATTATTGGAAGAAAGTACTTTTTCACTGTATGAAGAGTGAGAAACTCATAGCATTGTCCAAATGGTCTGAAATAAGAAAGATACAAAACTCCTGTAATACTTAATTTCTCAAAATCAATTAGGACTAAATTATCAGACTATATCATACTTTTAAAAACCCAAGTAATAAGTTTAAGAGGAAATCACACTTGAAAAACTCAATTTTTATTACGCAAATAAAATAGCAATTTCTATAGTGTACTGAACATTGAATTTAAAATGTAACTTACTTAATAAGGGCTGCAATTATTTGAACATTTAATGCTGATCCATTAATAAAACGATCATGCAAAATCTGGAACCCATTTAAAGTGCCAAATTTGTTGAGAAGATCCACTAGCCAACCCTGCAATACAAATTAATGAAAAAAGTTAACTTCAATACTTTTTTTTTGGGGGGGGAGTACTATCTTGATTGAAACATACTAAAAATAATAAAATCAATAAAACAAATTAGTCAAATCATCTTTCAAAAGAGCACAAAATATTATGGCTTGTTCACAATAATCCCATCAGTGAGATAGAAGCAGCGTAAGTAGCAAGTATAGATTAGCTCACCAGGGCACAGCAGTTTCTCATACCAATATAGCTGGTGAACAGGAATCAGAAGCCATGCTTCTATTCTAGCAATACCACCATATGAGAATAAATACCTTCTAATTATCTAAAATTATTTTGTATTAAAATAACTTCAAGGAGGTGGAAAGACTATTCCAAAAAGTAAATTAGGAAAATTTGGTAACCTCATAATGAATTCTGAACCCATTTCTTGTTATAGTTGTAAATAATTAAAATTTCCATATAAATGCACTTATCTTAAAGCCTAAACATGAACCGTCAATTATAATAAAAACTAACCCCTGGTATTAGTTTCTGTTGTTCCTAACTAGAATATGCTAAAAATGCTCCTAACTAGAATAGGTTGATACTTTTGCTAACCTATATGAATGCCCCCAGTTCTCCTCATCTTAGAAGTAGCACCATGCAACCAGTATGGATTATCTTTCAACCTCCTCTTTAAGAAAAAGCAGTAACTCAAAGTACACTGCAGCTGGGACAGGCAATAGTTGTAATAGCTAAAAGCATGTCTATATGTAAAAACTTGAATTGAAAGGTTATACAGATAAAAGAGTCAAATATATCTAGGAATTAAGACAACCTTTTATACCTAGCCTTCTAAAAGGCCTCATTTTAGGAGCCACCGAGGTGAAAATAAGGGGGAGAAGAGGCAATTTCTCTAAGAAGTCTTAAGCAAAAATAATTTCTACAACTTGTAAAAAAAATGTCCAGGAAGAAGGGGAAATGCTCAATAAATGCTTTTAATGTTTGTTTAAAGAGAATATATGGTAGCTAATGGTAGCTTTGATATGGTTTTATGAGAATCAAAATTAACTAAACTCTCTAATAAGTCTTATTACCATATTTCAATACGGTCATTATAGTATTTTCCTACCTTTTTATTTGGTCTTAAAAGGCTAATTGAAAGTCATTAAGATTCTGAGTAGTTAACTCACCAGATCCCTTTTGAAATTCAGCAATTTTCAGAAAGTACATGCTTATTATTTAATACATTTTTATTCCTTCAGTAACTGAGATGAGATTATTGGACCCATAGATATACTCATTATGTATAATATATAAAATAGCATGTGTGAACACAGTAAAGAACGAGTCTAAAGTTAATCTTTCCATATTTCTTCTGGCGCTACATATGTTTAAACAATTAGGAATACTCAGAGTACTTCAAATTGAGGTGTAGTTAATAGACTAGCTTTAGCAGCTGCAAATTAAGAACCTTCCTTATCTGGCTCAAAGCTGTCAAGACTGGCAGAGAAAGACCAGCCACCCTAGAAAGAAAAATTCAAAATGATCACATGGCCTAGAATTTATCATAGTCTTTAAATGTAGTTTTACCTGTACTACATTTCATTATATCATGGTGTCTGCATCCAACTAGGAACATGGTTGAAAATTATGCCAAATATATCATTTTTTAATCACCTTTTTAAAAGTTTATAGAAGACTTACTTAGCAGTATGACAAAACATAAAATTTTCTCCGACTTCAGTAGGAAATAAATGACTAGGTAACTCCAGTGAATGATTCTCCTTGATTCACAACCAAAATTTGGGCTGTATTTTTAAAAACTATATTTTCAAAGGCTCTGAAAGACTAAGTACCTTTACGGTTGCCATATTTTATAAGTTTAACAGCAAGAAGAACTAGGCTTCAAAGATACAAAAATATCTTCAACCAGCAGTCTAAGAGTCTGTATTTAGCCATGTTAAATCAAGTTCTTCCTTGTGCGTCTCTTAAGTTACAGGTTATTATTGACACACAAAGCAAAAAATAAATAAAAAGGCAATATGGGTATAGATAAAAATTTTGATTTTGAAGATTGCCATTATTTAGATATTAATACGATCTACTAAAGCAAAAATAAGCCACCTAGTGGTAACAATATGAACTGAAAAGTATCAGAAAATCTGAGCTATAAGTTCAATACATTTTGATGATTTCAATTTCTAACAGAATAAATCAAGCATTGTATATATAACTTCAAATTTTTCTGGCTGGCTAGAAAGGAAAATTAAAAAAAAAAGAAAAAGGAAAATTTGTATAAGATCCACAATATTAAAAATGTCTCCCTAAATTCTGAAATTTAAAAGCTATGTAGTTCATTTAATACTTATTAAAAGAAGCATAGTTTAGGGGTATATTTTTTTAAATGTATGGTCTGTTTACATTGATATAGAAAACTTACATTTATATACAGAATATACATATTTAAGTGAGATTTGAAAGATATACTATTTTCCTTTCATTTACAGTTCCTGTAATTTTACTTTTATAATACACTACTAGGCATTTTTATGACACACTTGATTTTGGAGTCAAAATCTTATTTCAATAATGATCATGGCCTTACAGATCAACACTAGAGTCCCTGGTCAAAGGAAAAATATGGCTGGTTTCATACTAAACCAAATTATAACTATTTCCCAAAAAGTTGGGCAGGAGACAATGAGGACTGACTATACACGGAGAAAGCTTAAAAAAAAAAAAAAAAAAAGATAGCCATAAGCACTGAATTAAAATGACATGAAAAAGGCTCCCAGTTCTATATATTTTCATTTAAAGTCTGAAAAGCCAATTTCATTGTTAGACTTTAAATATTTAAACACAGAAAAACTTAACAGTAGAAACAAGACAAAACACAGCTTTGGTACAAAAATAAAGAATCCAAAAACAGAAATAAGGCAAAATCCCTTTAACAGTAATATGAAATTACTCTTCTCCCTTGTTAGGAGGTTCAGATCATGGCAGGTTCTGTGGCAGAGACAGTTTAATATTTAATTTTGAAATAACAAACCAACACACTTTTGGTGATCGAGGGTCTGGAGAACGAGCAAAGAGTTCATCTTCAGGCAACTGAACACTTGAGGATACTGATTCACATGGACGTGTACCATTGTAGATATGGAATTTGCAATGAGGATTTAAGGCCATGGCAAGAAGTTCTAGAAGTGGAAACCAGTCTTCGGACAACTTGGCCACACATAGCTCCACCAGGCGATGAGTATTGTTAATAATACATCTCTGTTATATAAGGGCAAAAGGTGACTTGAGATCAAAACATTCCAATTTCAAACAGAACTATGTTCCCATCTTAATTAGTCATACCCTAACTAATGATCTTTCAATTTTTCTATACTAATCATTTGAATTATATTGAATTTCACTAATGGGATCAAACTGATTATCAAAAGACAAACTAGCATTTATTTACTTCATAATTTATATGGTATGGCTTACAAAATGAAATGGGCACCATAATTTATCTATGCCTGCTCTATGTCCAAAGATGGCAAATTACATTTTTTGCCTCTTCGGAATTTGTATACTAGAGGTAGCAATTCTAAAATCTAAACAATAGGTCAATTATCCAGGATGGAGTAGATCTGCTATCTAAACCTCAATGCAAAACTCTGTCACCACTTCCTAAAGTTTGCATTTTGAAACCTATAAAACTACATACCAAATCAGAAGATGCTAGGATTGTTACGCTATGGTCATATTTGGGAAATAGTTTGCAGACCACAAAAATAGTTGCTTTACAACTTATGACCATTTCCATAGTATAAACAAGGAACAGAGAGTTAATTACAGAATGTTATCAGTCTAAGACACATTTTTTTTTTTTTTTTGCTTTAAGATCCCTGGAATCTGATTCTATCTTATAATCAATGAATGAATTACTATTTTCCTAAACTGAAGGTGTAGAAAGGATTTGTGTTTGCCTCTGCTAGTCACTTGGGGACACTACTGACCTGAGAATACTTTAAATTCTCATTTACCTCTACATTGACCCTTTGTTGTCCCAGATATATGAGATTCTCCATCTTAGGTGTTTTTCTTTCCTTAATGGTCCATAAAATAGTGGTACATCTTACAATGGATAGCCTCATATTTTCAATGAAGTGGTGTGACTTGCCTAGGTCACAGGCCACTAGAGAACCCAGGAGATAGAGTAAACCAAAGTTTTCTAACTCCAAATATCATGTTCATTCTAAATGACCATGCTGCCTTCAACAGAGACCATAATTTACAAAAATTATTTTTAAAAGTTTTTCATTTTTAGACTCTTTAATTAATGAACCAAATGTATACCCAAATATACTACACACACACCCCCACCCATAGGCATCACTATGTAAGTCTGATTTTTTAAAGTCAAATGCAAGACTCACATGAATTTCAAACTTCCAGCCACTCACTGCTTCATCTGTAAGGATTTTAGTGAATGATATTGTTAGCCCATCTCGAAAAAATCGCTGACATGCTTCACTTTTAACATCAAGGCCTAAGACAAGGGGAGAAAAATCAGTGTAAACTAATATTTCTCTGATTGTCTTACAATGTCCAATATATGATAAAAGTTAATAAATAATTGGAAACTGTTCACTGACAGCTAAACAAATGCAGAATAGCTTTGGAAAAAACCAGAATTATGGTAACAGGTCAAAAAAGTAACTTGATTCAGAAAGAAAAGAATCATCATCTTAATAAATTTTCAAAAACACTTAATTGTATAAAAGTACATTAAACCTAGTAACATTAAGACTAATTAAAAATGTTACAAATTATGACAATGGACCTCAAACACAAAATGGTTACCAGATAGATATGGAATCTAAATACGTCATAATAAATTACTCCCTAAAAATAAGCCTTAAAACTTAAAAACATTTCATGACTATTTTAAAAATCATCTGTTCATAAGTCATCCATTTAGCAGCAATGTATACTATAAGTGTTTGATCAAATAAGATGAATTCTGTCTTGTCTTTCCTATTAGTTTCTTTCAATGTCTCAGTATCTATTTCTTTACATTTTTGCTTAGTTTCGTATTTCAAAAAGGCAACAGAACCATGTGCCTCCAAACACAAAGAATATCCTTTTGTCTGAATGACAAGACAAAAAACTATTCAATTTGTATAAAAGTATTACTGCATTCTGATTGTACAAGAGATGACATTTAAATTTTTAAAAATTTGAACCTTGTCTAAAATAACTATTGTCTCAGAAAATATAGGGGAAGAAAGGATACACATCCACGGAATGTCAGTGCTATTAAATGAAATACCATTATCTGTTTTTACCTATCATTTTACAGTCAGGACTTAACATGCCTAGAACAAAGTTTTCACAAATTTGCTGAATTGGTGAATAAATGTGTAAATGAACAAAAGACACTGGAGTGGTGGAAAATAACTGTAATCTGATAATGTATTTTCATAGTTTATTAGATATTTTTACAAGATTAATAAGCCATAAGGACATGTTCTTTAAACAAAAGAGAGGTAATTACTGTAAGATAAATGAAATTTTCCCTTGCCATAGAGTTAGACAGACTTAAGGTACTGAACATGTTAATCTTGACAATAATCAATTTCAATTGTGATAGTGCCTATTGTTAGTTTGACACATCCATGGCTACCCTATTTCTGAAAATGAAATGTTACTGCTTCTTACTTTAATCTCCAATGCCTTAAAAAAAATGAATTGAGAGTTATTACAATAGTAGTTCTCTGCTAAGAGAATTCAACTGCACCTAAAGTAGACCAAAATCACTGAAAACAAAAAAAAATTCCAATATTAAGCTTTACTTCTGGATAACTGAGTAAAACCACCAGATTTCTTTTTACTGGCTTAAAAAAAAAAAAAACGAACCTTATCTTTCTAGTCTTTCATTTAGAGAAAAAATCATAATTTTCTGTTTATCAACAAAACAAACATATATAAGCCAGACAGTTTATTTTTAAAACATATTATTAATAAAATGGTAATTTTCATCCAAAGGGATGATAGAAGAAGATTCTACTAGGCACAAAGATCCACATGTCCTGCTTCACTGTCGTTTCAATAAAGCAGTCAAAGGGCAAGTATAAATGATTTGTAGATTTACATACAACATATGGCTCAAGGTAAATATCAAAGGGGGGAAGTAGGGGGCAGATATATCTGAGGTCCACCCATCACCTATAAAGCACTTACTTGTAAAATATTCTTTCATGTATTTATTTTCTGTAACAGATCAGACCCTAGGTTAAAAATGTTTTTTGACCTTTCAGTGACAACTCCTTTGCAAATGTGACTAAACAATGGATCTTCTCCTTAGAAATATGAATATAATAAATTTTATGTCTAACTTCCGAGAGTTCACTAACACCCTTGAAGGCTGTCCTAAGGATATCACAGCCCTGCTTGTAAGCCATAGCAAGTGTTTATAATGGAGGAAACAAACCCACTTCATCCACTTCAGAGATAAAGTGAAAGCATATCTAGCAGAATACATTATGGAAAGCATCAACAACTTCTAAGCTTACCTTTTTTACTAAGATCAATAGCAGCTTCTAAAAGCACTTCTAATTCCCCTTTCGGCAAAACTGGAACCACCCATCGAGGCCTAAGAGTTTTAATAAAATAAAAAGATGCTTATTGGTTGTGCACTGAAACAAGGACTATAAGTGAGTTAACTAATAATTATAATTACTTACCTCTATGAAAATATTAAATATTAATTATTAAAACATCATCAGGCCGGGCGCGGTGGCTCACGCCTGTAATCCTAGCACTCTGGGAGGCCGAGGCGGGTGGATCGCTCAAGGTCAGGAGTTCGAGACCAGCCTGAGCAAGAGCGAGACCCCGTTTCTACTAAAAATAGAAAAAAATTATATGGACAACTAAAAATATATATATAGAAAAATTAGCCGGGCATAGTGGCGCATGCCTGTAGTCCCAGCTACTCGGGAGGCTGAGGCAGGAGGATCGCTTGAGCCCAGGAGTTTGAGGTTGCTGTGAGCTAGGCTGACGCCACGGCACTCACTCTAGCCTGGGCAACAAAGTGAGACTCTGTCTCAAAAAAAAAAAAAAAAAAAAAAAATCATCAAAATATTAAAACAAGGTTGGCAGAATATCTGCTTTGTGGGTTTTAAGCACCATCTGTTGTCTCTACAAACAGAATTTTTAAAAAATACTATCTAAAGATACAGAAATGAGAGAGAGAAGAAAACAAAATTATTTTAATAACTAAGAATATAAAACTATTATAATAATCAAATATTAATTAGGTATCATGGATACTTATTGTTAACGTTCATGGGAAAGTGACCTTTCAGGATTCAGATTAGAAGAGAGACTATGATGAACCTCTTAGTTGCCTTGAATTTCCTCACAAAGAAGTAAAAACTTAGGAAGCAAAGGACTGATTTCTGCCTCAGTTCATCATAACTCATCAACTTTTAGTGAAGGGTAAGGGAGCCTTGGGTCTCTAAGTCTCCACAGGTGCCCTCCACAGGTGCCCTCCACATTCAAACAGGACGCAGCAACCACCCAGGTGGTGCTTTCTCTGGTCCCAGTGGCAGCTCCACCATCTAGGCATCCATTTTTTTCTAGCCCTTCTTCCTTACCACCACCCAACTCACGCAATGCTCCCCAGAAGAGTGAGCCTTCTTCTAATATCCCTTAAACTCTATATTAAGAGCTGGCAAAATCCCCAAATATCCAGCCATGTTTTGATAAAGACACTCCATTACCAGATAACCTATTAGAAACAAATGTATAACACCTTTGTCATTCTTTTTACTTACGTTAAAAAAAAACATCATTTGTATCCCCCCCACCACCGCTGAGGACTTGCTAATATACAACTTTAGTCCTTTAGTCAGCCTAAAAAGTACTTTACCAACAATCACCAACCACCTGACAAAAATCAAAAAGCAACAATACAACCTTTGGGTGTGATATTTCTGCTCAACTCTATACAATTTTTGTTTGACTGTAAGTCACTGTACACCATTACTATTGGCCAGAATCACACTTATATATTTTCAAGAGACAGGGTCTTGCTATGTTGTCCAGGCTGTGCTCAAACAATCCTCCTGCCTTAGCTGAGACCACCGCGCCCAGCTTTATATTCTTTTAAGTACACCATTAAAAATAATAAATATATTAATAAGGAAAACACTCAAGATGAAGAAAGCAAGTTACAAAATTATAGTAAGAATCCATATTTGTAGAAAAATCAATACATATATGATAGTAAACACAAAGATAATCTGGAAGAATGTACTTATGATTGCTTACAGTAATTTTTGGTTAGAACATATGCACGTAAGGAGGAAATTTATAGAGAAATTTGCCTACGTATTTCTATGTTTAACAATGCATACGTATTACTTATGTATTCAGATTTTTTTATGCAAAGCATTTCTATATCCCCTGACATTATGCACTTCTTAACAGTGCATAATGCACTTAACAGTACTGACTTATTTTTAGAAAGTGAAATACAACAAAATAAACTCAGTAAGGCAAGTGCCTATAAAAGTGTGTGTTTTTGTTACTCTCCTTTTCAGGAGTGAGGGGGAAATGTGTCATACTTCCCTAGCACTCACTTGTTGAGCCCACAGCCTGGTGAAGACCACAGCTATATGAATGGGGTTTCCTTGACATGCTCTTCCTTTAGCCTCTTGGAATTTTTTTCTTCCTCTGCAAAGAACCTTAAAGCTTCACTCTCTTAGAGTCTTACTCTAAATAACTGAAGCGTGCAAGGGTGAGATGGGGATAGGGGAGAAGGATTATTTGTACTACAACTATGAAAAATTATACTGTGAATCGCTCCCTGAGATGAAAGTCAATAAAAACAAATAGCTAAGATAGTTAAATGGCTCAGACTAGTCAAGAGTTCACAAGGGGCAGCCTCTGCGGAACTCAATCTCCTCATGATTTGGTTTACCTCAGGGTATTCCAAAATTATTAAAGTCATCCAACAACCAACATACCAATGACAAAAAAGTTTCATAAATTCTCAAAAAGGGAAACTGAATGTATAGTTTTACTTCAGAAACACACCAGCTAGGGTCATCATCATTATTAATCTGAAAATTTAATTAACATTGTCACTCCCTTTCATTTATTAAATCCATTAAGAACTATGGGTTACAAAGTACTCTGCAGTTACCAAGATATGAAGACTCTTAAGGAGGCAGTGGGGTTACTGTGCCATTTCTGTCCACTCTTTCTTTCTTCTTATCCACTACCAGAAACAATACTGAGAAACTTGGTTGGTTTTCATGTGATACACACATTAAAAAAACAAAACAAAACCAACTTACCTGTTGATCATGTCATCCAATTTTGCCAGGTCAGTATGTGGAAATGCAGGTTCCTCATCTTCAAGCTGCGGTGGAGCATCACCTTGACCTTGTTCATCTGGGGGAGTTGCCGGGGAATTTTCATTGGAAGAATCAGGCGATGAAGTCTTAATTAAAAATTAAATATTACAGATTTAAGTTTCTATAACATATATACAAGAATTTAGTAATTCAAAACCAAAGATGAGTGTTATAATTTTTTTTAATTTTGTAAATACAGTTGGCTCTCTGTATGCATGAGTTCCGCACCCATGGATTCAACCAACTTCAGATGGAAAATATTTGGAAAAAAATTTCATCTGTACCAAACATGCACAGACTTCTTTGCTTATAATTACTCCCCTAAGTGATACAACATAAAAACTATTTACATAGAAGTTACATTGTATTAGGTATAAGTAATCTAGAGATGACAAAGTATATAGGAGGATGTGTGTAGGTTATATGCAAATACTACACCATTTTATACCAGGGACTTGAGTATCTGCTTATTTTCCTATTGCAGAGAGGCTCCTGGAACCCATCCCCCAGGGATACCAAGTTTTATAAAAACTTTCATAATTTTTTGGCCAGGTGCGTGGCTCACGCCTGTAATCCTAGCACTCTGGGAGGCCAAGGCGGGAGGATCGTTTGAGCTCAGGAGTTCAAGACCAGCCTGAGCAAGTGCAAGACCCCATCTCTACTAAAAAAAATAGAAAGAAATTAGCTGGACAACTAAAAATATATACATAAAAAAAAAAAATCAGCCGGGCATGGTGACGCATGCCTGTAGTCCCAGCTACTCAGGAGGATCACGTGAGCCGAGAAGTTTGAGGTTGCTGTGAGCGAGGCTGATGCCAGGCACTCTAGCCCAGGCAACAGAGTGAGACTCTGTCTCAAACAAACAAACAAAAAACTTTTTGTAAGTTTTTACAGAAGATAAAAGTATTGAAAGTTTATGTTGTTTCAGACAATCTCTGTGCTATTGTGCTTTAAAATAATTTAATCCTCAACAACCTAATTAAGTTTCTGCCATTTTAAAAGATGAGAAAACAAACTCAGACAGTAAGTAGTCCAAGGTCACACAGATTAAACTCTGTAGTAAGGATTTGAAACCAAGTCTATGCTAAAGTTTGTGACAACTAAATGGTGAACTTTTACCTGAGATGGAGAACACTGTGCAGGTGCCCACAGAGCTAGTCTCAAGGCAAAGGAATCTACAGAATTCAAGTGTCACAAGTCAAATGGAAATATCTGATTTGAATTATGTAACTTTGAAAGCCTGCCCCTGCCCCCGCCCCCCCACCTTTTTTTTTTGGAGACAGTCTTGCTCTGTCGCCCTGGGTAGCATGCAGTGGCGTCATCATAGCTCAGTTCAACCTCAAAGGATTCTCCTGCCTCAGCCTCCTGAGTGGCTGGGACTATTAGCCTCATGCCACAATGCCTGGTTAATTTTTCTATTTTTAGTAGAGATGGGGCCTCCCTCTTCCTCAGGCTGGTCTCGAACTCCTGAGCTCAAGCAATCCTCCCGTCTCAGCTTCCCAGAATGCCAGGATTATAGGTATGAGCCATGGCGCCTGGCCCCTGTCTTATTGTTTTTTAAACTCCCCTTCCTCTAGTATATATTATTTTACACATGCTCATAAAAATAAAGACAAAAATAAAATTCAAAATACCTGTAATACCATACCAACAGATAAGCACCACCACTGACATTTCCTTGCAATCTTTATTTTATGAGCCAAATAAAAACTGTCCATATATACATACAAATTTTCAATAAATTGGGATTATACCCGCATGTGCTCTTTTCCATTCAATATCTGAGTATTCAATTTTTTAAATTAAGTATCTTAAAGAAAAAAAGTCAATGGCCAGATACCATTACACAAATTAAAATTAAGGGACTTTGAGTGTTTTGTAATTTTTACTGCTAACAAACATAAAATATGGCTGTAATGAATCTTTTCATATATAAATCTTGGAGTTGCAGTTCAATTTTTCCTTAGGATAGGATCTTGGAAATATAATTACTAGAACAGTACAAACAATTTCTTTTAAGGCCACTGACGTACATATTGCCAAATTCCATTCCAGAAAATTTGCACCCTCCCACCAACCGCATCCAAGAGTGTTCAACCCACAGTGCCTTTGCTAAGGCTGTTTCACTTAGCATTGAGTTCTACTACATAATAGAGCCCAAAATTCTCTATGGGAGCACACTTTTTAAAAAATTAAGGGAAAAATCTGATTTTAGAAATTCTCTTTATGCCAACATGTAAAAAGCATATCCAAAAAGTGATTCACTTTGGTTGCTTCTTGGTCCAACAGTGTCAGATCTTGTAAAGTAACTAAAACCCTAACATTGCAAAGTAGAGAACAAAGTAATTTGTTTTCTTCCTTTGTTGTTTTAAATTACTAATCATCTTCAAAAACATAAAGAACTTGCAGAAGAATATAGGGTAGATATATAATATTAGGTTGTATATCACAAACCCAAGAGCTCTAAAACTCAAGTACACCTTAAAATAAGGTAAAAGAAAAGGTTTAATTTTCATCTAAAGATATGTAAGCCACAAACATTGCAAAAGTTCCATGCACAAGACAGGTATAAAATGGAAAAGAGACAGAGAAAGATACTGGAACTCTAGTTACTAGCTCCTGGTTTAAAATTAGAACTCTCTGGCAGCCAGCACAAACCTTTGACTACACTATGCTTTAAAGACACCTAAATATTGGCTAACAAATTTATGACACAGGGAAGACTTACCTCTGCCCTAGACCTGTAACCACACTTTAGTATTTTATGTCTTAAAAGTGAAAACTAGGGAAGAAAAAGAATTAATAAAGCTGACATATTTATTTGGGGGAGGAAAAAACCCTGACTTGCTCACTTCTCTAAATGGCACAGGGAGAAGGGAGGAGTAGCTCTTTTCTACCATACTTGTGAGATGGATAGAATCTAATCCATAACAGCTGGAAAATAAGAACTTATCCCCAAATAACAACTATAAGTATTCTTTTGCACTTAAAGTATACCTTAAAGTGTACTTCAGTACACTTTTGCCTAAAAACTTATCCATATAGGTTCTACATAAACACATACTTAACTGTAAGCAGCATGTTTGTGATTTACATAAACACACCTCAGCTATATTTACCCTTATGCACTGTTTGAGCTGCATATCACAAGTTTTAATGTTTGTCTTATTCAGTTTAATGTTTCCTAATACAAAACTGATATATTAGACAAGAAGGCCGAAATCAATTATCTAAACTTCCATTTCAAAAAATAAGGAGAACAGAAAACCCAATCCTAAGGAAGTAAAAGGAACAAAGAGACAAGGGTAAAAGCATACAAATGGGGAAGAAGGGAGAAATCAAAGCCAAACAAGCTGTTTTTTTTTTTAACAAGGTTTAATGAAATTGATAAATCCCTAGAAAGACAGATAAGGAGAGAACACAAATTAGCAGTATCAGAAATGAACAATGGGATATTAACCACAGACCTTATGACACTAAAAAGATTTAAAAATAAAAGATATTATAAACAATTTTACCTCAATAAATTTGACAATCTAGATGAAATGGACAAATTCCTTGAAAAACACTCACCAATAAACACTAAAAATCAGAAAATTCCCCTATTAAAAAAAAATGTTCCATCTGTAATTAAAACCTTTCTACAAATAAAATCCTAGGCCAGATGGTTCCACCAGTAGTCTTCCAAACGATTAATGAAGAAATAACAGAAACCTTACATAAATTCAGCCAGAGAACAGAAAAAGAATATTACCCTATCAGTTGTGGCCAGCATAAAACCTTGGTAACAAAATCTACATTAGGCCCTTTGCAAACAGTATTTCAACTGATTCTCGTAACAATTCAATGAAGTAGTTATACTATTATCCCCACTGTACAGATAAAGAAACTGAGGTCTAGAAGTTATATAACTCATCCAGAGTCATAAAGGTAACGTGCCATATTAGTATGAAGCTGAAATTTGAACATTAGCAACATGACTTGAGTTCATGCTTTTAAAAATTTTACTGTAAATTGATAATTTTATAATTATGTATGTTTATGGAATACAAAGTAATGTTATAGTTTCTGATGGGTCCATGCTCTTAACCATAGACTGAATAATTTAATGCTTTCCCTCAGAACTGACACAAGGCTTACATACTTAATTTTAATAAATGGCAGTATAAAACAAACACCAGAAAAAGATGGGCTACATAATCAAGGATCACTGTCTACAGCACTTGAGTTTTCTTATTACTGTGCAAGACCTATGTTCACTTTTCTTAAACAAAACTTAAAATAACAGTTTTATGGATGCTTCACAAATTATTGAGAACATGCTCCATCATTTAGTATCCCATAACAGACATATCCTAATGTAGCTAATTAGTATCTTCAAGGTCCTACCTGATTCTGTTGGAGGGGGGGCTGAGACTGTCCATCAGGAGCCTGGCCCTGGTTGTCATTCCCTCCGACTGGAGAGCCACGAGTCGTGGCTGTCATACTCGACACAGGGCAGATCTTTGCAATTTTGTCTGCTTATGTAGTTGTCTTGAGAAAAGAAATTATAGTCCACTTATAGAAGATGAAGTACCAGCATTTGTCAGTCTTAAAAAGCTCCAATTCAAGAATAAACCATCTTGCAGAGACCATTGCATAACCTATAAGTAGAAGGGAAAAAAGTACATTTGTTTTAGATATAAAAAACATGAATTAAGGAACTGTTCAAATTTAGTGTGACCAGTGAATCTAGTCCAGAGAAAGTGACTATATGAGAGGGGAAAAGTAAAAAGCTAAAGTTTCATTAATACTACATTCAACTTAAACTGATAACAGTACACCAGCCATTATGCCAAGAAAACATTCAAGTATAGCCTTATTGTGTATATAATATTTCAGTTTTCTCCTGGAACTGACTCCAAAGACAATTTATCAAGGCACTTACTTAGTTGTCATTTTGATTAAATTGTAGAATTGTGAAAGTCTTCAATTTGCTAATGCCTTAAACACAATGTTAAAACGTACATACTCAAGACATAAAAAACAAACTGCCAACACTTTGACATTGGACTTCCAGCCTCCACAATTGTGAGAAAACAAATGTCTGTGGTTTAAACCATCCCCACCCCACCCCCAAAAAAAACGAAAACCCAGAAGACTTCTTTCGGGGAGTTTTTCTTTGGAAAGGGTTCAAATTATATACTACTACTCCAATATAACCAAATTTGTCAAGCGATCTCAGCCCTCTATTTTGGCAAAGTTTGGAGCACAGGCACTCCTGGAGTCATGACAGGGCTACAAGCCACAACTGTTTAAGAATGGGAATTCTTCTTTGCAACCTGATTAGCAAAAGTGTATAGGAGAAGGCCACCAAATCCTCAATTCTATATTCATCAGACCTGTGGGCCTCATCTTTAGCTGCACAGTAACATCACCTGAAGTACTTTTAAGAACACTGGTGTCCAGGCTCCTCTTCAAATGGAATAAATTATAATGCTGAGTAAGGCCTGGGCATCAGTTCTTTTCAAAAATTCTCCCCCAGTGGTTGATTCTAATGTGCCACCAGATTAAAAAACTTAACTGATTGGTTATAGGTATTTAGTTACAAGTAGGGCAATGACCCCTTTCATTTTGCCCCAAAAGTTCATGTTTACCTAAAATTTAATCACTTAACCCACAGACAGGGTTCTAACTCATTGGCTCTCAGAGACTGAGATTTTCCACAAGCATTGCAAAGTTTCATTTCTAAGTTTTCTAATCATAACCTAGTTTAAGGCATTCAAGATCAAATTTACAAGGTAGTATTTAAAGTATACCTAGGGCTCATTTGCTTCAGTTAATATTAACACCCAAGTATTTATCACCAGATGCTCAGGTGAGCAAAGCATCACAAGAAGTTTCCAAGTGCTTTGCCAACAACTCATTTGATTCTCATACCCAGTCTATGCACTACATTCCCCGTTTTACGGAATCAAAAAAAAAGAGCCAGCAGAGGCTTGCCCAAGTTATGCAGAGACTACTCTAATTCAGATCTGACTCTAAGACTTCTTCCTCTTCAAGCTCTTTATATTTTCAAAAAGTAAAATGTACCTTTAACCACAGAAAAATAAATTATAAGTAGATTAATGAGGAAAATGCAAACACAACTATAGAAAGTATTGGAGGAATATGTTTAGAACTTGATTAAAACACATACACACACACTAATTTTAAGATACACCCTCTAGGCAAAATTCAGAGGCATGAGAGAGAAGCCTGACAGATTTGTCTACGTAAAAAATGAAAGGCAGAGAAGAAAATATCTGCACTATGTATGTCTAAAACATTGTAAAATAAGAAAAAGGAAATACTTCAGTAGAAAAACAGGCAAAGGATACAAACAGGAAAAGCCTCAGAACAATAAATGTAAGTGACCAATAAATATATTAAATAATATCTAGTTTTAAAAGAGAGCTTTTCACATGTTAGGCACTGTTTGAAGCACTTTAATCCTCAAAAATGTATGCAGTAGGAACTGTTATCATCCCTCCTTACAGATAAAGGAGGTAAAGAGCAAAAGTAAATTACCTGTATATCTGTACTAAGTGGCGAAATGGGATTCTAACCTAGGGAGTCCACAGCTCTTAAGGGCTAACAGTATTCTGCCTCTCAACCTCATTAGTAATTGCAAAAATGCAAAATACGAAGCCAAGATTTTGTTTCACTGACCAAACTGGAAAAATAAAAACAAAAAACTTAAGACTGATAACAAGTACTGGTGAGGCTAAGAATGAACATAGAAGCTCTTTAAGACATAAAGTGAAAAAACAATGAAAAGATATGATTAAGCAAGCAGCTCTTACTTTTGTTTTCCGTTTTATACACCTTAAATTACAAAAACTGTTATATGAAGTAGACAATTTTAAAAACCTCAAGAAATCTGTCGATCATTTTCCTTAGCCACTTAGGGTCTGCTGACAAATTATTTGAAATTTTTTTTTCCCTTAGCACTCAAAACATCAGCTAACCAACCATCAACTTCACTCTTCTCTGCTTCAAATTCTTTCCCATTTCTTCCTCTGGCCCAACCCCTCCCTCCCAACCTGTGCTGATGATCCCATTGTATACCCTCTCCAATAGATGTTTTATTTTATTTATCATCATCCTCCTCCCTCAATCTTTTCCTGGATGCCTTTCCCTAGACTATGCTTGAAAATCACCAATCTCTGCCCTTCCTTTTTCCCAAGTCTTAAGAATGTCTCCACCTCCCCGTTCACTTCAATCTCTCTCATGACCTGTGTCCAAACTACTAAAAAATTGCTGTAAGCCAGGAGGTTTTGAGGTTTATGGATAGATGTGAATAAGCTCTAGTGTCTAGTCCACAAATCAGTGCTCTGCTGACAAATCAAATGACTGCTTCTCAGTATTCATCCAGCTGCCCTCTTCTTAGCATTAGACACAGTTCCTACCCGCCCCCACTTCTTTAAACTCTGAACTTCCTTGGCTTATACAATCCTGGACTCCGGGTTTCCTTTCCACTTCTTTTCCAAGGGGAGGGGTAAGGTGACAGGTAGTAGAGATGATGGTGATGAGCACTGAAACTGAAGAGAAAACACCCACTGAAGAGTTGACTCTAAAAGTCTGGAATTCAGGCAAAACTTGAGGGTCTTGAACACAGAGCTAATTATTCACAAAAGGGTAGGAGGAAGCCAGATTCATTAGCATCACCCCAGGAGTCTTTTTGTAAAATCTCCACCTCCTCCTGAGAGTGAGGGGAGAAGCAGCACACTATATTCCCAAGTGTGGGGCAAGTTGGGGGGTGCTGAGGCACATAAAAATTAAAGTGGTATTCTTTAGGTAAATCTTTACAGTTTACACAGAATTTGTGGTATTTCTCTATAAATTAAAAAACCGATCACCTTGTCCACTAAACCAATGCTATATCCCCTTTAAAAGTCTTTCCAGGAAGTGTCCATCCATGAGGACATTATGCTAAGTGAAATAAGGCAGTCACAAAAGGACAATATTGCATGCTTCCACTTATTTGGGTACCTAGAGTAGTCACCCTCATAGAGACAGAAAATAGAATGGTGGTTGCCAGGAGCTAGGGGGACAAGCACCTGGGTAGTTACTGTTTAAGAGGTACAGAGTTTCAGTTTGTGAAGATGAAAAAGTTATGGAAATGGATGGTGGTAAGAAGTACACAATGCGAATGTACTTAATGCCATTGAACCACACACTTAAAAATGGGCAAAATGGTAAGTTTTATACACATTTTCTCACAGTAATATTTTATATATATATAGCAGTGACTGCTCCTGTACCTTGTTTTTTAGCACTTGGAGATCATTTGAGCTAACATCTTTTTTTTTTTTTTTGAGACAGAGTCTCACTCTGTTGCCCAGGCTAGAGTGAGTGCCGTGGCGTCAGCCTAGCTCACAGCAACCTCAAACTCCTGAGCTCAAGCGATCCTCCTGTCTCAGCCTCCCGAGTAGCTGGGACTACAGGCATGCGCCACCATGCCCGGCTAATTTTTTCTATATATATTTTTAGCTGTCCATATAATTTCTTTCTATTTTTAGTAGAGGTGGGGTCTCGCTCTTGCTCAGGCTGGTCTTGAACTCCTGAGCTCAAACGATCCGCCCACCTCGGCCTCCCAGAGTGCTAGGATTACAGGCGTGAGCCACCGCGCCCGGCCCTAACATCTTAAAATTATATTTTTTATGCACAATATCCTTCCATCTGTATGTATTCAAACAACCATCTATCTACAGACATATCAAAAATATCTGGCAGAAGTCAGGGGATAGATTATTCTAGGCAAAATAACTTTAGGATAAATGGAATCAGTGGCAGTGTGAAACCTCTGTCTCAAACAAAACACCTTTCTCTCCTACCACAAAACTAAATTATCTTCTGCTTCTTACAGGATATTCGATCAGCAAAGGCTCAAGCTGCTTGCCATCCCTATCTCACATAGCCTCACCTTTCTAGCTCTTGGTTTCTCTGCTGCTTCTACCTTTGCCAGGTTCTCCTCATTTCTAAATTTCCAGTATTGCTGAGCAGGTATGTCAAGTCTCCACATAGTATACTTTGCTCTTTTCTGCTATTTTTAACAGCCATCTCTAGCACATAAGAATTTCATACCTTTCCCTCAGCATGCTGGGATGGGAGATAAAGAGCAAGAAATAGGTAAGGAGCAATTAAAAATAATTTCTGGATTCAAACAGAACTCTTGTTCAAAATCCCACCTCTGCCACTTACAATCTGCCTATCTTAAATTTAGGCCAGCAACAATCTCTCTCACTCTTTTTCCAGGTCTTTAAAATTGAGATGGTCCCCTCAAAGAATGTCATGAGAACTACTTTAATAAAAGGCAAATACCTCTCAAATAATACAAATAATTCTCAAAAACTGTAATTTTCTTTTCCCTTTTTATAATTTACTGTGCAGAGTTCTCAAATATTTGAAGAATAAATGTGAAAATATTGTTTTCAGATATAATTTGGAAAGGTTTGAGCAGGGTGGAAAACATCACAGACATGTTACAACTATGTTATCCAAGAATAACTCTGCTACCTTTCTTAACATAAATCCCATTCAATACAAGTGGGGAAAACAGCTGGGAAATCACACTACTTTATTTGATTTCAAGCAGCAGTCTCACAGCTCTAACAGAGCTTTTGTTCTACATCACAGGGATTTAGGCATACCTAGCAGGGCTAAGAACAAGCTTTCTATGCAAAGTCAAAGCAGCAGTATCCTGAAACCAACTGAGCAACTCTAATTATTCAAGTCATTTAAAATTTGACACAGTAACAATCATTTCCTATAGGAATGCTCAAATTAAAATCACAATGTGAAAATTTACCACATGAAGTTTTAAGCTTTATTTCATAAAAACAAAATACTGTATGAACAGAATGTATCTTGAATTTTCTGCAATGCAAAATACAACCAAAATGGCAATTAGATTGCCTCTGTGACACACAGCATTTTTTCATATTCAAACTTAGCATTCCAACATCCTCCATAATGGGAAAAGCATCACCTTTACTTAGAAAGGTTGGACTATATTCTCTTAAATAATCTACTCCTCCATAAGCTGCAAACCACTCACATTTATTTTCAGCTTTGCAGACCTTAATTTTCCCAGCAGCTTTCAAGTTAGAGGGCCTTACTCCAGAGAAACCCTTCTGGACAAAGAATGGTCCTTTTTAACCCAGTCATGATTCCATCTCTGCTCAAACTTTCCCTATATCCCAGAGTCTCTCTCTCTCCTTTCATACAGCACACTGAAATCCTCTACAATTCTACACATGATCCTAGTATACTTTAAGATTTCCTTTTTTCCCCCTAAATTTCTCTCTTCATCCAAATAATAAAAAGATGTTTAAATAAAAATGCAAAGTTTAGTCATTCAAGAAATATGTACTGAGCATCTACAATGGGCAACATATTATTCTAAGCATAGGGGAATACAGAAGTACAAAGTACATCAAATATCTCTGCTCTTGTGGAACTAACATTACAGACTTAGGATAGAGACCATAAACAAGCAACACCCTACCAAATTATTTCCTTTACTGGACCTCAAAATGACTTGTGTTTTTCTTAGGAAACAATTTGACAAATCATCTTTAAACTCATACGTGGAAACTGACTTGTGAATTCTACGTATTCTGGCTTTATATGCCAAAATCAAGAATTACTTTTCTTCCTTCCAAATGTCTTTCTATGTTTAACTGACACCTATAACCCTTGTTTTTCCATCCTTAAGATACTTGACTCACCAGAGGCAAGAGACATCACTGTACAACACAAGCTGTACTTAGCCTTCACCATACACTACACCTCACTACTTTTAACATTTTAAACTTTAATTACAACTGTCTTAGGCAAACTCTGTAAATTATCTTGCAATTAATACATATAGAGGAAAGAAGGCAGAACTTAAATTACATCTGACCCTAGAACACGGGGGGGGGGGGGGGGGGGGAGGGGGTTGGCGCTCAGTAGGTACCAACCCCACTACCCAGTCAAAAAATTCCAGGTATACTTTTTGACTCTCCAAAAAACTTAACTACTGATAGCCCTACTGCTGACAGGAAGCCTTACTGGTAACAGCTGATTAACATTTGTTAATGTATATGTATTATGTAATATACACTGTATTCTTACAATAAAGCTAGAGAAAAGAAAATATTAGTTAAGTCATAAGGGGAACAAAATACATTTACAGCACTGTACTGCATTTATCTGTATGGTAAGTTTGCATCATCTGTTTACAAGATGAATTGTCTGAAGTGGTGGGCAACCACAGCTGCAGACCTCAATCTACGGTACACATCAAGCAATTCACCTTTTTCTTGTAATGTCGTGAATTTTTTCTGCTTCTTGGGAACACTTCCAGTAGCACTAGCAGCACTTTTGTATGGGTCCCATGGTGTTATTCAAAGGATTGTACAAAATACACGAGGACTGTGAGAGATCAGTTTTTACTTCAATATGCAATCTACTGGAGAGAGAAACTGCAACGCAGAGAGGATTAGCATCACATGGCATTTTAAGAGGATACTCACAATACTTGAGCTCACCACAATAACAGGAGACAGCTATGAAACTATTACAACAGTACAGTATGTACTAGTTAATTTTATGCAGTTACGATTTAATACTGCATCTTTATATTTGTTTACATTTCTCTTGACTGCAAATGGCACCATGTACTGTCTGTGTAAGTTTTGATAAATTTTAACCTTTTATAATAGATTTGTATATACTCTATGGTAGCAAATGATAAAATAGACTAGTATCTACATGTATTTTATGCATATTAATGACATACCTAACTTTACATTTTTTTTTTTTTTTTTTTTTTTTTTGGAGACAGAGTCTCACTCTGTTGCCCAGGCTAGAGTGAGTGCCGTGGCGTCAGCCTAGCTCACAGCAACCTCAAACTCCTGAGCTCAAGCGATCCTCCTGTCTCAGCCTCCCGAGTAGCTGGGACTACAGGCATGCACCACCATGCCCGGCTAATTTTTTCTATATATATTTTTAGCTGTCTATATAATTTCTTTCTATTTTTAGTAGAGATGGGGTCTCGCTCTTGCTCAGGCTGGTCTCGAACTCCTGAGCTCAAACGATCCGCCCACCTCGGCCTCCCAGAGTGCTAGGATTACAGGCGTGAGCCACCGCGCCCGGCCCCTAACTTTACATTTTTTTGCTATTTCTAGGCTATGTGGTTTGTCTGAGTTTTTTCAAATTGTCAAAATCTCCAAAACACTTTCCGATATATTTATTTAAAAAAAAAAAAATCCATGGATAAGTGGACCATACAGTTTGAACCCATGTTGTTCAAGGGTCAACAGTATACTGCTTTCAAATTTAAATGTATAAATAATTTCATCCTTATTATAATCCAATAAGAAACATCTTTTAAGTGACTACATTTTCTTTCAAAATAACTACCAAGTTAGAAAGTACGAAAATATTTTTAAACCAAGAGTACTTTGACCTTTTTAAATTTTTAATTGGAGCTTCCACTGCTATGGCAGATTCAATACACTTTTAAAGGCAAACATCTTCTGCATTGTTGTCTGGAAGAAAAAGTGTCCCATACAGCAGTAGTTTATCTACTATGACATGAGAAAGGACACTCAGGGTATTGCAGGCTTGACACACTTTTATGGATACATAGAGAAATTGTCAAAACCCAAGGAATGAATGAAGCAGAACACAAAATAAAAATAAATATTAATAGTTATTATGTGCAGTTAATTACCTAACAGCTAGACTTTAAGGTTTTTGTACCTTGTAAGAAAACATACTGAAATGTGAGTGAAAATAATTACTATGGGAATAATCTTGACTTTAGTTTTTCAGAAACTTCATTTGCAAACACTGCTATTAATTTTAACTATTTAACTACTTATTACTTATGACACACCCCACAATCAATTAAATTCAGACATAAAGGTCCATAACCACTCTTGTGGGCAAGGCAAAACAGGTCTCAGTATTTACACTAAGAAAGTTTTTCTTCTGTGGACTTGGTGCCATTCCATTCAAAGGTTCTCTGTGGCTCTTTGCCAGTTCTATCTTAATTTGAATGCTACTCTAGAAAAGTTATAAGCATTTGTGTACCAGGTACAATAGTAGGTGCTTTATTTGTATATCCTCATTTAATCATGATGATACCTATCCCATATAGCCATCAGTTCAATTTCACAAACATAAACAGAAGCCCAGAGATTAAGTAACCTGAACTTGTTCAAGATCACAGCAACATCTGTTAAAGCTCTTGGCTCTTCACTATACCATGAAGGTTCTCTATAGATCCCAAGATACTGATGTTCTCTTTAAATTCAAAGGGGGAGAATTAAGAGGAAAAAAAGGGGGGCAAGGCATCAAGCTTTCTCTTAAAAGCATGGTTAACGTCAGGCCTGCATCCCTACCTCCAATTATGTTTTATCTTTTTGGCATTAGAAATCATTACTATAAGTATTAATATTGCTGAAATGCAAAATATACCATATGTCACAGCACTGCTTAAAAAAATCTTCGAAGACCTGGATGAAGATCAAAATATTTCTCTAATGACCTACAAGGCCCTCAAACACCCAAGTCCAGCCTCATCTTGCAGCTACTCCACCCAAAGGTTATACAATATCTAGTTCAATTTGCCTTCTTGTTGCTCCTTCAAAAGGGGCTCCCTCATGCCATCTCTGGGACCTCTGCACAAGCAGTCTGCTTAGTTTTGGCCATACTGACTCACTAGCTCTCAATGCTCCTGACTCAGGATTCATCCTAGGCTCTCAGAGCCAGCTGCACGTTTCTTTTACAGCACTTGTGTAATCCTTCTCCCTACTGTAACATAAAAGCTCCACTAGAGCAGAAGCTGTGTGAGCTCTGCTCATCACTGAATCCCAAGGATTCACCGGCACATGGTGTTTGTCTTAGTCCGTGCAAGACATTGTTAACAAAAATACCATAGACTGAGTAGCTCAATTACATTTATTTCTCACAGTTCTGGCTGGCAGATTAAGTGTCTGGTGAAGGCCCACTTCCTGGTTGATAGACAGGGGCCTTCTCGCTGTATCCTCATATGGCCGAAGGAGCAAGGGAGCTCTCTGGGGTCTCTTTATAAGGGCACTAATACCACTCATGAGGGCTCCACTCTCATGACCCAATCGCCTCCCAAAGGTCCCACACCTCCTAATACCATCAATGGAGGTTAGGTTTCAACATATGAGTTTGGGGGTGGGACACAAACATTCAGTCTACAGCAGTGCTTAATACTAAAATGGTGGGTTATAAGGAAATTTAGTAAAAACAAAGTCAAACCTCTTCCTTTCCATCAATTCTTCTTTTATGATATGGAAATTTTCTCTTTCCACTCCCACTCATACCATTCTAGCCTAGACTCCTATTTTAACAGCATCCTAGTCTCCACATTACCATACCAATCTGTTCAGTATATTAATGGTAAATTAATCAACACTTTCAATCTCTGAAATCTTTAATGGCTTCTCCTCTCCACTTATTACATATACAAGGTCATTCACAATCAGCCTTTATTTTTCCAACTTTGTCTCTCATTCCCCAATTTCAATACTATTGCAGCCAGGATGACATATCTCAAATTTTAAATAAAGTTGTTCTTATTAATAGTGATAACAGCAGGTAACATTTGAGTGTTTGTGTCAGACACTACTCTAAGCAAGTTTTTTGTTTGTTTTTGTTTTGAGATAGGGTCTTGCTCTGTTGCTCAGACTGGAGTGCAACGGCACAATCATAGCTCACTGCAGCCTCAAACTCCTAGGCTCAAGGGATCCTCCTGCCTCAGTCTCCCAAGTAGCTGGGACTACAGGCACACACCAAAATGTCTCTAAGTAAGTTATTTAATCCTCAGAACAACATCATTATCAGCTCCACTTCATAAGTAAAGAAACTGGAGCAGAGAAAGCAGGCTGTCAAAGTTGTAGATCCAGAATTCAATCCCAGGCAGTACAAGCTCCAATGCCCTTTAGTTGTAACGATCATATCATACATCAATAATGTCAGAAAATAAGGGGAAAAACTTACCATTAATCTCACATTATCTTTTTTTTTTTTTTTTTTTTTTTTTTTTTGAGACAGAGTCTCACTCTGTTGCCCAGGCTAGAGTGAGTGCCGTGGCGTCAGCCTAGCTCACAGCAACCTCAAACTCCTGAGCTCAAGCGATCCTCCTGTCTCAGCCTCCCGAGTAGCTGGGACTACAGGCATGCGCCACCATGCCCGGCTAATTTTTTCTATATATATTTTTAGCTGTCCATATAATTTCTTTCTATTTTTAGTAGAGATGGGGTCTCGCTCTTGCTCAGGCTGGTCTCGAACTCCTGAGCTCAAACGATCCACCCACCTCGGCCTCCCAGAGTGCTAGGATTACAGGCATGAGCCACCGCGCCCGGCCAATCTCACATTATCTTTACCCAAGAAAAACTGCATCAAAACGTTTTCAATGCAGAAACATGTTTTACAAAATTGGATTTTTCACTTAATCCATAATTCCAAGTATTCTTCTGCATCATCATTAATGGCTACATATACCAAGGGATTTTCTAAGACACAATTAGCTACATACTTAAGAAATATGGCACAATCAAAAATCATGTTATAAAAATTAGTGGTGGCGTGAGCCTGTACTCCCAGCTCCTTGGGAAGCTGAGGCAGGAGGACTGCTTGAGCCTAGGGGTTCAAGGCCAGCCAGGGTAACATAGCAAGACCCCATCTCTTGGGGAAAATATTATTATTCAATGGGGAAAGTTCATGTTAAGGAGCTTGAAATACACCAAGTTATTTTTAAGAGCTGAGTCCACAGCTATAAACCTAAACATCCCTAAAGCAATTTTAAAAATGTAGCCTTTGCTCAAGGGTAAAGGCTTTTATTTTCCTAGCTCCACCAGCACTGCCATCATTAGCACGAACTTATCATTCTCATCACACATCATTATGATAAATTATATGCAAAGCCAGTCAAGGCAACTACATTAAGCACAGGCTCCCGCCCCCCCTTGATGCTAGCTCTAGATAGCTTTATATCCAATCAATAATTCAGGTCAATGCAAATGAAGATGTCCAAGTAATCTTTGTTAAATTCAAATATGGTACATTAGCTAAATGCTCATATTTTATTTTCAACACTATTAACATACACACACTCCCACAGACCCCTAATTTTTCACTAAATCATTATGTACATCGATGGCTACTTCCTGTAAATAACTTCCTAGAAGTCATCACAACAGAAGTGCATCCTGCATTCAAAATTCTTTGTAGCAGCAGAAATTTATTCGTTTAGAAATGCTCCATAATTGGCCAAACTCTCTTATTCAAATTTTCTCTATGTACACAATTATGGTACTGGAAGCTTTTATATGTACATAAAAGCTTCAGTAAACTTCAGTATCCTTTCCAAAGCATTCTCAAACATGAATATATTCTTTTCTTTCTTTTTTTTTTTTTTTGAGACAGAGTCTTATTCTGTCGCCCGGGCTAGAGTACAGTGGCATTATCATAGCTCACTGCAACCTCCAACTCCTGGGGGCTTAAGTGATCCTCTTGCCTCAGCCTCCTGGCGTAGCTGGGACTATAGGCACACACCACCACACCCAGCTACTTTTTTCTATTTTTAGTAGAAATGGGGCCTCACTCTTGCTCAGGCTGGTCTAGAACTCCTGAGCTCAAGCAATCCTCCCACCTCTGCCTACCAAAGTGCTAGGATTACAGGCGTGAGCCACCGGGGTGCCCAGTCTTATACACGAATTTTTAAGTGGCTGTGGGCAATTTGAGTGATTTTAAATTAAAAATGACTTCTGGAATGGTGCCCATCAGAAGCTCTGTAGATGTTCTCCCCAATGAAACAACCATAACTGGTGAAAATTATTTTTAACAAAAGCAAAAACACTTAAAGCTTCTGGAAATTGTCCTAAGGGCATGTAGCAAATGAAGAAACATTTATTCAAGAAAATCAGTAAGAATAGCCTGTGGCATCTGAGCCAGCTCAGCAGGAGAGGTTCCATTCCAGGTAAATACAGCCAAGAACACACCTCCCCTAACCCCCACCCAGCTTCCACAGTTGATAATATTTCCCCAGAAGGGGAAGGCAGCCAGTGTGGCTCATCACCCTCAACCCCCAAGTTCCAGTTGCAGAGGCTCTATCTATTGGCACTAGTGGCTAAGAAGTCTGGGGCTCTTTCCTTCCATCTAGGCCCCACTTATGGGGCAGAAACTCAAACCAAGGTGCCGCAGGCCAAGAATAGTGCAGTCCTAATGGCCCTCACCCCACCTCCCTCACAGGGTCAAGGTTCCAGGACAGGAGAAACAAGATGAGAAGAACAGAGGCTGCTGCCCCCACCCAGCACCCTGCTCAAGGAGGGGTGTCACTCAGAGAAGTGAGCCACTGCCCCACCCAGTTCTGAAGCAGTGCTGTCAATGTTTTACCCAGGGGGAAAGACAGGCCCTAAGAACAGAGAACACTAATGTTCTCTTAAAGTGAACAGACTTTATGTGCAACAGAATATGGGGAAGTTTGAGCCTGAGGGTGTGTTAGAAAACAATGGAGACCAGGAGAGACCAAGGCAATAAAAAAGAGGCTGGAACTCCCAGAAACAAGTTAAACCATTCGGCTAGTAGTTTACCAGAAAGAACCAGGGAAAGAGCTAAGAAGAACCTGACTGGGGTCAGAACAAACCTCAGATACTGGCCTCAAAGATTACCCCTGGAAAGCATGAGAATTTAATTGGATCAGACTGTGGGGCAATTTATATCCCAAGGCATCATCTAAAACAACAGAGCACTCAGCCAGCAATTAGTAGAAGCTAACATTTGCATGTGATACCAACTGAGAGAGCATACTTAAAAGGGAGAGCATAAAAACTCACAAAGCCTAGCTAAAACCACTGTTATCCCAGGGTGACTGTGTGCATGACTAAGGCTATGCCCTCTGAAGAGCAACACTGGGGGCGGGGAAGGCAAACAGACTTCACTGAAACAGTTCAGCCAGTCAGATAAATAAGCAAATAACAATAAAGCCACTAGGGGTGTGGGGTGGGTGAGGAATCAGTATCTAAAGTTACTACATTATATGAAAGGTCCAGTTTTAACCAAAAAATTACCAAGATGTGTAAAGATACAGGAATGTGTAACCCACATACAAGAAAAAAGTAGACAAAAGAAACTGGCTTTAATAAGGTCCAGATAACAGACATAGCACAGACCTCAAAACAGCTATGTTCAAAAAACTAAAGGAAACGATGCTTAAAGAAGTAAAGGGGCCGAGCATCATGGCTAGTGCTTGTAATCCAGCACTTTGGGATGCTGAGGCTGGAGGATAAAGGCAGGAGGATGACCCCACCCCAGGAGTTCAAGTTGCAGTGAGCTATGATCACACCACTGCACTCCAGCCCGGGCAACAGAATGAGACCCTGTCTCAAAAAAACAAACAAAAACCCATCAATAAAGAGATAAAAGAGACAGAAATTAACAAAAAAAGAACCAAATAGAAATTCTGGAGTTGAAAAGTACAATAACAAAAGAAAAATTCACTAAAGTGGTTCAACAGCAGATGAGCTGTCAGAACAAAGAATCAGCAAAATTGAAGACAGACTGTTAGATTAAGCAATCTGAAGAATACAGAGAAAAAGGTGAACAAAGCTGCTGAGAAATATGTGACACAAACAAGCATACCAACATATATGTAATGAGAGTCCCAGGAGGAGAGAGAAAGGAAAAGATATTTGAAGAAATTACGGTCTAAAAACTGACCCCAAATTCAATGAAAAACATTATTCCACACAGCCAAGAAGCTCAACAAACTCCAAGTAGGATAAATGTAGAGACCCAGACTGAGAAACATCATAATCAAACTGTCAAAAGCCAAATATAAAGAAAATCTTGAGAATAGCAAGAAGCAAACCACATACAAAGGATCTTCAATAAGACTAACAGCTGATTCGCATCAGAAAACATGGGAGGCCAGAAGACACTGGGATAGCATATTCAAAGTGCTGAAAGTGGGGGGTGGGGGGTGGGGAGGGGTGTCAACCAAACTCTTTCTGAAATGAAGTCAGAAATCAACTTCCGGCATGACAGCATGAGAAGTTTGGCAGACATGATCCCCAGTGAAAGAGCACTGGTAAATGCAAATATGTAACTATAAAAAAGAGTATGAATGCATATTTCTTCTCCTTTCTTAACTGATCTAAAATGCATTGTATAACACAATATGTATATAACGCATTGTCAGGCCTATTACATACAGAAATAAGCTTCCAAGTTAACAGCATGAATTAACTAAAAATGGATCAAAGGTAAGGTCAAAAGCTACAGAATTCACACAAGAAAGTGGGCAAATCTTAATGAACTATGACTTGGCAGTGGATTCTTATAACACCAAAAGCAGGAGCAACAAAAGAAATTGGACTTTATCAAAATTAACAACTTTTGTGCTTCAAGGGGTACTATGAACACAATGAAAAGACAACTCACAAAACAGAAGAAAAAATTTACAAATCATGTTATCTAATAAGGGACTTGAATCTAGAACATACAAAGAATTCATTCAATCCAAAAATCAAAAGATAAACCAACTAAAAAAGCAGTAAAGGATATGAATAAGCCTTTCTTTTTTTTTTTTTTTTTTTGAGACAGAGTCTCACTCTGTTGCCCAGGCTAGAGTGAGTGCCGTGGCGTCAGCCTAGCTCACAGCAACCTCAAACTCCTGAGCTCAAGCGATCCTCCTGTCTCAGCCTCCCGAGTAGCTGGGACTACAGGCATGCACCACCATGCCCGGCTAATTTTTTCTATATATATTTTTAGCTGTCCATATAATTTCTTTCTATTTTTAGTAGAGATGGGGTCTCGCTCTTGCTCAGGCTGGTCTCGAACTCCTGAGCTCAAACGATCCGCCCACCTCGGCCTCCCAGAGTGCTAGGATTACAGGCGTGAGCCACCGCGCCCGGCCATGAATAAGCCTTTCTCCAAAGATATGCAAATGGCCAATAATCAATATCACTAGCTGTCAGGGAAATGCAAATAAAAACCACAATGAATTACCACTTCACAACTACTAGGAGGGATATAATCAAAAAGGCAGAAAATATCAAGTGCTGCTGGGCATGCTGGCGTGCACCTGTATGTAGTTCCAGCTACTCTGGAGGCTGAGGCAGGAGGATCACTTGGGTCCAAGGAGTTCTGGGCTGTAGTGTGCTATGTCCATTGGGTACGAACTCACTTGGGCATCCTCCCACCTCAGCATCCCAAAGTGCTAGAATTACAGGTGTGAGCCCCTTTCCTTCTTTAAAGGTCGTTTCCTTTAGTTTTTTGAACACAGCTACTTTGAGGTCTTTGCTATGTCTCATATCTGGTCCACAACTTAAGGACCACCAGGTTGCTTAAGGAGGGGAGAACTGGCCCAAATTGGAAATGAAGCAGGTTGAAACTGTGCTGATCAGCAGTGGGATCGTGCCTAGGAACAGCCACTGTACTCCAGCCTGGGCAACATAGCAAGATCCCGTGTCTTTAAAAAAAAAAAAACACACACACACAAAGAAAGAAAATAACAAGTGTCCACAAGGATGGGGAGAAATTGGGACCCTTGTGCACTGCTGGTGGGAATGTAAAATGGTGCAGCTGTTGTGGAAAATGGTATGGAGATTCCTCAAAAATTTAACCATAGAATTTATCACATGATACAACAATTCCACTTCTGGGCATATACCCCAAAGAACCGAAAAAAGAGACTTGAACAAATATTTGCACACACAAGTTCATAAGCAGCATCATTCACAATAGCCAAAATGTGAAAGCAACTCAAATTTCCACTGACAAATGAATGGGTAAATAAAATGTGGTATACACAAACAACAGAATATTATTCAGCTTTAAAAAGAAATTCTGACATGCTACAACATGGATGAACCTTGAGGGCACTATGTTAACTGACATAAACCAGTAACAAACGGACAAACACTGTATGATTCCACATATATGAGGTACCTAGAGTCGTCAAATTTATAGAAAGTAGAACAGTGGTTGCCAGTTTTCCTCCAACACATTAACGTTTTGCACCCACAAGCAACAGAAGTTTAATACAGCATGGGGGTCGGGAGGGTTACAGATCTGGACCAGATGCCCATCACCCCCACATTATTCTTCTTGGCTTAGTCTGGCCAAATGCTCTATCTCAGAAGTATTTACGCAGTTCCACCTGATCTTTATGTATTGAAGCCTTGTCTGCTTAACTCAGTAACCTCAACCCTTCCTAATACCTTTCCCCTTCCATCAGGTTACCTTTTTTCAAGTCCTATATTTACTACAGTTTGTCAGGAATTTAGGATCTTTTTAACATGTTTATTTTACTAGAATTTCATTGTTTTGTTAATGCTCTAATTACAAAGTAGCATACTTGAGTGGTAAATTTGCTCTCAATCCCATTTTCCCTATAAATTGTTATTTTTTGGTACATGACTTTGTAAGAACATGAGGTTTTTCAACAATGCATGTACCACAATATAACTGGTTGACAACAGATGATGTCCAATTTCCCAAGTATCATTTTTTTCCCTCTCAAAATGGCTAATACCTCCAGAGATTGTTGGGAAGCTTTAATGGGAGAATGTATGTGAAGTGTCAGACACACAGAAAGGACCCAGTAAATAGTAGGTGTTTTAACAAGTGCTTGCCATTTCTTTTTTGAAATTCTGATTAGATTATTACTCATTCTTGACAATTCTTATTTTGAACTTTCAGGGGCTCCCTATGAATATGATCTCCAGACTAACCTAGAGGAAAATTATTCTTCCAACTATAAATTACCAGAATTTTCTGCTTCTGATATACACATCACATTGCTCAGAATGATTTTTAAAATAAACAAACAGCCTCAGTTTTACTGATATAGCTGTTTTTATTATTCTATTGCATTAACACAGAATCCTACCATATTTTAAAATTATTTTGTCCTACTTTTTAAAAAGTATGTTTCAAGTCGAAATCTTTTACCCTCTGTAAGACAATTCATAGCACAGTATCCCTATCAGAATTTGTGCTGCTCTAAAGAAAATGTGACAGATGAGACTAGTAACAAGATGATAAAATTGTGTGGTGCTCACATAACTTACTGAGTGAAAGAATGAACAAATGAAATACCCTTTTAAGTAGAAATTGTAAGTATCTCTCCTGTTTAATAAAGAGAAAAATAACCTAGTAAACGTGGAACTACAATCCCAGTTCCAGTTATCTGACTCCAAGTACCAGGTTTCTATCAACAATACTAATCTAGCTCAAGCTTGATAATTCTGGTTCTATCTTAATAGAATTTTTTAAAAAAACTAAGTACCTTCTATTTTAATGTTGCTTAAATATATGTAGAAATGAAATTAGGATTAAACTCCTTATGCTTATTGCTCTTATATAACTATAAAACCAAAATAAGTTTATAAACTAAATACAAATTAAACTACTGTTAGTATGTAACAGACGGCAGGGTATTACCAAATCTTGAGGTATGGGTTCCTTTGAGTTTTCCACGGCTATACCACTACCATCACATGCTATGTGAGGAGGCTTCGCTCTCCTACTTGAATTATTACACCACTCTGGACACATAGTGTGCTGTGACATCGCTTGCCCTTGGCACCAATAGATCATTCATGTGTTAAGTATGCATCTGTTGTTCTCATTATCTCACAAATCAAATGGTACAACTGAGCACCAAGACTAGAACCTTGCAGGGAAAGGAGGAGTGGGTGCTCAAAGAATATTAATAATTGGAAATTAACTGCTCCAAATGTAGGAAATGCAACATCTAATCTCTTGGATATTTTGTTACAACTTTGGGAAGCCCACTGCTGTCAGCAGAAAGGTCTTTTTCTTTTTTCTACTAAGTCAAAAATCTATTTCCCTTGTTAGTAATATCTACTGGTTATGGTTCTGCCTCTTGGAACAAAAGGTTAGTACTCACCATCTACTATATTTTAAGCCTTCAAACTACTGAAATTTATGGTGTTCATAACCCCCAAGTCCTTTTTAAGAGAAAAATATACTTTTGCTTAAGTATCTATTTATTAAATCCTTACAAAAGGTGTGAAGTCCCAGTAAATTCCAGTCCCCAAACAAATCAGCCAGTAAGTGAACAATGTTGATTTAAAATATTAGATTCAAGTCACATATCAAATGTCACAGAAGGTACGCCTACTTATCAGTTTACTCTTTGTTGAAATAACAGGTTAAGATAAACTCAAAGTTACCTGTTAGGAGCTTTTATCAATCTTTGCCAAAATTATTTAGAAGTTACTAATCCCATCACGAAATGCTGATCCAACAGTAAAAACAAAGACTTCATTTCATTTAGTCAACATTTTAGGCATGTAAATTATTAAAAATTAACTTTTTTAAGGAGACAGGGTCTTCCTCTGTCTCCCTGGCTAGAGTGCAGTGGCAGCATCGTGACAGGTTGAGCTCACTGCAACCTCAAACTCCTGGGCTTAAGTGACCCTCCCACCTCAGCCTCCAAAAGTGCTAGGATTACGGGCATGAGCCTAATTAACATTTTTTATGTGCCTCCAGTGGGTGCTCTTTTTGCCTGGATCTTCCACAACTAGATTGGTTAAATCACAAATGCAGGAGTAAAGAATCTGAAAAAAGAAACCAAAGAATTTCAAATTCCTTTTAGTCAATGAGATTATCTAAACTATATTTTAAATTATATGCAATGGTTTTTTATATAATAGCCTTGAGATCTAATTCACATGACATACAAATAGTCCATTTAAAGTGTACAGTTCAATGGTTTTTAGTATATTCACAGTTGTACAATTATCACCACAATCAATTTCACATTTTCCTTACCCCCAAAAGACACCCTATGCCCATTAATAGCAGTCACTCCCCATCCCCTCCACCCTCCCCTCAGCCCCAAGCTAATCTATTTTCAATCTCTATAGATTTGCCTATTTGGGACATTTCGTATAAATGGTATCACACAGGATGAAGTCTTTGGTTTCTTCCACTAAAGCATGTTTTCAAAGTCCATTCAAGTTGTAGCGTATATCAGTACTTCATTTCTTTCTACTGGCAAATAATTTTCCAATGTATGGTCTACATCTTATTTATGCATTCATCACTTGATGGACATTTGGGTTGTTTCTGTAATAGAATTTTATACACATAAATTTCATTAAGAGAGATCGAAGAGAAAAAGGATCCTGTAAAGTCTTTGTCTTTGTACAATAAATCCTAAAGGCTCAAACACTCAACACCATGAAGGCTCATACTCAAATCAAAAAAGAAAAATCAAAAGTGGAAGCTATACCATGTCTCTAAAAATGAATTTTTTAAAGAATGCAACGTTGAAGCAAAAATGAAAACTGAACATTAAAATTTTTAAGTGTAGTGTACAAAATAAAAAAATTTAAATTCAATTGTGGTACTTTCTCCCCCTATTATATTACACACAGACTATTATTGTTAGAGAGACCAGAAGTCAGCAAATTATTTTTGACAGACTATCACACATGAAATTAGAAGCAGAAAAGCTAAAGGCGTGGGATCCTCATCTTTTAAATGGGAGACTTGCATGCCAAGGGCCGTTCTAGCCATGTTTTATGAAAGAGCAAATAATGCCTGTGTGCCATTGGCAAATGCAAGGCAAAAGGAGGAAAAATTAATAAGGAAGAAAATGCAGAACAAACTAAGACACAAAGAGAAAAGATCGAAAGAGCTTGTACGTAGTACAGAGCTTATTCACTCAAGACATTATATAGTGTAGTGGTTAAGAATAAAGATTGAAAATAAACTGCCTTAGTTCGAATTCCTGCTCTGTCACTTAACTAGGTATACAAGCTACACAAGTTTCTCATCATCTGTGCCTTGGTTTCCTTATACATAAAATGGAGATAGTAGTATCTACCTTTTAGGATTGTTGTGAGAATATAAAGAATTTATACATGTGAAGCAATTTAATAGCTCCTCACACATAGGTGCTAAATATTAGCTATTGTTATCTGTAAGAGGTTTACAAAGTAGCATAAGAGAATTATCTAAGAAGTAAATTATTAATAAAAACCTATAATTTACAACAGGGGAACACAATGTGAGTACCAAGGAAAAAAACATCTAAATTAGGTTGGGATCTACTGGAATATTTAAGATGAAATGCTGTCTGGGATTTGCTTCAAAATGAAAGGGGTAGGTAAAAACGATTAGCCATGAGTTGAAGCTGGCTGATGGGCATATGAAGTTTACCTACATCAATGTATGCTTGATTTTTCCTTAATGAAAAGCTTGGAGAGCTGGGAGCAGTGGTTCACGCCTGTAATCCTAGCACTCTGCGAGGCCGAGGTGGGGGGAATTACTTGAACACAGGAGTTTGAGACCAGCCTGAGCAAGAGTGAGACCTCATCTCTACTAAACACAGAAAAATGCGCATGGTGGTACGCACCTGTAGTCCCTGCTACTTGGGAGGCTGAGGCAGGAGGGTGGCTTGAGCCCAGGAGTTTGAGGTTGCAGTGAGCTCTGATGACACCACTGCACTCTACCTAGGGCAACAGAGACTAGGTCTAAAAAAAAAAAAAAAAAAAAAAGCTTGGAAAAGGGTAAAATAAATTAGATAAGGGTGTACAGAGTATTTATTAAAGGCTTTTCAGAAGATGTAACATTTGAGCTGTATCTTGCAAAACAAGTAGTAGGCCAAGTAAATGTGTGTAGGGAATAGAGGAGAGAAAAGATGTAAGGAACAGTATGGAACAGCCTAATGCAATCAATGGAACAGTAGTTCCACACAGCTGTATCAAAAGACCAACACCAATCACCTCAAGTACCACTGACTGGCATATATAACCTGGTTTCTCCTATCTCTGCCCCTACATGTTACATTTTAAACAAAGAAAATTTGGCTTATACAAAAAGTTCACTGATAACTAAAACATGCAATCATTTTAAAACAAATCAAATATTCTTAAGGGTATTGAATGATATCTC
This sequence comes from Eulemur rufifrons, assembly GCF_041146395.1. NCBI lineage: Eukaryota > Metazoa > Chordata > Mammalia > Primates > Lemuridae > Eulemur > Eulemur rufifrons. The sequence goes on from NC_091012.1 coordinate 109,300,577, forward strand.
TATTCTTACCCATTCCTTAAAACATTTACACAGGTAAAATCTGGCTAAGTAATTAGAGATTGTGGTGGGGAAAAAAAGATGAAAGAGATAATTTGTCTTGGTGACATTATTTAATACCCACTCTGTGCCAAGCTCTGAAAAGATAGAACAGTAAACAAGACTCAGTTTCTGCCCTTAAGAAATTTACAAACTAGGGTTTCCCCAAAAGAGCAGTATATCAAGTAAATTCTTTAAGATGCATTCCGCAAGTATAAATTTCACACAAAAAAGAATAATAGTTTAGACATTTACTGGGATGCAGAAAAAAGTTCTGAACAGTGGAACAGATGCAGAATTAAATAATTTCTACAAGGCCTTGTTTTAGTTTGAAGTATTGAATCTCTCAATAACAAAGATCTTCTCAAACATATCCTAAAGCTAAACATGCATAATTTTTTAAATTATCCTGAATTTTTAACCCCCTTGTCACTAATAAATCAATTAAGTTCATTTTTAAAAGTCTCTGGTTTCAGAGAATTCCCTCAACTAGTGATGCTGAGCTACAAGGGACTTTAAGCTGACTACTGGCCAAGCTTCAAATTTTGTACGTAAGTAAGGGTTAAACAGCCACATGACCAATAGGCATACGAAAATGTTCTGAACATCTTAAGATAGAGGCAAATACAAATTTAAGCCATCATTAGATATCCCTAATCCACCACCAAAATGGCTAAAATTAAAAGGACTGACAATACTTAGTGTCAATAAAGAGCGACACAATCTACATCGCCAGTAGGAGTTTAAACTGGTACAACTCATTACTTGGGAAATCTGTTTGGCACTATCTACTAAAGCTAAACACATATATACACTATAAATCAGCAATTCCACTCCTGGGTATGCACCAAAAGACCACAAAAATACATGTGCAAAAATATTCATGGCAATACTCTACATTGTTGAAAACACTGTGAACAATCTGTCTACCAATAGAATGGATAAATAAATCATGCTAAATTTCACACAACGTAATACTACACAGTAATAAAGAAATCAGTGAAATCATGTAGTGAGCAAAAGCAGACAGACACAAGAGTACATAGTATACTACTCCATTTATATGAAGTTCAAAATCGGGCATAACTAATTCATCGAAAGACAGTGGACAGAATATTTGTGTGGGGCAGGGAATGTTCCAGGTGCTGGAAATGTTCTATATCCTGATCTGAGTGGTGACCTGATAGATGTATATATGGGTTATACATCTAAGATTTGTGTATTTTACATATGCAAGTTATACATCACAAAGTAAAATACACAGCAGATAAGCCACTCCAAAGATGTCAAACTTGTCTTAGTAGTCTAAAACACTGGTTCTCAAAGTGTAGTTCAGAGACTCCTGGAGTCCCTGAGACCCTTTCAAGAAGTCACAGAGGTCAAAAACTGGGTGCAGTGGCTAGGACCTGTAATCCCAACTACTCTGGAGGCTGAGGTGGGAGGATGGCTTGAAGCCAGGAGTTTGAGACCAGCCTGGCAACATCATGAAACCCTTTCTCTAAAAAATATAAATAAATAAAATAATTAGCCAGGCATGGTGGCACATGCCTCTACTCCCAGCTACTTGGGAGGATGGCTTGAGGCCAGGAGCTAGAGATCAGCTTGGACAATAAAGCGAGACATCTCAAAAAGTCAAAGAGGTCAAAATTATTTTCATAATAGATGTGATTTGCCACTTTCACTGTCATTCTCTCAGGTATATGGTGGAGTTCTTCTAGAGATTACATCATACATTGTATCACAAGAGATTGAAGGCAGAAGCAGATAGAGAATCCGACTGTCTTATAAACATATTTACACTGACATGCAACGGGTTTTGTTACTTTTAAATCCATATTCTTAAAATGTCTCAGTTTTAATTTCTAGTACAGTAAATATCAATGTAACCCCACATAAACAAAAGCTCTCTGGGGTCTTCAATAATTTAAGAGTATAGAAAGGTCTCGAAACCAAAAAGTTGGAGAATGACTGGCCTAACAAATACAACAAAAAAAATAAGCTTCTTTCCCTAGTTCTCTTACAGTAATGAGAAACAAAGTATCAACATTTTCTCTGAAACCATCTGTGCCAGACAAAAATCACTGCTACTATATTTATCTGTGTACTTTCATCTTCAATTCAGAAAAACTAATTTCCCCCTAAATATTATTTTCCCAGGCAGGCTACATCACTTCTTAGCAGCAATGTTCTTAAAGCTTAAAGCAGACTTCAAATGAAAACTTAACCAAACTTTACACTGCTCTGCCAACAAAGAAATTATACCCTTGGCTACCAAGTCTACGGTCCCTAAATTCACACTAGGAGCTGTTGACCAAGAGCAATCAACCCAAAGGATTCTAAATAAAATAAGGCCTTCCAGACACCACCACCCACCCACACACACACACACAGAAACAAGGGGGAGATGTTCAAGTTGTTATATTAATTCCTCCATTTACTTCTCAATCCAACAACTCCTAAACCATTAACCCCTTTTTACCTTTCTATTTTCCTTTACTTGAAAAATTGTTTCTAGATTACAGTTTTTTCCCTATCTTGACAGATGAAGATAAAATTTAAGAACTTCAAAGAAAAGATAGCTTAAGTCATCTCTTGTCCAACACCTTGGTTTTATAGATAAGAATCATGAGGTCCCAAGGTTAGTTAAGTGATTTAACAGACTGGAATAACTGAAACTAAAATGCAGCCCTTCTGACTCCAGATCTAGTACCCTTCTGCTGACTAGCCCATTCTCACTTAAAATATGAACACTGCTTTTAAAACAAACCAAACCACCTCCAAAATATTAATAGGAAGCAATGAAATTACTGCAACTATTTAAACAGTAAGAATATGCACCTATTTTTGTGTATCAAACGATCCCCCCCCCCCCCCCCCCGACAGAGTCTCACTCTGCTGCCTGGGCTAGAGTGCTGTGGCATCAGCCTAGCTCACAACAACCTCAAACTCCTGGGCTCAAGCAATCCTCCTGCCTCAGCCTCCCGAGTAGCTGGGACTACAGGCATGTGCAACCATGCCCGGCTCATTTTTTCTATATATTTTTAGTTGTCTAGCTAATTTCAATTTTTAATAGAGACGGGGTCTCGCTCTTGCTCAGGCTGGTGTCGAACTCCTGAGCTCAAAGGATCCACCCACCTCAGCCTCCCAGAGTGCTAGGATTACAGGCGCGAGTCACCCTGTCCGGCCTCAAATGATTTTAAAAGTTGCAGGCCGGGCGCGGTGGCTCATGCCTGTAATCCTAGCACTCTGGGAGGCCGAGGTGGGTGGATGGTTTGAGCTCAGGAGTTCGAGACCAGCCTGAGCAAGAGCGAGACCCCATCTCTACTGAAAATAGAAAGAAATTATATGGACAGCTAAAAATATATATAGAAAAAATTAGCCGGGCATGGTGGTGCATGCCTGTAGTCCCAGCTACTCGGGAGGCTGAGACAGGAGGATCCCTTGAGCTCAGGAGTTTGAGGTTGCTGTGAGCTAGGCTGACGCCACGGCACTCACTCTAGCCTGGGCAACAGAGTGAGACTCTGTCTCAAAAAAAAAAAAAAAAGTTGCAAGATAACACCTACACAAACCAAAGAGAACCTACAGTTATCCCTCTCTGGATGCCAGATTCTAGTCCCTACACTAGAGGAGGGGGGGTGAGAAACATATGCTTTGATAATCCACTGTTTAAGTAAAGGAGAGTACAGTCATTCTATAACCCGATTCCTTTCTCTCCATGACCTTTCAATAGATCTCAACAGGCAGCAGCTCTCAGTAAGGAGCGGAATTGGGGTAGAAGAAAGATGAAAAACAGAGGTGTTTTGCTTTTTAGCTCAGTACTCCATTCTGTGACAGTCAAATTAGCAGCACTTCCTTCATACAATGAATGGGAGCCCCATGGACCTCATTCCTTTATTCCATTCCCTAAATCATTATTTATCATCTCTCTGCACAATTGTTAAAATACTGTCTCAATATCCCTATTACCCAACTCTCCTCCAACAGATCCACCATGATGCCATGAGAATTATCTTTCAAAAACAAACAAATCTAATGTTTCACTTAAACTTGAAGGCCCAGCTCATTATCCTAACAAGTGCCCTAACATGGCACTCAAGGTCACTCCTTGCGATCTCAGACTACCTTACCTTGTTAGGCTCATCTCCCATAAGTGTCGTGCCCCCCCCCCCCCAATATCTCCAGTGTTCCTTCCATTCTACTACTAGTTTTTCCTCTAAAAACACTGTACTTTCACACTTCCATTGCTCCATTTCAAGTTAATGATTCTCAATTTTTCCCCCAGGGCACATTTGGCAATGTCTGAAGACAAATTTAGTTGTCACAAGGAGGGGTGTATTACTGGTATCTTGTGGGTAGAGGCTAGGGATAACTAGGATAGCACTCTACAACAAAGAATTACCTGGCCAGTATCTTGTGCAGTGGCAGGCACCTATAATCCCAGCTACTTGGGAGGCTGAATTGGGGAGGATTGCTTGTCCCCAGGAATTCGAGACCAGCCTGGGCAATATAGCTAGATCTCCATATCTCAATAACTTAAGGAAAAAAAAAAAAAAAAAGGAAGAGGAAGAAGAAGAAAGAATTATCTGGCTAAAACTTTCAATAGTGTTTAGGTTAAGAAATCCAGAAGTCCCTGCTCTAATTAATAGAGCCATCAAAATAGTACAATTTTGAACACCAGCAAACCTCAACCAATCCCAAAATAAATGATTTCTTCATCTCTTCTACTACTACATTTTTCACACCTCTATTTAATACTGCTCTTATTGCAATGTATAATTGTCTTGCCCACTAGACCTCAGAGCCTTGAAAGCAGAGATTAATCATCCTTATATCCCCCACTCCATGCCTAAAATGGTACAGGTTGAGCTTCCCTAATCCAAAAATCTGGAATCCAAAATACTCCAATATCTGAAATTTTTTAAGTGCCAATATGATGTTCCAAGGAATTGCTCACTGGAGCATTGTGGATTTCAGATTAGGAACACTTAACCAGTAAGTATTCCAAATATTTCAAAATTCAAAAAATATCCAAAATCTCAAATACTTCTGGTCCTGATCATTCCCAATAAGAGATACTCAACCTGTATTGAATGATTCAACTCAATCATTATAGTAGGATAGCAATCACCCAGTCCTTCATTTTATAATTTCATCAAGGTTAAGGCACTTGTTCCCTAGTTGGTAGAATAGCTGTAACTATGATCTTTTGGCTGAGATTAGAGTTCTTTACTATCCAATACACTCTCTCAATCAGGCTGAGGGAAGTTATGACCACCAACAAAGGACAGTTCAGATGTAAAAACCATCAACCGAGCCTCAAGAAACTTCCCAGAGCCACCTTCCCAAGGGCTGTTTCTAAAGAAACAAAAAGTAGTAGAGAGTGTTAAGGCTGGCCAAAAGAGAAGCACAAGAAAAATGCTACCCAAAGTTCAGAAGAGGTAAAAACCACTTCCAACTGAAGAGAATCAGAAAATAACTTCATTAAGATGACATGTGAGCTAGGCATTGTAGTAGGCTAGACAAAAGGGGAGATGGTGCTCCAAGAGTAAAGCCACCAAAATAGGAAAGGCTGAAAACACCCATGTTGACTATGGATAGTTTAATTAGGTGGCAGAGTAAGAAATAACCTTGCAAAAGTAGACTGGACTATGTCAAAATGACCTCATAGTGGCAGAACTGGCATGGTTAAGAGTTTTGAGCAGTATTTGGGGAGAGCAGAAAGAGATAGGGATATACACTTGAGGAACGTGATTCTTGTGGCTCTGTAGCTAAATGGAAGCCAAGGAATCTTCCCATGATTCTCCTTTCACTGACATGATTCCCCTTCCCATGATGCACTGAGGGTAACTAAAGTAATCCTCAGCTGACATTTATATAGGTCAGATAAGGACATGCACTGACGTCAGACAAGAACTACACCTGTAGGCGCTACGTTAAGTTCCTCCTCTAGCCCTCGATTTGGCCCCACAATCCCTCTTGCCCCAGCTCAGCAAGCTGCAAGCCAGTAACTCTTAATTCTGGATAATCAATTAACATACATCTACAAAGGACACGATAAAGATAAATACACACACACACACACTCTGATTAAATGAGATAGTCATTTTCATGTGTCCGGACAAATGCTATATATAGCCAGTATCCTTTCATACATAAGGCATTCCTGAAAATGTGACCAAAGTAAAAACATTTCATGTGAGATACTTCAAAGTCAAATAGAGTCACATGTTTTTAGGGGTCTTTTCCGCACTCCCAGAGTGCAGGCAGATATTATAAAAACCCTAATTACCCTCACCTTTCAAATATAAATTTTTTTTTTTTTTTTTTTGAGACAGAGTCTCACCCTGTTGCCCGGGCTAGAGTGCCATGGGGTCAGCCTAGCTCACAGCAACCTCAAACTCCTGGGCTCAAGCGATGTTTCTGTCTCAGCCTCCCGAGTAGCTGGGATTACAGGCATGTGCCACCATGGCTGGTTATATATATTTTTAGTTGTTCAGCTAATTTCTTCCTATTTTTAGTAGAGACAGGGTCTTGCTTTTGCTCGGGCTGGTCTCTAACTCCTGAGCTCAAAGGATCCACCCGCCTTGGCCTCCCAGAGTGTTAGGATTACAGGCGTGAGCCACTGCACCTGGCCTCAAATATAAACTTTATTACACATTTATCGTACTTAATTTCCTATTTCATTTATCAATGAAAAAAGTCAACAAACATAACCAATATGCATAACTTAATCCAGTAAAGTTTAAGATCCACAGCCCTAATCAGTTCCTTCTGTCTCAAGGATATTAAGTTCTCCAAGTGATGCACATTTACTTTTTTGTTTTCCACTCATTTTTATAAAAGGGCAAAATACATCTGAACCTGCACATAAACACATAAGATACTATTGTGCAAATAAGCAAAGCTGTTCTCAGACTAGCAAGACCACCTTGCAATTAAAAAAACAATTTCCATCAGCTAATGCTACAGAAGTCTGAACTTAAGGAAGGTAGGTTCAGAGTTGTTAACATAGTTTATAAAAGTGTGGCTGGCGCTGTGGCTCAGCAATACCAGCACTTTGGGACGCTGAAGGAAGAGGATCACTTGAGGCCAGAAATTTGAGACCAGTCTGAGCAACATAGCAAGACCCCATCTCCACAAAAAATTAGCCAGGCACAGTAACACGTACCTGTAGTCCCATCTACTCTGGAGGCTAAGGCAGGAGGATTCCTTGAGCCCTGGAGTTTGAGGCTGCAGTGAGCTATGACAACATCACTGCACTCTAGCCCTGACAACAGACAGAGAGAGAGAGAGAGAGAGAGAGAGACACCTTGTCTCCAAAAAAATATAAAAAAAGAAAGAAACCATTGCCTATTAGGACTGGAATCATAACTCTGAGAAGGTACTTGGGGACAGTGAACAAATATGAGATATATGTAATTGCATGTACACATATATATAATATATAACATGTGCGGGGGGGGGGGGGGGGGGGAGAATCCCGGGCTCTTTTACCTGTTAATCTAGTGTTTGAACTTTTCACGACCATGTTTGTTTGACTTTTCACATGTTTTGGCAGTGTGACTAACAGAACTAAACTCAAGCAAGGATATTGTTGCCTAATAGGACACAAAATACAAAGGGTCTCAGCATCTCTTTCCCTAAAATGAACTGAAAAATTCCCTAGTTACACATCAGATTCACCTATAGAATTTTTTTTCTTTTAATGGCCAGTTCCTGGAGCAAACCTACTCAATTACAATCTCCAGAGAATAAGATGTAGACAAATATATTTTGAAAAAGCTCTACAGATGATTCTAATACACAGATGAGGTAGATAATCACTGTTAGGCAGTCACTAAGAATAAAATGGAAACCCATTTACTGCCTAATATATGTATATGGTACATGTGTATATATGTTGAAGCCCACCAGACTTACCATGGGTATGTCTGAAGAATAAATTTTAGGTAAAATGTCTCATCCTAACAATATGCTTTGTCACACCTTATTCCTTAAAAGTATATTACTATCGTCATCACTAATTTTTTTTTATTTTTTAAAGAGTCGGGGTCTCACTGTGTTGCCCAGGTAGGCTGGTCTAGAACTCCTGTGCTCAAGGGATTCTCCCTCCTCAGCCTCCTGAATAGCTGGGACTTCAGACACGCCCCGTTAATGGTCATCATTTTATAATCCACAGTAATAACCGAATGATAAATTCAAGCCCCGATATACATAAGTGTCAGAAGTTTCATGAAGTTTTTCTTTATAATAGTTACATACACTTTAATGATCACTGAAGTCCAATTTTCCATGATATAATTTAACAAAAAGATCTTTGAGGAATCTTGTGCCTCATTAAGAATGCTCATTGATCCTACTACACTAGTATAGGCTTCCCCGACACCCCATACAGAAATTTAGCCCAATGGACCAAGGGGATTAAGAGACAGAAACACCAAATGTCTGTTATTGCTGTTTCATTCATTCTATAAAACAATTACCAAGCAATGCCACAAAAATGCAAAATTCAAAACCCTTAGTGTTGAAAAGTTTTTGTGAAAATTAAACTGATTTTAACCTGAGTCAAATAAAACTGAATTCTCAAATTGAGCTAGATCACGACACTAAATATTCATTTATGGGATGACAAATTACCGGGAGACAAATGCCTGGCTTTTACATCTTTTAGGAAAGTTGCTTAACATTATTTTAGTCATAAACAAACCTATCACCCTTAACATGTTGGGAGACATATGGAAGGGAAAGGAATCTATTCGCTACAAAGTTTCAACATCTCCCTTGGATGAACAAGACAGTTCACAAATTGCAGACTATTTTGATTGCCTTAAAAACTAAACTAAATCTAAAGCTAATCTGGTACAAGAAACAAACCAAAGTTCTAAATGCTTTTTAAAAAATAGTCATCAGTGTCATTTCATTAACATGGCACAGTACTGAAGCAAGCACCACTGGTTGAGCCTGACAGACCTCAGTCCCTCATCTGTATAATGGAAATAATACCATTTACATAAGGTAGTAAATGGAAAATGCTTAACAGCACTGACATATAATTACGATCAATAAATAATTATGCTGATAATTGAAAACAAGAAAAAATCCATTTTCTTATTTATCCACTTGAAAATTCTAATAACATGCTAAAACAATAGCCCAGTGGTTTTCAACTCAGCGCGTGAGAATCATTCACAATGCTTTTAAAATATACCTTTGCCCAGGCCCCATATCAGACCAATTTACCAGTCTGTAGGGGATGGAAACCAGGGATCAGTATTATTTTTAAAAAAAAAAAAAACTACTCCAAGTGATTCTAATGTGCAGCGAGGGTTGAGGTCCAATGCATTAACTCTTTCCCAAATACTGTTAGACTCTATGTTAAAATAATACAAGAACTTAGCAATAAATACGATGGCTTTCAAGATACGGCTCCTAAAAGAACCAAACAGAAACTGAAATCCTGTTTCTCAGTTTTTCAGGAAAAAAAAATTTCAAGATTCAGAAAACAGACCAACAAGAGAGGAAATATAATACAGGCTATCATAAAAGTATTACATTCTTTTAGAATAAAAATCAATTCAATAACCACAAGATCCACCCTCCAGTTTCTTGCCCAAAAGATTTACAAGAGGATTAATCCTTTACCACACACTCCGATATATTTCAAATAATTTTCTTTAATCTGCCTTAAACAAGATTGGTTTCAATTTTAAAATTCTGAAACTAAAAAGACATTGAAATTGAAATTAAAAAGTAAGCTGAAAGAAAGTTGTGTGTGTCCAGCTAATAATCAAGAACTGAATGACTGGCAAATTCACGACAAACATCCACTTTCAAAACTATAAGCAGCATTACTAATACCATGTCAAAGAAAAATCATCTCTGAGGAGATGTTCAAGAAATCTCTCATCTTAGGATATCAGAAAATGTATTTAGAGATTCTGGAAGAAAAAAGATCCAAAGTAAATCCTACTCGAGCATTCCATAGATAAAACAAGAACTACGGAACACCAACAACAGATCCCAATAATTTGGCGAAACGTAAAATCTGCCCTTCAAAGCTACTTTCTGAGGTAAGATTCTCACATATACTGTTCCTGCTGTTATTATTCCCTCCAGAAATTTTCTCAGAAACTACCAAGGTCAGCAAACAAAAGAAACAGCATGAGAACGTTAAGAAATACAACAGTTAAATGTTCATGCAAAAAATATAAGGGCCAGAGAGAGAAAATTCATGCAGTCCAAAAACCTTATTTTTAAATTAGAGAAAGCAAAACATACTAAAATGTCAAAAATATTTTGAGTTCACTCCTGAAACACCAATTCTAAATACTTCGGGGTTTCACTCTTTCCAAACATTGGAACAATAAAGTTTAAAGGGTTAAAGTTACAAGTATGACAAAGCACGAGTTTAAAAATTGAGAAAAATGTTGACATCTTTGTATATTTAATAAACCTTTAAGAATTTGGAAGGCATTTGCTGAAACCAAAATGGCAGCCCAGTGAATCAGTAGAACAGTGAGATCTAAAGGAGAGTTTGCAGTCTCTATTTTAAGTTCAAGTGTACTGGTGGTTAAGAAAGCCAAGCTAGTCATGATCAAGGAGTCCTTATCACAGGGGTAGACAATGAGCTCCGAGAGGGTTAAGTACCTGCTGGAAAGTTTCCTAACCAACGCACCCCAAATTAGTCTTCCTCAAAAGTGAAAGTACACAAACGTTATGTAGAGTTAAAGGACTTATGAGTTTCCATATAAAAGAACGCTACAAAGATTTCTCTCTTCCCAAAATAAAGCATAAATATTTAGCCCACACTTACAACTCATTTAAATTCAAAAACGACCTGAAGCCATTGTACACACCTGTAAACTGCACCATGCAAAATTCAACTAACGTTATAACTACGGAACTTCCAAAAAAAAATAGCATGCTAAATTTCAGCAGATTCTACTGGAAATCTTAAAAATTCCCATGTAAGTTCCGGTCGCTACAGAAACCCTTACAAATAATAAAAACATACACACCTGCTCCGTAACTCTTTTAACTTAATATTTCACAATGAATGAAAAAGTAGCCATTTGCCAAACCTGAAGCCTCACATTACACGAATCTGAAGACTGTGTCACTAACAAACTCGCACATGTTAATATTTTTTGCAGAAACAGTTAAAAATAGAAAGGTGGTAGGTCCAAGCTAGCTTGGAAGCGATTTCTGCATTCAAAACATCTTTCGCGGCATTGGCCCTCAGCAAATTAAGGGGGGCGAAGGAGGTGTGGGAGGTCGATAACCGGGCTCAGACTCCCAGAGCAGAGGGCCGAGGAGAAACTGCGGGTTATCGCGGGAGGGTGGGGGGAGGCGGACAAGTCCTCAGGCCCGATAGCCAGGCGTAGCCGAGGCCTAGCTCTACAGCTCCAAATCACTCCACCTCAGTAATGGCGTTTGGTGTCAAGTGGAACGAGACTGAGGAGAGCGGCTGCGAGTCGGCGGAGTGCGGGGCTGCAAGGCCCGGTGCCGGGGGCGGTTTGCCCCCACCACTGACCCGGCCCCCGGTGCGGAGGGGGGCCCGCACGCCGCGCCCGGAGACTCCATCCTCCCACTCGGCCCCAGACAGGACGGGAAGGGGGAGGAGGGGGAGGGACGGAGCAGTCAGCCATTTTCCCTTACAGTCCAAAACACACAGACACGCTCTCGGGACGCCGGCTCCACACAGAACAGAGCCTCGCGCGCCCGCCCAACCCGCAGCAGAGGAAGGGGAGCAGGGAAGCCCCGGGCCCGACCGGCAGCCACCGAGGGAGGCACCTCATACACACCCCCCTCACCCTCCTCCCCTCACCCACATCCAGCTGTTGGCCCCGGAAAGGCGCGTCGCCCCGGCGCAGCCGGCTACTCACCGCACGACACAGGCGTCTTCTCAGAACCAGGGCACGCGGAGGCGGGAGGCAGCAGGCGACAAGGCTCCGTCCGGATACAAGGCCTACCCTGGGTGCATCCCAGGCCGGGCAGTGACGGGCGACGAAGTATATCGAGAGGCTGCAGTGGCTGGGCTCGGGGCTGAGGGCGTAAAAACGAAAGGGCTACACACGGGCGACGGAATTCGCTCCTCGCCGCACCCGCCTCCTCCTCCTCCTCCTCCTCCTCGGCCGGCGGCGGCCCTCTTCCCCCTTCTCCCCTCGGGCTGGGGCTCTTGCTAAGCTCAGACAGGCTCCGGGCGGTGCGTTTCTCCTGCGTCACCTCCTCCTGCTCCTCCTCCTGCAGCGGCGGCTTCACCTTCCCCTAGTCGCCGCCTCTGTCCCCGGTCCGGGCCTGGTCGCTTTGCAGCAACTCGCTCCTCGCTCCCGGCGCCGAACCGAGCACCGGGCGCTAAAGCGGCCGCCTCCCGGGAGAGAGGCGGCAGCAGCGGATTCCCGCGAGGCCCGTGAGCTGTGCAAAGCGGGGAGGGGCTCAGAGCGGCAGAGGCCCGGACGAGCCGGGTGCGGAGAGGTTGCGGCTCCGGCGGCGGCGGAGACTAGCTTCCGCAGCCGCGGATGCCCGTCCTCGTCAATATGGCGGATCCGGCAAACGAAAAAAAAAAAAAAAAAAAAAACCGCTCGGCCAGTGGCGGCGGCGGTAGCGGCGGCGGCAGCAGCAGACTCCCACTAGCCCCTGTGCCGCCCGAGGCCCGAGGTTCGAGGTTCTCCGCCCCCGCCAGGCCCCGCCCCTTACAAGCCCCTCCTCTCGGCCCTCCCCCGGCTCCTGCCCAGCCCCCTCCCGCTCAACTGCCCCCTCTTCTCCCCCTCCACCTCGGGTCCAGGAGGGAGGAAGAGCGGCGTGAGCCGCCCGGGGGATCGGGCGCCAGACGCCTGGAACCCCAAGAGCGGGGGTGGGGGAGGGGAAGACAATGCGGTAAAGATTGTTCACGCAGTACCGTTTCTTCCGGCCGGCCCCTTCAGGGTCATGCTACGGCCAGAAACTGTTCCCTGCCCCTCGGCTCGGCGCCAGGGCAGAGGTGGCACGAGAACGGACCTAAGTGGGGGAAGGGAGGCCCAAGGTCTGGCGTACCACGCCGGAGAAGGGGCTGGGCGGTGAGGACTGGCAAGGTGTGTGGCCAGGACAGGGTTAATCGCGTGAGCCGCAGCCGCGTCGCTCTTAGAGTTTGACTTGGGCCGCTTGTTTTTGTTCCATTGTGAACCGTGGCCCCGCCGACGAGTGCCCGGATGATGACGTCACTGCCCTCCCCCTTTTCCGGGATGGGAGGGTGGCGGAAAGATGAGAACTCGAGACCACGCGCTGGGCGGTCGTAGCCGCGGTGCCTGGGGGTCCCGGCGGCGCAGCTGACCCGCGTCACATGGCGCGCGAGCGGGCTGGGCCACGGGGTGGGGGCGGCGGTGCGAGGTCCCGAGGGGCCTGGCCACCTGCTCCGCGCCGATAGGGGGAAGGTGTGGCTATCTCATGCGGCGGGAGGAGGGGAGTTGGAAGTGAGGGCCTTCTCCCCACCCCATGAGGGAGGTGCTCTGAGAAACTAATTCACACGATCCTGCAGCATCAGTGCATGAAAGCATTAAGGCTTCCTCACAGTCAACCACCCTTTGGCTATAGGAACCCTTAAAACAGACCAGCAAAGAAAAAAATTATATAGTGCCCCAGATGGCATAGTGACTAGGCCGTACGCAATGTAGAAAGATTAGCTTCTGTTGCCAAATCATCTGCACGACTTGGAACCCGGAAGGGCCTTGGGAACCCATCAGCTTATGTCATGGACTACTTTCTACATGTTTATAATTCCAAAGTGCAGGCCGAACAGGCTAATCTCAAATAAATGGGGTGCTTGGAACAATTCTCTACAGTCTACCAAGGCTACCCAAATGAAGAAGAGGAAATAAATGCAGTTCCTAATTTACCACAGATTTCCTTTTGACTTAAAAATGTCCATGGATACCAAAGTGCATGCAAAAATCACAGTAAAACCCTATGAAACAAGATCTATTATATTTTGGGTAGAACAGGGTTGAATTTCGTTATGCTATAATTACATTAATTTGTAATAAGGGATTGTCAAAATGGAATCCAAACTAAGGACACAGAGCACGTTACTGATGTCTTTTTTTTTTTTAATTTTTAAACCATTCTGTATACAGTACTAGACTGCTTACAAAGTTTTCACCACAAAATTAATAGGGTGTCCAAGACACATCATTCATAGCCCTACTAATTCTTAGCACATGTTATCTTGTTTTTATAATTATTTCCATGAATTGTTTGCCTCCCCCACTAGTTTATGGGCTCCTAGAGAGTAGACACTACCACCCATGTACACTGTAGGCTTGCTCAAGGCATGGTGGTTTTACTTAATCTTCAAAACCCTGTGAAGTAGCCAGACATATATTGCTATCTTTGATTTTAGAAAAGGAAACAAGAGTACATAATTTGCCCAAAATCACCTGACAGGATTAGTGTCAATCTTTTAACCCTATAAAAAGTGCACCATTAACAAGGATGTCCGCTGTCACCAATTCTATTCAACATTGTACTTGTGGTTCTAGCCAGGGCCAGAAAAAGAAATAAAAGGCATCCAGATAAGAAAGGCACAATTAAACTATCTCTACTTGCACATGACATGATCTTATATATAGAAAATTCAGGGGAATCCACTATAAAAAGAAAAGCTATTAGAGCTAATAAGCGAGTTTAACAATGTTGCAGGATGTAAGAATAATATTTTTAAATCAATTATATTTTTATACACTAGCAATAAACAATCTGAAAATGAAATTAAGAAAATTCCATTTAAAATAACATCAAAAAGAATAAAATACTTAGGAATAAATTTAACAAAAAAATGCAAGATTTATACACTGAAAACCACAAACCGTTGAAAGAAATTAAAGGCCAAAATAAGTGAAAAAAATCCCATATTCGAGGATTAAAAGACTTAATACTATTAAGATAGCAATGCTCCTCAAATTGATCTATAGAGTCAATGCAAGCCCTTTCAGTATCCCAGCAGGCATTTTTTTTTTTTTTTTTTGCAGAAATTGACAAGATGGTGCTAAAATTTATATGGATAATCAAGAGACTCTCAAATAGCCAAAACAATCTTGAAAAAGGAGAACAAAGTTGGAGGGCTCCTACATACTAAATTTCAAAACTTACTACGAAGCTACACTGCATAAAGAGAGGTATATATACACCAATGGAATAGAATAGAGAGCCCAGAAATAACCCTTAACATATATGGTCAATTGATTTTCAACAAGGGTGCCAAAACCATTCAATGGGGAAAGGACAGTCTTTTCAACAAATGGTGCTGGGAAAACTGGATATATATATGTGTGTGTATATACATATATACTTGTATGTATATGTATATATGTGTGCAAAACAATGAAGTTGGACCTTTACCTCACATCACATATAAAACATAAGAGGTAAAATTATAAAATTCTTAAAACAGAGGGGAAAAGCTTCACTACATTGTATTTGGCAATAATTTCTTGGATATGACAATAATAGCACAGGTGACAAAAAAATAGATAAATTGGACTTCAACAAAATTAAAAACTTTCGTGCATCAAAAGACACTATCAACAGAGTGAAAAGGCAACCTACAGAATGGGAGGAAATATTTGCAAATAATATATCTGATAAAGGATTACTATCCAGAATATATAGAGTACTCCTACAACTCAACAACAGCAAAACAAAAAACCCCATTCAAAAACAGAAAAACAAAACAAACAAAAAAAAAAAAAAAAACAGGCAAAGGACTTCAATAGACAGACATTTCTCCAAAGAAGATATACAAATGGCAATAAGCACATGAAAAGATGCTTAACATCACTAGCTTGTTAGGGAAATGCAAATCAAAACCACAATGGGGTACCACTTCACACCCATTAAAAAGGCTATTAACAAAAAAAAAGGAAAATAGTAAGTGTTGCCCAGGATGTCAGAGAAATTGGAGCCCTCCTACATTGCTAGTGGGAAGGTAAAATGGTGCAGCTGCTGTGGAAAACAAGTGGCAGTTCCTCAAAAAGCTAAACATAAAATTACCATATGACCCAGCAATTCCACTCCTAGGTACATGCCCCAAGCACTGAAAACCGGGACTCTAACAGACACTTGTATACCACTGTTCATAGAATTATTCTGCAATAGCCAAAATGTGGAAACAACCCAAATGTCCATCAACAAATGAATGGATAAACAAAATTTGGTATACACAACCAATGAAATACTGTTCAGCCTTGGAAAGGAATGAAACTCTAATACGTGGATGAAACTTGAAAACATTATGCTAAATGAAAGGAAGCCAGGCACAAAAGGTCACATATTGTATGATTCCACTTACATGAGGTACTTAGAGTAGTCAAACTCATAGAGACAGAAAGAAGAATGGAGGCCACTAGGGGTCAGGGGAAAGGGTAATGGGAGTTATTGTTTAATGGGTGCAGAGTTTCTGTTTGGGATGATGAAGAAGTTCTGGAAATGGAAAGTGGTGATGGCTGCACAACATTGTGAATGTACTTAATGCCACTGAATGGTACTCTCAAAAACGGTTAAAATGGCAAATTCTATGTTATGTATATTTTACCAGAATAAAAAAATGAAGAAAATCCAGCCAAATACTGGCAATTGCATGTTGTTTAGTCTATAAATTACACTTTTACCAGCAGTTTTAGTCTCAACTCTCAAGTAAAGCTCACCAGCAACTCACTCCTTCTTATGCTCTGTGGAGCTACCCAGAGTGTGCACCTCAACTCCAGGGTGGACGTGGTCTACAGGACTGCCCCCTTTTGAGACATTCCACTCAGTTACTGGGATAAGAAATGAACAGTTCTGAGTTAAAAGAATAGGTTCAGGGGAAGCTGGGGGGTGAGAGGTGGAGAATAAATTCAATGGCACAGTATAAGTCCTTAAATTAAAATTCATATAGTCCACGCCTTTCTTCTTACTTCCTTTGTTTGGGTTTCTCTTTTCTAACACCTGTCCTTTAGTTTTAAAACTGTAATTTTTCACTTCCTGGTTCAGCCTCATTAGGGAAAAACCTTATTATATTACATTTCCTCATAAAATTTCCCATTGCACTTTCTTCCCCCTCCCTTGCCCCAGAAATATCTGGTAAGTATACTCATTGTTTACTAGGACACTTATCTTAAAGAATAGACAGAATTTCCTGGATAAATTGATATTATTTAATACTTTCAGGGCTCCAAATTTCAAAGAAGTTCTATAGGCAAGGGGTTAAATGCTTCATACCTGTGGAAGTAGCTTTCTGGGCTAATGGCCAAATATAGAAGAGGAGGAAGCTTTGGTAGTATGTCCCCTAGAGAAGGCTTTGTGATTGAATGGAATGAGGGAAGTCCACAATGACTTACTATTTTTAATATAAAAATATCATAACTAAGAATCTAAGTAGGTGGTCTCATTTCATCTTCCTTCCTGACAACAGACAGAGGACGCGACTAGGGAGAATGAGGGACAATATAAATTATCACAGTTCGCCAATGCCTAACAACAAGCTTAGAAATAGTCTGTCCATCCTGTTCTGTGAGAACCTCTCTGAAACTGACATATTCCCAGCCAAGGACTTGGATGCAGAGTCCTGCAAGGACACCAGGAATAGCTCCAGCCTTGAATCATCCCTGTGTTCTGGAGACATAAAAGGTTCTACAGCAAAAGTGTCCTATACTTGCCTATTCAAGGGTGACCAGCTACTTGTTTTTAGTCATGACACATGGGGCTCAGTCACCAGTCAATATCATTGCCATTATAGGGAGAACATCAAGGACAAGCTAGTTATGAGTGTTATCCAAGTCAGAGAATATTTAACATTAGTAACTGCACAAAAGTCTTAAAAACTTACAGCTTATATATGAAAGAAACTTGATAGTTGTCTCAAATTTGATAATCTTAAAACACACTTGATATTACTAAGTTGTGAAGCTGAAAAAATTTTCTAAATTATTAATAAGAAAAACATTTTTGATCAACCATGATTTTTTTTCTGGCTTTTGTGCTGTTTAATTTGTTGGCTTTTTAAAATTTGCAATTTGTGGTGATTACTTTTCTCATTGTAAATGTTCCCTTTGTACCTAATTTTGCACTTGTAATTTTGAAATTTTTTTTTTTAAAGAAGCTTCTCAAAATTGTATAAGCATCAGGCTTCATAAAGCCTAGGTTTGTCCCTGTTAAGAAGGATAAGGTGATAATAAATAATAAAATGACAAACCCTGAAGGTGTCCATAGTGTCATTGGAGAAAGTCTGCGTATATTTTCTGTTAGTTTCTCTGGTTAAAAAACCAAAAAGAACAAAACCCCCAGCAAGTTTAAAATGCCAAGAAAAACAAAAGAAAGAAAAATATATGTAACAAGATCAAATCCTTTTTATCCTGATTTTCAAAAATACGTTGAGAAGCCCAGGAGGTGGAAGCTGAGCCCCTAGGGCCTGGGCACCAAACTGGATAGCTCTACAGGAAACTCAAAGAAGAAATCTGGGGAAGGAGCTAAAGGGAGGAAGGGTCACTGAGGGGGCAGGGAGGGAGAGAGGAGCCAGCCAGGAATCTGGAGGCTGGGCCTCCTGAGGTAAGAAACCACAGAGAAGCCCAGGGAATGGACAGCTATTTTACTAAAAAATGGCTTTCAAAAAAATTTTCTTTTAAAGAGACCAGGTCTCACTATGTTGCCCAGGCTAGAGTGCAGTGGCTACTACTGATTAGCACCGGAGTTTTGACCTGCTCCAACCTGGACCTGTTCACCCCTCCTTAGGCAACTTAGTGGTCCCCCGGTCTCAGGAGGTCACCCATATTCATGCCTAACTTAGTGGGGACACCTGATCAGCATAGCACACTACAGCCCAAAACTCTTGGACTCAAGCAATCCTCCTGCCTCCACCTCCCAAGTATCTGGGACACCAGGCACACACCAGCACCCCAGCTCCAAAATTTTGATACTGTGTAGCAGGTACCCTGGACATTAGGACCCCAATATTCCTGTTACTGAGAAGGGACATCTCTTCAGAATGAACACATTCCCATTGTGATCTATGTATCTGGATTTGGCTAGCATGAGGTTATCACCACAGACTGGTCATCTCTGAGCATTAAAGATTTGAGGAATGAGACTTAAAAAATGCTGGCTGGACCCCAGAGCTGATCCCAGGACAACCTGCCTCCCACCTTACCCCCTTCCCCACAGGATGCATCACTGTCAATATTTCACCAATGAGTGTAATGGCCAGTATTTTAGGTATTATTTCATTCCTTTTGCTCAAGAGTTTTTGGATCTTTTGGAATTTAAAATTTGAAAGGGTTCTTTTTTACATATTTTATGTAAACCACCACAGTACAAAATAATTTGATTCTTTTGTTTTTACTAGCACAGTGTTGCTTATTTCATCTAAGCCTAAGAAGTACATATTTTCCCAGTTGGAGATATCACCAGTTTATGGCACAGATTACCCCTCACTCCTGACCCTATGCTAGTTCTAGTAAGGGAGCCCCAGGTGGGCTCCTTAACAGTGGTATAGCTCAGATCTGTCCATGTACGTGTCTAGAAAATTCCAAATTCTCCAGGTCTTACCTGGCTAAAATATAAGCCTCATGATTTAAACATGGATGACAAAGTTAACCTTTGGTTTTCTCAACCATTTTCACAATCAAAACTGCACTGCAGTTACCCAGAGCAACCATTTGCTAATTCAAATCAGACATCAAGGCAAATTCTTGCTAGATTTTCTTTACATGATTGTAGCCTGGGGAAGCTTCAGCTCCACCTTGTTTTCTGCCTTAGCAAGCATCCCTATGTCTTCTTGGCCAGCCTGGAAGTTTTGTAAAAAGGCAAATTTTCAACCAGCTTCCTTTTGCTAGAGTTTCTTCAAAGTCTATTCTAATTTGGAAATACTGCTTATCTCAGAAAAAAGTAAACACTTTTAAGCTCGTAACCAAATATGCTCATTTGCTACTAATTCATGTATTACAACATCATTAATTTGGATCTCACTCAATTAGAACATGATACTCTAAGACCTGCAGTTCCCAACCCCCAGGCTGTGGACTGGTACAGGTCCACGGCCTGTTAGGAACTGGTCCGCACAGCAGGAGGTGAGTGGCCAGGCAAGGGAACAAAGCTTCATCTGTATTTACAGCCTCCCCCCCAGCCCCCCACCCCCGGAAAAATTGTCTTCCATGAAACCAGTCCCTGGTGCCAACAAGGTTGGGGACCAGTGCTCTAGACAGCAACAGTCTTAAATTTTATGTTTGCCCTATCATTGAGGGAAAGAAAAAAAAAGAAGACATATTCAAACCAATAGTATAACAAAATTATAAGAGAATTACTTACAATCTACTCTCTATTATAGAGTTGTTTTGGACATTTTAGAAAAATCTATTAAAATACTAAACTCCTAAATCGTTCTTAGTAACTAAAGTAGTTTCTCTAAAGCATCTGGAATCAGCATAATAATAACCTGAGAGCTCTGTTTTGCACAGAGCTTTCCAGAATCAAGAGAGGCAGAGCCAAGGGTCCAAGTTAAAGAGGTACCCCCAGTGACTCTACTGCAGGCTACTAAAGTTTAAGATCTACTTCCTTCAGGACTTCTAAGGCAGAATTCATCTTCAAAGAGTGTCTGTCTATATGTGTACCTCAGAAAATATATATAGTAATAAAGTGCTGTTTTTCTAAAGATACTCTGCAATTCAAACTTTTCACTAATTCAAAGAGGCTTTCTTTCAACCAAAATTGGTGAGATTTTTGGGTTTTGCTTATTTATCTTTTTATTCTAAACACTACATTTTTGACTGCTAGAAAGAAACAATTTTCTTGGCTCTTAGGTATATTTTCCCCTCTCATTCTTTTAGGTAAAAATTACTCCTTTTAGAAAAAATGCAAATGATGATTTGTCAACTATCTAGCATCAATTCTCTCCCTTCTTTATATTTTTGGGTTCGTTTCAGGACTTCTTCCTTCTTTGGGAGTTGACCTAGGTACAGAGGACATCAGAGCTCTGCTCTTGCGTTTGCCTACTAGAGTAGTTGTTTGCAGAAGGTGCTGCTGTTTGTGGCCGTATTGTTCATTCACAGTTTGCTTAAGAACTGCAGAAAAATGATAGTTTCCAAATCAGCTGACCTTTTCTGTTTCCTCAAGTCCTTCCACCAACATGGGATTGCATATTGAAATAGTGGTGTATGATAGCTTTTAAACTTGTGCTAGAAATAGTAGTGGAATGGGTAGTATAACCAACTGAAGCAGGCCTGGTAGGTACAAGCAACATTTTGTAAAAGGGCTTTTTGGTTAGTTTGTCTAATCTGAACAGAGGCTTAAACTACACAAAACCTGCATATATGTCAAACACAAAAAACATTATTATAAATGTAACATGGCGACATTATAAAATATCTGGCAAACAGGAAACATTTTCCTTAATTCCATCACCAAAACCAATGAACACCGTCATTTTTGTATTTTTCCTTCCAGATTTATTTGTATGAACAGTTCTTTTGAAAAAATAATTATAGAAATGATGTAACTATTAATAAATTAAGAAAGTTTGGAAAATCGAGAAACAAATAAAAATATCCCCCATAATGCTAAAATGTGATTGCTATAATTTTGGTGTATTTTCCACTAATCTTTTAAAACTGCATTTTTAAAATTTATTCTGATTAATTATAGGTATGTATGCATACCTCTTTTTCAAATAAACATTCATTTCACAGAACACTCAGCAAATGTTAGCATGCTCTATTTTTTGCACCTTGCATTTTTTTCACTGAAAATATCTCACAGATCATTCCATATCAGGATATTTAGAGCTGACTTTTTTGATTGCATAGTATTCCAGTGGGTGGATGCAGCATAATCTGGATAGCCAGTCATTCACTGATACACATTTGGCATGTTTTTAACCTTTTGCTATTATAAGAAAATGCTGACTTCCAGTTTCTGGTCCAGCATGTAAGGAGCTTGGAAGTCCTCTCTCAACCTCACAATAAGAAAAAAGCCAAACAAACTGAAAATCAACTCCTCTTAGATCCACCAGAAAATTGAGGTCATAGGGCTAACTGCTGCCCCCCAAAATTGGAGACAACAGGTGAATACATAAAATCACAGCTTACCAGAGGAGAAGCCTTGGAATAGAAGCCTGCAGCTGGAGCCAGTGCCAGGGTAGGAAAACTTACTGTAACTAATGAATTGCTTAAACAAGCTTGAGAGTTAAAAACTCCAGGGAGGGACCTAGTGTTCTCAGGATGTAGATGAGAGAAAAATCTGCTTCTCTGTAGGGGAAAGGGGAAAGTAACCATTTTGAAACATGACCAAAGAGTGTTCTGTTCTCCTTAACAAAAGCATGCTCTCAAGGGAAGCTATTTTACAGGTGCCTTTTTTTTTCCCTTGGGTGTCATTAGCCTTCCACCGGAGAGTAGGGAAATACCTCCAGCCCCCTGTAGCCTTCCAGTCTCATCTAAAGGGGGCTGGGTGAGCAGGGATGAGAAGCACTTGTGAAGTTCACAACCCAGCGAGCTGCACAGGCTCACTCCCCACCACATTACCGCCACATCACTAAAGACCCATTTGCCACAGTTCTTTTTACCCAGTGCAACATGTGCACCTTTCAACAAAAAATGAAAAGGCATACTAAAAGACAAAAAAAACAGTTTGAAGAGATGGAGCAAGTATCGGAACCAGACTCAAATATGTTGTAGTTATCAGACTAGGAATTTATAACAACTATGGTTAATATGCTAAGAGTTCTAGTGGGGGGGTGAGGAAAAAAATTAAAGAATGAAAAAGACTGCACAGGATATCCAAGAACTGTGGGACGACTACAAAAGTTGTAACATACCTATAATGGGAATTCCAGAAAGAGAAAAGAGAGAGAAAGGAACAGAAGAAATATCTGAAGTAATAATGGCTGAGAATTTTCCAATATTAATGACAGACACCAAACTACAGATTTAGGGAGCTCAGAAAACACTAAGTAGGATAAATAACAAAAAAAAATCGACATCTAGGCATCTCATATTTACTGTAGAAAATCAAAAACAGAGAAAATCTTGAAAAAAGCCAGATAGAAAAACACAGCTTACCTATAGAGGAGCTAGGATAAGAATTACATTGGACTTCTCTGCAGAACCCATGCAAACAGACAAGAAGAGAGTGGAGTAAAATATTTAAAGTATTGAAAGAAAAAAACCCCATCAACCTAGAATTCTGTATCCAGCCAAATTATCCTTCACATGTGAAGGGGAAATAAAGACTTTCTCAGACAAAAAGGGAATTTGAGGGAATTCGTTGCCAGTAGACCTGCCTTGAAAGAAATGTTAAAAGAAGTGCTTCAGAAAGGAGGAGAAGTATATAGGTCAGAAAGTTAGATCTACATTAAGAAAGGAAGAGGACAGAAGAAATAAATGAAAGTAAAATAAAATCTTTTCTTATTCTTAATTCACCTAACAGATAATAGTTTATTCAAAATATTATAATAATAGCAACAATATGGTTATAGCTTATGGATAACTGAAATAAATGACAGCAATGTTATAAGGGGTGAGAGAGAAGAATTAAGAATACTCTCTTATAAGGTACTTGTAATACCCATGAAGCAGTATAGTGTCACTTGAAAGTGAACTTGAATTAGGTGTCAATGTATATTGTAAACTCTAGGGCAACGTCTAAAGAAAGAAGTATAATTGATAGGCTAAGAGAGGAGAGAAAATGGAATCATATAAAATCTTCAATTAACACCAGAGAAGGCAGAAAAAAGACTGGAAGATTAAAAAAAAAAAAAAAAAAAAAAAACAGGCCGGGCGCGGTGGCTCACGCCTGTAATCCTAGCACTCTGGGAGGCCGAGGTGGGCGGATCGTTTGAGCTCAGGAGTTCGAGACCAGCCTGAGCAAGAGCGAGACCCCATCTCTACTAAAAATAGAAAGAAATTATATGGACAGCTAAAAATATATATAGAAAAAATTAGCCAGGCATGGTGGTGCATGCCTGTAGTCCCAGCTACTCGGGAGGCTGAGACAGGAGGATCGCTTGAGCCCAGGAGTTTGAGGTTGCTGTGAGCTAGGCTGACGCCACGGCACTCACTCTAGCCCGGGCAACAGAGTGAGACTCTGTCTCAAAAAAAAAAAAAAAAAAAAAAAACCAAGGACAATGAATAGAAAACAGTAACAAACATGGTAGACATTAATCCAGCTATATCAATAGTCACCTTAAACATCAATGGTCTAATTAAAAGACAGAAACTGTCAAAGGGGATTAAAAAAAAAAAGACCCAACTAGTCATTGCCTATGAGAAACCCACTTTAAATATAAAGACACAGATAGATTAAAGTAAAAGGATAGAGAAAGATATACCATGCTAACACTAATCAAAAGAAAGCTGGAGTAACTATATTAATTTCAGACAAAAATGCTTCAATGAACATCACTGTACACATATTTTTTTTTCTTATTTAGCAGACAGATCTCTTTTTATCAAAACCTGTTTTGATTTGCTCTTCTGTTTTATGAGGTATAAAATACATGCAGTAATATAGATAAAATGCACTAAAAAGTATAGGTAATAAATTTTTGCATGCATACATACGTTTTCACATATTGTAATACTAATAATATCAAATCATTTTAGCACTTGTCATGTGCTAAGCACTTCACATGTATTAATTCCTTTAATCCTCATAATAAACTTATAAATTTGGTACTACAATCATCCCATTTTAGATAAGGAAACTACGGTACAGAAAGATTAAACATTTGGTCAGAATCATGTGATTAGTAAGCCAGAGCTAGAATTCAGACAAACCCAAGCAGTCAGACCCCAGTGTCTGTGTCCTTAGCCTTTCCATAACATATTAATAACTACATTTAAAGATAATCGTGGAAGGGGCTTAGCACAGTGTCTGATGCACAACATTAAGTGCTCAATATTATCATCATTTTCCTATTACTACCATGTTTCATTGAATCTGAGGTGCCATCAACTGTAAAATACATCATTATTTTAAATGCCACTAAGAAAGAAAGAAAACACTGCCAATCACAATAAGACTCTATTAAGTGTTGTAAGATGCATTCCAATTGCAAAGATGTGACAACATGTACTCTGTAGAATGAATGAGATTCAGTATTATTGTATATACAGCTTTGCATTTAGTGTCCAATGCCTTTAAATACCATTCATGTCCTGAGGGCCCTCAAATTTATATTTTCAGTACCAACTATTCATTTGAACCACAGATTTGCATATCCAACTGCTTATTTGAGGTCTCCATGTGGATGCTCACAGGCATCTCAAAAATCATATGCTCAAAATTGAGTTCTCAATAGTTTTTACAATCTTGGTATATGGCAACTTCATTCTTCCAATTATTCAGGCCAAAAACCTTGGAGTCAACAAATTCTGATGTCTCTGTCTTCGATATAAATCCAGAATTCGGCCACATCTCACTACCCCCACTGCCAATACACTATTTCCCAGCACCTGTGGCAGAGATTGCTAGCTGCTCCCCTGGTCCATGCTTTCCTCTTCTTCCTGGGCACACATTTCCCAGCCTCCCTTGCAGTTACTTGTAGCCATATGATGAAATGATAAGCAATGGAATATGAGAACAAATTTCATGTGCCACTTTCAGCTTGCTCTTAATAAAACTCCCAAGTTTATTCCTATGTGCTTTTCTCCCCTCCCAGGTTGCTGCAATGGGATGACTCTGCACCATACCTGTGAAAATGACCTTGGCAGCCATGTGTTGAAGACAGTAGAGCCCCTGTCGCCTGGGTTTCTGAATGACTGCATGGAGGAGGGCTGCCCCATTGACCTGTTCACCCACCCAGTAACTGTAAAATGAGTAATAACAAAATTTCTGTTGTGTTTGAGCTAGTGGGCAGTGAGGAAACTGATACTGGAGGATAGAAAGTTGGAGTGCCATGTTAGAAAGCAGCAAAATTCTTGATTGAAATGTCACCTGTGATAAACTGGAAGTCAGACCAAGTGCCACCTGAGCCTGTAACTTTAGGGAAAGAGGTTGGAAAGCAATGCTAGGTGTATATCGATGGTTACTTTCTGTGTTTAGCAAGGTATTACAAGAAAGAGAAAAAGTCAGGCAAGAATTGGCTGGTTCAAGAGCAGAAATGAAAAGAAATAAGAGGTGGGAAATCTGGAGGAGCAGAGTTAGAAAAGCTGACTGCTACTATATCCCAAATAATGAGAGAAGAGACTGAAAAAGGCTTTGTGTAACAAAGCGTAAGGGAACATCTCCATCGTGACATGCTAGTGACCTTGCAAGTCTTCATGTGGCCACACGAACAAGTCTTGACTGTAGTCTGACTGTGTCTTGGCAGAATGCCTGTGATTCCTCCTGGAACAAGGGAGCTGCTGCAAGGCAGTTTCTTGTTCCTATCTTATGGGAGACTGCCACGTGGCTGTTTCTCATTCATCTCACTGGTTTTAGGGAGGGCAACCCTTTCCACCATCCCCACTTCCCAGCCAGGGTACAGCTGCAGACTTGTGTGGCACTCCATAAAACTGCTCGGCTGTAGTTTATAACTAGCCTCTCCACAGCAGAGCAACCTACCACTTGGGTTGGTTTGTCATTTGGCTCCTCGGGTTCCATGTCATTCTGTGGGACTAGGGACACAGAAAGCTGACACCATGCTGATCTTGCTTATGTTGTCTCCGTAAGTAATATACTATCTAAATCCATTTGGCCTCATTATATGTTACCAGTCAAATCTACAGAAGTGTGGCAAGCCAGCCTAAGAGCTGCAACAACATCAGCCACCACACTGCTGCTTAGGGACTGCTTGACCACTTGACACAATGGCCCATTATGACCCCTCAGTTAAACAGACAGACCCTGCCCCGAAGCAAAAAGCAGATTAAGAGTGGTGGTGTCCTTCTCTTCTAAGCCTGTTGTTTGAGATGACATCAAGGTAACCACCATTAATTTGAAAGTGAGAGAAGCATGAGAGTGAGGGAGCAAATACTACATAAAGGAGACTGGACAACTGTAACTAGGAAAGAACTTTGGGTATGGTTACAGCACATGGGACTGTCTAGAAGCAAATAGATCTTAGGCCTTCTATGATTTTGAAGAAATTAAATTATCAAAGAAACCAAGAGCCTGGTCTGAAAAGGCTGCGAGGTTTAAAACCACCTTTGGGCAGGAAGTGATCTGGGAAAGCTGAGGTAGTCTTCAAGCTCATCTTTTCTCTCTGACTTCATTTCCTACTTTCCCCCCTCACTTCCTACGTTCCAACCAGCCTCCTTACCATTCCTTTAACACAATAAACACACTTCCACCTTTGCCTTTGCTGTTTGTTCTGCCTGAAAAAACTTTTTTCAGATAGTCACATGCCAAAGGACACCGTAGATCCCAGCCCCAGACATGTTTAGGGGTAATTGAAAGAAACTGTCTAGCCTTCCTTCTGCAGCTGCCACTCCCACAGGCATCCAGGTCCACTGGTGGTGGCATAAAACAAAAGCCAGTTGTAACCTAATTGCCCTGTCACACGACAAAATGCACCTAATTATTTCCAGGAGTTGCTAGGGGTTGTCGCATGTACTCAGGAACAAATCCACTCCCACAGTCTCTGTGAGACTCTGCTCTCAGCCAGATACCACAGATACTGCTGCCACTGAGGGCTCTGTTAGGGTACTGGTTTCTCCTACAGAATCCTGTAGTTCTGTCCTGGTGGCCCCTTGGACAGTAGGATGCTGCAGAAGGTGCGTGGGGTGTGGGTGGTTGTAATGAGCAGCTCCTCCTTCCCTGTGTTAACTTCTGCTAAAGGAGCCCAGAGCAGCGCCAGATGGGAAATGGAGGCTCCAGCAGTTATGGGAACTCCTGTAGTAAGAAGGATACCAGCAATCTCCTAGTACACTTGTAAATTGGAAGTACATTTTAGAGGACACATTTTTTTTTCTTTTCTTTTCTTTTCTTTTCTTTTTTTAGAGATGGGGTCTCACTATGTCACCCAGGCCGGAGTGCAATAGCTATTCACAGTGCACTACGGCCTCAAGCGATCCCCCCACCTCAGCCTCCCGAGTAGCTGGGACCATAGGCATGCACCACCGTGCCCTGCTAGAGAACACATTTTTAACCTCTAATGCAATTTTTAAAATATGTTGACCCAACCAACATTTCTACTGTTCTGTATCTACCCTAGCGACACACCCTTAAACAGATACAAAGACACAGGGACACAGATACTAATCATACAATTTTGTTAACAGTGAACATAGGGCAACAGTGAAATAAACCATGGCATACACATACTGGGGGATATTATGCAGCAGTTATAAAGAATGAGACGGATCTATGAGTCATCATATGGCATAGTCGACTTCTAAGACAAACTTTAGTGAATAAAGCAAATTGCAAGAAAACACATATGCTATGAAATAAAATCCAAAAACCTACAAAATAACGCCATATATATTTCAATGAGCACATATATGTATAAAAGCACATATAAACGATAACTGAGGCTGGGCATTGCGGCTCACGTCTGTAACCCTAGCAGTCTGGAAGGTTGAGCCGGGCAGATCGCTTGAGCTCAGGAGTTCGAGACCAGCCTGAGCAAGAGCGAGACCCCCGTCTCTACTAAAAATAGAAAGAAATTATATGGACAGCTAAAAATATATATAGAAAAAATTAGCCGGGCATGGTGGCGCGTGCCTGTAGTCCCAGCTACTCGGGAGGCTGAGGCAGGAGGATTGCTTGAGCCCAGGAGTCTGAGGTTGCTGTGAGCTAGGCTGACGCCACGGCACTCTAGCCCGGGTGACAGAGCGAGGCTCTGTCTCAAAAAAAATAAAATTAAAATTAAAAAATAAAAAATAAAAAAAGATAACTGACAGTGGTTACCTCTGTCTGAGGAGAAATGAAGCCAAGGATTGGAGATGGTGATTGAGAGGACTTTAGCTTTATGCTTAACATTAATAACAAAATGTCTTTCAAAGATAATGAATGCTTGTGTAATTAGAAATTAATTTTTTAAAAAGGCCATTTGGCTGTGTAGCAAACACTGTCATGTCTGCCACCCTTGTCTCCTCTTTCTTGCCAATTTAGCACACACTGGCCCAACTTCCAACCGCTCCCTCCTGCATTACGTTGCCCGAGGGCTTTCTCTTGCCACCGGAGCCTGCTTTGCCACGGGAGACAACTTTGCCACCCACGTAACAGACTGGAAATGCGAGGGCATTAACGCCCCTGGGAAGCAGCCTTCACCAATGACCGATGGGCGTCAGGAGACCGAAGCCACATTAGGGGATTTTTGTTTGTTTGGTTTTTCTGACACAGAGTCTCACTCCGTCGCCCGCCCGGGCTACAGCGCCGTGGCGACACTTAGCTCACTGCAACCTCGATCTCCTGGGCCCAAGGGATCCTTTCGCCTCAGCCTCCCGAGTAGCGGGGACTACAGGCGCGGGCCACCATGCCTGGTTGATTTTTCTATTTTGTGTGGAGACGGGGTCTCGCTCTTGCTCAGGCTGGTCTCGAACTCCTGAGCTCAAGCGATCCTCCCGCCTCGGCCTCTCAGATAGTTAGGATGACAGGGGTGAGCCACTGGCCCCCCACCCCCACCCACATTCGTTATTTGAACAGTATTTAATACAAAAAAATGTTCACTAGACATAAAATTGTTAAGTAAGTAACTCAAGGGACAAAAGGTGAACCGGAAGGTTTCACGGAACGAAGAGCTGAGGGAATGAAGGAAAAAGGATGGAATTTTTACAGTTCAGAAGCTTGCAAGAGGGGGCTCCACAGGACCGGGACCCAGACCCCTGAGGAGGAGGAGCTCCTTACCTCATGATGGTGTTTCTGAGGCAGGTGCCGCGAAGCTGGTTCCGTGAATGTTGGAGAACGGCAAACAGGGTTCAACTGTCGTCCCGTCCCGGGGAAGGCGCTGCCGGTGAAGAAATAGTGCCGCGGGGGAGGATGGGGGATGGGGGATGGGGGATGGGGGATGGGGGTGGGGGGTGGGGGCGGGGGGGGTGGTGTAGAGGGTGGGCGGGGCGACGGACCAGAAGCTAGCAGAAAGGAATGAAGAACAGAAAGGAGTTTAAGTTCCTTCCACTTCCTCCAGCTTCGCGGTCTCCCTCGATCGTCCCCTATAGGTAGCGCCTAACAGGCACTGGCAAAACAGAAATGTGGCTTGTAGACGCCCATCCTCGGGATCAAAAAGTAGAATATAGAAGGGTGGGTTGAAGCTTAATAACTTAATACCGGGGAATATTATGCAGCGGTTTATTACTAGCTTCATAACATACACAAAAATCAAGAGAACAGTTTAGTGAGTCCAAGTTGATCCATCACTCAGCTTCAACAATTATTACCACTTTGCTTTTCTTGCTTCGTTTAGTCCCCTCCATATATTTCCTCTAGAATACTTTAAATCAAATCACATAATTTCATTTACAAGTACTTAAGTATTTAACAGATACAGACTTGAAGAACACAATACCATTATCACACCTAATAAAATTAAGACTGATTTCTTAATATCATCTAATTTGTGATCTGTGTTCCAATTTTCCTGATTGTCTCAAAAATGGCTTTTTATTAATACAATAGGTTTGTTTGAATCAGGATCCAAATAATGTCCACATATTGTTTTGGTTAATATGTCTCTTAAGTCTCTTTTAACCTATAACCCTTCTGCTGTGGTTTAAATATGTCCCCCAAAAAGCATGTGATGGAAATTTAATCCCTAATGCCACAGTTTGGGGAGGTGGGGCCTAAGAAGGGAGGATTGGGCCATGGGGGTTCTGTCTTCATGACTGGATTAACGCTGTTATCTCAGGAGTGAATTCCTTATAAAAGGACGAGTTAGGCCCCCTTTTCTCTCTTGCCCTTCTGCCTTTTGCCATGCAGTGAAGCAGCACGAAGGCCCTTACCAGATGCTGGTGCCTTGATCTTGGACTTCCTAGTCTCCAGAACTGTGAGAAATATAATTCTGTTCATTATAAGTTACCCAGTCTCAGGTATTCCATTATAGCAGCACAAAAATGAGCGAAGACACCACCTTCCTTCCCCCTTCCTTTTTCTTTTATGTCATTTACTCACTGAATAAACCATGTCATTTGCCCTGTAGAATGTCCTATTTTTAAATTCATCTGGTTATAGCCTGTTGGTATCATTTAATATGTTATTCTGTTCCCTTTATTTCCTGTAAACTGGTAGTTACATTTGGAGGCTTGATTAGATTCAGGTTCAGTTTTTTTTGGCAAGGATATTTCATAGGGTGTTGTGTACTTCTTCATTGGAAGGCACAATTATGGCTCATTGGAAGGCACAATGGTGATTTTTAAAAATTGAGGTATAATTTTAAAATTGAGGTAAAATGATTAAATTAAGGTTGAATTTAATTAAATTTACCTACAGTAAAATGTACAAATAATAAGTGAACAGCTTGATGAATATTTACATATTATCCAACCATGTAACCACCACTTAGATTAAGATATAAAGCATTTCCATAACCCAGACTATCCTTCATGAAATGGTGATTTTATAATTCTGTCATTCTTTCTGAGCTTGAATTATTTTATAATGAAGAACTTTCCCATCAATTCTGAATGCTCTAAAATACAGTTTGCACAGGAAATCCATAATAAATGCTCAATTCTTTTCCTTTATTTGCCAGTTTTACAATTAGTAAGTTGGTATCCCAGCAGCCTCCAAAAAGTGAAAACTCCAATGAAGTTTTATTTACTTATTTTTTGGTATCATTATGAACTCATGGCATTTAAAAATATTTGATGTATAAATATATACAGCACTTTGCAGTTATTATGCTTTTTGATGCTCAAATTGTCCTATCTTGGGCCAATGAGAGCCCTTAAAAAGTTGGTTCCTTAGTCCTTTAATATGACCCTTGTAGTCCTTAATTTCTTCCTTAATTTCTAGTAAGACAGGATATTCCAGGTTCGTTTCTTACATTTCCGGCCTCAGAATTGGAATTAACCATTTCCCATCTGCACGTTTGTTTGTTTTAAATTCTATTTAATCACCACGATCTGGAACCTGGATATTTATTGCTATTATGTTGCCATTTCTTTCAGGGCTTTTCTAAGAAAGATATATATTTTAGAAAAAGAAAAATAAATTATGAATCCTATTTCCAATCTAAAAGATTAAAGGGTTTTTACTTAATTTGTTTTATCTTGTGTTTTCTTTTATATTTCATGTTTGTGTATCTCTTCTCTCATGTGTAAAATCTTGGTTCTTAATGATATTAACATAATGACGTCTTTGTTTTATTCCACTGTATAGATAGAATAGTTCCAGGATAACAATACCAATGTTATTACTAACAATCAGATCACGGAATGCCATTTAAGATTTATTCACAGTTATTTTTGTCCTTAGGATCTAATCCACTAGGGATGTACAGTAAAAACACTGTGTTTGCAAGTCATTTGAAATAATTATTATCTGTGTAGGTTTGCCACCAACCTGATATATATTTAGGTCCATTTGTTTCAGTTTGTCTTCAATTTTTAAAGATTGCCTCTTTTTTCTTTTTGATTACATTCAGTATTTAAATTATTTAAAACAATCTTAGTGTTCTAATATATATTAGTGCTCTATTGCTGCATAACAAATTATACCAAACTTAGTGGCTTAAAATAACCAACATTTATTATCTTACAGTTTCTAAGGGTCAGGAATCTGGAGCAGTTTAGCTGGGTGGTTCTGGCTCAAGATCTCTCACCAAATGCAGTTAAGATGTCAGCCCGGGTGCAGTCATCTCAAGGCTTGACTGGTCCTGGAGGATTAGCTTCCACCATGGCTCACTCACGTGGCTGTTCTTGGGCTTTGGAAAACAAGTGATGAGAGAGAAAGAGAGAGAGAGAGAGAGAGAAAGAAAATAAAAAGGAAACCACATTGTCTTTTAGAACCTAATCTTAGAAGTTACATACCATCACTTCTGCCAAATTCTGTTGGTCACACAGATCAACGCTGGTACAGTGTCAGAGGGGACATCACCAGGGCATAAATACCAGGAGGTGGAGATTCTTGGGGGCCATCTTTTACACAAAGCAAAAACATAAACCAAGATACATTCAGAAAGGTCTAATTTCCATCTTTGTGCCTTCCACATTCCCTACCTCCACCTTTAGGAAACCACTTCTGTTAGCTCTTGTTTTATCTTTCCATTGTTTTGTTTTGAAAAACATCAGAAAATATGTACATACATTTGTAGTCCCAAAAGTTAACTTACTATACAACTGTTCTGCACCTTGTATTTTTCAGTTAACACTGTATCCAACAGATCACCTAAGCAACATACAGAGATCTTCCTTATTCCATTTTACAGCTTCATTAAACTGCATTACATAGCTATACAGTAGTTTAAATAATGCTTTAATGGCATCATCATTTATTAATTCTCCAATTTTTGGACATCTAAGTTTCTTATAATTTTCATCATTATAAATAATGCTGCAACAAATATCTTTGTGTATAAAGGTTTTTCTGAATGTAGGATTATTATCTTAAACTACTAAACTCACAGATATAGATTTATTAAGTCAAAGATACGAACAATTTCTATGCTCTGTTTATGTATTGCTGAATTGGTTCATAAAAGAGTTACACTGCATTACATTTCCATCTACTGTGTAGAGAGGTTCATTTTCTATGTGTTCCGATCTGATCTAATTATTTTTAATCTTTTACTATTTTGACAGATATACCTAAGTATATTCTTATAGTGGCCATATATTTTCACATCATGCTTTAGTACTTTAGTTTACTTTATGACTATGTATTTCAATAATAACTTATTACTTTAAAGACTATATTATATATGTAATACCACTTTTTACTCTTTTATTTTTTATTTATTTATTTATTTATGTATTTTTTTTGTTGTTGTTGTTGTTGTTTTTTTTTTGAGACAGAGTCTCGCTTTGTTGCCCGGGCTAGAGTGAGTGCCGTGGCATCAGCCTAGCTCACAGCAACCTCAAACTCCTGGGCTCAAGCGATCCTCCTGCCTCAGCCTCCCGAGTAGCTGGGACTACAGGCATGTGCCACCATGCCCGGCTAATTTTTTCTATATATATTTTTTAGTTGGCCAGATAATTTCTTTCTATTTTTAGTAGAGACGGGGGTCTCACTCTTGCTCAGGCTGGTCTCGAACTCCTGAGCTCAAACGATCCACCCGCCTCGGCCTCCCAGAGTGCTAGGATTATAGGCGTGAGCCGCCGCGCCCGGCCCGTACTCTTTTAATTTATTTTTCTATTTAACCTGAAGTACATGTGGACTTATAGAATATTTTTCTGAGCTAGTAGATATTTAGTACTTACATACAAGACTATGATGTGTGCAAAAAGTATAAAGTGCATCAATGATTATACATGTCATATAATGTTCCATAAAAATTATTCCAGAAATTTTTAGTGCAATATATTCATATATTTAGAGATAGTAGCCGGGCGCGGTGGCTCACGCCTGTAATCCTAGCACTCTGGGAGGCCGAGGAGGGTGGATTGCTCAAGGTCAGGAGTTCGAGACCAGCCTGAGCAAGAGCGAGACCCCGTCTCTACTAAAAATAGAAAGAAATTATCTGGCCAACTAAAAATAAATAAATTAATTAATTAATTAAAAAAAATAGAGATAGTAAAATATTCAAGTTATTTTGTTGCATAGGTAGCATTATGATTTTATTTTGGATATAATAATAGCTATTAACCCTTTTTCACTAAGAAAATATAAACTGCAGTTAGAGATCTATTATTCATGAACCACATAGTCAGTAAATGTTTTCAAAACAGCACCGCCGTGTTTTCTGTTAAGATAGCTATGGCATATGTTTCTAAGTTCATGTGTCATCATTCTTCATTAGATTAGCAAAATGATTTTTTCTCTTTTTTTTTTTTGCCTTTCAGGGTTATATTTTAAAAAATATTTTTGGTACTTATTGGACATACAGAGTGTAATTTATAAGTCATAAAATAATTATTTATGTAATAAAGTACTTTTGCATAGATCTGCTGCTGCTACTGTGAATACTAATTGTGAATATGTATTTAGGTACTGGTAATACCTGTTTTCCTGAAATGTAAGGAGACTCAACAGCAGAGCCTGGGGGTAGAGGTGAGGGTATGTAACACCAAGACCACCTGCTAACCATCAATTTCATTGTTATCAATAAACAGTTCTAACAAACTGGGTCAAAATTTGAAATTCCTGGGGCCCATGGTTAAAAGGAAAAATTAGTATGTCTCATGCCTTGAAACAACTCAGGCCCACTGGAATTAACCCTCAGAGCACGAAAGTTTAACATTGACTACATCTTAATACTTTTCCAAAAAGCTAAAACAGCCCAAAGCACATTTTTTTATTACAATGCAAAATTAGCAAATATGGCCAATAAAAATCAATACAAAATGAGAATTAAGACAAGGTACCTTTTAAAAATATATAAAACTGCTGAAAATTAACAAGAATGTTAATACTATCCAGTGTAAGGACCTAGTAAGGAAAGAAAAAGCCTCTTCTTTCACTCACTGCTGGGGAAAACAAATTTGCAGAGCCTCTTTAAAGGACTTCTTGATAATCTGCATCAAAATTCTCTGAAAGGTACATTCCCTGTGCCTAACAATTACATGTTTAGCGTTTCAAAATAATGGAGGAATGGGCAGAGAAAAATTACTAGGATGTTTATTGCAGCACAGTGGATAGTAGCAAAAGTTGGAGACAACCAAATGTCCAGCAATATGGAGACTATTTCAGTAAGTTAAATCCATATGCAATTATTCAAAATAATTTTGTAGAAGTCTGTATTGTTGCTGGCCCTGTTAGTTGCACGTCTAATATACTTTACGCTCTTCTTCTGTGCTAACAGAGGCCAGATATTGTTCAGGACAGCAAAGTTCACTGCTCCAGGCACAAAATCATGGCAATCCTGATTCTACTTTCTCAGCTTCCCTTGCACCTAGGGGTAGACATTTTAGTTCTGGCCAATGAAATGTAAGGAGAAGTCTACTGGGGACTTGTCAGAAAGATTTTGCTTTCTTGATAAAAGGGACAGATATCATTGATGGCAGCGAACACCTACTGCAGACCTGTTATGCAAGAGTAACTCCTATTATATTCAGAAGGGCTGGTGTGGTTTTCTGCTCTTCGGAGTCAGTAGTGTCTCTTAACTACGGTGGATTCTGTAATGGGCTGCTCCGATCCCTCTTCAGACTCCCAGCT
The DNA here is from genome assembly GCF_041146395.1 of Eulemur rufifrons. NCBI lineage: Eukaryota > Metazoa > Chordata > Mammalia > Primates > Lemuridae > Eulemur > Eulemur rufifrons. Next base: position 109,336,781 of record NC_091012.1, read on the forward strand.
ATTGGGAGTGCTACACAGGCTGACAGCTTTCATCAGCCAGATGTCTCTGGGAATTGTACTCAAGTTGAGGTCAGCTGCCTCGCCCAATGTCACCGCCATTCCTTCCCCTGGGCCGCCCACATCAACCAACAGGGGAGTCTAAAGGCCCAGCCTTCTATCTTGAATTTGGGACAATGTTGCAGGGGCCTCTAAGCTACAGAGCTGGAGCTCTGTTGCTACTGCCCCATTGCCTCACTTCTCCTATCTAATCCTACTTTATCCCCTCTTCCCATACATGTTGATCCTGAAAGTATTCTCTGATACACTTCCTGCACACAGATCTCTGTCTCAGAGTCGGTTTCCTGGGAAACCCCACCCACAACACTACTGATACATTTATTCAAATGAAAAGATGTTCAAAATATATTGCTAAATGACAGAACAACAGGTTATAAAGCAGTATGCATGATGTCATCCTGTTTTCTTGTTATACAGGTTATATATCTGCATAGAAAAATATCTAGGAGATAATATAAGAATATCTTTCTGATATTGTGATGGGAAAATTTCTTAAATAAGACATAAAAAATACAAACCATAAAGAAAAGCTTATACATTTGAATACATTTAAATTTAAAACTTATGTTAATGAAAGGACACTATAAAGCAAAACCATAAGCCACAAACTAGAGACAATATTTTTATATTTTCGACATGATAACTGACAAAGGATTGTATCCAGAATATATAATCAATTAGAAAAAGTCAAATCCAATGGAGAAGAGGGTAAAGAATATGAAAAGGCAATTCACAAAAGAAAAATCATATGTAGTCAATAAAACATTAAGAGACTCTCAACCTCATCAACTCTCAGGAAAATGCAAAACATTTTTCACCCATCAGATAGACAAAAATGAAAAAGATTGATGGTGCCCAGTGTTGGCGAGAGTGTGGGGAATCAGGCATTGAGACACAATATTAAAAACAGTCATTTTGTAGGTAATTCGGCTCAGGTTTCTTGGAGACTAATTTTTAATAGCAAGAACTTTAAGCAACCTAGATTTCTATGGGGAAATGGATAAACTATGGGACACTCTATGGGGTAGTACGTACAAGTTAAAAAGAAAGAAACCGATGCAGATATGCTGATGTGGAAAAATCTCCAAGACAAAATGCCAAGTAAAAAAAGCAAGTTACTCAGTATGTGAATAGTATAATCTATTTATTTATCCATCCTTCTATCTATCCATTAATCTTATTTTAATGCATTTTTAAGTAGATTATAGACATCAGTACTCATCTCCCTAAATACTTCAGCAGACAGATAGTTAAGAGTTAAATTTTTTTTTATAGTTTTTCTTTTTTTTTTTTTGAGACAGAGTCTCACTCTGTTGCCCAGGCTAGAGTGAGTGCCGTGGCGTCAGCCTAGCTCACAGCAACCTCAAACTCCTGGGCTCAAGCGATCCTACTGCCTCAGCCTCCCGAGTAGCTGGGACTATAGGCATGCGCCACCATGCCCAGCTAATTTTTTTTGTATATATATTTTTTAGTTGTCCATATAATTTCTTTCTATTTTTAGTAGAGGCGGGGTCTCACTCTTGCTCAGGCTGGTCTTGAACTCCTGACCTCGAGCGATCCACCCGCCTCGGCCTCCCAGAGTGCTAGGATTACAGGCGTGAGCCACCGCGCCCGGCCTTATAGTTTTTCTTGATATAAAATTAACTTACATGAGAGACACAAATTTTAAGAGTACATTTGCTGAGTTTTGACAAGTTCTATGTGATCCAAACCTCTATGAAGATACAGAACACTTCTATCACTCGTGAAAATTTCCTCATTTTCTTTCCCGGGCATTACCCAATCCCATCTACCAGAGGCAACCACTGTTCTGATGTTTCCTTTATAGATTAGTTTTGTTCATTCTGGAATTTCAGATAAATGCAATCATACATGCAGTCTGTATGCTGTTGTGTGTAACACTTCTTCCACTCAGCATTATGGTTTTGAGATTCTTCATGTGGTTGTATATATCAGTAGGTCATTCCCTCTGGTATGTATTCCATTGTATTGAAGGAGTTCAGAACACGTCACCCCAAAATATGTCACTGTGGCCTATTGATTATTTTGAGTTAAAGGCACTTGAAAAATGGCAGATACAAGAAGTACACTCTGATCTTCTTTCTTTTTCTGAAAAATAGGAGATGAAATTCCCATGTGAGAGCTGCCCTCCCTATACCAGGAGAAAAGAAAGATTCTTATCATCAAGAAGTTGAGACTGAGAGAATTCTGTACAGTCCTTGTTAAAATCATTTTTATCTGCCTTTAACCTTGCCATATATTTAGTTACTTTTCCACAATTGCCTCTCTTTGTTCAACCCAGTACAAAAACATTTAGGTTTTGCCAATTTCCTTGGGTCTTTATTTCCTTATTAGGAGGTCACCTGGTGTCACATAAAACTTACATTAAATAAATTTGAATGCTTTTCTCTTGTTACTCTATCTTATGCCAAATTAATTTGCAGGCCCAGCTGGAGACCCAAAGTGGGTAGAGGTAAAATTTTGCCTCCCCTACAGTGTGAATATATGAGAGCTTGTTTATCCACTCTGCTATTGAAGAACAACTCAGCTGTTTCCTGGGTTGGCTATTATGAATATACCTGCAATGAACATTCATATTCAGGTCTTTGTGTAGACATATGTTTTCATTTCTTTTGGGTAAATACCTAGGAATGGAATTACTGGGTCACAAAGTAGTAAACGTTTAGTTTTATAAGAAACCTTTATAGTATCTTTTTCCAAAGTAGTTACACAATGATACATTTTTCACCATCAGGGTTTGAGAGTTTCCGTTGCTTTACATCCTCACCAACATGTGGGGAGGTGAGTCATTTTAATTTATTCATTCTAATAGGTGTGTAGTGCTATCTCATTATGGTTTAAATTTGTATTTCTCTAATGACTAATAACCTTGATTACTTTTTCATGTGCTTATTGTTCAGTTGTTCATTTTCTTTTAGGAAGTATCTGTTCAGGGGTGGGGGCAGGGGAGCTGCCAGCCCGCCAAGCCCCAGACCTGGGAGGGGAGGGCCCTCCTGTTAGCCCAGAGGGAAAGAAAGAACTGGGGCGATCTGGTAGGTAAAGGAGGGAACCCTCATTCATCTACCTTTAGGGCTCCTCTTCTGCCGGAAGGTAGAAAGGGAGATTTTCCTTTTCCCTCCCTCAAACTAAAGAACATGTGCAAATCCTTATTTTTCCTGGTGAGGCATGGGAGGCCATAGCCACAATGCTTAACTGCATGCGTCTAATGTGGGGCTGGTTTTAACCTCAGTGCTCTGACGCAAACTGCTCAGCTCCCGGAAATTCCAAGGAACCCGGTGGCCTTAGTCCTTCAAGTGAAATAGTGTGCAACATGGGAAAGAAAACCAAGGGGACAGCCGACAGTTCTTCAAAGGATGAGGAGGAGTACGTTGTGGACAAGGTGTTAGGCACATGGTTGAGGGGCAAGTGGCATATCTACTGAAGGGGAAAGGCTTTTCTGAGGAGCACAATACTTGGGAACCTGAGAAAAACTTGGATTGCCCTTAGCTAATTTTCTTTCTTTCTTTCTTTTTATGAAAAAGCATGTAAGAAGACGAAGGAGGACGAAAATAACAAACCAAGGGAGCAGTTATTAAGCAACAAAGAGGAAATCCAATTTTTCAAACTGTGCTGATGATATGAAATCCAAAAAAAAGAGAGAGCAATGATATCTCTCGAGGCTTTAAGAGAGGACTGGAACCAGAAAAGATCACTAGGGCGCCAGATTCCTGTGGCGATTTAATGTTCCTAGTGAAGTGGAAAGACACAGATGAAGCCGACCTGGTTCTTGCAAAAGAAGCTAATTGTGAAATGTCCACAAATTGTGATAGCATTTTACGAAGAGAGACTGACATGGCATGCATACCCTAGGGATGCGTGGAACACAGAAAGAAACAGCAAAGTGCTAAAGGCGGGGGTGGGAGGGGGTGGGGGGGTGGTCTGTGTCATTTCTTTGTACGTAATGCATTCACCCCACCCCACCCCTACCCCCCTCCTCTCCCTTCTACCCACCCCCCTTCTATCCTAAACACATCCATAAAAAATGTGCTTATCACTGTGCTCCACACACAAAAAAGTATCTGCTCAAATCTTTTGCCCATTTTAAATTGAGCTGTTTATCTGTTTATTACTGAGTTACAGAGTTCTTTATATTTCCTGCATAGCAGTCCTTTATCAAATATATATTCTGTGAATATTTTCCCCAGTCTGTGGCTTACCGTTCAATGATCTTTTTTATTTTAATTATTTTTTTAAAGAGACAGGGTCTCGCTCTGTCACCTGGGCTGGAGTGCAGTGATACGATCATAACTCACTACAGCCTCAAACTCTTGGGCTTAAGCAATCCTCTGGCCTTGACCTCCAAAAGTGCTGGAATTACAGGCATGAGCCATCGTGCCTGGCCTTCTAGCTATCTATTCTATTTGTCAATTTTTATGCCATATTCTCTTGATTATTATAGTTTTGCAATAATCCTTGAAGTCAGGTAGTGTAAGTTCTCAAATTTTGTTCTTCTTTTTTCAAATTTTTTGGATATTCTAGGTGCTTTACATTTCCATATAAACGTTAGAACTAGAATTTTAATATCTATAAAAATAACTCCTGGTATTTGGATATGGATTGCATTGAATCTGTAGATCAATTTAGGGAGAATTGATATATTAACATTATCCAGTCTTCCAATTCACGGACATGATCGTTTTATCTATTTAGTTCTTTCCTTTCTCTCAAAAATGTTTTGTAGTATAGAGGTCTTGTACATGTTAAATTTATTCTTAAGTATTTTTAGTTTTTTATGCTATTATACATGAAATTCATTTTTAATTTTATTTTCCAGTTTTTTGCTGGTAGCATATGAAAATACAATTGAATTTTTAAAATATTACCTTTGTATTCTGTGACATTGAAAAACTAGTTAGCAGTTGTTGGGTATATTCCTTTAGGTTTTCTAAATAAACAATCATGTCATCTGCAAATAGGGACAGTTTTACTGTTTTCTTTCTGGTCTGCGTGCCATTTATTTTTCTTGTTTTGTTCCACTGGGTAAGACTTCTAGTACAATGTTCAATAGAAGCGAGAAGAATGGACATTCTTGCCTTGTTCTTAATGTTAAGGAAAAAATGTTCAATATTTCACCATTAACTACAACACTAGCTGTAGGGTTTTGTGGGTGCCCTTTATCATTCTGGAGAAGAAAAAAACATAGTGAACTTGAAGGCATGGTAGTGTTACAGCAAGTGTTACAGCGGGTGGTCCCAAGGACAAACCTAGCGGCACACGGAGAGTCGGAGAATCAAGGTTTATTCGCCGGCGGGCTCAGAGGGGCCTCGCCACCAAATTCTGAGCACTGTCTACCCGATTTTTCACACTTTTATTAAATTGGGGTGGTCCGAAGGATAGGGTCTCAGGTGGGTTAGGTAATAGGTTAGTTGATGTGTTAGCTAATAGGTTAGTATTATGTTGATGCACCAGGTAATAGGTTAGTGTTACGCTGATGCGGGTCTTCCATGAGGTGTGGGAGTCTCAGGTGGCTAATGGGAGTTTTCCTTATCAGTAGTAGAAATGATCTAAAATTAAACACATAGAAAAAAGGAATTAAAAAAATTAAAAGAGCATGAGTGAGATGTTTGACAACTTCAAGTGGTCTAATATATGGTAATTGGAGCCCCTGAAAGGGGGAGGGAGGACAGAAAAAGACATTTGAAGAAATAATGGCCAAAATATTCAACACTTGATGAAAATTATAAACTCGCAAATCCTAGAAACTCAACAAACCCCAAACACAAGAAACATGAAGAAAATTAGAATTTTACAACCAGGAAACATATTTTTCATAAACTAAGGCAATATAAAGATATTTTCAGACATACAAAAGCTAAAAGAATTCATCACTAGCACATCTGCAGTATAAGAAATGTTAAAGGAAGTTCTTCAGGCAGAAAGCAAATGATACCAGATGGAAACATGAATCTATACACGGGATTGAAGAGATCAGAAATAGTTAACTACATGGGTAAATATAAGATTTTTTAAAAAGATTTTTTTCTTATGCAAATCTCTTCAAAATATAATCAACTATTTAAACAAAAATAATCACAATATATTAGAGATTTATAACAAATATAAAAGTTAAGTGCATAGCAACAACAGCACAAAGGCCAGGAGGAGAGAAATGGAGGTATACTATTGTAAGGTTCTTTTTTTTTGAGATAGAGTCTAGCTCTGTTACCCAGGCTGGAGTTCAGTGGCACAATCATGGCTCACTGCAACCTGACATAAAATTCACCATCTTATCCATTTTTAAGTGTACAGTTCAATAGTGTTAAGCATATTCACACTGTTGTTCAATCAACCTCCAGAACTCTTTTTATCTTGGAAAACTGAAACTCTATATCCATTAAACAACAACTTGCCACTCCCCTTTTCCTCCAGCCCCTGGTAGCTTCTATTCTACTTTCTGTCTCTCTGAATTTGATGACTCTAGGTACCTAGTATAAGTGGAATCATATAGTATATTTTGTGACTAACTTATTTCACTTAGCATAATGTTTTTAAGGTTCAACCCAAATGTCCATCAACAGGTGACAAGATAAACAAATCATAGTGTAGCTATACAATGAAATACTACTTAGTAATAAAAGGGATGAATTATTGACATATGCAACAACATAGACGAATTGCAAACTAATTATGTTATATGAAAGAACACAGACTGAGTACATTTGTATGAAATTCTAGAAAATACAAAATGATTTATAGTGACAGAAAGCAGATCGGTGGTTGCCTTGGGTGGGGAGGGGTTGGAGGGAGGAATTATGAGAGGTAGCAGGAAAATTTTTGAGGGTAATAGATACGTTCACTGTTTTGACTGCAATTATGATTTCATGGATATATATATATGTCAAATTATATATTTTTAATATACACAATTTCTTATATATCAATTATACCTCAATAAAAACATGCCAGAAAAAACCCCAAACTTGAGTTCATTACCTCCTTCCCAAAATGGTGGATCTGTTGTCTTACATAATCTTGACAGCAGGGAGACAGAAAAATTTTGCCAAGGGCTTATCTTTTCAAGTTTGTTCTTTTTTTAAACTCAATAATTCATTTTCTAAGACTGTTCCCCATTCAAACATATAGTAGTAGAAAAGGCCCACCAAACCCAAATATAGAGCAGTGGAGTAATACTTTCTTGGCTGTGGCAAAATATCAAAAGGCAGCCTTTGGGACTTCTGCTTCTGGGAAGATGGAGTGAATGTACCTTTCCCTATTCTTCCTGCTAAGTACAGCGAAAAGCCCTAGATTTTATATGTAAAATAAGCATAAGAAGACCCTGAAAGGTGGAGAGAAAAAGGTAGACCCACTAGGGGCCTTGGGATCTGAGGAACAACATGGCTTCAAATTCCCAGAGTTTTCTTTTTGTCTCATGTCTTCCAGACTGGGAGCTGGAGGAGCCAGCAACCCAGAAACATCAATAGGTACAGACAAAAAAACAAAACAAAACTGAAACAAAAAACCTCCAAGAAAAGTCTGCTCTTTCTATCCAAAGGATGAGGAAAAGGACAACCTAGCAAGACAGAAAACTTTTAGGCAATAGTAGCTCTACTCCAGCCAAACATCACAGAAAAAAAAAACTGTGGCCCCACCCTGCCAGCAAAGGCCAAATGGGGAGCCTAGACTTTCACCCTTGCCAGAGTGTAAGGAGGTGCCCCAAACCATCCCTTCCCCCCACCCAAGCGGTAACAGAGAAGGCTTAGCGGGAAGGTGGGACTAATATCCCTGCTGGGTAGTAGCCCCTCATTCCTATGTTAATGGAAAGCATACGGGGAGCCTGGACTTTCACCCCTAACAGGCCATAACAAGGTACTCCTCCCCCTCCTCTCTGGGGTGGTGTCATAGGAGACCTAGTGGAGAGTTTGAACTTTCACCACCACTCAGTGTTAATGAGGTCACCCACCACAATGGCATCAAGAGAGGCCAATGATGAAGCACCTTCAACCCTCCCAGCCAGGGTGGTATCAGAAGCTTAGTGGGGAGCCTGAACTCCCACACTACCCGGCAAGAACAAGGAACACCCCCAACTACCCCCATCCCCCCACATGTCAACAAAAGCTGAGTGCAGAACTTGGACTTTGACCTTCACCTGGCAATAGTAAGTCAGTGTCCCCACTTCCTCTGCCTGAGCAGCGTCAGGGAAGGTCTGCTAAAACACAAGATTTAAATAATATTTGGAATCTTAGAACATCATGTCCAAAACGTCCTGGTTTCAATAAGAAAAAAAAAAAAATCACTCATCATACCAAGAACCAGGAAGACCTCAACTTGAATGAGAAAAGACAATTAACCAAGATGACAGAATTGTTGGAATTATCTGACAAGGATTTTAAAGCAGCCATCATAAAAAATGCTTTGGTGAACAATTACAAACATGTTTGAAACAAATGGAAAAAAAAACAAACCAGAAATTCTCAGTAAAGAAATAAAAGATACAAGGAAGAACCAAATGGAAATTTTTTTGTTGTTTTCAACAAAAAATTGCAATTAACTGAAAGAAAAAACTCAATGCATAGACTTGACAGCAGTGTATAAAAGACAGAGGAAAGAAAGAATTTGAGGATAGAATAGAATTTCGCCAATCTGAACAACAGAGAGAAAATAGACTGGGGGAAAAAATGAACAGAGCTTCAGGGACATGTGAGACTATAACAAAAAATCTAATACTTGGATCATGGGAGTTCCAGGAGAGGAAAAAAGAGGTGGAACTGAAGAAATAATGGCCAAAAGTTGCTGAAATTTGGCAAGAGACATAAACCTACAGGTCAAGAAGCTGGGAAAATCCCAAACAGGATAAATCTAAAGAAATCCATGCCAAGACTCACCCTAGTCAAACTTCTGAAAATTAAGACAAATTTAAAAATCCTGAAAGCAGCCAGAGAGAAATGACTTGTTACCTCTAGGGGAAAAACAATTCGAATAACAGTAAATTTCTTCTCATCAGAAACCATGAAGGCAATGACACAACAGTTTTCAAGTTGGTGGAAAGAACTTTCAATGTAGAATTGTTTTTTTTTGTTGTTGTTGTTGAGACAGAGTCTCACTTTGTTGCCCAGGCTAGAGTGAGTGCCGTGGCGTCAGCTTAGCTCACAGCAACCTCAGACTCCTCGGCTTAAGCGATCCTCCTGCCTCAGCCTCCCGAGTAGCTGGGACTACAGGCATGCGCCACTATGCCCGGCTAATTTTTTCTATATAGATGTTTAGTTGTCCATATAATGTCTTTCTGTTTTTAGTAGAGACGGGGTCTCGCTCTTGCTCAGGCTGGTCTCGAACTCCTGACCTCGAGCGATCCACCCACCTCGGCCTCCCAGAGTGCTAGGATTACAGGCGTGAGCCACCGCGCCCAGCCTCAATGTAGAATTGTATGGCATAAATATCCTTCAGAAATGAAGAGGAAATCAAAATATTTTAAGAGAATTTGTTGCCAGCAGACCTACCCTAATGAATAGCTAAACGAAATTCTCTAAACAGGAAGAAAAAATAAGATAAGATAAAAGAAGAAATCTTGGCCCATCAGGAAGGAGGAAAGAATGATAGAGCAAAAATATGGGTAAATACAATAGCATTTTGTTGTCTTTTTGAGTTTACTAAATTATGTTTGACAATTGAAATAGAATTATAACACTGGCTTATGTAGTTTTCAATGTATGGAGAGGAAATATTTAAGACTATTATAATGGGGGAGAGTTAAGAGTTATAAAAGGAGGTAAGGTTTCAACACTCACTCAAACTGGTAAAATGTTGACACTAGTAGACTGATAAGTAATGTTTATATAATGTAATACTTACAGAAACCCTTAAGGAGATATACCCAAAGAACACTAAAGCTAAATCAAAACAGAATTCTAAAAAATGTTTAAGCAACCCACAGGAAGGAGAAAAAAGGTTATTCTTGTGACAAATGAGAGGCTGATGGGGGTGGGGGAGGCAGTGGAGACATCTCCACCTCTATGCCAGGGTTACTCCAGAGCTCACCTAGACCCTTTTGCTCAAGACAGTATAGTCCATCCTGCTGAGTGGGGTGCATTAAGGATGGGGATAGGGAGAGGAACCTGCCAGGCTCTTCCACAGAGCTTTGCCTTGGTAGATTGGTTTATACTGGTGGTTTATACTGATACTGTTGATACTGATACTAAAAGAAGGCTCTGCCATCATTCCAGAAGGGGCTCCTGGCAAAGGCTTGGACTTGGCTAACTTCAGCACTGTAACCGATTCCTCCTAGGGCAGGATGGTACCTTTGTGTGCTAATTACAAATGCCCAAAGCACCACTTTGCGTGTGACCCACACTGCTGGTAAAAGGAAATTAAGATGGCTTTGAAAAAGGCTTGATGCAACTTTGGCAAGGGAGAGAAGCAAGCTCAGTACATTTGGATCTGTGCCCTAAATGCTTAAGCAATATTTGGGTTCAAAATCAGACAACCTTGGCAAACTTTCCCTACCAGATATAAAGATTTATTTTAACAGGCATCTTCAGTCTTTGAACGATTCAGAAGAAAATGAACACTGAGTTCCAGAGTAGTTCAATTTGCCTTTCATTTTATTAGGGGCAGGAGTTCTGTTTCCTTCCCGGTAGGTTCTGAGCCTCTCTTGTAGTAGACCACCTCCCAGCACCTGCTGGCCTTGTGTTCCTGGCCCCTCCAATCCTGAGTCTCCCAGAAGAATACCTCTGAAGTCTTTTCATTAGAGTTATTTATAATGTTTATACTTTAAAAAAAAAGAAAAACAGTGACTAAAGGCTATTTATACATTACATGCCATTCATTATTCCAAATGCCATTTGAATCAGGTCAACATAACAGCATCTTAATATTCTCAATAATGGCACTGATAACTTCAAATATTAAAATCCATATTCAGGAAAAAGAATAAGTTAGTCAATCCCCCCTTATAGACACAATATATAGATGATTAAATATAGTAAATTTGTGGACAACTGATGTTTTTGCAATATAAAGTCTTCCAGTTTACGTTTCCTTGCATTCTATTAATAATATTAACAGTATTTTATAGCTTTCTCTGTAGAGTTCTTGCATAATTATGGTAGATTTATTTTAAGTATGTGGTGTTTTTGATGCTATTGTAAATGATTTCTCTTAAAATTTCATTTCCTAGTTTTTTTTTGATGGCATAGAGAAATGCAACTGATTTTGTTCATTAAAATCTTATCCTGCCCCTTGCTGACCTTCCACGTATACAACTTGCCGTATACATAATCTTGCTGCTAACAAAGAATGACAGTCTTATTTCTTCCTTGCTAGACATGGTGCATTCTTATTTATTCTTTCTCGCCTTACTGTACTTGCTAGGAGCTACATTAGAATGGTGATTAAATGGTGTGAGTGGACCACCTTGGCTTGTTTTTGTTTTGATTTCAGAGCTTTCGATATTTTATCACTGTGTGTGATGCTTGTGGTAGGTGTCATTTGAAGGAAGCCCATCTCTATTTGGAGCTTTCTAAGAATTTTTAATCATGAATGGATGTTGTATCAAATGCTTTTATTGCATTTTGAGAAACTTATAATTTGTTCCTTTATTCTACGCTGAATAACATTTATTTTCAAATTGTTCACCAATCCTGTGTTTCTGAAATAAACATATCCTTTTTCATAAAAATAAAAGGCAGTCTTCGCTACTTCTACTAAGACTGTGTCATGATGACTCATGGGTGGCAGCCCTCTAGAGCTTTGAATATTTTTGTTGTTATGTGCTGGAATTTTCTGGAAAATGCATTCTCTAAGAATGCGGTCCCCAACCCCCGGGGCCGAGGACCGGTACCTGTTTACGGTCCTGTTAGGGACCAGGCCACAGAGCTCTGCCACCCACCCCCATCCATGGAAAGATTGTCTTCCATGAAACCAGTTCCTGGGGCCAAAAAGGTTGGGGACTGCTGCTCTAAGAGATAATCTGAATTGGGAAAATCTTTAAAAAGATTTACTGGTTGGGTTCTTGAATGAGTGTGTATGTGTGTTTGTTTTAAAACCAGATTCATAATTATCTATCCTTTTGGTATTAATGTAGTTATATATTTCGGTTATGCATTGCTATATACACACACATATATATATAGCCTCTGTGATCTGTATTATGTGCCGTCTTTTATTCCTGATATTGGTAATTTGTGCCTTCTCTGTTTTCTTCTTGATCAGTCTAGCTAGAGGTTTATCAATTTTATTGATATTTTCAAAGAACAAGCTTTTGATTTCATTGATCTTTTTATTGTTTGTCCATTTTCTATTTTGTTGATTTCTGCTCCTATCTTTACTTTTTCCTTCCCTTGGGTTTAATATGTGCTTCTTTTTCTAGCATATTAAGGTGGAAGCTTAGGTCATTGGTTTTCGACATTTCTTCTTTCTAGTATAAGTACTTTAAGTTATAAAATTTCCTCTAAGGTCTAAGCACTGCTTTGGCCGCAACTTGCAAATTTTGATACGTTGTATTTTCATTTTCTTCCCATTAGAAATATTGTATTAATTCCTTTGTGATTTCTTCTTTGAACTATAGGTTAGTTAGAAGTGTGGTGTTTAATTTCCAAATATGTAGGCATTTTCCAGATATTTTTCTTTTATTGATTTGCAGTTTAATTCTGTTGTGGTCAAGGAGCATGCTCTGTATACTTACAGTCCTCTTACATTTATTATGACTTGTTTTATGGCAAAGTATATGGCCTGTTTGGTGAATGTTCCATGTACACCTGAAAAGAATGTGTATTCTGTAGTTGTGGGGAGTATTTTTTAAATTTTATTTTTTAATTGATACATAATAGATGTACATATTTTGGGGGTACATGTGGTGATTTAATACATTCATATAATTTATAAAGATCAAATCAGTGTAATTCGATATCCATCACTTTAAATTTGTCTTTTCTTTATATTAGAAACATTCAAATTATTCTGTTTTAGCTATTTTGAAATATACAATAGATTATTGTGAACTATAGTCACCCTACTGATCTATCAAACACCAGGTCTTCTTTCTCCTACCAAACTGTATATTTATACTCATTAATCAACCTCTCTTCATCGCTGCCTCCTGCTTCCCTTCCCAGCCTCTGGTCACCACCAATTTATTCGCTATTTTCATGCGATCCACTTTTTTAGCTCCCACATCTAAGTGAAAACATGTGATATTTGTCTTTCTGTGCCTGGCTTATTTCACTTAACATAATGACCTCCAATTCCATCCACATTGCTGCAAATAACAGGATTTCATTCTTTTTATGGCTGAATAATATTCCATTGTGTATATAGACCACATTTTCTTTATCCATTCATCTGTTGATGGACACTTAGGTAGATTCCATATCTTGGTTATTGTGAATAGTGCTGCAATAAACATGGGAGTGTAGCTATCTCTTCAATATATTGGTTTCCTTTCTTGTGGATATATACCCAGCAGTGGAATTTCTGGATTACATGGTAGTTTCATTTTTAGTTTTGAAGAACCTCCATAGTGGCTGTACTAATTTACATTCCCACCAATACCGTATAAGGGATCCCCTTTCTGTATATCGTCGCCAGTACCCATTATTCCCTGTCTTTTTGATAAAAGGCATTTTAACTGGGGTGAGATGATATCTCATTGTGGTTTTGATTTACATTTCTGTGATGATTAGTGACGTTGAGCATTTTTTTTCATATACCCATTGGTCATTTGTATATCTTCTTTTGAGAAACGTCTAATCAGATCTTTTGTCCATTTTTTAAATTGGATTTTTTTCACTATTGAGTTGTTTGAGCGCCTTATATATTCTGGTTCTTGATTCCTTGTCAGATGAGTAGTTTGCAAATATTTTCTCCCATTCTTTGGGTTGTCTCTTCACTTTGTTGACTGTTTCCTTTGCTGTGCAGAAGGTTTTTAGGTTGATGTAATCTCACTTGTCTGTGCTTTGGTTGCCTGTGCTTTTGAGGTCTTACACAAATCTTTGCTCAGCCTAAGTCTTTAATCCATTTTGATTTTATTTTTGTATATGGTGAGAGATAGGGATCTAGTTTCATTCATTTGTATGTGTTTATCCAGTTTTCCCAGTACTATTTACTGAAGAGACTGTCCTTTCCCCATTGTATGTTCTTGGCACCTTTGTTGAAAATGAGTGGTCTGTAAATGCATGGATTTATACCTGAGTTCTCTATTCTGTTTTATTGGTCTATGTGTCTGTTTTTATGCCAGTACCATGCTGATTTGGTTACAATAGCTTTCTTGTATATTTTGAAGTCATATAGTGTGATATTAATACTTTGTGTGTAGTATTTTTAAAATGTCAATTGGGTCAAGTTGAATGATTGTGTTGTTTAAGTGTTCTTTACTCCTATTGATTTTCTGCCTGCTTGTTCTATCAATTACTATGAGAATTATGTTGAAATCTCCAACTATAATTTTGGTTTTATCTTTCAATCCTATCAATTTTTGCTTTTTGTAGATAGCATATAGTTGGGTTTTGCTTGCTTTTCTCTTTTTTTCTTTAATTCCCTAATTTCTGCCTTTTAATTGGAGCATTTTAACCATTTACATTTAATGTATCAGTATGGTTAGCTTTAAATCTAACATTTTCTCTTTTTTTTATTATGTATCCATCTATTCTTTGCTCCCTTTTTCCTCTTTTCCTGACTCCTTCTGAATTGAGGACTTTTGTATTCTCTTTTATCTCTACTATTAGCTAAGTATCTATACTTCTTTACTTGTTTGGTTTGAGATGGTTTTGCTAGGGTTTACAAACTGCTTCTTAATCACAGTTTGTTTTCAAATAATATACCACTTCACATATTGTGTAAGAACCCTATAACAATGTGCTTCTTCCTCCTCCACTGGCCTTTGTGTTAATTTGCCATACATTTTACTTCTACATATGTTATAAACCCCACAGTACATTGTTACTGTTTTTGAATTGGACAATTATCTTGTAAAAGAATTAGAAAATTTAAAAAATAAATTTTATATTTAACCACATATTTACCATTTCAGCACTCCTCATTCGTTTGTGTAGATCCAAGTTCCTTTCTGGTATCATACTTCTCTGCTGGAAAAACTTCTTTTTAATATTTCCTGTAGTGTAGCTGTGCTGGTGCCAAATCCTTCCAGTTTTTGTTTGTCTGAAAACTTTTTTCACATTCATTCAAAAACAATTTTTTTTAGAGATAGGGTCTTGCGCTGTCACTTGGGCTGGAGTACAGTGTCGTGATCATAGCTCACTACAGTCTCAAACTTCTGGGCTCAAGCAATCCTCCTGCCTCAGCCTCCCGAGTGGCTAGGACTACAGGTGCGTGCCACCATGCCTGGTTAATTTTTTTTTTTAATTTTTTGCAGAGATGGATCTCACTATGTTGCCCAGGCTGGTCTTGAACTCATGGCCTCAAGCATTTACATTTAATGTATCAGTATGGTTAGCTTTAAATCTAACATTTTCTTCTGCCATGGCCTCCCAAAGTGTTGGGATTACAGGCATGAGCAACCACACTCAGCCTCACTTTCATTCTTGACGGATATGTTTTCCGGATAGAAAATTCTAAGTAGACACTTTTTTTTTTCCAGCTCTATAAAGAGCTGTTTTTATGTCTTTCATAGTTTCTGAAGAGAAGTCTACAGTGATTCTTACCTTTACACACCTGTATGTAATATACCTTTCTCCTCTAGATGCTTTTAAGATTTTCTCTTTATCATTGGTTTTTAACAGTTTGACTTTGATGTAACTTGACATGGTTTTCTTTGTGCTTCATGTTTGGGGTTTGTTGCACTATTTAGATCTGTGGGTTTTTAGGATTTTTTTGTTGTTGTTGAGACAGAGCCTCACTTTGTCGCCCTGGCTAGAGTGCAGTGGCATCATCATAGTTCACTGCAGCCTCCAACTCCTGGGTTCAAGTGATCCTCCTGCCTCAGCCTCCCAAGTAGCTGGGACTACAAATGTGTGCCACCACACCCAGCTAATTTTTTTCTATTTTTTGTAGAGACGGGGGTCTCGCTCTTGCTCAAGCTAGTCTGGAACTCCTGAGCTCAAGTGATCCTCCCGCCTCAGCCTCCCAGAGTGTTAGGATTACAGGCGTGAGCCACTGCACCTGGCTGGTTTTCAGGATTTTTAAAATAAAATTAGCTGAGATGGAGGATTGCTTGAAGCCAGGAGTTTGAGACTAGCTTGGGTGATATAGCGAGACCCTGTCTCTAAAAGCATAAAAATTTTAAAAAATCACATCAAATTTGGAAAAATTTTGGCCATTATTTCCTCATATTTCTGTATCTCCTTTCTTTTTCCTCTCTTGGGATTCTGATTGCACATATGTCAAGTCATTTGATATTGTCTTATAGATCACTGAGGTTCTGCGTATTATTTCTTAGTAATTTTTCTCTTTGTGCTTCATTTTGGATAGTTTCTGTTGCTGTGTTTTCAAGATCTCTGGTCTCTTCATCTGTGGTGGCTGATCTGCTATTAACTCTATCTAATGAAATTTTAAATTTAGGTATTGTGTTTTTCACATCTAGAATTTCCATTTGGTTCTTTTTTTAAAAAAACAATCTTCCATTTCTATTTTCATGTTTTTATTTTCTTTTACTATACTTCTTATTTTTACTTGACTGTATTGAGAATATTTATAATAGGTATTTTATCATCCTTGTCTCTTAATCCCATCATTCTGTAATTCCTGTGTCTGTTTCTTTCTTTCTTTTTTTTTTTTTTTTTGAGACAGAGTCTTGCTCTGTTACCCGGGCTAGAGTGCCGTGGCGTCAGCCAAGCTCACAGCAACCTCAAACTCCTGGGCTCAAGCAATCCTTCTGCCTCAGCCTCCCGAGTAGCTGGGACTATAGGCATGTGCCACCATGCCTGGCTAATTTTTTATATATATATTTTTAGCTGTCCAAATCATTTCTTTCTAGTTTTTAGTAGAGAGGGGGGTCTCGCTCTTGCTCAGGCTGGTCTCGAACTCCTGACCTCAAGCGATCCTCCCGCCTTGGCGTCCTGAGTGCTAGGATTACAGGCGTGAGCCACCGCGCCCGGCCTGTGTCTGTTTCTATTGACTAATTTTTTTTCCTAGTTATGAGTCATATTTTCTGTTTCTTTGCATGCTACGTAATTTCTGATTGGATTTCAGGCATATAAATTTTACATTGTTTAGTTCTAGACTTTGTCATACTACTTTAAATACTGTTGGACTTTGTTCTGACAGACAATTTATGTTACTTACACATCAGCTTGATCCCTTCTAGACTTGCTTTTAAGAATGTTTAGAGTAGGTCCAAGGTAGCCTTTCCTTTAGGGCTAGGTTAGCTACGCTCTTAAGGTGTGACATTTCTGGGGTCTCTACGAAGTGCCCCATCTATTCAACAAGGTTTCTGTACTCAGGCTGGTAGGTACTTAAAGATCTCTTGTCCTGTGTGAACTCTAGGAATTGTTTGAATACAACTTCCTGGTAGTTCTTTCTTCTGAAGTTGTTCTTTGCCCAGCCACATAGAGTTTCATTCTATGTATGTGAGACTCAGTGCAGATTTCTGGAACTCCTAGAATTCTGCCAATTGTATTACGGTATTGACCCACAAATTTTATTTTGCAGCTTGGTGACCTGAGAAACAGTGAAGGTGAAAATCTGTAAGTGTTCTAAATTATTTAATAAATTGTTCTTTTTTTTTTTTTGAGAAAATTCAACATTTATTAGGGCATATTTTCTCCTTCCTTACTTCTTTTTTTATTTTTAATTATTGTGGGTACATAATAGTTATATGTCTTTATAGAGTACATGGGATGTTTTAATACAGACATATAATGTGAATTACTCAAATCAAGGTAATTGAGGTATCCATCGCCTCAGGCATTTAACATTTCTTTGTGTTAGGAACATTCTAATTCCACTCTTTTAGTTATTTTAAAGTATACCATAACTTATTGTTTTTTTGGGGGGGGGTTGAGACAGAGTCTCACTCTGTTGCCCAGGCTACAGTGCCGTGGTGTCAGCCTAGCTCACAGCAACCTCAGACTCCTGGGCTCAAGCAATCCTTCTGCCTCAGCCTCCTGAGTAGCTGGGACTACAGGCATGTACCACCATGCTCGGCTAATTTTTTCTATATATATTTTTAGTTGTCCAGATAATTTCTTTCTATTTTTTAGTAGAGATGGGGTCTCGCTCTTGCTCAGGCTGGTCTCGAACTCCTGACCTCAAGCGATCCTCCCACCTCGGCCTCCCAGAGGGCTAGGATTACAGGCATGAGCCACAACGCCTGGCCCCATAACTTATTGTTGATCATAGTTACTTTGTTGTGCCATCAAATATTGTTCATTTTATCTAACTATTTAACTATATTTTTGCACATATTAACCATCCCCACTTTATGCCCCCCTCCCTGCTACCCTTACCACCCTCTTGTAACCATCATTCTACTCTCTGTTTCCATGAGATTGTTCGGTTTGTTTTGCAGTTTCATTTAGGCCTAACGTTCTAACCATTACTAGATCAAATTATATAGTATAATTAAAATAATGGGCACACACAAACATGTAATTGGTTTTGCTACCAGCCCCTGAGTGGAGGTTTTTCCAAGTTATTGGTGTTCATTGGGAAAATAATTTCAGGATGCATCATGTAAGCCAAGCAAGCAACAGCTTTTTATTGAAAGTGAAAAGACTCTCAGGGAGAAGAGCAGGCAGGCTCAAAAGAGAGCAGCTACTCTGGGAGGAAGTGGTTTTAGATCTTTTGCAATCTTACTAATTGGGGGGAGGAATATTCAAAGCCAAGGAGTTGGCTGTTACTAAGAATTTGGGTAATAATTCCTAGAATTGGGTTCCCTCCCATTTTCTTTTTTTTTTTTTTTTTTTTTGAGGCAGAGTCTCGCTTTGTTGCCCGGGCTAGAGTGAGTGCCGTGGCGTCAGCCTAGCTCACAGCAACCTCAAACTCCTGGGCTTAAGCGATCCTACCGCCTCAGCCTCCCAAGTAGCTGGGACTACAGGCATGCACCACCATGCCCGGCTAATTTTTTCTATATATATTTTAGTTGGCCAGATAATTTCTTTCTATTTTTTTTAGTGGAGATGGGGTCTCACTCTTGCTCAGGCTGGTCTTGAACTCCTGACCTTGAGCGATCCACCCGCCTCGGCCTCCCAAAGTGCTAGGATTACAGGCGTGAGCCACCGCGCCCGGCCCCCCTCCCATTTTCATACTTTGGAACTCTCATGGTGATTTCAAGGGCAGAGACATTTTAAAACCACCATGTAAATGATATTGTAATTAGCCGAGATCATGTAAGGTGGCAGAGATAGCTGACGAGCCAGTCAAGGCTGGTTCTTGTCTGTGGTTATCAGCCTATCTAGTTAGCTTCTGCTTCAGGGTAGTTTATTTTAGCACCTGCCATCTGATCTTCAAGCCCCTGTATCTGGTCGCAGCCCTATTTCCTAGTCCCCTACTCTAACAGTATCACATTAGGTCACTTTATTGATGAAATTATCTTGAATAATTCAGAATCTCCATTTCACCAAAGAGTACACTTGTTACATGTGTTACTACTGCCCGGGTTGCTAGAATGGAACAGAGCTTGTATGTGCACAGAGAGTCTACCTACAGCTCACTGGTGTGTCAAGAGCGTTTCCCAGAGCTTTCTAAACTTGCTGGCTTTTCAGTCTAAAGGATTCTGAAGCCTTTGATGGTAAGATAAAGATATAGCCTTGTGGCAGAGGTGGATTAATAATTGACCCTTTCTTAGCTGCAAGTATGAGGAAGTCAGTTGGAATTCAATATTATAAAACATATTATATACTAATAGATAAAAGATTATCTTCAAACATGCATGATAATTTTTTTTCTTATTATCTGCATGGATGACTCCTTTAGTTAATATGCTAGCAAAATTTAGCGATACTTTAAAAATATTTGTTCTGCCTGGATGATAGCACCATAATTTTGACTCATTTTTTAGGGGAAGGGATTATAGTTTACTATTTTTAATCATGTAATTGATAGAGCAAGTACCTGGCTATACACATAATTTTAAGGTAAGAACAATTGTTGACTTATTTGCATTTCTTACTCCAAATTTTCCGAATGCATAAAGATGCTACTATGAAAAATGCTGAAAAGGTACCAAGGAACATTTGAAATTTAACAGAATCATTGCCAATGAAATGATAGCTTTATGTTAAACTATTAAAAATTCAACCAGAAAAATTTAAAATTATTTGTGATTTTGGTGAGTGGAATAGAGACTTTTCTGAAGTGCATTATCTATGTTTTTGACAGTTACTATCCCCGATTATGATATTGGATGTTCCATAAATATTTGTTTTCCTCTATATTGGAAATAATTAAAACTATCGAGAAAACATTGAATGGTTAATAGCATTAGCACTTAGTAGAGAATCTCAGGCTGCTGAAAAAATAGAAGTTAGAAACAAATGAAAAAATTTAATAACGCTAAATCACAATGATCATTCTAAAATGCTTATGTTTTCTTTAGATTTTATATGTTAAGTTTGTTTATATTGTAATTTTTTTCGTTTTTACCAAAAAGAATACAATGATATAGTGATGCTTTTGGAGCCAAAATACCTGGGCTCAAAATTCCGAGTCTACCACTTTTTACCTATGTGACTTTGGGCAAGTCACATAATCCCTCTAACTCAGTTTTCTCATCTTAACCTCTACACGTGGCCCAGTAGCATCAGTACCACCTGGGAAGTTTTTTTTTTTTTTTTTTTTTTGAGACAGAGTCTCACTTTGTTGCCCAGGCTAGAGTGAGTGCCGTGGCGTCAGCCTAGCTCACAGCAACCTCAAACTCCTGGGCTCAAGCGATCCTCCTGCCTCAGCCTCCCGAGTAGCTGGGACTACAGGCATGCGCCACTATGCCCGGCTAATTTTTCTATATATATATTTTTAGTTGTCCATATAATTTTTTTCTATTTTTAGTAGAGACGGGGGTCTCGCTCTTGCTCAGGCTGGCCTCGAACTCCTGACCTTGAGTGATCCACCCACCTCGGCCTCCCAGAGTGCTAGGATTACAGGCGTGAGCCACCGCGCCCGGCCACCTGGGAAGTTTTTAAAAGTGCAAATTCTTGGTCCCATCCCAGACCTACTGAATCAGAAGCTCTGAGTGGGCGGCCCAGCACTCTGCATCCACAGCCCTCCCCCCTGCTGTACGCTAAAGTTTGAGAACCACTGTTCTCGGCTACTGTGATGCCTTCCATGGCTTCTGTTCATCTCTGTGAAGGTCATTATAGCTGATCTACTTCCTGGCATTGTCTCTAAAAATTGACATCTTAAGCCCTCCATTATAAGTGTATGTTGCCAACCAGTAACCGATAGATTATAGATATTCAGAGAAAACTTTAAGCAGACTAAATTTTACAAGAGTCACAGAAAACCCTCCAGTAAGGGATGCACATTTTCAACAGTGGACTTGCTCCCAGTGTCCAGCATGTCTGGTTTCGGGCAATGGGATGGGACAGACTGGGAAGGGCTGGGCTGCACTTTGGACTTTGTACCCTAGTTCTAGGCACAAAGACAAAATTCATTTCAGCAGGTGTGACAGAATATGGAAGTAATAATAGCAATAGTACTAAAGAGTGCCAGGGAACAACAAATAAAATGGTCAGCATGAGGGACCAAACATAGGAGTGGAACAATGGGGTTTCTCAACAAGAGAGCAGAACATGGCCACCAAAACTTGAGGGGAAGGCAACATTCAGAGCCTCAGGTGGGCAGACAGCTAGCTGGGGGAGTCTGTACAGAGAACCTCTGCTAGCAGATGCAAGAACTGCAGCCTCTGGAACAAGTACGGACAAAAGCCTGGCAGGACCCAGTCCCACAGGGGCGAATTACCCACGCTGAGACTTGGATACCTGGAACAAGGCAGACTGACCACATGGCAGGAACAATGTGGGCATTCTCTTACTGGTCCTCAGAGTTGAACAGCAGCTGGGCCAACTTGATTCTGAGTTCCAGGGTGGCGCTAGGGGTCTCCTATAGCCTTCTTATCCAAGGGGGGCTCATTTATCCCAGGACGGAGGTCAAGCTGAGCCTGGATGTGGGTCAAAATGGCTGGAGCTATGGGAAGAGGTTACAGGCAAGGTCACGTAAGTCAGAGAAGTGACTTTGATGGAGAAAATTTCAGGTCAGCAAGGAGCAAAAGGATAGTAATACAGCTACCTGGTCAGACATCTCCACAGTCTATAGGCAACTGTGCTTTAAAAGGAAATAGATAAGTAAAAATGTATATATTGACATTTTAAACATTTAAAAATTTGAATAAGTAATGCATTCACATAGTTCTAAATTCAAAGTGTAAAAGAGTGTATAGTGGAAAAGTCTTCTCATCCCTGTTGCCCCAAACACACAGTTTTCCTTCCCACAGCAATATTATTTGTTTTTCTGTGTGTGTGTGTGTGTGTGTATGTGTGTATATTCCTTTACACATGCATATTTCTCTTTTGTGTTTTTGCATATATGTATCTAATGTCCCCCTTTTACTTAAATGACAGCATTCTACATTGTTCTGCTCCTTGCTTTTTCCCATTAACAATATACCTTGGATATATTTCCATATTACTACACAGAGGGCTTCCTCATTTTTTCTTCACAGTTGCATGGTATTCCATGAATGTGCCACAACTTATGTAATTAGTCTCCTACTGAAGGACATTTAGATTGTTTTCAATCTTTGGTGTTCAAAATAGCCTTGTACATGCATTATTTCACATGTGGGTAAATGTTTCTGCAGGGTAAATCTCTAGATGTGGAATCATTGGATCAAAAGATTTATGTATTTGTAATTGTGATAAATTTTGCAAAATTAACCTCTGGGGTTATACCCATTGACACTCTGCTGGCAATTTATAAGAACACCTAGCAACTGAACATTTTCACTATGTATCTATCTTATCTGTGTAAAAAGGCTGATGCTATGACTACAGAAAATCATTTCATGGGAATGGTTCCTGTAAATCTAGGTCACCAGGTAAGGCTGAACCCGGGCAGATCACGTCTTTCATGAAGTTGTGGAAAGCTGTTACTTAATCTATGAAGCTCATTAAATAATCTTACAATTTAGAATATTACATTTCTTGCATTTTATAAAGCTGAAATGTGCACCATAAGGACAATAACCAAACTAAATATGCTGCTTTATAGTTTACAAAGTGTTTTCCCACATATAGATTTTTAAACCTACCTTTCTATGAATCTAAATTCTAGGTTTAAAATGACATACTGAGGCCGGGCGCAGTGGCTCACGCCTGTAATCCTAGCACTCTGGGAGGCCGAGGTGGGTGGATCGCTCGAGGTCAGGAGTTCGAGACCAGCCTGAGCAAGAGTGAGACCCCCGTCCCTACTAAAAATAGAAAGAAATTATATGGACAACTAAAATATATATATACAAAAAATTAGCCGGGGATGGTGGCACATGCCTGTAGTCCCAGCTACTCGGGAGGCTGAGGCAGTAGGATCGCTTAAGCCCAGGAGTTTGAGGTTGCTGTGAGCTAGACTGACGCCACGGCACTCACTCTAGCCCGGGCAACAGAGTGAGACTCTGTCTCAAAAAAAAAAAAAAAAAAAAAAAAAAAATGACATACTGAATTTTAAGAACTTTGCTTAAGAAATACTAGAAAAAGCCGGGTGTGGTAGCTTACGCCCCTAATCCCAGCTACTTAGGAGGCTGAAGTGGGAGGACTGCTTGAACCCAGGAATTCAAGACCAGCCTGGGCAACATAGTGCGATCCTGTCTCTTAAAAGAAAAGAAAAGAAAAGAAAAAAGAAATACTAGAAAAGTCAGAAGTAAACTAAAGCAAGAAATCATTTGTCAAATTTATACCAGCATGTTCCTCATGTCTACTGGCCCAGTTCAGTTCTACACTTCAAAGCAGTTATTTTTCTCTTTAGTAGTGTTCAGAACTCCTAGTGGCTCTTGACCCCAGGCCTATGTATTAGAAATGAATGACAACACCATATTAATAAGGCTGATTCCCGCTTTCATCATTCTTGCAAAACCTCTTTGCATTCCAAGACAATGAAAAATGCAAAAAGCTGTTAGAAACAGCTGAGTCAAGATCTAATTCTCCAGTATGCTCATTCTTAATAAGTTCTACATAACCTATTGGCAAATGAGATTGAATAACACATTCTGGCAGAGATGAAAATTACTGACAAACAGCTACATGGTACTAGATGCAAAGGCATGACAAGAATCTTTCTATGGAATCTTTTACCCACCCATTTATTTAGCACAGGTCATGTGACCATCATTGCAGCTTGTGGGAGAGGAATAGAATTTGCTTGTGCAGTGCAGCAAGCCTTAAAGAAGTTTATTTTTTCCTCTGCAAAGTCCCTGGTCATGAGAATCTTGAAAAGCTTAACAGCAGGAGGTAATGCTATTCATTTGGAAAATAACCAAAGCCCATTTTTCACTAGTAATTTGACCACAGATGTTTCATAAAATTGATGGATCAATATGTCAATCATATAATCCTAGCACTGCAAAAGATATATTTTTAAAGACCTTTTTAATAGAAGATTCTCATGTCTGTATTTAATAATATTAGTTGTCTAGACAGCCTTCATTTATACTCTGCTGGGGTTGGCCTCATTTTGTTCTTGTTTTTCTTCAACAGCTGTGGATAAGAACTTACCAATGACTTCCAATTAAGAACCATTCATCCACCTCACTAGTTTTAGAAGAAAATATGGGTGAAATTCTCTAGAATAGTGCTTCTCAAATTTTAAAGTGCAAATTAATCATCTGGGGGAAACTTATTAAATGCACTCTGCTTCAATAGGTCTGGGTGAGACCTGAAATTCTACATTCCTAACAGAATACAGGTGATGCCATGTTGCTGATCTGAGGATCAGATGTATGTAGCAAAACCGCCCTATAACCTGGAAGAGGAGAAAACTTTTACAACTATGACTCAAAATGCAAAAGCAATAAGGAAAAAATAGATAAATTTGGTTACACTAAAATAACTCATTGCATGCAAAAACAAACAAAACCACCTTAGAATAAAAAGATAAATGACAAAAGGGGGAAAATAGTTGCAACTTGTATGACAAGAGTTATTATTCCTAATATATGAAAAGCTTTTAAATACTAACAATTCTAGGAGATCGGCTAAAGGTATGGGAAATAAATGCAAATGGCATCTACACAATGAGGTTCTATTTAAGTATAAAGGGGAATAAAGAATATTTCTATACACTGCTATGAATTATTATCCAGGATATAATGTTAAGTAAAAAAAAAAGCAAGGTAGAAAAATAAAAGGGCATGGTTTACTACAGTTTACCTAAGAAAGGGGGATGGATACAAATATATATATGTATGTATGTAGTTATATTTTTTAAAAGACAATGTAAGGATAGACCATAAAATAAATAAAATGGTTACCTATGGAAGGAGGAAGGAAATAAAGGGACAGAACCTAGATTTTTCTGAAGATACTTTGAATTATAAATTTAACTTTAGAAGCTTGTCACTATTTTACATAATTATAAAGCAAAATTAAATCAAAATTTAAAAATGCGATATCTAAAAATCAAAAGCAAAATGAAACGAATGGATCTTTGTACTGAGTTGCTGACTTAATCACATGGAGACAAATCATTTCATGTGAACTTTAAAAGATAGTAATTTGATTCTAACTTTCTAATGGGCTATACCCTAAGGATAGAAAAGAAATACAAAAAACAAGTTAAACTGATAGTAATATTATTTTGTTTTTCTGATAATATGATATATATAGATAAAGTGTATAATGAATTGTGTTACTGTCGTTAAGAACCAAGATTTTCAGCACAGAAGAGAAAAATATAACATTAAACTCTTCAATCCTATGAATAGGTACTACCAGAATGAATTTATGACGTATTTTCTCTTTTAAATAATATGTATTTCCTATCCACATCCAATGGAAATCCATAGAAATAATGACCAACTCAGTAGCATTGAGCACTTGTATCATTCTGGGTCCAATGAAGAGAAACCACACAATAATTTGAACAGGGAAAGTTTAATATAAAGAGTTACTCACTACAAAAGAGGGATTGGAGTAACAAGGGATTGGCTAGTCAAAAATAACGAGAACTCTAAATATAGAAATAGCAATGACTACCCATAGGGCTGAGATGGAGCACCCAGTGAAGAGACCACTTTCCACCTCCAAGGCTGAGATCCATACTGTTTTGGAGAGGTCATGGGCATGGCTTACTGAATGGCAGAAAGTTGTTGAGGTGGTGTCCTAGTGGTGGAACTTGCTGGAAATCTGCCCTCTGGGATGTCTGGGAAAGCCCTTCATTGGACTGGGTCCTGCTTGGCCACCACTGCACACTGCATGAGAGGGGCACTGGAGAATCTGCCAGTGCCACAGGAGCCTACTGGGAGACCAAACTGGAACCCAGAAGCAACACGCTTTCCTCCTGCAGTCTCTTCAGTGCCCTGCTGCTGACAAAGATTCAGTGCCAATTGGCAAAGGAAAAAAGATTTAAAGGGCCCAGATTCATTTTCACAGACCCGTTTAGATGGATAAATTTGAATCTGAGAGACAATAAATTGATAACTGGCATGCAGATTATGGTCTTGGATACCATTTTCTGTTAAAAGAAACCAGAGCTCTTTAGAGAAATGATTGATTCCAGATCTGAGTCAGGAAAGATATAGTAGGACCGTGGAACATCTTGTCATACAAGAAGGCAAGAAAGCTGTCTATTACTACTGGGGTCATGTCAAAAGGACTCAGTAGCCAATGTGAAGTGGCTCCCATTAGCAAATGATGGAACAATTTAAGTATTGATAAAAATAATAATCGCGATGGTTTGAAACACATTGAATACGTTAAAATCCATAAGTTCATAACAAAGCAAACTAACAAAAAAATTCTCATTAATCATCTTTGGAGGATGCCCTTTAAAAATAAACAAAAACAACTGATAAATAAAAGGAAGAAATCGAGAAGTTAACTGCCTTTCTTGTACAAACTGACCTCAGGGTAACCACATAGTGAATGAGGGAAATTTTCTCTCTTCGGAAGTATTCCAATTTGAAAATGAAGAAGGAATGATAGAATGAGAACAATGGTTCTCAAATCCAGTGGCTCCTGGCTTCTTTCGGGGATCCATGAGGTCAAACTATTTTCACAATAATACTAAGATGTTATTTACCTCTTTCACTAGGTTGACATCGCATTGAAGGTGCAAAAGCAACAGTAGCTAAAACTAACTGTTGGTGCCTCAGTATGAATCAAGGCAGCGGTACTGACTGCACGAATAGTCACTATTTTCTTTCTTTCTTTTTTTTTTTTTTTTTAGACAGAGTCTCACTCTGTCATCCTAGCTAGAGTGCAGTGAGTGGCATCATCATAGCTCACTGCAACCTCAAACTCCTGGGCTCAAGCCATCTTCCTGCCTCAGCTAGGACTATAGGCAGTCGCCACCACGCCCAGCTAATTTTTCTGTTTTTAGTAAAGACATGATCTCACTCTTGCTTAGGCTGGTCTCGAACTCCTGAGCCCAAGCGATCCTCCTGCCTCGGCCTCCCAGAGTGCTCACAATAGTCTTTGTTTACTGCCACATTCACAGTGAAGAAAATTGCTAGTTTCACCTAAAAATGTCCTTGTTGAAGGGTGAGGTGGCTCACGCCTGTAATGCCAGCGTTTTGGGAGGCTGAGGCAGGAATATCACTTACGGCCAGGAGTTCAAGACCAGCCTGGGCAACATAGCGAGACCTTGTCCCTACAAAAAATAAAAGCTGAGTGAGACCTCACCCCTAAAAGAAATTATTAATTTTATTAAATCACAACCTTTGACTACATGTGTTTATAATACTCTGTATGATGAAATGGGAAATTTGCATGAAGCACTTCAGCTGCACTCTGAGGAATGATGGCTATCTGGAGGAAAAGCAATTTGCAATTGTTTGAATTGAGAGCTGAACTAGCCACTTTTTTCTGGGAACAGCATTTTTACTTGAAAGAACCACTGAAAGGCAAACTATGGTTATTCAGACAACACTATGTGGCAGACATTTTCTTGAAAATTAAGAAGTGAGCCTTGTTACTTCAAGGAAAACAACTTGACAATATTTGTTGCCAATGATGAAATTCAAGCTTTCAAATGAATATTGGAATCTTGGAAAACTTGTATCCACCACTGTGAGTTTAATATCTTATCAATATTTAAAGACTTTTCTGAAGAGATTGGTGGTGATATTAACAAATGTGATTTTTAGATATCGTATAATGAAATGTGTCAACATTTGTAATACCTTCATAACTCAGTGAACCAAGATTTTTGAAATGACTAATGCACAGTGTTACAAAATCATGGATGTGTAAAAGATCCATTCAAAGTACAAAAGAGATTTTGATGAAAGAATAAAAAGAGTACATTGATGTGGTTTCAGATTCTACAACACAATTAACCTTTAAGAAACTACCACTTCTTTCTAAATAGAATATCCATAATTATCTGTATAGGCTATTAAAATGCTCCTCTGTTTTCCAACTACATATCTGCGTGTGGCTGGATATTTTTCATATATGTCAATCAAAGCAACATATCACAACAGATTGAGTATAGAAGACATAAGGATACAGCTATATTCTATTAAGGTAGATATTAAAGAGATTTACACAAATGTGCAGTGTCACTTTTCTCATTAATTTTTTTTTGTTTTCAGAAATATGGTTATTTTTCATTAAATATGTTACGCTTATTATTGTTACTTTTATTTATTTATTTATTTATTTTTGAGACAGAGTCTCACTCTGTTGCCCGGGCTAGAGTGCCATGGCGTCAGCCTAGCTCACAGCAACCTCAAACTCCTGGGTTCAAGCAATCCTTCTGCCTCAGCCTCCCGAGTAGCTGGGACTACAGGCATGTGCCACTATGCCCGGCTAATTTTTTCTATATATTTTTAGTTGTCCAGCTAATTTCTTTCTATTTTTTTTAGTAGAGATGGGGTCTCACTCTTGCTCAGGCTGGTCTTGAACTCCTGACCTTGAACGATCCTCCTGCCTCGGCCTCCCAGAGTGCTAGGATTACAGGCATGAGCCACCACGCCCGGCCTTATTATTGTTACTTTTAAATGAGCGAATACATTAAAAATTTCTCAGTTTTAATATTAAGTATGGTAAATATGAATAGATATAACCAATATAAACAAAAGCTCTTTGGGGTCCTCAGTAATTATTAAGAACATAGAAGAATTCTAAATTCAAAAAGTTTGAGAACCTTTGAGTTAGAATATCATTATTTTCCAAATCATTAATGAAGTAATAGAACTAGGCATTATTCATCAATGGCCACTATGTGACAAAAAAGGAACTACAGTTCCTGACAGAGGTTTACAACACTATCTATGAAGTATTATTGCTAAAAAAGAAAATCAAACCTGACTTTGATAAGGCTTCTAGATTCACCTACCAGTTTATGTGAAATAAAGGGGCAAGAGGAACCTGTTAAAGACACTTTTGCAACAAGCAAAATCCAGAAGAACAGGTCATTCAATAGGACAAATCACCCCAGTTCTTCAATGAATAAACTGCAAAGAAAAAAAAAAAAAAGAGGGAGGAGCAACTCATGCATTTCTGTCTCCATTGTTTGAAATGCTTTGCCCTGCTTTTTCATTTGGTGAACTCTTCCTCATTTTTCAAGTCAAAGCTCAAATGTTACCTCCTCAGTGAAGCCTTTCCTGCCTTCCCTAGGCAGAACCCATTACTCTCTCTTTTATACTCCAATGTCATTTGATAAAGACCTTTAGTTTAGTCCTCACCATACTGTATTATAGTGTCTGTTTACATGTTTATTCCTCCCTGAGTACCAACACCATCTTCTCCATGCTTGTATATTTCCCAAGGCTCAACATCTCAGTTCTGGCTCATAGTAGGCATTCCACAAATGTTTGTTAAATGAATGGATGGGATGGCGGTTGTGTCCCTGCTCAAAGCCCATGAATCTACTCTTCATTCCTTTTCTGATGAATCCCGCTGCCTTTGTCCCTCCTACATCTTCAGGGTCTTCACCACTTTCCTTTAGACAGGAAACCAGACTGGACACAATGTCCTAGGGTTCTGATCAGGACTAATATTGACCAGAGACAAGTTTAATGATAAGCAAAAATGGTTATCGAGTGCCCACTCTATGGCAGGCACTGCTCGAGGTGCAGGATGGTCTGAGGGTTAAGCAATCAGGGGCCTGTGGTCCTATGCTTGCATCCTATTTGGGAGACAGCCAACAATCAAATGAATCCATAAAAATAATTCCAGCTATGGTAGGTGCTCTGAAGAAAATAGACTAGCTATTGTGATGGAGAATCAGGGTGTGTGTATGTGTGGGAGAGTAGAGGATACTCTAACCAGAGTGGTAACGAAAGAGGTGATATTTAAGCTGAGATTCAAGGGAGACAGCTATGCATGGAAATGGGGGAAGAACTTGACTTACAGGCCTGGGGAACAGTTTAAGTGCAAAGGACTTGAGGCAAGGAAGAGCTTGGTTTGTTCTAATTGTCGGAAGGCTCAGGTGACTTGGGAGTAGTGAGTGCAGATGAGAGGAATGCGAGATGAGAGCAGAAAGGTATAAAAGTATGCAGGGCCCTGTGGCTTTAGATTTCATTCAAAGAGCAATGGGAACTCTGAAGGGTTTCAGGCAGGTAAACGACATGGTCTGATTCATGTTTTCTGGCTGCTGTGTGGCCAGTGGAATTTAGGGTGGGCAAGAGTGGAGCACAGAGATCAGTTAGGAGGTTCTTACAGGAATCCAGGCAGGAGATGATGGTGGCACCGGAGAATGAGAGAAGTGGACCTATTGGAGATCTATTTGGAAGGTCAAGAGAACTTGCTGATGGATTGCATGGGAGTGGGGTCCCCATACAGTGCAATGTTACTGCATCCTTGCAGCCCAGGGCTCCTAACCTGGGATCCAGGTGTCCCAGAGATCCATACATGCACCTCAGGAGTCCAGTCCACAAACTCCCTGAAAAGGTTTGCACAACTGTGGATCTGAGCATTGTCTTAGCAGGGGTTGGGGACAGTGTTCAAGGTTTTCATCATGTTGTCAAAAGTAACATAAATACTGACAAATGTTAAAGGCTACTGAAGCCGGGTGAGGGGCACATGGGAGTTTGTCCTGCTCTTTCCTTTTGTGTTTGTTTGGAAACTTTCATCATAAACAGTTATAAATTGTGCCAAGTGCAAACAATGCAATAAAGACAAAGAATTACTGTTGTGGGCAGACCTTCTTTTCAAAGCTACATTGCTACATTTGTTGCTACATTTTACAGCTCATGGTCAGTCTGTTCTCCGTTAAGATCTCTAAGTGTTCCTGCCAGATCTGCACAGCCCATGCCCTCCCCTGTGTTGCTGTGGTGGACACTTCGTTTCTTCTCCAACTGGGCTACCGTCTATTGAATTTCATTTTCTGAATTTCAGAAATACGGAGTATATCAGAGTCACTTTAAATAGGTGTTGGGGTCTGAGGGCCTGGACTTGGAAACACGGTTTCCCTAGTAACTAGCGCAACCTCGGAAAATAACGTTAACCCTCTGAGCCTTGAATTCCTCTATGTAAAAGGAAATCAATCCCCTTTACTTGTAGGTTGATCAGTATTTAAATAAGAAGATATGTGTAAAGTACATTTCAGGACTGCGGAAATCAATGTGAACCTGGCACTCAGCCCCTCTTTGAGTTGTGAGAAAATCATGCAAAACCGGAGAGCAAGGTTTTCTTTTCTGTCACTGAATAAGTCAAGGTAAAATTTTCGTATGATTGTAAGGAGAGGACTGAGCCCCGTGGAAAGCCATTTGTTACCCTGAATACTCTTGCCCCCGCCCAGCTAGCTAGAACCATCCCCAAGGTCAAGCCGCTCTTTCTAGTTGGGCTGACTCACTGATTTCCCCTGGCTCTGCCGAAATACCTGCAGAGTGTCTTTGAGGCATAGTTATATCTCTAATTAGTTCAGTTCTACCTTTGAGAAAATATTCATATCACCAGCTTGCAAGGGGAGCGGGGGTGGGGGAAGAAACCAGAGGCGTTTGCATGGTGGCCTGTGGGCAGCTTGCCCAGAGCCCGCCCCCTTCCTGGCCTCCCCACCTCGGTCCTCTTCCCTCTGGTGATGTCATGGGCTGCTCTTGGGGAATTTTCCTGCCTCTCCTCTGCTTCTCCAGGCAGGCCAGCCTCTGATTCCCTGCTTCGTCCTTTGTTTGCAGCTCGGCTTCCCTCTCCTCTCTCTCTCTCGCAGTAAGTTCCCCCCAAAGTAACTGGCCAGTGTCCTCAATGCCCCCTTTCCTGTGGTCCCTGAAGACAATCTGGCTGTCTGTTTTGGTTTGAAGGGTTTCAAAGGATGCCAAGGGCAGCATCCCCTTTGCCATCTTGTCTCTTACAGGTACCTCAGTCATACAAAGGCTCTGAGGTGCTGGGGCAGCTGCACAGGGTGGCCCCCCACCTACTAACTCAGTGACCTTGGCTAAGTCATTTAACCTCTCTTGATCACCATTTTTTTTTTTCCGAATCAAAAATAGGGAAAAGGCCGGGCGCGGTGGCTCATGCCTGTAATCCTAACACTCTGGGAGGCCGAGGCGGGTGGATCGCTCGAGGTCAGGAGTTCGAGACCAGCCTGAGCAAGAGCGAGACCCCGTCTCTACTAAAAAATAGAAAGAAATTATCTGGCCAACTAAAAATATATAGAAAAAATTAGCCGGACATGGTGGCACATGCCTGTAGTCCCAGCTACCTGGGAGGCTGAGGCAGGAGGATCGCTTGAGCCCAGGAGTTTGAGGTTGCTGTGAGCTAGGCTGACGCCACGGCACTCACTCTAGCCCAGGCAATAGAGTGAGATTCTGTCTCCAAAATAAATAAATAAATAAATAAAAATTTAAAAATAGGGAAAAGACCATGTACCTTCAAGGCTTGTGAGGGTTCAGTGATGTGATATACAGCATAGAAGCGTTCAATTAACGAAGAAAATCCTGGTCCCTCAGGTCGTGCTAGATAGTTCCTGTTGTCCCTTCAGAGCCACTCTGCATTCTTCGCCCTGCTCTCTGGCCCTCTGGCTTCTGCTTGGGTTTGGCCAAGGGGGAGCTCCAGCAAGAAATTATAAGAAGGGGCTAGAGTGAAGCCAGGGATCTGTTTCCCTGGCTTTCTCCCTGCAGGTCACCTAAGTGTGGCTGTGTCCCTCGCCAGAAGGGCATAGCTCTTCTCAAGGCAGCCCTTTGTATGGGACTTTCCCCTTCTCGGTTCCAATCACCACTTTATCTCGTGGACTTTGGACCCAGGAGTGATAACAGCCTCAGGGTACTGCGCTGACCCTGACTGGCACAGCTGGAAGCTTCCAGACTGACCCTCTTCTTGGCGGGCTCCTTCCTTCTCAAAGGCTTGGGCCTTTAGGGCATCTCTCCTCACAAGGACTTTAGGAAATAATCAGTTAAATCCTGTCTAGAGTATACTTTGTTCACAATAAAGCAGTGTATGAGTACAAGGGTTTTTTGTTACTGCTATCAGTTGACTGAGCCCTAGTGGGTGAAAAATGACTACAAGAGTCATACAGGAAAATCATCTGGTGACCTGTGACATTTATTTTAGATCTCTCCTCCAACTTAGGTACTCAGATTATAATTTCAAAACACAATATAACAAAATGATGTCCAGCTATCACGGAGAACCTGAGAAAAGAGTATTTTTAGACATCTGTGTTTTAGGCAAAGGGCCCCTTTGGTGGCCTCTTGTCTTTTCTACCACATGACCTGCGGAATTAGAGGACTATGTCTTCTTTAGGCTGTGGCCCTACAGTCTCATTCAGGACCCCACTTGCTCTGTTTTGGTCACCAACACATCTGTCTTAGCAAAAGGTGAGGAACTTTGATCTGTAAGCTATATCTTCTGGGTCTATGAATTACAGGAGCTTTGCCTCGTCCCCAAAAACAGTTTGACACAAACTTAACATGCACATCAGATTTTCATTTCTGACCTCTTTTTCCCTCAGGCTGCCTGACTAGCTTTTAGAGCTGGTGGGTAGTGACATCTCACCCTTTTTGGCA
This sequence comes from Eulemur rufifrons, assembly GCF_041146395.1. Classification (NCBI taxonomy): domain Eukaryota; kingdom Metazoa; phylum Chordata; class Mammalia; order Primates; family Lemuridae; genus Eulemur; species Eulemur rufifrons. The sequence goes on from NC_091012.1 coordinate 109,370,874, forward strand.
CTGGCTCCAGGCCAGAATTAAACTTTTGGCAGCCGTGTCCCTGGAGCTAGCAGCTTCTCTGAATTTCACACTCAGACATCTCCAAGTAAGATCAGTGTCTCTGCAGGCTCTTCTCTTAACTAAATTCCACCCACCTCTTCTTGATTGTCTTGGCCAACTTCCTTCCCACTTGTATTAATATACGTCCCCTCTGGTCTGACTCTTGAAAGACTCCATGTTCTTCTCTTCTCTTCCTCTCCCAAGTACCATTCCTGAGGACATGCTTCCACCCTGCTGTCCTGCAGCCTTGCAGCCATTATATGTCATTGTTACCATGACATCCCAGCTCATCTTAGTTACGATGGAGGCATAAGAACAATTTGCATAATGAATGAAGAGTCCTTCATCACAGTGTGGGTAGATCAAGTTACCTTGTGTCTGCAGCCATAGAATTTGGCTGAATAAACTCTGAAGTGCCACACATGCGTGGGAAGTGTGGGTCCTACTTAAAGCCAATTTTTATTATTCATCCATGTTTTCCCCAAATCAGTTCAATTGAACAGTTACTGACTGCCTACTAGGGACTGCTTCTTGATTTAGTAGAACTGTACGGAACATCAGCAGAGAGAAACTCTCAACCATTTTCTTTAATTGATACCCAAGGGTGGCCCCTTCCTCTCTAAACATAATGACCTTTCATTACATTCTGGTGGCTGCCGTCCTCCTGCAGTCCTGTGATTCCATAGCCATCTCTCCCCCAAAATAAAATGTTTGTTCGTGTTAAGGTCAGCATTAAAAAGAGAACCAAACTGGGCTCAAGATAATGGCAGAAATGTGCTTTAAAAGAAAGAAGGTAACAAGCTGAAATCGTCTACATGGTCATTGTGAACCCTGACTGTCTGCTGACAGTTATGGTCAGGCAGAGAGAGCTGGAATGATCCAGAAACCTGAAGGACATAAGTGAATGCCAGAGTGCTGAAACCAGCACTGCACTCTGGTGACATCCTAAAACCACTCAAAAACAGGGTCAGGAATTCAGCCGGACCCCCAAGGATGTCCAACCACCTGGTTTGACACAATTAGTTTTGTTAGAGTTGGCACCAGCACCCCAGCACTAGCAATAAGCTGCCTTTTAAAGGACAGGAAACATACTGGCTTAAAAATACTATTTATCGAAGTGTAACACAGATACAGCAAAGTGCACAAATCTTAAGTGTGCAGCTCGCCAAACTTTTACAAACCGAGCATGCCCATGTAGCCAGTAGATCAAGAAACAAAAAATGCCCAGTGGCCCTTAGAAAGATCCTCTTGCAGCCCCTGCCAGTCACTATCCAACCCCTCTTCCCTGCTTCATTTTTCCCTGCTTAGCACTTCTATCTAGCACATCATATATTGTAATTATTTATCTAATTTATAATCTACCTCCCTCACCAGAGGGCAGGGACTTTTGCTCTGTTTTACCAAGCTCTGTACCTTCAGCTCCTTGAGCCATGCCCAGGGCGTAGTCATCATTCAGGAAATATGTGGGAAATGAATGAAACTCCACAATAAGGAATGCTCAAAAAGAAATGTAACCATCAACAGATGAATGGGCAGAGAAAATGTGCTATATCCCTACAATGGAATATTATTCAAGCATACAAAGCAATGAAGTACCGACAACTGCTACAATGTGGATGAAACTTGAAACCATTATTCTAAGTAAAAGAAGTCAGACACAAAGCCACATATTGCATGATTCCATTTGTATGAAATGTCTAGAATAGGCAAATCTACAGAGACAGAAAATAGATTAGTGGTTGCCTAGGAATGAGGGTAGGGGAAAATGGGGAGTCACTGCTTCCTGGGTGTAGGTTTTCTTCTGGGTTGAAGAAAACGTTTTGGAACTAGATAGAGGTGGTGGCTGTACAACATTGTGAATGTATTAAATGCCACCGAATCGTACACTTTAAGATGGTTTGTTTTATGCTATGTGAATTTCACCTTCATAAAACAAAATTCTTAAACCTAAAAGGTACAAAACTTATCAAAGACCTTTCCCTTCATGACCAAATAGAATGTGTTCTGGTAACTGGAGGAGCCTTGGCTTGAGGAGGGTGATGGATACGTAACTGGGCCAGGCTAAAAGGCTCTGCGTAGGAAGGGAAGAGGGGATTTCTAGATACAGGAGCGGGAGGACTAGAGCCGGCAAAGTCAGGTGAAGGTGGAAGAGGACAGAAGAGAAGATGTGGAGACTGAAGGGCTGAGAGAAAAAACTCAGGATGAACCCCTTGAATGGGACTCCTGAGCAAAGTGCAACCCTTTGTGGTGTGGAGGATCATTTCTGAAGACAATAGACAATGTTAATGAGCACAACACTGTGGAGACAGGTTTGAAAACTCTTTATAAAGACAGGTTTGAAAACTCTTTATAAAGACTGGGAAAGAAACACTTCTGAGTCCAGAGAGACTAGGTCTTGTAGTGGGTTGAATGGTGGCCCCCAAAGGATGTGTCAACATCCCAACTCTGGAATCTGTGGATGTGACCTTATTTGGCAAAAAGGCCTTTGCAAATGTGATTAAGTTAAGGATCTCAAGATGAGGAGATCACCCTGGATTATCTGAGTGAGCCCTAAATTCTAACAAGTGTCTTTTTTTTTTTTTTAGCAGAGTCTTGCTCTGTCACTCAGACTGGAGTGCAGTGGTGTGGTCACAGCTCACTGCAACCTCCAATTCCTGGACTTAAGTGATCCTCCCTGCTCAGCGTCCTGAGTAGCTGGGACTAGGGTGTGTGCCACCACACCCAGCTAATTTTTAAAAAGTTTTTAAATTTTTTGTAGAGAGAAGGTCTCACTACGTTGCCCAGGCTGGTCTCAAACTCCTGGGCTCAAGTGATCCTCCTGCCTCAGCCTCCCACAGTGCTGGGATTATAGGCGTGAGCCACCACACCCAGTGACTAATGTCTTATAAGAGAAAGGCAGAGAGAGATTCGACACAGAAAAGAAGACACAGACAGAGGTGTGACGACAGAGGCAGAGACTGCAGTGACGCAGACACAAGCCAAGGAATTCCAAGGATTGCTGGCAACCACCAGCAGTGAGAAGGAGTACAGCCCTGTGGGAACCTAGAGTTTGGACGTCCAGCCTCCAGAAGTGTGAGAGAATAAATTTCTGTTGTTTGAAGCCACCAAGTTTGTGGTAATTTGTTAGGGCAGCCCTGGAGACCTAGGACTCCAGAGGTAGACCCAGCAAGTTGGAAGTTAGACCACAGGCAGACCCAAGAGTTTGGGTTCCTGGGCAGTCCCAGGAGTGGAGAAGATCTCTTCTTTGTGTCTATGAGGATGGGCTGGTGGCTGTCTGGCTTGCACCGTGGCTCCCGTGTGTGCTCCCATGACTAGTGGCACAGGAGGAATCCACAGGCTAAGGACTGGCCCACAAGCATTTCATCCCCTTTGGCCACTGTCAGCATTAGTGCTGCAAGAATCAGTGGATGCTCTAGACAAAAATGAGAGTGAGAAGACTTTTAAAAAGCAGCCAAGGAGGAAGCAATCTATATTTACTTGGTGGAAATAAAATTTTACTGCTATGTGAGCCAGGCTTATTAATTCAGTGAAAGGAAATTGGCAAAGTCAGCCACCTTTTATTTGATAAAGTGACCAGCCATCTGAGGTGGGCACGTTTTAAAGACACTGAGTGAAAATGCTCATTGCAAGAGGATGCGAGACCGAGAGAGACAAGCAAGTATGAATTTTTTTTTTTCTTTCTTTTAAGAGATGGGGTCTCCCTCTGTCACCCAGGCTGGAGTGCAGTGGCAGAATCATAGTTCACTGTAAGCTCGAACTCCTGGGCTCAGAAGATCCCTCCGCCTCAGCCTCCTGAGTAGCTGGGACTACCGGTATGTGTCACCATGCCTGGCTAATTTAAAAATTTTTTTTGTAGAGACAGGTCTCGCTATGTTGCCAAGGCTGGTCTTGACTCCTGGCCTTGAGTGATCCTCCCACCTCAGTCTCCCAAAGTGCTGGGACTACAGGTGTGACCCACAGCGCCTGGCCACAAGTATGACTTTGAAAGAACAATGCCACGGAATGTTCACATACCTACAGTATCCTTTGAAAAAAAAGTTAAGTTTCAAAATTCTTCTCCATTGGAAACTTTTAAAGCTTCTTTGTTCTATTGCAAAGAGAAATAGATATGATAAGGAGGAGAAAGGAAAGGATCTCTGACACAGTTATTAACATTAAAGCCTTCACTATACGCCTTAGCAATAGCCGGGTGGATAACCACCTGTCGGGTTTTAAAATGTTTAAGAATCCTTACACGTTGTCTTTACTCCTGTTCATATGTAATTTCATACTTTATGTTTAAAGAACTAGATTTCCTAGGTAAGAATCACTCCCTTCTCTTCCAATTCATAGTAGATAGTTACTTAGAGTTGCAGTCCCCAATCCCTGGACTGAGGATCGGTACCAGTCCGTAGCCTATTAGGAACTGGGCCGCATAGCAGGTGAGCAGCAGGCAAGCGAGTGAAGCTTCATTTGTATTTACAGCCGCTCCCCATCGCTCGCATCACCGCCTGAGCTCCACCTCCTATCAGATCAGGCTGCATTAGATTATCATAGGGGCTTGAACCCTAAGGTAAATTTCGAATACGAGGGATCTAGGTTGCGCGTTCCTTATGAGAATCTAATGCCTGATGATCTGAGGTGGAGCTGGACTGGTGATGCTGGCGCTGGGGAGTGGCTGCAAATACAGATTATCATTAGCAGAGAGGTTTCACTGTACAGAGACCATAATAAATCAATTGCTTGCAGACTCATACCAAAACCCTATCAGTGAGTGCCAAGTGACAATTAAGCTGCATCTGGTAGCAGGCTTTACAGTGGCAAGTGAGCATCTTACTTCAATTGTAAAGCTGCATCTGGTGGCAGCCTTTATGGTGGCAAGGGAGTTGAGGTATGTCTATTGTACAGCTGCATCTGGTGGCAGGCTGTAAGTCAGAATCCGACACTTACTGTAGTCTGCGCGTGGCCTGTCCTTTATTTTATTTACCACTTCCGTCCGCACCTCTTTCCTGCATGGCGCACTTGTCTCAGTCACAGTTTTGGTAAGCCCACAAGCTAACCTTAGCAAAAATGAGTAAAAAACAAGTGTTTGAAAAGGGGGAAAGACTCAATGATGAGACAGCAGAAGACCAAGACTGCCAACACAATGAAAGCTGCATTTAAAAGAAAATACCAAGAGTCCTACTTAAATTATGGGTTCATTGTAACAGGTGATTCACATTCTCCAAGGCTGCTTTGTATAATATGTGGCGACCGGGTATACAACAAAGCCATGAAACCTTCAAAACTGCTTCGCCACATGGAGACCAAGCGCCCTGCATTAAAAGACAAGCTTTTGGAGTTTTTCAAAAGAACAAAACGTGAACACGAAGAACGGAAGCAATTAGTGAAGGCCACCACCTCATCAAATGTGTCCGCACTGAGAGCATCATTCTTAGTGGCTAAGCACATTGCTAAAGCTAAGAAGCCCCTTACTATTGGTGAGGAGTTGACCCTGCCTGCTGCTAAGGACATTTGCCGTGAACTTTTAGGAGAGGCTGCAGTTCAAAAGGTGGCACGTGTTCCTCTTTTGGCTAGCACCGTAACTAGACAAATTGATCCAATTGCAGAGGATACTGAGGCACAATTGTTAGAGAGGATTAATGAGTCACCGTGGTACACAATCCAGGTTGACAAGTCTACCGATGTTGACAACAAGGCAACAATGCTTGTTTTTGTGGGATATATTTTTCAGGACGATGTGCACGAGGATATCTTACGTGCACTTTTGTTGCCAACCAACACCACAGCTGCAGAACTATTCAAGTCTTTGAATGATGACATATCAGGAAAATGGAATGGGTCGTTTTGTGTCTGTATATGCACAGATGGGACTGCTGCCGTGACTGGACGGCTTTCTGGTTTCACTACTCGGGTCAAGGACGTTGCTTCTGAGTGTGAGTCTACGCACTGTGTCCTCCATAGAGAAATGCTGGCTAGCCAAAAAATGTCACCTGAACTAAACAATGTTTTGCAGGATGTGATTAAAATTATCGACCACATTAAAGTACATGCCCTTAACTCACGTGTGTTCACGCAGCTCTGTGAGGAGATGGACGCAGAGCACACACGTCTTCTCTTACACACAGAAGTGAGATGGCTTTCTAAAGGTAGATCACTGGCCAGAGTTTTTGAGTCACGAGAGGCATTCCAGAGATTTCTTTTAGAACAACAGTCACCACTGGCAGCACATTTCAGTGACACAGAATGGGTCACAAAACTTGTTTACTTGTGTGACATATTCAACCTGCTCAACAAACTCAATCTGTCGCTTCAGGGGAGAACGACAACTGTGTTCAAGTCAGCAGATAAAGTGGATGCATTCAAAGCCAAATGGGAATTATTGGGGCGAGGAGTGAACACTGGGATTTTTGACATGTCTCAAACATTGGCAGAGATTTTGAAAGAGACTGAGCCAGGGCCTTCTTTCTCCCAGCTGGTGCATGATCACCTGTCTCAGCTTTCAAAAGGGTTTGAGCATTACTTCCCAACCACAAAAGACCCCCGAGACCCATTTGTGAATAAGCCAGGTGAATAGACTTTTTTTTTTGTGCTAGGAGAAGATCAACTGCTTGAGATTGCAAATGACAGTGACCTTAAAAGTATGTTTGAGGCAACTTCAAATCTCCATACATTCTGGATTAAAGTCAAGGCGGAATATCCTGAGATTTCCACAAAAGCACCGAAAAGCCTGCTTCCATTTCCAACAGCCTATCTTTGTGAAGCAGGGTTTCCTGCAGTGACAGCAACCAAAAGAGATTATGGAGTAGACTGGACATCAGCAACACACTTTGGGTGTCACTGTCTCCCATCACCCCCAGGTGGGACCGTCTAGTTGCAGGAAAACAAGCTCAGGGCTCCTACTGATTCTGCATTATGGTAAGTTGTATAATCGTTTCATTATATATTACAATTTAATAATAATAATAGAAATAAAGTGCACAATAAATGCAATGCGCTTGAATCATCCTGAAACCATCCTCCCCACCCCTGGTCTGTGGAAAAATTGTCTTCCATGAAACTGATCCCTGGTGCCCAAAAGGTTGGGGACTGCTGACTTAGAGGATAGAGACTGGACTGATTGTTTTCTTTGGCTAAGTCCTAAGGAATTATGGTAAAACTTGATTGAAAATTTCCAAAGACTACAAAAATGGCTTCACTACCAATTCCTTCCCCTCTTCCATCTTTTTATCTTATAAAAACAATATAAAGAAGGTTCTATCTTTTCAGTTATTCCTTTCTCATCTCTTTTTCCCAATTTGGTATACATGGAAGGCATTTATTATTCATCCTCCACTTGTTCATTTAACAATCTCCTTACCTTAGTTCCCACATATCCAGTCTATAAATCAGGCATATGGGATATTAGATTTTAAATATCAGGCGGGATTCTGCCTTACAATCCAGAACAATTCTTTTCTTCTGCTATTTTTCACTTAAAGTAAAGCAAAATCTGTTAAGTATTGTTTATCATTCAGCATTTAACCAGAGAAGCAGAGCCACTGTGAGTATTCTAGGAATAAAATCTTTCACAGATGTGGCAAGAGCTGGGGAAGGGAATGTCTGGAAGGAGGAGTCACTAGCTGCTGCCGGAAGCGCTGGTGAGGTTGGACAAATCAGAGCTTGCAGGAAAATTCCAGAAGCCAAGCAAGCACATCCAGCCACCGAAGCAGGGCTGCAGAGGGGGGAGTTCTTGGAGAGGTTTATGGGAAGCTGTGGCCTCTATGTAGCTCCTGGCTGTGTGGGGGGACAGCCAAGCCCCGGGTGGTGGGCCCGAGGCAGCTGTTGGTGAGCAGAGCCAAGAGTCGGAAACATGAGCTGGGCGTGGGGCAGAGACCAGCCGGATAAGCCGGGAGCTGCAGGGCCCACAGGGCCCCTCTGTTTCTGTCCATCACTCTATCTGACGGGAAACCTGCCAAGGGCTGCTCGCCTTCCGCCCTACCATTCTCACACAAATTGCTCTTTTGGCCAACTCTACCCCGGAATCATGCAAGGGCGGGGCTTCTAGGAAATGGAGTTCCCAGCCTTAATCAAGTTGCCCTAGCACAATTCAGCACTGCAGCCACCGCCGTGATAACAGAAATGACATCACGAACTAAGCAGAAGCCATTTTCATATAACTTCTCCGTTCTGCTGTCACTCAGCTCAGAAGTCAGAATGCCTGTGTATGTTGTCCTTATCATGGCCAAATAAACCCGCTTTCGGTGGTGGCAGAGCTGGCAGGGTACTGTGTACAGTGGGAGTAGCATGTGCTGAGAAGCTCAGAGGATTCTTCGCCTTGGCTCTGACTCATGAGTAATGTGTAAACTTGGGCAAATCTCTCCCCCTGTGCCTCGGGTTTCCTCGCCTGTAAAATGGGCAGGATTGTGCTCCGCTGGGTTCGGTATGGTCTAAATGAGAAAATGGAAGTGAAAGCACCTTGTAAAGTGCTAAATGCCAGGATGGTTGTAAATTCCTTTATTTCAAAGAATATTCTTCAGATTGGCAAATGTTTAGAGCTTATGTACAAAATATTATACATACTCAAAAGTAATTATGAAGGGAATTAATTCATGAATGAACATGACTTGGCATCATGGAAAAAACATTTAAGGTGATGGTGGGGACATAATTTCGGATATGGAAGCTACCAGAAGAGCATCTTTTCTCCCAGAAGTCAGCCCACCCCATCATCAGTGGCATGATAACTCAGAAGTTTCCCTGCCCCTAGAGAGGTCTCTTTATTTTCTAGTTAGCAAAAAGTAAGGGGGACATTATCATCATCATTATTTGCTTGAAGGCCCAGAATACACTGCCTCGGAGCACGCCACTGATGGAAGAGGAATGAGTTTTGACCTCTGGAGGGTAATTTGGGTGCAGCTCACAACCTACTAATTCCACTTCTGGGAGTTTTATCCAAAGGATGTGCTCTAAAAGGTGCACATGTGTGACTGCCGGGCTTTAGCATTCGAGGGGTGAGCAGACTTTATCTCAGAGCTGGCTGTGTCTTGCGCTGAGGAAAGCACCTGCAGGAACTTCGATGGTACGTTCTATTTGGGGAGAACCCGGACCTTCCATAAGGTAGACTAAGAGAGTTAGCAAGAATTTGTGGAGTTCCTTCTGTATCCATTTCTCCCGCCAGATAATGGGTAGATAGCAATAAACAAAAAAAACCAAGTTCCTGTCCTCATGGGGGAGGGAGGAAATACAAAAAGGAACGATATCACCAAATGCCAGATTAAATACCATGAGGGAAAATAAAGCAGTGTCAAGGCTTAGAGAGTGATGCAGGTGCCATTTTTAGGTAGGGTAGTCAAGGAAGGCTTCTTGAATGAATGGAGGCAGGAAACTGTGCTGGTGTCTGAGGGTGGAACATTTCAGGAGGTGGAACAACAAATGCATGGGCCGCAAGATGAAACGAACTTCTTTATCCAGGGGATGGCAGGGAGAACAATGAGGCTGGAGCACATGGAGAAGGGGGGAAGGTGGTAGCAGCTGAGGTTGGAGAGAGAGCCAGGGGACAGACCACATTGGCTTTTGATTTGGGTCAAGTCAGATGGGAAGCCACCGCGGAAGGTGTTGAACCAGAGCATGACTTTTGCTGGCTTGAATATTGAAAGGATATCCATGGAGAGTATATTATATCTAGGCAAGAGTGGAAGCAAAGAGAACAATGAGAACCTATTGCAGTTGTCCACCAGGGAGGCTGCCGGGAAGCTGGGAGCAGGGCAGGGCAGTGGCGGGGGAGGTGAGAAGTGGTCAGAACAAGAATACACTTTGAAAGCAGAGCTGACAGGATTTGCCACAAGGTCACATGTGAGGTGTGACAGAAAGACAGGAGTCAAGGATGACTCCAAGGTTTTTGGCCTGAGCAAGTGGAAGAATGGAGCTCCATTTACTGAGAAGGGGAATGCCAGGCAGGAGCAGGTTTGGGGGTAATACACATGCCTGTAGAACCAGCTACTCGGGAGCCTGAGGTAGGAGGATCACTTGAGCCCACGAGTTCGAGGCTGCAGTGAGCTATGATCGTGCCACTGCACTCCAGCCTGGGTGACAGCGTGAGACCCTGTATCTAAAACAAACAAAAAATAAAGCCATCAGACTGGATGAGATCATCCAGGAGTGAGTAAAAATGGAAAAGAGGTTTAAAGTCTGAGTCCCGAGACACCCCAATGCTTAGAGGTCAGGATGAAGAGACTGAGCCAGCAAAGGAGTGGCCAGTGAGGAAGGAAGAAAACCAGAAGAATGTAGTGTTCTCGAAGCCAAATGAAGAAAATATTTCAAGCAGTTGCTTGACATGTGGGAAGGATTAAATGATAAAGCAGGAGGCATTTGGAATTTTCAGGGCTACTCGAGTGAGGAGATAAAGAGTTTGGGTACAAAGAAAAGAGAGAAGGTACAAGGGGGTCAGTGGAGAGAGCCGAAGGTCACAGAAGCATGGCAGGTCCATGAAGGAACGTCATCAATGAGAAGTCCCCATGTGGCAGGAATGGTCAGCAACTTTCTAGGAAGAGTAATAGGTGGTGTGAATTTGATTACTTCCTGCCTTGTGTTGTGATTGTCTTTCATTTTCCCCAAACCTCAGTGAAAATCAGCTACCTATGGCTGCCATGCATTAGTGGTGCTTTGGACAGATGAAAGAAGGGCAAAGTCGTGTTGAAAGCGGGCAGCTGCCCAAGAGAATGACAGGTTGCAGGGATGGCCAGGAAAACAGCGAGAAGTGACCAAGAGAAACGGAACCCCCCAAGACCTCATGGAGACCTTGGGGAAGGTGCTGGACTTCCCTTAGTTAGGGGGATGGAAACGTCAGCATTTTAGTTAGATATTAAAGGAAAAGGCAAATTGTGCAGGCTGGAAGACCTGGGGTCACCTGGGTAACAAAAATAAATTTAAAAGTGTGTAAGGGTATATGTGTGGACATATTCTTAGCAGCGTTTTTTTACACTAACAAATACTGGGAGGCAGTTTGGACAGATGTCTGGTAGTAGGGGAGTGATTAAGTACGTTTTAATGCTTTTTTTTCCTTTTTTTTTTTTTAGCGACAGGGTCTCACTCTGCTGCCCACACTGGAATGCAGTGGCGCAATCACAGCTTGCTGCAGCCTTGAACTCCTGGCCTCAAGCCATCCTCCCGCCTCAGCTTCCTGCCTAGCTGGGATCTGGGACTACAGGCGCATGTCACTATGCTTGGCTAATTAAAAAAAAATTTTTTTTTAAACATGGGCTCTTGCTCTGTTGCCCAGGCGGGTCTTGCACTTCTGGCCTCAAGCGATCCTCCTGCCTTGGCCTCCCAAAATGCTGGGATTACAGGTGTGAGCGACTGTGCCTGGCTGATGCTTCTTTTTAATGCAGCAATTAGAAATGATAACAAGGGCACATATTCTGTTGAATGAGAGAAGCAGGTTTCAAAACAGTATACATTGTGGGATCCCAGTTTTGTAGAGGTACGATGTATGTATATATGTGTGCAAGGAGCGATAACTAAACCATTTTAGCCAATATATTTGACATGGTGGTCCTTGAGTGGTGGAATTAGGGGTAACTTATTTTTTCTCCCTTGTATCTCCTGTATTTTCTAAGTTTTTTTTACAGTAAATATTTATTACTTTTATGATTAGAGAAAGTCAAAAATGTTTAAAAGCTAACTCATTTATGTATGACTTAGATGTCACTTCCTATCATTTATATGTTTTATTAGGAAAACATTTTGGAGATAGAAGATAAAGTTATTTTTATGTTAACAGTGTAGCTTAACTACACTGGAATTTTAGGATAACACAGCCTTCTGAGTCCTTGAATCCCCTTATAGGTCAAACGACTTGCAGGATGAGAAGGGCCTCTAAGGACTTAGAAGATTAACCCTCTTTGCATGGGGGTTCAACCTCTTCAACCGTCCAGTATTTATATTTCTGATAATATTCTGATACTTCACCCTGAAATAATTTTTTGTGTATGGTGTCAGGTAGAGGTCAAGTTTAGTTTTCTTCCTACTCTGATAATGTTTGAGGAAGTCAATAGAAATGATTTCTATGTCTTTGCCTTCGCAACAATTCCTTGCCAAAGCAGGACATAAGTTGAGAGATAGCTCCTAGAGAACTAACCACTTATAAACCTGTGATCCTCCAACCCCCGATTCCTGCCAATACGCAGCAGCGTTGTTCATCATTTTCCATTACTGAGTGACTTGGCTTCTCTTAGGGGACTGAGTACTCTGCTGCCTGTGAAACATTTTCACAAAGCCAGGTCTTAAAAATGAGTTTTTAAACCCCAGAAGATATAACACAGTGACCTGCATAGGGAAGCTGTCTTACTCTGCTTTGTACAGCTATACCACAGAATGGGTAATTTATAAGGAACCGAAGTTTATCGGCTCACAGTTCTGAAGGCTGGGAAGTCCAATATCGAGGTGCCAGCATCTGGCGAGGGCCTTCTTGCTGAGTCATAACATGGCAGAAGGCATCACAAGGAAGGGCAAAGAGAAAGGGGGGGGGGCAAGCCCACTCCCACGATAATGGACCCACTTCCCTGATAATCACATTAGTCCATTCATCAGGGGCAGAGCCCTCATGACCTAAACCCCTCTTAAAGGTCTCACCTCTTAATACTGTTACAATGGCAATTAAATTTCAACATGAGTTTTGGAGGGGACAAATATTCAAACCATAGCAGAAACTATTTTCATCTTGTCTAACAGATTTGTTTCACCCAATAGAAGAAGAGTCACTTCAAGTTCCCTGGGCTGGTTGGTAGCTTTGCCCACTCAAGAGTAATAAACTGGGAGTCTTTGGATAATTCAGTTAATTATTTGGTTTTTCTAGTCCCACATCAACAAAACAGAGATAATGGTAATGCCCTTATGCACCTCACTGGTACACACTGTGCTCACAAATATGTTTTCCAGCCTCCTTTGTTGTTAAATTGCAATCACATCAGTGAGTTATCAAAAGGTGAATGAAAGTGATTTGTTGGCTGGGCACAGTGAGGAGGCTGAGGCAGGAGGATTGCTTGAGGCCAGGAGTTTGAGACCAGCCTGAGTGAGACCCTGTCTGTACCAAAAATAGAAAAATTAGCCGGGCATGGTGGCGTGTGCCTGTAGTCCCAGCTACTCGGGAGGCTGAGGCAGGAGGATCGCTTGAGCCCAGGAGTTTGAGGTTGCTGTGAGGTATGATGGTGCCACTGCACTCTAGCTGGGGCAACAGAGAGAGACCTTGTCTCAAAAAAAAAAAAGTGTTGTGTTACTTCTATAAGAGCAGATGTGAGTCCCCTATACCCTCTTTCTTATTTTCTTTTATTCGTGAAGCAGGAAACAAACTTCAAGATGGCTAAGTTGCAAAATGAAAGCAACCCAGATCCCTTAGTCACTAAGTGGAGATCTGTCTGATCCACATAAAGTAAGTGAGAAATAAACCTTTGTTGTGCTAAGCCACTGACATGTCAGGGTTTATTTACTACTGCTGCCAAACCTCGTCTCACCAAGACTACTTTATTGTGTCATTTAAATCAGTTACATCCAAGGAACATTTATTAAGCGGCCTGGCGATAGAATGAGACCCTATCTCAGAAAATAAACAAACAAATAAATACATAAGCAAGCAAGCAATTTGGCAATATATATCAAAAGCTTTAAAATGTTTGTACTTTTTGAGCCAGTAATTTCACGTCTGGGTATTTATCCCCCTTAAGATACGTATTAAGAAGATTATCAGCATGTTATCATATGTCAGACCATGAGCTAGGTGCTGAAAACACAAACCAGATGAATAGTGATGGCCCTTACTTTACTTTCTTATTTTTATTTATTTATTTAATTTCTTTATTTAAATTGACAAGTGATGACCCATATTTTAAAGTAGCTCATAGTCCCAGTGGGGAGACAGAAGTGCATGTGAGAATATGAAAGAGCTTTGAAAAGTGGAAGGTTCTTATCATCATTCAAATTACTTGTCTTTTGTGCCGATCAATGCAAATTTTAAATTACCTTGTAATAAACTCACATTATTCAAAATCTAAAAGGTACAAAAAGGGTATACAGTGAAATTTTTTCCTCTGTCCCCTGTGCCTGGCTACTAAGTTTTTCTCCCTGGAAACAATTAATACTGCCAGTCTCTTGCATATTCTTCCACAGATATACTATGCAAATACGAGATAAGCAAATATATTTCCTTTTTTAATACAACAAAGGACATAATACATATTTCCATGTAGTTTACACTACTAATAGACTCATTCACATGATTCTTCAATTGTTTTTTTTTTCACTTAGCAATATATTTTGCACATCACTCCATATCACTGAATAAGGCTATTTTCTTTTAACATGGTCACTTTGCATCTACTTTATTCTTTTTTTGCTTTTTTTATTATATATTTTTTATTTCAGCATATTATGGGGGTACAAAAGTTTAGGTTATGTATATTGCCCTTGTCCCCCACCCCTCGAGCCAGAGCTTCAAGCGTGTTCATCCCCCAGAGGGTGTGCATTGGCACATAATAATATTATTGTACAGATTTATGGGGTACAGTGTGGTATTTTGATACATGTATACAATGAGTAATGATCAAATCAGGGTAATTAGCATACCCATCACCTGAAACATTTATCATTTCTTTGTATTGGGAACATTCAACATCCCCTCTTCTAGTTATTTGAAAATATACAATAAATTGCTATTAATTATAGTCACCCTATAGTGCTATAGAAGACGAACTTTTTTCTCCTACCTAGCTGTACTTTGTGTCCATTAACCAACTTCACCCTTCCCTCTCCCCTTCCCTACCTCTAGTAACCACTTTTCTACTCTCTACCTCTTTGAGATGAACTTTTTTAGCTTCCACATATGAATGAGAACATTTGGTATTTGTCTTTCTGTGTCTGGCTTATTTCACTTGACATAATGCCCTCCAGGCTCATCCATGTTGCTGTGAATGATGAAGTTTTATTCTTTTTTATGGCTAAACTGAAGTCCATTGTGTATACACAGCACATTCTCTTTATCCACTCCTGTGTTGATGGATACGTAGGTTGATTCCATATATTGACTATAGTGAATAGTGCTGCAATAAGCATGGGAGAGCAGATACCGCTTCTACACAGTGATTTCCTTTCCTTTGGATGTATACCAGTAGTAGGATTGCTGGATCATATGGTAGCTCTATTTCTAGTTTTTTGAGGAACCTCCATACTGTTTTCCATAATGACTGTACTAATTTATACTCCCACCAACAACAAGTGTATAAAAGTTCCCCTTTCTCCACATCTTTGCCAGCATTTGTTATCTTTTGTCTTTTTAATAGTAGCCATTCTAACTGGGGTGAGATGATACCTCACTGTGACTTTGATTTGCATTTAGCTAATGATTAGTGATGCTGAGCATTTTTTCAGATACCTGTTGGCCATTTGCATGTCTTCTTTTGAGAAGGCTTTATTCAGATCCTTTGCCCACTTTTTAATGGGATTATTTGTTTTTTGCTGTTGAGTTCCTCGTATATTCTGGATATTAGTCCCTTATCAGATGAATACTTTGCAGAGATTTTCTTCTATTCTATAGGCTGTCTCTTCACTCTGTTGATTGTTTCCTTTGCTGTGCAGAAGCTTTTTAGTTTGATAGAATCCCATTTGTCTATTTTTGCTTTTGTTGTCTGTACTTTGAGATCTTTTCCACAAAATCTTTGGCAAGACCAATGTCCTGAAGTGTTTCCCCTATGCTTTCTTCTAGTGGTTTCATAATTTCAGATCGTACATATCAGGTCAGACATTTAAGTCTTTAATCCATTTCTTTTTTTTTTTTTTTTTGAGACAGAGTCTCGCTCTTTCACCCCAGCTTGAGTGCAGTGGCATCAGCCTAGCTCACAGCAACCTCAAACTCCTGGGCTGAAGTGATCCTCTTGTCTCAGCCTCCCGAGTAGCTGGGACTACAGGCATGCACCACTATGCCTGGCTAATTTTTTAATTTTTTTTTGGAGACAGGGTCTCGATCTGGCTCAGGATGATCTTGAACTCCTGGCTTTAAGCAATCCTCCCACCTCGGCCTCCCAGAGTGCTAGGATTACAGGCATGAGCCAGCGCACCTAGACTATTTTTTTTAAATAATTTTTATTTTTAATTATTATGGGCACATAATAGTTGTTTGTATTTATAGGGTACATGTGATGTTTTGTTATAGGCATACAATGTAAATTAATCAAATCAGGGCAATTGGGGTATCCATCACCTCAGGTATTTATCATTTCTTTGTGTTAGGGACATTTCAATTCCACTCTTTTAGTTATTTCTTGTTCTTTTTAATAGCCAAATAATATTCTTTTTAATGGATATCCACAATTTATTTAACCAGACCCATCTTGTTGGGAATTTAGGTTGTTTCCAATAATTTTGAGGGTACTTTTTTTTAGATTCATTTTTCATTAAATGCTTAATGTATACTTATTATGTTTATAAAGAGAGCTTAAAAGATTTATTGGGGTGGGATTATGGAAAGGCAGAAATATCAGGGATTTGGATTTCATGCGTTGGCAATGGTGAATTACTGAAACATCAATACAGGCACATCTTCGGAGAGAGAGTCTAATCATAGATATCTTTCTACTTAAATATTGTTTATTGGTTTTCACAAGTATAAAAATAAAACATGCTCATCATAGAAAATGTGCAACATACATATAATGAACTATTGTTTATAAATATTTCTAATGTTTACATAGCATTCCATCAAACGGCTGTTCCAAAGTGAACTTAACCATTCTCTTATTGTGTTGGTTTGAAATTCCTCAATATTTTGGATTTTATTTTTAGATCCATTTGTTTTCTAAGTTACAAAGCATGAGCAGGGCACACTTCCACTTTAGTGAAGTGGTAAGAAGCTCATTTAATGGAGCTGTTTTTTCAGTTTAGTGCCTGTCCCTTTTCATGAACATCATTTCCTCCAAGTGTTTGCTTTGAAGAATATGTCTCTCTGCTTTTGGAGACCATCGCCTTCCTAATACTTACCTTAAGTGACACTAACACAGACTAGACTTTATCGAGTACACATTAAGTAACTGCAAACAAGTTCAAAGAGGTCCAAGGTTCAAAATTTGCCTGTGGATGACACAGACACATATAAGTGCGATGATTCTGAAGCACTTGGATGTGTTCTGAGCTCTTGTGGTAGATCAGATCTAGGAGGAAATGTTATTGCCAAGACAGTGATCTTAATGTCCCCAGGTTGCCACTTGTTATTTTCTGGTCTGGCACTCTAAGATCAAAGGACCGTAGGAAACTTACTGGTTCACTCTGGAGTGTGGAGAAGACAAATGGGTGATTGGACAATGCATACTTCACACAGGTGAGCATGCCAGCTGCCTCCTTGGCTGTGTAGCCCAGAATATGGACATTCCTGCTCCTTTCATCTCCTTCAGATCTTGGCTGGACAGTTAGTTCCCTTTAGGTGCATATCATCAACCTTGATGTTTGTGCTAAACGATCCTGACCAGCTGGTATAACATGGTTCATTGCTCCAGGTGTACACAACAAAATCATCAATCATCAACATAAAAAACCTTCTGAGGGCCACATTCCCAGGTGTTGGAAGGCTTGATCATGGTTCTAGGGTCTCTTGGAGAAGTGCAGGGAATGAGCAACCAGATACACTGTGTGTCTCTTTCCTACCCTCCTTTTTTCCAGCTTTGCACCAGGCAGAGGCAGTGACTTAGTCTCTCTGATTCCCAAGTTCAACAGCCCCAAGGAAAAGCTTTGATTGTCCATCTTGGGTCAAGTGCTCACTTCTGAGTCAATCAACAAGAGAGATGGTGTGTGTGTCTGTGTGTCTGTGTGTGTGCCATTACAACTATACAGGATTTCCTAGAAGATGATACTTTTGGGGGAGTTAAGATGAAGCTGCTTGTTGTAGGTTGGGTTCTTCAAGAAGCTGATTCTGAGATGGAGTTTAATGTGCAAGATGTTTATTAGAAAGTGCTCTCAGGATCAATATTCGTGGAAGGTAGGAGAATGAAGCAGGATTAGACAGAGGGAGAAGCCAAGCTTCAATGCAGGCTTGATGACAGAATCAGCGGACCCTATAGGGAGCTCTGGAGTTAGAATAGCCCTTCAGAGTTGTCCAAAGCTGAGTGGAAATGGCCAGACCTTTATACCATTGACCAGTCACTGAGGTGTGACTGCTACCCTGGTAGCTCTCTGCAGCTGAGGCAGACCTTGAGGGGCTGACAGCTGAGGGCTATCTGCTGATCACATCCTTGAAGTTAGACAAGAAGTCTTTCATTGAAGGGAATCTGGTAGTGCATCACAGCATCCACCACGATGCCCACTTAGAGGGACACACACATTCTAGGATATCTGAAACATAATGCCACATTGTACTCCAGAAATGTTGTATGGATTCGTATTAAATTTCAACCTGGAAGAACTTTTACACCTCAGTATTAAAAAGACAAACAACTCCATTAAAAATGTGCAAAGGATTCGAACAGCCATTTCACCAAAGATGACATACAAATGGCTAATGCGCAAGAAAAGATGCTCAACATCATTGTCATTAGGGAAATGCAAATCAAAACCACAATGAGATAATTCACATCCCACTATGATGACTAGAATCAAAAAGATACACAGTAACATATGCTGGCATAACTGTAGAGAAATGGAAATCCTCATATACTGCTGGTAGGTATGAAAAAATGGAAAATAGTCTGGCAGTTTCTTAAGAAGTTAAACATACGTTTATCATATGACCCAGCAAGTCTACTCCTAGGTATCTACACAAGAGAAATCAAAGCATGTGTCCACACAAAGACTTGTATGCAGATGTCATAGCAGCAGTATTCACAATAGCCAAAAGGTGGAAACAACCCAAACATTCACCCACTGATGAATGGATAAACAAAATGTGGTATATCCATACAGTGGAGTATTATTAATATTTTGCCATAAAAAGGAATGAAGTACTGATACATGCTACTACATGAATGAATGAATGAATAACCTTCATCGAGAGGTCTTCCCTAATCTCCTCTGGACCCCTCTAGCACTTCATCTGTAATCTTATGCAATATAACACCTCATATTCTGGATTTTGTTTTTAGAAAATGTCTTATCTTCTTGATTCTATTTGTGAGCAGCGGGAGGGCAAAATCTATTTTTTTCTCAAATATGCAACTGCCTGTTTGATATTTCTTACACATGGCAAAGTTGCCTCAAAGGTAATACCCAAATCTGAAGTCATCATTCTTTTCAAGTAAATGTGATCTTCTTCCCTTGTTCTCTGTTTCAATGAATGGCAGTGTGGCAGGGCAGGTACCTCAGGAAACAGACTGTGAGATTTACATATAGGAAATTTATTGGAGGGTTCTCTGGATAGCAACACCTTTCAGGAGTGAAGGAAGCTGGATCGGGCAGAGGGAAAAGTTGAGTTTTGATGTGGTGGTAACAAAAGCCTCAGTGGATCTCACGAGGAACTGTGGAGCTGGGATAAGCCTGCTGTGATACCCTGAATTGGAGTGAGTGGGCTGGGTCTATATACTCCCCAGGTGGACCAGTAATTAGATGTGGACTTTGCATTTTGGCAAGGGGGGACAGATGCTACGCAATAAATATAATAAAAAATTAAGCTATAGAGTATGTTAAAAGGTGAGAGGCATAATGGAAAAGGTGAAAAGGGAGAAAAA
Organism: Eulemur rufifrons; assembly: GCF_041146395.1. Classification (NCBI taxonomy): domain Eukaryota; kingdom Metazoa; phylum Chordata; class Mammalia; order Primates; family Lemuridae; genus Eulemur; species Eulemur rufifrons. The sequence goes on from NC_091012.1 coordinate 109,390,568, forward strand.
AAGGATCTGGACTTCAGAGGGTATAGATTGCAATTTATAACAGAGGGGTCAGTGTAGGCCTCACTGATTAGGCGACATTTGAACAAAGATTTGAATGGGAGAGAGTTATGCAGATATATAGGGGAAAAGAGGTCCAAGCAGCATTGTTTAAGTGCTTTACAATGAGCATTTATTATTTTTGTTAATAACACCCTCCAAGAGATGATCATTATTCTGATTTCCATCACAATTGATCAGTGTTGCCTGTTCTTGAACTTTATATAAATGGAATCACACAGTATGGACTTTTTTGTGTCTGGCTTCTTTTATTCATACGATCTGTGATATTCATTCATGTTATTGTGTGTAGCAGTAATTTGTTCTTTTTTATGGCTGTGTATTATTCTATTATATGAATATACCACCAATGTATTTATCCATTCTATCGTCGATGGACATTGGGTTGTTTCCATTGTTGATTAGGATGGATTATGCTGCTATAGATATTCTTACACATGCATTTTGGTGGACACATGCATTCATTTCTCTTGGGTGTATATTTAGCAGTGAGATTGCTAGATCATAAGGTAGGCATATGTTTAACTTTGTAGATACTGTAAAACTGTTTTCTGAACTGGTTATATCAATTTTCACTCCAACTAACAGTGTATGAAAGTTCCAATTGCTCTACATTCTTTGGATGGTGGTTACCAGAATATATATATGAACATTTGTGACTAGTGTACTTTACATACTTTAAGGTATGTATGTTATACCCCGATTTTAAAAAGTTGATTCAGAAAAGTGGGGTTCTGAATGTGAAGAAGGTTTAGGAATACACTCACCAGTGTATTGTTTAAATTTTCTTTTTTTATGTACATCCCAAAGTGATATGTGATAAGAACAAATGTCTAGATAAGTCTAAAATAATTCTTTTAGTAAATATAAAATAAAAATTCTAAGTGATCAGAAACACTTATTTGCGTCCACACATATCAGATGATCACCCATTTCTCAGAAAGACAGAAAAATGCCCACCCAGTTCATTAGAATCCATCCCAGAGTGTACAATGCTGAAGCTTCATCTGCGGAGCCTTTAAGGCACTGTCCAGAGAGAGGCTGGCAGGTGGCTGGCTGGGCCTGTAAAGGCTGACCAAGGCCACTGACAAAGACTTGGTGAAGGTCATTGGTCAAGTTATCTTGACCAGCTCCTAACCTATTTTTGGGTAGAGACAGGGTCTCGCTGTTGCCCAGACTGGTCTCGAACTCCTGGCCTCAGGCGATCCTCCCTCCTTGGCCTCCCAAAGTGCTAGGATTACAGGCATGAGCCACCATGCCTGGCCAGTTCCTACTCTAGCTCATTTCTAGGCTTCAGGCTCCTGGCTCCACCCTGCAAGAGCCTCTGTTATGACTTTCTGGCAATGCTCAAATGCAACCCTGCCCCCTGCCCGTGCCCCATCCACAGGATCTGGGGCAGCCTGGTGCTCTGTGTCACCCTCCCACCACCAACCAGCACCAGCCCCCAGACTGTCTTCCTGCCATGTTCTGCCTTTCTTCAAGTGTACTGAATCAGATGCCTCAGGAAACTCTCTTGAAAACAGTTAAAAGAGTGACCATATTTCACAAACTTGGGGCCCAATGGGGCCCAAACTTGGTCAGGATCTAATAAGACAGTCTTACTTCTAGAGCTCAAAGACAGGGCATTGATATGGAATTCAATTCTAGCTGGCCCCCCACAACTGGATTGTGCAGACTTAAGCTTAATTTGATCAACCTTTCCTTTGTATATTTTTTTAAAATAAAAAATAAAGTTAATTCAATTTTACAACAGCAATAGGGACCTTTCCTGCATTTTTTATTCAATTCTCAAAACTGTTATTGGACTTTAAATTGGATTCACAGATATCCTGTTTGAAGATTTTTTTTTCCTCGCTGAGATTTAGTACATTTGTTTCTGACCCATGTGATTCCCAGGTATCTAAAATGTGTAAATTATTTATGATCCAGATGGTGATCTGATACTATCTGCATCTCTAAATATTCTGTGCTTTTGCTTCATGCACAGGCACTCAATTATAAAATTCAGATTGGTCTTTAGGTATCAGCCTAATAGCTCAAGGCATTCTTTTTTTTTTTTTTTTTCCTTGATCACAAAGAAATACTCCAGATTCCAGTAGCCTTTTTTCTTTGGCTTTCATTGCTTAGAATTAAAACCCATTCTTCTGTGGGAGCTACCAAGTTAAGGAAGAGAAAAGGGGGGACAGTTCCATTTTTTTTCTCTTGCCATAGGGGGGAATTGTTTTTCTTGGCCAAATTGAAAATTGCTAAGTTTTAAAACGAGAGGCTGTGGATAGACTGCTAATTGTTTCCCCCAAAACCCTTTTTGTTCTTTTTTGGTATTAATAGAAACTCTGAATTTTTGTTTTCAGAAACACAGTCCTGCTCTGTCACCCAGGCTGGAGTGCAGTAGCATGATCATAGCTTACTGCAGCCTGGAATCCCTGAGCTCAGGTGATCCTCCTGCCTCAGCCTCCTGAGTAGCTGGAACTACAGGCACCTGCCACCATGCCCAGCTATTTTTCCTTATTTTATTTTTTTTTGGGTGTGTGTCTAGAGATGGGGTCTTGCTATGTTGTCCAGGCTGGTCTCAAACTCCTGGCCTCAAGTGATCCTCCTGCCTCAGCCTCCCAGAGTGTTGGGATTACAGGTGCGAGCCACCACTCCTGGCCAAATGCTGAATTTAAGAAGGTAAAATGGGCTGGGGGTGATGGCTCACACCTGTAATCCTATCACTCTGGGAGGTCGAGGCGGGAGGATTGCTCGAGCCCAGGAGTTTGAGACCAGCCGGGACAACATGGGGTTGCTGTGAGCTAGGCTGACGCCATGGCACTCTAGCCTGGGTAACAGAGTGAGACTCTGTCTTGGAAAAAAAAAAAAGTTAGGAAGTGTCCTAAAGTCATTAGGAAGAGTTTTAGATACATCAGGAAAGGACTCAGACAAGAACGGTCTCAAGTACACCAGGAAGGGTCTCAAACATGTCAGTAAAGGTCTTAAGCAGTCAGAGATTCAAATACTTAAGAAAGGGTCACAAAGTTGTAAGGACAAGTTTTAATGATCTTTGAAAGGGTCTTACACAGACAGGAAGAGGCTCTAATATGTCAGAAAGGGTCTGTGAAACATCATGAAGGGTCTCCAACATGTCAGGAAGGTTCTGAAACAAGTCGGAAAGTATCACACACACACACATCAGGAGGTGTCTCAACATCATTAGAAAGTCTCAAATAATCAGGAATGGCCCCCAAATAGGTCAGAAAGTATCTCAAACAGATCAGCCAGCATCTGAAATATGTCAGGAGAAGTCTCACACAAATAAAAACTGGTTTCAAGTGCACCAGGAAGGGTTTCAAATAGCTTAGCAAGGGTCTCCAATTCACCAGGAACGATTTCAAACAGAAAGAAAGAGTCTCAAAGTTGAGAAGCTTTTGAAACAAGTCAGTAAGGGTCTTAAACAAATTGGAATGTTTCACAAACATGTCAGGAAGGGTCCCAGAGAAAGAGAAAGTGTCTTAAATACACCACGAGCTACTTCACTTAGGAAAATGGTCTCCAGTATCCCAGGAATGGAAAAACAAACACCACATGTTCTCACTTATAAGTGGGAGCTAAACGAGGGATATATATGGTCATGAAGTGGTGTAATGGACATTGGAAACTCAGAAGGGGAGAAGGTAAGAGGAGGGGTGAGAGATAAAAATTCAACTGTCAGGTACTATGTACACTATTCTGGTGACGGGTACACTGAAAGCCCTGACTTCAGCATGATACAATTCATCCATGTAACAAAAACCAGTTGTACCCCATACATTTTTTGGGATTAAAAAAAAAAAGTCTCAAATATGTCAGGCATCTCCAACATGCCATGAAGAGTATCAAACAAGTCAGAAAAGGTCTCAAACGTGACAAGAAGGATCTCAGAGTCATCAGGAAGAGTCTCACGCACATCAAGGTGGGCTTCAAATGCATCAGGAAGCGTCTCATATATGTCCAGAAGAGCCTCAAATATGTCAGGAAAAGTATTTAGTACGACAAATGAGGAAGGGTCTAAATGTTCTGAGGAAGAATCTTGCTGGGTCAGAATGGGTCTCAAACATTTCAGAAAGGGTCGTAAGCAAGTAAGAATGAGTCTTGAACAACTCAGGAGGGGTGTAAAACATGGCAGGAAGGGTCTCAAAGTCATCAGGAAGAGACTCAAATAGGAAGGGTCTCAGATAAGTCAGAAAGTCTCAAATAACCAGCAGGAGAATTTAAGACATCGGGAAAAGTCTTAAATTAGGAAATGTTTCAACCATTTGAATAAAGATCTCAAGTCTGGAAGAGTCTCAGTCAAGTTAGGAAGGGTCTCAAACAGTCAGGAAAGGTCCAAAAATATCTCAACATGCTAGTCAAGGTTGAAAACACTCAGAAAGGGTGTCAAAGAACCAGGAAGAGACATTTATGTTGCAGGAAGCACCTCAGTCAGCCTGGCTTCTACAGGAAAGGCAAGGCAGGGCAAGGTGAACAGTTTAGGATTGGCTAGTATGAATAATTTTAGAGGGCTTTGAGCTATAGGGGTGGTACCTAGTTGCCTGGCACCTGGCCGTGGGGTGATCAAGGCTGAGGAGTATTGCCTCCTGTGGTGTTTGGACCAGATAGAGGAGGTGTGGCTCTAGATTGGTTAGTTTGCATATCAAAGACATGCTCCTGGCTGGGCCCTTTGTTATCATTTAGCAGTCAGTCTCTCCTCAGCTAGGAAGGTTTTTCAAAATGTCAAAATATCATAATATACAGAAAATTAAAAATATATATACACACAATACAGCTGGAAATTTGCTGATTTTGGAGGGGAGGGGTCTATATTTATAAGGATATTGGTTTGTAAATTTCTTTTCTTATGATGTCTTTATCTGGTTTTGGTATCAGGGTAATACAGGCCTCATAGAATGAGCTGGAAAGTATTCCCTCCTCTTCTATTTTTTGGAAGAGTTGGTGAAGAATTGGTATTAATTCTTTATTTTTATTTTAGTTTTTTTGAGGCAGGGTCTTGCTCTGTCACCCGGGCTAGAGTGCAGTGGTATCATCATAGCTCACTGGAACCTCAAACTCCTGGGCTCAAGCCAGCCTCCGGCCTCAGCCTCCCAAGTAGCTGGGACTACAGGCATCCACCACCATGCCCAGCTAATTTTTTCTATTTTTAGTAAAGACAGGGTCTCGTTCTTGCTCACTGCAACCTCAAACTCCTGAGCTCAAGCAATCCTCCTGCCTTGGCCTCCCAGAGTGCTAGGATTACAGGCAGGAGCCCCCAGCGGAGAGTTCTTTATGTATTCTAAATACCAGGCTTTTGTTGGGTATGCGGTTTACAAATTACAGCATACCAGGCTTTTGTTGGATATGTGGTTTACAAATTACAGTGCCTGGCTGTACTTCTTTAAATGTTTGGTAGAATTCACAAGTGAAGCCATCTGGCCTGAGCTTGTCTTTGTGGATAGTTTTTTGATTACTAATTCATCTCTTTATTTGTTATAAGTCTATTCTTATTTTCTATTTCTTCTTGAGTCAGTTTTTAGTAATTTATATCCTAGGAATTTGTCTATTTCATATAAGTTATCTAATTTGTTGCCATATAATTGTTCATAGTATTTCTTTATAATCCTTTTTATTTCTGTAAGGTTGATAGTGATGTCCCCTCTTTCCTTTCTGTTTTTAGTAATTTGAGTCTTCCTTATTTCTTGGTCAATTTAGCTAAAGGTGTGTCAATTCTGTTGATTTCTTCAAAGAACCAACTTTTGATTTTGTTGATTTTTCTCTGTTGTTTTTCTATTCTCTATTTCATTAAGTTCTGCTATAATTTTTATTGTTTCCTTTCTCTTGTTTGCTTTAGGTTTAGTTTGCTTTATTTATTTCCGGTGTCTTAAGATAGAAGATTATGTTATTGATTTGATATCTTTCTTCTTTTACAATGTAGGCATTTACAGCGATTCCTTTCCTTCTGTGAACTGCTTTAGCCACATCCCAAAAGTTTTGATATATTGTGTTTTCATTTTCATTCATGTCAAAGTTTTTTCTAATTTCCCTCTTGATTTCTTCTTTGACACACTTGTTATTTAAGAGTGTGCTGTTTAGTTTTCTCATATTTGTGAGTTTTTCAAATTTCTTTTCATTTTAATTTTTCTTTGAATTGTAATATCATTCCATTGTGGTTGAAGAACATTTTTTTTTTATTGTTTCAGTCCTTTTAAATTGAGTAAGGTTTGTTTTATGGCCTAACACATGGTCTAATTTGAGGAATGTTTCATGTGCACTTGACAAGAATTTATAATCTGCTGTTTTGGGGTGGAGTATTCTATAGCTGTCTGTTTAGTCTAGTTGGTTTATAGTGCTGTCCAAGTTTTCTATTTCCTTGTTGATTTTCTGCCAGTTAGAACCTTTGCCTAATTGTCCTATTCATTATTGAAAGGGGGCTATTGAAATCTCCAACCATTATTGTTGACTTGCCTATTTCTTCCTTAATTTCTGTCCATTTTGTCTTCATGAATTTTGGTTTGTTAGGTGCCTATGTTTTTAATTGTTATATCTTCTTTATGTATTAACATTTTTATCATTATAAAATGTACCTTTTAATCTCTAGTAAGTTTTTTGGTTCAAAGTCTATTTTATTTGATATTAGTATAGCCACTCCAGCTTTCTTGTGGTTGCTTGGATTTTTTCCCATCCTTTCACTTTCATTCCATTTGGATCTTTGAATCTAAAGTGTGTTTCTTTAGACGGCGTATAGTTGGATCTTGTATTTTTATACAGTCTTTTACTGGATTGTTTAATCCAATCACATTTAATGTTATTGTTGATATAGTTGGAATTATGGCTTCCCTTTTTGTTTTCTATGTCTCATGTCTGTTTGTTCCTCTGTTCCTCATTTACTGCTTCTTTTTGCACTAAGGGAATATTTTCTAATGTACCATCTTCATTACTTCAATGATTTTTTTTCACTATTTTTTGGAATTATTTCTTATTGGTTGCCCAAAGGCTTAAAATATATATCTTATCATAATTTACTTCAGATTTATACTAATTCAATTCTAGTGAGATATAGAAATGTTACTCCTATATAGTTCTATTTCATTTTACTTTTTTGTGCTATTATTGCTATATATATTACATCTTATATATGTTACAAACCCAACAATAGATTGCTATAAGTATCACTTTATATAATTTTATGTTTTTTACAGAAGCCAAGAGAAGAAAGGAAAACAATTATATATTTATGGCATTTGATTTATTAACCTAATTTACCATTTCGGATTTTCTTCATCTATTCCTATGGATTCCTGTTACCATCTCGTGTCATTTCCTTTGTCTAATACAGCTTAGCTCCCACTCATCTCCTTTGTGCTGTTACTGGCAAATATATTACATTTCTATATGTTATAGGCCCAACAATATAACTACATACATATTGCTTTATATGTTTGTTTTTAAATCAGTTAAGAGAAGAAGGGAGAAGAAATATGCACTTATACTATCTTTTATAACTACATAATTACCTGTAGTGGTACCCTTTGTTTTTTCATGTTGATTCGAATGACTGTCTGGGGTCACTTAATTTCAGCCTGAAGAATTTTCATTAGTATGTTCTGTAAGGTAAGTATGCTAGCAACAAATTCTCAGATTTTTTTTTATCTGGCATGTCTTTATTTCATATTCATTTTTGAAAGATAGTTTTGCTAGATGTAGGATTCTTGATAGTATTTTTCTTTCAGCAATTTTGAATATGTCATCTCACTGCCTTCTGGTCTCTGTTATTTCTTTTGCAAAGTCAGCTGTTAATCTTATTTGGGTTCCCTTGTAAGTGATAAGTCATTTTTTTTTTAATTTGCTGCCTTCAAGATTTTTTCCTTGCCTTTGGCTTTCATCATTTTTATTATTATATGTCTGTTTGTGGATATCTTTGCGTTTATCCTATTTGGAGTTTGTTGGGTTCCCTGGATGTACAGGGTTTTCATCAAATTTAGGGATTTTTCAGCCATTATTTTTTAAAAAATATTTTTCTTCTCCTTTCTTTATTTCCACTCCTTCTTGTATTCCCATTACATTGATTTGGTGTGCTTAATGATGGACCACATTTCTGAGGCTCTGTTCATTTTTCTTCATTCTATTTTTCTCTTTGTTCTTTGGATTGCATAATCTCCATTCATCTATCTTTAAGTTCACTGATTCTTTCTTCTCCCAGTCCAAATCTACTTTTGAGCCCCTCTAGTGAATTTTTCATTTCAATTATTGTATTTTTCAATTCCAGAATTTCTATTTTTTATTTTTCATAAATTCTATCTATTTATTTATATTTTTATTTGATGAGACACTATTATCATACCTTAATTTTTAAAGCATAGTTTCCTTTAGTTCTTTATATTTATAATGGCTACTTTGAAGTCTCTGTTCATTAAATCTGACATCTGGTTATTCTCACAGGAAGTTTGTGTTTCCTGCTTTTTTTCTGGTGTATGAATCACACTTTCCTGTGTCTTTTCATGTTTTGTAATTTTTTGTTGAAAACTGGACATTTTATATAATATATTGTAGCTACTCTGAGTACTAGTCCTCTTGCTCCCACGGCTTGTTATTGTTGTTTGCTCCTTTAGTTGCTTAGTGACTGGCTGGATTATTTTAATGAAGTCTATTTCCCCTGCAGTGTGAAGCCTCTGATGTTGCTGCTCAGCAAAGTCCTGGGCATGAGCAGTCACACTGCGATAAAAATGGTTTTAGCAAGGCTCTCTTTGACTGTCTTGTTCCCTGATCACACCCAGCTATTAAGCTCCACTAATTACTGGCTGATGGCTCTATTGCTTTCAACAATGGAATGGGGCCTAAATTGCTCCACAGACTGATCCTACTAAGTTTAGGCTCCTTTGCAATGATAGCTTTGGAGGGCAGTGTTTGAAGTTTGTTCTGACCCTAGCAGGTCTTTTCTTAGCTTTCACTTTGCCTGATTCTATCTTTTAAACTAGCTGGCTTATAGTTTAGCTTATATCTTTAGTGACGCTATTAGTCTCGTCTTAATTGCTTTCCACCAAAACCTACATTGTTTTTGAGAGCTTTCTTAGGCTTTAACTTTTCCACATTATGTTTCGAATAAAGTTAGTTCCTTTGGGAAGAGCTTCAGAACTCTCTATTTTATAGCATAGCTGTCCCTTTGGGCAAAATTTCTGAGCTATGGCTCCAGAGCTGGGAGTAGGCAGAGTGGTGTGCTTATCTTTGAGTGACACTTCTGCTTTAGGAGGTGGGCACTAAGCAGAGGGTGGTAGCTGCTGGTATTTTTGGCTTCCCTCTTCCTGCACGGAACCTCTGCCCTACTAACAAGCTGAGGTCAGAGTAATTAGGGCCTCAGTATTCTTTGTTTACCACACCTGAGGTAGAGCCTCTAACCAAGGAATGGGAGCTGTAAGAAAGACAGGAGCCTTTGACTCTCAACCTTACTCACTTGGAATGGAGCCTCTGCAACAGGTACCTAGGGGGTTGAATGATAAATGCTGAAGTTCTGTCCCTTTTAGGAAGACATAGTAGCCTTGATTTGGAGACTGGGGTAAGGAAGCCCTGAGTTCTTGGCTGCACCTGCCTGGAATAGAGTTTCCAAAACACTGAGCTGGGAAGGGGAGGAAGGAAGCAGGTTGTGCTTCAAATGCCACAGGCTGTCATTGTTCTTTACTGAGTTTTAGTAGATTTTCTTGAATGAATGTTTCTTTTTTTGCTCTATGCTCTTAGGACCATTTCCAGATACTTTAAAGGGTGGTTTTAAAAATAAATGTCACAGTTTCAAGGGGAAGAAGGTCTGCAAAGCTCCTCATGATGCTATTCCAGAAATGGACTTCCCCCAAAGAGTTTTAATTATCTCAGACAGGGTCTCAAACAGACAACAAGGGTCTCCAGTCTGTCAATAACAGTCTCAAACAACTTGGGAAATGTCTAAAACATGTCAGGGGAGGTTTAATATTTGTCAGGAAGAATATTAAATAGGTCAGGAAGAGTCTTAAACACACAGGAAGACTCTAGAATACTTCAGAAATGTGACAAACAAGTCAGGAACAGTTTTGAAGACACCCAGAGGAGTCTGAAATGCATCAGGAAGAGTTTCAACTACTTGAACAAGGGTCTCAACTCAGGAAAGGTCTCAAACATGTCAGGAATGGTTTCAAAGAGTCAGCAAGGGCTTCAAATATGTTGGGTCTCAAATATGTCAGAAATCTTTACTGAGGGGCTTTGTGTGTAAAATAATAATAATAAAAAAAAGAACAAAAGATTCAAATGTCAGAAATCTCTCAAACAGACAGGAAAAAAACTCCAATACATTAAGAAGCATCTCAAACAAGTCAAGAAGGATTTCAGGATACTTAGAAATAATTTTAAATTTGTCAGTAAGTTTCTCAAACAGATAAAAAGGGTCTCAAATATGTCAGAACGATTTTAAACATGTCAGAAAGGGTCTCAGGGTCTCAAACAAGTCAGAAAGAATTTCTTTTTAAAATTTTTTATTTTTAATTATATGGGTACATAATAGTATATATTTATAGAGTACATGTGATGTTTTGATACAGGCATACAAAGTGAATTAATCAAATCAGGGTAATTGAGGTACCCATCACTTCAGGCATTTATCATTTCTTTCTGTTAGGGACATTCCAATTCCACTTTGTTAGTTATTTTTATACCCTAACTTATTATTGATTATAGTCACTTTATTGCACTCAGAAAGAGTTTCAAGCAAGTCACAAAGGGTCCCAAATATGTCAGGAAGAGTCTTGATCAGTCAGGAAGAGTCTCATTCAAAAAGAATCTAATACAAATCATAGAATGTCGCAAACAGAAAGAGTCTATTTTGTCAGTGTTTTAATATGTCTAATAGGGTCTCATATAGACAGAATCTCATGTTGAGAAGAGTCTCAAAAAAGGAAAGATTTCAAATATGTCAAGAAGGGTCTCAATATGTCAAGAAGGGTCTCATTATGTCAAGAAAGGTCTTGAATATGTCAGAAAGGGTCTCAAACATAAGGAAAAACTCAAATAGGTCAGTAAGGGTTTCAGATAACTCAGGAAGAGTCTCAAACATGTGAGAAAATATCTCAAATATATAAAGAGAGTCCCATGTACATTGGGTAGCTTCCAAACAAGTCAAGAAGGTCCTCAAAGCAGTCAGGAAGAGCTTTAAATGAGTCAGTAAGGGCCTCAAACAGAGGAAGAGTCCCCAAAAAGTTGGAAAGGGTCTCAAGCAAGACATAAAGCTCTGAAATGTGTCAAGAAGAGCCTCAAATAGTCAGAAAAGGTCTCAGGCATGTTAGGAAGGGTCTCAACAAACTACGGAGTATCTTGAACAAGTCAAGAAGAGTCTCAAATATATCACAAAGAGCCTCAAATTGAATGGAAATGCCTCTAATAGTCAGGAAAGTTCTCTAATCTGTTAGGAAGGGTCGCAACAACATAAAGGTCTCACATGTGTTAGGAATTGCAAACAATTCAGGAAAAGCCTCAAATACATTAGGCATGGTCTCAACCAGAGAGGCAGAGTTTCAAAGTGGCAGGGAAAGTCTCAAAATGTCAGAAAGAGTCTCAAACAAGTCACCAAATATCTCAACCATGTCAGGGAGAGTCTCAAACAAGTTACTAAGAATCTCAAAGAGAAAGGAAAAGTCTCAAATATTCAGAAAAGATCTCAAACACATCAGAAAAATTCTCCAACAAGTCAGGAGGGTCCCAAACATGACAAGATGTGCTCAAAATGGTCTGGAGGTATCTGAAGTGGTTTAGAATATTATTTAATATATCAGAAAGAGTCTCCATGTCACAAACGTGTTCTTAAAGGTCTTAAAAAGTCAGGATAGGTCTCAAATATGTCAGGAAGAATCTCAAAGTTGAAAGTCATCAGGAAGAGGTTTTTTTGTAGTAGAATTTTTATTGATATGTAATTCACATATAGTAAAGTTTACTTCTTTAAAGCATACAATTCAGTTATTTCTTGAATATATACAAGGTTGTACAACCATCAACACTATCTAATTTCAGAATATTTTCATCATCCTAAAAAGAAACCCCATATGCATTAGCTGTTACTCTCCATTCTTCCCTACCCCCAGCCAGTGGCAACAACTAATCTACTTTTTGTCTGTATCGAATTGCCTACTTTGGACACTTCATATAAATAGAATCATACAACATGTGGCCTTTTTTGACTGGCTCCTTTTTCTTAGTGTAATGTTTTCAAGATACATCTATGTTGTACTATGTATCAGTAGTTCATTCCTTTTTTATGGTTGAATAATAATCCATAATAAGAATATATCACATTTTATTTACCCATTTATCAGTTGATGGACATTTGGGTTGTTTCCACTTTTTGGCTGTCATGAATAATGCTGCTATGAATATTTAAGTGAAAGTTTTTGTGTGAACATAACTTTTCATTTCTCTTGGGAAATTTCACCTAGGAGTGGAATTGCTGGATCATGTGGTAAGGAAGAGCATTAATTACCTCAGGAAAGAACACAGGTAAAACAAGAAAGATACCGATTATACAGGAAGGATTCAAACACATCAGGAAGTGTCTCAAACATGCCATAAGCACTCTCAATGAGAGAAGCAGTGTCTCAAATACATTATAAATAGTTTCAAACAAGTCAGCAATGGTCTCAATGCAGTCAGGAAGATTTCAAAATATGTCAGTAAGGGCTCTAAACTGAGATGAACATCTTAAATATGTCATAAAAGGGTCTCAAACTTAAGAAATCTGTATCAAAAACAGAAAAGCTCACAAAACTCTTAAGAAGGGTCTCAGAAAATATCAGAAAGGTCACAAATAGTTAGGAAAGGTAGCAATAAGCCAGAAAGAGTCTCAAATATATCAGGAGTCATCTTACCCAGACAGGAAGAGTCTCAGATAGTCTGGACGAGTATCTAACATGACAGTAGGAGATTAAACAAGTCAGTAAGGGTCTGAAATTGGTAATGAAAGGTCTCAAATTCATCAGGCAGAATTTAAGATGTGTCTCTAATGGTTCTAAATAGACAGGCAAAATTAGGAAGAGTCTCAAATATATCAGGAGGGTCTCAAAACTATCAAGAAGAGTCTCAAACATATCAGAAAGGGTCACAAGTAGAGAGAAAGTGTCTCAAATCCATCACAAATTATCTTAAACAAGTCAGGAACAAATTCAAAGTAGTCAGGAAGTTTTGAGTAGGTCAGGAAGTGTCTCAAACTAAGAGGAACAATCTCAAATAGTCAGGAAAGGTCATGAATACATCAAGAAGTCTGAAACTGGTCAGGAAGAATCTCAGAAAATAAGTACAGGTCTCAAACATGTCAGGAAGGGTCTTAAACAAGTCAAGAAAAGGCTCATGCAAGTCAGAAAAAGTTTCAACCATCGTTCCAGGAGGGCCTCAGCATCTTCAGGAAGAGGGTAAAATACACCAGGAAGAGTCCCATCATGTCAGGATGTATATCAAACATTACAGGAAGTGTCGAAAAGAGAGAGGAAGGATCTGTCATACATCAAAAATTCTCTCAATGCAGACTGGAAGGTTCTCAAAGTAGTAACAAAGAGCTTTCAAATCTGTCAGTAAGGGATACAAACAAGTAGGAAAGTGTCTCAAGGGCATCAGAAAAGGTCTCTAATATATTATGAAGAGTCTCAAAAAGTCATGAAGGCTCTCAAGCCCATCAGCAAGAGCGTTAAATATGTCAGGAAGGTTCTCTAAAACATTTAAAAGGTCTCGAACATGTCAGAAGGGAGTCTAAAACATGACAGGAAAGGACTCAAGCTTGTCAGATAATATCCAGAACAGAGAGGAAGAGTTTCATATACATGAGAAAGCATCACAAACAAGTCTAGAGGTTTTTCAAAGTAGTAAGGAAAAGTTACAGATAAGTCCATTGGTGTCTTAAACAGAAATGGAGTGTCTTCGATACAACCCAGAGTGTCAACATGTCAGGAATGGTCTCAAACTATCAGAAGGAGTCTCAAATACATCAGAAAGAGTGGCAAACATGTCGGGAAGTGTTGCAAACAGAGAGGAAGGGTCTCACATACATCAGGAATCTTCTCAACAAGTCTGGAAGGCCTCAAAGTAGCCAGGAAGAGCATTAAGTATGTAAATAAAGGGCCTCAAAGACAGAAAGGAACTTAAATACCTCTGGAAGAGTTTCAACTTTTCAGGAGAAAGATTTCAAGTAAGTTGGGAAGGGTCTCAAGTGAGTTAGAAAAGATTCCTAATATGGTAGCAGGAGTCACAAAAAAGTCATGGATGCTCTAAAGCATATCAGGAAAAGATTTCAGTACATCAGAAAGGTTCTCAGATATGTAAGGAAGAGTTCTAAACATGATAAGAAGGGTCTCAAACTTCCTAGGAACTGTCCAGAACAGAAAGGAAGAGACTCAAATACATAAAGAAGCATCTCAGACAACTCAGGAATGTTCTCAAGATGGTATGGATGGGCCATAAATAAGTCAATATGATTTACCAACCAAAGGAAGAATCTCAAATTCACTGGTGAGAGTCTCAAGCATACCAGGAAGGTTCTCAAACAAGTCAGGAAGGGTCTCAAGCAAGTTAGAAAAGGTATCGTGTATGTCAGGAAGAGTTTAAAAAACCATTATGAAGAGTCTCAAATATATCAGGAAGAATCTCAAATAGGAAAGGAAGGTTTTCAAAACCATTAGGAATGATTACGAAGAGACAAGAAGAGTCTCAACTATGTCATAATGGTCTCAGTCAGGAAATGTCTCAAAGGCATCAAGAAGTTTCTCGAATATATCAGAAAGAATAGCAAACATATCAAGAACAATCTCAAACATGGGAAAAGTCTCAAAACAATTAGGAATGGTCTCAAACATGTCTGGAAGTATCTCCAACAAGCCAGGATGTGTCTCAAACAGAGAAGCATCTCAGATACTTCAGGAATGGTCACATACATGTCAGGAAGAGTCTCGCTCTATTGCCCGGTCTAGAGTGGCATGGCATCAGCCTAGCTCACAGCAGCCTCAAACTCCTGGGCTCAAGCGATCCTCCTGCCTCAGCCTCCCAAGTAGCTGGGACTAGAGGCATGCGCCACCATGCCCGGCCAATTTTTTTCTATATATATTTTTAGCTGTCCAGATCATTTCTTTCTATTTTTAGTAGAGACGGGGTCTCGCTCTTGCTCAGGCTGGTCTTGAACTCCTCACCTTGAGCGATCCGCCCACCTCGGCCTCCCAGAGTGCTATGAAATATGTTTTAAATACATCAAGGAAGTTCTCAGATAAATCAGAATGAGTATTTGACAGGAAGTGTCATGAAAGAAAATGTCTCAAACTTCTCAGGAACTGTCTAGAACATAGAGGAAGGTTCTCAAATACATCAGGAAGCATCTCAAATAAGTTAGGAGGGTTCTCAAAGTAGTAAGCATGAGATGTTAATAATTCTATAAGGTGTCTCAAGAAGATGGAAGGGCATCTGAGAGCATCTCAAACATGTCAGGAAGGGTCTGAAACATGTGAGGAAGAGTCTTAAGTCAGTAAGAAGTTTCCCAAATCCATCAAAAATGGTCTCAAAAAGATAAGAAAAATCTCAAAGATGTCAAAAACAGTCTCAAGTTCAAGAAATATATCAAATACATCAGAAAGAGTAGCAAACATGTCAGAAATGGTCTCAAACATGTCATGAAAGGTCACAAACAGTCAGGAAGAGTTGCAAACAAGTCAGGAAAGGCTTCAAATATTTCAGAATGTGTCAAAAAATCAGGAAGGGTCTCATACAAGTCAGCAAGGGTCTTAACCTTGTTGGGAAGGGTCTGAAACACATCAAAAATCCTCTCAAACCAGATTAGAAGGATCTCAAAGATGTCAGGAAGACCTTTAAATTTGTTACTAAGGGTCTCAAACAAAGAGAAGAGCCCCAAATAAATCTGGAAGGGTTTCAGTATGGGACTCAAACTAGTTGAGAAGTGTCTGAAGCATTAGTCTCAAACAAGCCATGAAGGCTCTCAAACATGTCTGGAAGAGTCTTACATACACGAGGAGGGTTCTCACATGTGGCAGGAAGGGGTTCAGACATGTCAGGAAGGATCTTAAACTTGTCAGGAAGTTATCTAAAACAGAGACGAAGACTCTCAAATACAAGAGGAAACATTTCAAACCAGTCAAGAAGGTTCTCAAAGTAATTGAGAAGAGTTATAATAAAGTCAATAAGGGTCTCAAACCAAAAGGAAGTGTTTCAGATATAACTGAGAGAGTGTCACCATGTCAGAGATATTCACAGTTAGGAAGAGTCTCAAATACATCAGGGGGAATCTCAAACCCATCAGGCAGATTAGCAAACATGTCAGGAGGTGTTGCAAACAGAGGGAAAGAGTCTCAAATACATCAGGAATCTCGTCAGACAAGTCTGGAAGATTCTCAAAGCAGTCAGAAAGAGCTCTAAATAAGTCAGTAAGCATCTCAAACTGAGAAAAAAATACCCATATACCTCCAGATGGGTCTCAAACATGTCAGGGAAGGTTTCGAATAAGTTGGGAAAGGCCTCAAGAAAATCGGAAAAGGTGTCACAAAGAATCTCAAACAAGTCATAAGGCTCTCAATGTGTCTGGAAAAGTCTTAAATACATGAAGTAGGTTCTCAAATGTGGCAGGAAGGGTTCAGGAGGCGTCTCGAACTTGTCAGGAAGTGTCCAGAACAGAGAGGAAGAGTCTCAAATACATCAGGAAACATCTCAAACAAGTCAGAAACCTCAAACTAGTAAGAACAAGCTATAAATAAGTCATTAAGGTGTTTCAAAGAACAAGAAGTATCTCAAATACATCTCAGATGTATAAAACATGTCAAGAAGGGTCTCAAACAAGTTCAGAAAGGACTCAAGAAAGTCAGAAAAGGTCTCATGTACATCTGGAAGAGTCTCAGAAAATGTTTGAAGTCTCTCAAACATATCAGCAAGAGTGTTAAATAGGTAAGAGAAGTTCTCAAATCCATCAGGAATGATCTCAAAGAGACAGGAAGAGTCTCAGATATGCCAGGAATGGTCTCCAGCAGTTGGAAAATATTGCAAAAAAATAGGGAAGGTTCAGAAATATGTCAGCAAGGGTAGTAAACATGGAGGAGTCTCAAATATACCAGGATCTCAAATATTGCAGGTAGCATCTCAAGCAAGTCACAAAGGACCATACCATCTGGAAAAGTCTTAAATATGTAAGGAATTTTCTCAAATACATCAGGAAGTGTCCTAAATGTGTCAGAAGTGTCTCGATCAGAAACTGTTGAACAAATCAAGAAAAACCTCAAAGTTATTAAAAGTATCTTAACCAGTCCAGAAGGGACACAGAATAGTCAGGTAGAGTCTTAAACTTGTAAGGGAGTATCTCAAACAGAGAAGAAGGGTCTCAGATATGTCAAGAAGTGTCACTTCTAAAATAAGGAAGTATCTGGATATAGTCAAAAAGAGTTTTATAGGACAGGTGCAGTAGCTTACATCTGTAATCCTAGCACTTTGGGAGGCTGAGGTAGGAGGATGGCTTGAGCTCAGGAGTTTGAGACCAGCCTGGACAATAGCCAGGTGTGGTGGCATGCACCTAGAGTCCCAGCTACTCAGGAGGCTCAGGCAGGAGGACTGCTTGAGCCCAGGAATTTGAGGTTGCAGTGAGCTATGATGATGCCATTGCACTCTAGCCTGGGTGACAGAGAAAGACCTTGTCTCAAAAAAAAAAAAAAGAGTTTTACACACACTGGGAATGGTCTCAGAGATAAGAAGAATCTCAAATACTTTAGGAATGGTCTCAAACATGTCAGAAAGTGTCACAAACAGAAAGCAAGAGTCTCAAGTGTGTCAAAGTGGTTTAGAATACATACATCAGGAAGAGTCTCAATTAAGAAAAGATTTCAGACTCATTAGGAAGGATCTCAAATTTGTCAGGTGGAGTTTAAAATATGTTTGTAAGGGTCTCAGAGTCTTAAATATGTCAGGGAGGGTCTCAAATAAGTCAGGATGAGTATCAATGGCCTCAGAAAGGGTTTGAAATACATCAAGAAGTCTCTTAATACACCAGGAAGAATCTCAAATATGTTAGAAAGGGTTTCAAATAAGGGTGGAAGTGCATCAAGCCTGTCTGCAAGAGTCTTAACTATATAGGAATGGTTCAAATGCATCACTAAAGATCTCAGACAACTCAGGGAGGTTCTCAAACATGACAGAAAGGGGCTCAAGTATTCAGGAAATGTTTCAAAGCCCCTTAGGAAGGGTCTCAAATATGTCAGTCTCAAACAAGTGTGGACAGTCTCAAATAGTCATAAAGAGCTTTAAGGCCGGGCGCGGTGGCTCACGCCTGTAATCCTAGCACTCTGGGAGGCCGAGGTGGGCGGATCGTTTGAGCTCAGGAGTTCGAGACCAGCCTGAGCAAGAGCGAGACCCCATCTCTACTAAAAATAGAAAGAAATTATATGGACAGCTAAAAATATATATAGAAAAAATTAGCCGGGCATGGTGGCACATGCCTGTAGTCCCAGCTACTCGGGAGGCTGAGACAGGAGGATCCCTTGAGCTCAGGAGTTTGAGGTTGCTGTGAGCTAGGCTGACGCCACGGCACTCACTCTAGCCTGGGCAACAGAGTGAGACTCTGTCTCAAAAAAAAAAAAAAAAAGCGCTTTAAATATGTCAGAAAGTATCTCAAACTGAGAGGGACAGTCCCAAGTATGTCAGGAAAGGTCTCAAACAAGTCAGTAATAGTCTCATATATGTGAGAAAAGTTCTCAAATACGTCAGGAAGGGTCTCAAACATGTGTGGAAGGCTTTCAAAGGGTCAGAAAGGCTGTGAAACATTTCAAGAAGGGTCCCAAAATCATCAGGAAGAGTCTCCGTCAGGAAGGGTCTCAAAAATGTCAGGTAGGGGCTCCAACTTGTAAGGAAGTTTTTCAAACAAGACAGGAAGGGTCTCAAATATGTCAGAAAGTGTCTCCCAAAAAAGTCAGTAACTGAATGTAGTTAGGAAGCCTTTTTAAATAAGGGTCTTGGAGCCACGAAGAATGTCAAATACCTCAGGAATGGTCTCAGACATGTCAGGAAAGATCTCAAACAGCCCAGGAAGAGTTTCAAACAAGTCAGAAAGGTTGTCAGATACATCAGGGAGAGTCTTGAGCAAGTAGGGAAAGGTCTCAAACTTGTCAGGAAGCATCTCAAATTCCTCAGGCAGATTTTTAAAAGGCATCTGGAGGGGTCACACGTAGAGTCAAAAAATGTCAAAAAGTATTTCAAACAAGTCAGGATGAGTCTCAAATATATCAGGAAGGGTTTCACATCAATCAAGGAGTTTCTCAAGAGGTCAGGAAGAGTCTCAGATAAGACTGAAAACGTCTCCAGAAAAGTTCTCGATCATATAGGAATTGTTCAGATATATCAGTAAGGGTCTCAAAAAACTCATGAAGGGTCTCAAGCGTGACAGGAAGTGGCTCAAACAATCAAGAAGAGTTTAAAATATGTTAGGAAGTGTCTCAAAACAACTCAGGAACAGTCTTAAAGTAGTCAAGGATGGTCTCAAACAAATCAAGGGAACTTGGAAAAATGTCAGGAGTAGCTCTAAGTGAATCTGGAAGGGTCTCAAACTGAAAGGAAGAGTCTCAAATAGTCAGAAAAGTTATCAAACCTGTTGGCGTTCTTAAACATCTCAGACACCATCTCAAATAGTCAGGAAAGGACACAAAGAAGTCAAAAAGGGTCTCAGATATGTCAGGGAGGATCTCATATTCATTAGGCAGAGATGATAAGTCAGGAAGGGTCTCAAACAGGCAAGAAGAATCTAATATACATCAGGAAGTGACTAAAACAACTCAGGAATGGTGTCAAACAGTCATAAAGGCTGTCAATCAAGTCAAGAAGTATCTCAAAGTCATCAGGAAGAGTCTTAAACAGTCAGGAAGGGTCTCAAATATGTCAGGAAGCATCTCAAGTAAGGAAGGATCTCTGAGTAGGCAGAAAGACTTTTAGATATGTCAATAAGGCTCTCGAAGAGTTTCAAATGCTTCAGGTATGGTCTCAAACAAACCAGAAAAGGTGTCAAAGTCATCAGTTCAAGTCTCAAATATATCTGGAAGGGTCTCAGTAATACAGGAGGAGTCTCAGATCCATCAGAAAGGGTTTCAAACACACAGGAAGGGATTAATTACATCAGTCAGTATTTCTGACACCCTAAGAAGTGTCTCAGGCATGTCAGAAAGAGACTCAAATAGTCAGAAATGGTCTCAACCAAGCCAGGAAGGGGTCAGATATACTAGGAAGTGTCTCAAACTAGCCAGAAATGGTCTCAAACATGGCAGGAAGGATTTGTCAGGAGGAGTTTTTATTATCTCAGAGAGAGTCTCAAGCAGACAGGAAGGACCTCTGTCAGGAAGAGTCACCCACAAGTCACCAGGAGTTTGAAACCTGTCAGGAAGAGTCTTAAATACATCAGGAAGTTTCTTACATAGATCAAGCAGGGTCTCAAACAACCTAGGAAGGGTCTCAAACGTGTCAAGAAGCTTCTCACATGGTCAGAAAGGCCATCAACCAAGTCATGAAGGGTCTCAAACAAGTCAGGAGGAAAAAACAAACAAACAAACAAACAAACAAAACATGTCAGGAAGGATCTGAAACATGTCAGGTAAGGTCTCAAACAGGTCAGGAATCATCTCAAACAAATTAGCAAGTGTCTAAAATAGTCCAGAAGAGTTTAAAATATGTAAGAATCTCAAACAGATGGGAATAGTCTCAATACATCAGGAATGGTCTTAAGCATGCCAGGAAAGGTCTTCTCAGACAAGTCTGGAAGAGTCTCAAACAAGTCAGAATGGGTCTCCAAAGTTGTCAGACAGAGTTGTAAATATGTCTGGAAGAATCCCAAATAGACAGGAAGAGTCTCAAAAATGTTGGGAACTGTCTCAAATGTGTCAGAAGTATGTCAAAGTCCTCAGAACCAGTCTCAAATACATCAGGAAGGTCTCAAACATCTTAGGAAGGGTTCCAAACAAGTCAGGAAGGGTCGCAAATAGGTCAAGAAGAGTCTCAAACAATTAGGAAGTCTCAAACAAGTCAGGAAGTGTCTCAAATCCATCAGGAAGTATCTCAATCAAGTCAGGAACTGTCTCAACTATGTCAGGAAGGGTATCTCACATGAAAGGATGTGTCTGAAACAAGTTAGGAATGGTCTCAAACATGTCAAGAAGGGTCTCAAATAAGTTAGGAAGGGTCCCACACACATCAGAAAGTGTATCTAATTCATTGGACAGGGTCTGAAACAAGTCAGAAAGGGCTTAAATAAGTCAGAGAGTCTCAAACAAGTCTGAAATCTTCTCAAATATATGAGTAAGTGTCTTAACTTAGACAAGGACAGTTCATTTCTGAGGAAATGCTTTTGACCATTCTTTCATCAGCATGAAAGAATGGGCCTTTAGCCATATGCTCTGATGCATTCCGAATTTCAGAAAGGACCAGAAATATTTGGCCATTCATTCCCCCATCCTCCCTCCCTTCATCTGCCCCTATATTTGCTTTGCAGCCAAGTGAATAGAATGCCAAACTCTTTTGACACAACTTCCAGGTCATGGTCAAAGACCTGGTGTTTATTTCCTTCCCTGTGGGTTTATATCACACCTTTCAGCTGAGATCTTCTCAACAGCAAAATGAATCCAAGGTTAGAAGCACCTAAGGTGTTTTTTTATAAGACCTTTTCTTGATAGCCTGTCTTAAGATTAATAGCAATTAAGAATTCTACACAAAGAAATTCAGTGAGCAAAAATGATTGCCATCTTTTTTTTTTTTTTAATAGAAAACCAGGAAGGGGTCTTGTCATATGGAAATTAAACTGTGGCATGCCTGTGCTTAGCAATTTACATCCTCTTTCGGTGGAAAATAAACACAGTGTTCAGCATGGCTGGTTCTCTACTTCCTTGTTTACAGAGGTGTCTGGGTGTCTTTATCAATCATTTGTTTACTGTAAATGCTCTAATTAGACATTGCCCAAGCTTGCCACTAACTTTGCATTTTTGAGCTCTAGGAAATGTTTCTTACCCAAAACAGAGGCCTTTGTGTTTGTATAATGCACATTTAAGAAAAAAAAAAAAAGGAGAGAGAAAGAAAAAAACCTCCCCTAGACTGTGTTTTAGATAATGTCAGAGAAAATGTGAGAGTCAGCAATTGTTGGTTAAAGAGTAAGAGAAGGAAATATTCAGAAAGCTGTGTGCCTCAAAAGTAAAGAATTAAGGGAATAATGCCTTGGAAGAGAACACTAACAGTTCCTCAAGTCTCAAGAATTATTGCATGTGAGAGCAGTATTGAATTACAATTTGTCAAATTAATAACCACAATAATTAAAAATAGATGACCTAATTTGGTCTCATAAATTATTTTTTAGAACCACTGACTCATGCCAAGGTGTTTCTGCAGTGAAGACTTAGTCCTGCCCTGGTTTGTCCTTTCATCCAGCCTCAGGGTGGGGAGCTAGGGACTGCTCCCAACATGCCCCACCCCCCAGGCCCTGGCTCAGACAGCTGAGCAGCAGGAAGAACGGCAGCCAGGGTGGTCCATGGCAAATATCTTCCAGAGATATATATTGAGTACTTTTTTGGTGTTTCTTTGAAATCCATATCTTTATCTATGGACCAAGTACTGGGGAAACAGGGATACTCAATATGGTGGATAAAAGAAGGCTACAAATTCTTTGACCCTCTTCCCATTAAGAAGTGAAGTTTATTTCTCCTCCCATTGTATCTGGGCAGGTCTTGTGACTCTTCAACCAAGAGAATGTGACAGAAATGACACTATGCCAGTTCCAGGCTCTGAGAACTGGCAGCTTCCAATTCCTCATTTTTGGAACATTTGTTCTTGGGGTAACTCCCTCTTGGAACCCTGCTACCATATAATGAGCCCAAGTGTCCTGGAGAGGACATATGTAGCTTCTATGGAAAACAGCCCTAGCTGAGCTCCCAGCTAACAGTCAGCATCAACTGCCTGCCATGTGCATGAGTCATTTTGGTTGTTCCAGTCCAAATGACTAGACCAAATGACTGTAGCCCCAGTTGACAGTGGATAGAGTAGAAGAACCTCCTAGCTGAGCCTAGTCAATCCACAATAGATAAGTGGAACAATTAAAAATTAGCTGCCTCTAATACTTATAGAGGACTGCCAAGCACTGTGCCAACTCCTTTGTGTTCTATATCTTATCTAATTCCTCAAACAACGCTAAGAGATAGGAACTATTATTACTATGCCTGCTTGACCACCGAGGAAATTGAGCTTCAGAGAGGTTATCTGACAAAATCAGTGAATAATGGTGCTAGATCTCAAACCCAGGGCTGACTTCAAAGCTTCGCCTTGCTAGTATGCCTCTGTGCCCTCCAAACAATCTGCTTTAGTCAGATTAGGCAACAGGGAAATCCCATACACTTTACCAGGCAAAAAAATATATCAATTTATATGGAAAAACATATTCAGGGCTCAACTAAATGTTCTAAATAAACCTTTAAGAAAACTTTTTACTGTGGAACATTTCTAAACATACATATTAGTAGTACAATATATGAACTACCATGCATCTGTTACCTGGTTTCAACAATTATGAATACATGGCCAATCTTGTTTCATCCATATTCCCAGATACTTCTCTCACCCTACCATGAGATTATCTTAAAGCAAGTCCTAGACGTTATATCTTTTCATCTGTAAATATTTAAGTATGTATCTCTAAAAGATGAAAACTCTTTATCACAACTAAATAATATTGACAACAACTTTTAAATATCAGTTATATCCAATCAGTGTCCAAAATCTTCCACATTGTCTCAATTTTTTTTTTTTTTACAGTTGGTTTCTTCAAACTAGGAACCAGACAAGGTCCCTCATTGCATGTGGTTAATATATCTCTTACATCTATTTGATAGGTTAACCCTCCCTCTAGTATGCTGGCCATTTGTTTGCTGAAAAAATTGGGGCATTTGCCCTGGAAAATTTCCTACAGTCAGTATTTTGCTTATTTCATCCATCTCTCCAGTGTCATTTAATATAGTCCTTTAAGCCCTGTATTTCCTATAAATTGGTAGTTAGATTTAGAGGCTTGATCAAATTCAGGTTTGATTTTATTAGCAAGAATACTTTGTAGATGGTACTGTGTACTTTCTACTGTATCCCATCAGGAGGCCCATAAGGTGTGGCTGTCCCATTTTTAGTGATGTTAAGATTAATCACTGGGTTTAGGTGTTTTTAACCCCCCGCCTTAAAGTTCCCACCAACCTTTTACATAATGGAAAGCATTACGTAGATCCATTATTTCATTAGGGCTTGCAAATTTGTAAGATTCTAATGCTGTCATTTCTTTTGCCTTTATTAGCTGGAATTTTTCTATAATAAAGAACTTTCTCGGCCGGGCATGGTGGCTCACGCCTGTAATCCTAGCACTCTGGGAGGCCGAGGTGGGAGGATCGCTCGAGGCCAGGAGTTCAAGACCAGCCTGAGCAAGAGTGAGACCCCCGTCTCTACTAAAAATAGAAAGAAATGATCTGGACAGCTAAAAATATATATAGAAAAAAATTAGCCGGGCATGGTGGCACATGCCTGTAATCCCAGCTACTTGGGAGGCTGAGGCAGAAGGATTGCTTGAACCCAGGAGTTTGAGGTTGCTGTGAGCTAGGCTGATGCCACGGCACTCTAGCCCAGGCAACAGAGTGAGACTCTGTCTCAAAAAAAAAAAAAAAAAAAAAAAAGAATTTTCTCTAATTAACTATTTGAATACCCCAAAGTATAGTTCATATAGGAAAGGCAGAATAAGTGCTTGATTCCTTACCTTTACTCACCAATTTTCAGAAAAATGAGTTGGTTCCTTAGCATTGTCTAAAGATGACCAAAGAGCTTTCTAAAAATCATTATGAGCCCATGGATTTTAGCATATTTGATACATTTCAATCCATTAGATTCATTATTTATTTTTAAATTTCTCATCTTTTAATAATTTCATGGAGATTTAATTCACATACCATACAATTCATCCATTTAAAGTACATAATTCAATGGATTTTGTATATTTACAGACTTGCACAACTATTACCATAATCTAATTTTAGAACATTTTCATCATGCCAAAAAGAAACCCCATAGCCATTGGCAGTCACTCCCCATTCCCCCAACGCCCCCACAGCCCTGGGCAACCATTGATCTACTTTCTGTCCCTATCAATTTGCATATTCTGGACATTTTACCTAAATGGAATTACATAACATATGGCCTTTGTCTATCTTCTTTCCCTTAGTATGTTTTCAAAGTTCATCCATGTTGTAGCATGTGTCAGTACTTTATTCCTTTTTGTTGCCAAATATTATCTCATTGTAAGGATGAACAATATTTTGTCTGTCCATTCATCTGTTGATGGCCATTTGGGGTTGTAGTGGGTTGAATGGTGGCCTCCAAAAAGATATGTCAATCTCTTAACCCTGGAACCTGTGAATGTGACTTTATTTGGAAAAAGATTCTTTGCAGATATAATTAAATTAAGGATCTCAAGATGAGATCATCCTGGATTATCCAGGTGGGCCTTAAATCCAGTGACAAATGTTCTTATAAGAGATATACACAGGAGAGACAGAAGGAGAGGAGGAGAAGGCCATGTAAAGATGGAGGCAAAGACTGGAGTTAACGCGGCCACAACAAGCCAAGGAATACCTGGAGCCACCAGAAGCTGGAAGAGGCTGGAAGGATTCTTTCCTAGAATCTTTAGAGGGAACATGGCCTTACCAATACTTGGATTTCAGACTTCTGGCCTCCAGAACTATGATAGAATAAATTTCTATTGTTTTAAGCCACCTAGTTTGTGGCAATTTGTTACAGCAGCCCTAGGAAACTATTATACTACAGGGTCATTTCCAGTTTTTGGCTATTATGAATAATTTCGCAATGAACATTCATGTGCAAGTTTTTGTGTAGACATATGTTTTCATTTCTCTTGTGTATATACCTAGAAGTGGAATTGCTGGGTCATATGGTAATTTTGTGTTTAACACTTTGAGGAACTGCTAAACTGCTTTCCAAAGCGGCTGCACCATTTTATTTTATTATTTTTTTATTTTATTTATTTTTTTTTTTGAGACAGAGTCTCACTTTGTTGCCCAGGCTAGAGTGAGTGCCGTGGCGTCAGCCTAGCTCACAGCAACCTCAAACTCCTGGGCTCAAGCGATCCTCCTGCCTCAGCCTCCCGAGTAGCTGGGACTACAGGCATGCGCCACTATGCCCGGCTAATTTTTCTATATATATATTTTTAGTTGTCCATATAATTTCTTTCTATTTTTAGTAGAGACGGGGTCTCGCTCTTGCTCAGGCTGGTCTCGAACTCCTGACCTCGAGCGATCCACCCGCCTCGGCCTCCCAGAGTGCTAGGATTACAGGCGTGAGCCACCGCGCCCGGCCGGCTGCACCATTTTATATTCCCACCAGCAGGGTATGAGGATTCCAATTTCTCCACTCCTCACCAGCTCATGTTATCATGTGTCTTTTTGATGATAGCCATCCTAGTGGGTGGAAAGTGGTATCTCACTGTAGTTTTGATTTGTATTTCCCTAATGACTAATGCAATCGAGTATCTTTTCATGTTTTTATTGGCATGTGCACATCTTCTTTGGAGAAAAGTCTATTCAGATCCTTTGCCCGTTTTTAAATTGAGTTGTCTTTTGATTATTGAGTTATGAGAGTGGTTTTTTTTTTTTTTTTTTACATATTCTGGATATATATCCCTTCTTAAATATATGATGTGGAAATATTTTCTCCCATCCTTTGGTTGCTGTCTCACTTTCTTGATGGTATTGCTTGCAGCAGAACAGTTTTTAATTTTGATGTAGTCCAATTTATCTATTTTTTCTATGTTGCTTATGCTTTTGGTGTCATATCTCAGAACTCATTGCGTAACCCAAGGCTATGAAGATTTATACCTATATTTTTTTCTAAGAGTTTTATAGATATTACCCTTACATTTTGATCTTTGATTCATTTGAATTCATTTTTATGTATGTTGTGGGATAAGAGGTTAACCGCATTCTTTTGCAAGTGGATATCTAGTTGTCCCAGTCCCATTTGTTGAAAAGACTATTCTTTCATCATTAAATGGTCATAGCACCCTTGTGGAAAAATCATTTGACCATAAATGAATGGGTTTATTTTTGGACTCTCAATTCTATTCCATTGGTCTATATCTCTGTCTTTATGCCATTACCACACTGTCTTGAATATTGTAGTTTTGAGGTAAGTTTTGAAAATGGGAAACGTGAGTCTTCCACCTTTGTTCTTCTTTTTCAAGATTGTTTTGGCTCCTGTAAGTCTCTTGCATTTCCATATGAATTTTAGGATCAGCTTGTCAATTACTGCAAAATAGCAAGCTGGGAATATGATAGACATTGCATTGAATCTATAAATCACTTTGGGGAGTATTGCTATCTTAATAATATTAGATCTTCTGACCCATTAACATGATATATTTCCATTTAATTTCTTTCAAAAATGTTCTGTAATTTTCAGCATATAAGTTTTGCACTTCTTTTGTTAAATTTATTTGTAAGTTATTTTATTTTTTGATGCTACTGTAAATGGAATTGTTTTAAATTAAATTTTATTTTCATATTGTTCATTAATACTGTATAAAAATACAATTGATTTTTTATATTGGTCTCATATCCTGCAAATTTGCTGAACTTGTTTACTAGTTCTAATAGGTTTTTTAGTGGATTCCTGAGCATTTTCTATTTACAAGATCATGTCACCTGCAAACAGAGATAATTTTACTTCTTCCTTTCCCATGTGGATTTCTTATATTTCTTTTTCTTGCCTAATTGCCCTGGCTAGAACCTATAGTACAAAGTTGAATAGAAGTGGTGAGAACTGACATCCTTGTTTTGTTCCTCACTTTAGGATAATTCTTCTTCTTCTTCCTTTTCTTCTCCTTCTCCTTCTCCTCTTTCTCCTCCTCCTCCTCCTCCCATCCTCCTCCTCCCCTCCTCCTCCTCTTTCTTTTTAAGAGAGGGTCTTGCTCTTTTGCCCAGGCTAGAGTGCAGTGGTATCGTCATAGCTCACTGCAACCTCAAACTCCTGAGCTCAAGTGATCCTCCCACCTCAGCTTCCCTAGTAGCTGTGAGTACAGGTGCGCTCCACCACGCCTGGCTAATTTTTCTATTTTTTTGTGGAGCGGGGGTGGGGATTGGGGTAGAGAGTCAAGGGGAGGGGGAGTCTCTTGTTCAGGCTGGTCTCAAACTCCTGGCCTCCTCTGGCCTCAGTCTCCCAGAGTGCTAGGATTATAGGCGTGAGCCACTGTGCCTGGCCTGATTCTTCTTGATGTTCACATTGTCCCATCTTTAGCAAGTAGAGCCTCTTAAAATTGGTTACTGTGTCTTTCTGATATGACATCAATAGTATTTGATAGCTTCCATGTTTTCTGCTGTAATAGCTTATACATAATGTATGGTTTTTGCCCCGTATCTGAACTTAGCTTTTTCTCCAGGGAGTCCTTGTTCCTTTCAGTGGGTAAATGCATTGAGAAACCACAGTCTGGGTACTAGGAGTACTCATTATTAATTACTGGGTTGATCATTACCTTTTCAGTTGGCAGAGCTGGGAAGTTTGTACTTTTTAGAAAGATAAAAATAATTTATAAATTCATATTGGTATCTCCAATTCAAAATTAAGAGTACATGGCTCTTACATAATTTTGTTGAATTTATATTTGTGTCTCCTTTCCCTTAGGTTGAAAATATTAGGTCCTAATGACATTAATATAGTTAATTATTTGCTTTATCCTCATATATGTGTGTATGAGCCATGTATCCATATGGATATATATGCACATATATATCCATATGTATGTGTGTTTATATGTGTGTGAATGCATTAAACACATTAATAGTTTCAAAAGAGAAATAATAGAATCATCATTAACAGTTTAAGATTTTTTTTGTTATTTCCTTTTGGCCATAAGATATATCTCACAAAAGATTACAATCAATACCATGTGTTTAAAGTTATTTGAAATAATTTCTTTCTGTGTTGTTAAGCCACCAATTTGAGATACAAGTTAATTTGTTTGACTTTTCTTTTGTTATTCAGTGATCGATTTTTTATCCTTTTGATTTCAATTTGTTTTTATAATCATGTGAAAATATTTTTATGTTTCCCAAACAAGGTACATTCAGAAAAGTCAATCCTTGTCCCCTCCACTCTGTTTCCTCTCTCAGAGAATAAGAGAATCAGCCTGAGCAAGAGCAAGACCCCGTCTCTACTAAAAAAAAAAAATAGAAAGAAATTATCTGGCCAACTAAAAATATATATAGAAAAAATTAGCCGGGCATGATGGCACATGCCTGTAGTCCCAGCTACTCGGGAGGCTGAGGAAGAAGGATTGCTTAAGCCCAGGAGTTTGAGGTTGCTGTGATCTAGGCTGATGCCACAGCACTCACTCTAGCCCGGGCAACAGAGCGAGACTCTGTCTCAAAAAAATAAATAAATAAATAAATGAAATAAAAAAATAAAAAGAATAAGAGAATAACTTTTAATTTTTTTAAATTCATTTTTGTTTCTCCTTTCATTGCTTTTTACCCCAAAAGGACATGATTCCAGCACATACAACATCTATTGACTTAATGTGCCCCAATATATATAGCTCAGGCACAACAGGCAAAACATTAAGTCCAAGCCCTTCGAGACTGTCTGCGTGCTCTCACACCAAAGCCCCAGCACAGCAAAGGTGTAGCTGCAGATAACCCAGCACAACAAATTTGCTCACATGGAAATTTTCTTTGTTAAAAGACACAATTATTGGCTGAGGTAAAGTTACTCTTTTCAGTATATATTGGGTAATGATTTTGAATTTAAGTGGCCTAATCGAAACCTTACGAAACCCGACATTTCCAGTATTTTTCTTTAGGATGGTTCAAATGCAAAGTTTAAAATTTCCCATACATAATATATTTCCTTTATGATCCTTGGTCAACATATCAGTTAGGATTAGGTTCCACAGCATGTAACAGAAACCCAAATTACAGTGGCTTAAACGTGATGGGGTTTATTTTTTTGTCCTGTAAAAGGAGTTCAAGGATGGGCATCATCTAGGACACAGCCTTTTTCTTTCTTCTTCCCCATCAGCAAGGTTACTTCCTAGTCCCTGATGACTGCTGCAACTCAGACATTATATAAACATTCTAGGAAACAGACAGGAGGAAGGGGTACGGGCAGAAGGTTAAATCACTCATATTCATCAGTTTCCTTTACAAAACTTTCTCAGAAGCCTCACGCAATAACTTTTGCTTTTTCACCTTATTGGTCACCAATATCTGTGGGGAAAGCTGGAAATGTATTGTTTTAAAGCTGGACACATTGCCACCCTCAACAATGTAAGGTTTCTATTAGTAACAGTAGGCAGGGAACTAGCAATGCCTTCCACAAATCTGTAAATCTCAATAGTGGTAATTTTGTGAATTGTTTGTAGCACATATTGAGCACTGCTACTTTAAGATAACAGACATCATTCTGAGGGCTAAGGATGGAGGACCCTCACAGCAGACAGCTATCCATAGCACTTTGTCCAAGGCTATTCTGGATGCTTTTTGTTTTCTGCTGTCTTGTGTCTTTGCGAACACTGTGACACCACTGCCTCTTACACACCAGTTCTCTCGCCTGGATTTGGTGACTCACACATTGATGCCCCCATCTGTTTCCACCCTAATCTCCTGATTGTGCCCACTCAACCTGATCACCTACCTACATCCCCTCATGTCCAACCTTAACCCCTACCCTGTTTTCAAACTTTCCCATTCCCAGGTTGTCCCTGATCCCCTGAAAGGGTCCATTCTTCCATAAGGAATAAATTCCAGTTCTAATGGCTGACAGTTACCATCTTGTTCTATGTGCTTATCTGTTAAATTGTAGCCCCAAATGTCATGGAATATTTAATAACCAAAGGTAAACTGCTTAGTGGAAAGACCACCAAACTAGCAAGCAGAAAACATGGGTTCTGCACCGATATTCATTTATTCTAATAGTACTTTGAACACCTACTTTGTGTGAGTCACTGGCCCAGCTCTGCTACTAATTAGCTGTGGGAGCTAGGGCATGTCACTTCACCTCTCTGTACATCTTTTTCCTGGATTAGATGAACTTGAAGGCTATTTTAGTTTGTGTTCTTCTAGAAGCAAACCCTGAGACGGGGATTTGAGTCAGTAGTTATTGGGAGATGAAGAAACAGAGATAGAAAATGGGGAAGTGAGACGGGGGAGGGAAGGCAGCCAATAAAGAACGTGCTACCAAGCAAATAATCACTGAGGGCAACTGGGCTTTAATCCTGCTGGGGATCTACAGGAGACAGCGCGGACACACACCACAGAGTTGTCCCACCTGAGGGGCAGGCAGCTTGGGTACTTAAATACCACCTCTGGCTAATCATTGGTTAAGGCCTGCTAGGCTAGGGAGATTAATTTTCTGGTATTTCCACCTGAATAATTTTCTGGTATTTCCACATTCCACCACATGAAATGTCTGATTCCGAATCAAAAGTGCAGTTTATTATCTCTTAAACAAGAAGCAGGACAATTAATCAATGTATGTGCCTAAACTATTGATACAGTTTTGCCATCTTTATGGTACCTTGTTTATGACAGCAGTGAAGACTCCTAGAGAGTGAGTGGCAATGAAATCACCAAAGGCGTTTTCCACAGCTTATTGAGAATTGAATATTTCTCCTTGCAAGAGGTGGTCCAAAGCCTGGGAGAAGTGGCAGTCAGTTGGTGCAAGGTCTGGTGAATATGGTGGATGACAGAGAGTTTCCAGGTCCAGCTTCTATAGTTCGAGCAGCATTGTTTGTGCGACGTGTGGTTGAGCATTGTCTTGCAAGAGGATTGGCCTGTCTCTATGGACCAATCTCAGCTGCTTCATCGCAAGTATCCTCATCATTTCATCCAATTGGTTGCAGTAGACACTTACTGTAAGCAACTGACCAGGTTTCATGAAGCTGTAGTGTATAATACCAGAGCTGGACCACCAGACACCGTTGGCTTTTTTTTGATGAATATTTGGTTTTGGACTGTGTTTTGGCATGTCATCTTTATCCAACCATTGTGCCAAATGCTTGTGATTGTCAAAAAGAATTCATTTTTCATCACACATAACAATACAGTGTAGAAATGGTTTGCCTTTATGTCGTGACAGCAAAGAAAGGCAAGCTTCAAGACGATTTCTCTTCTGACACTCATTTAATTCATGCAGTACCCATCTGTCCAGCTTCTTTACCCTGCCAATTTGTTTCAAATGGTTCAATATTGTTGGAATAGTAACATCAAACCTTGCTGCTAATTCACACGCAGGGTGAGATGGATTCGCTTCCACTATAGCTTTCAGCTCATCATTATCCACCTTGGTCTCAGGTCACCCATGTGGCTCATTTTCAATATTAAAATCACCAGAACAGAACTTCTCAAACCATCTATGTACTATATGTTCATTAGTCACATCCTTCCCAAACACTTCATTGATATTTCGAGCTGTCTGCACTGCATTAGTTCCACAACAGAGTTCATATTTGAAAATAACATGAATTTTTGACTTATCCATGGTTTCACAAAAATTGCTCTAAAAAAATCTGAAAGATAATCACAAGCCAAAATGTACGTTTGAAAGAATGAGGTTGTACCTTCACAATAAAAACAAAAGCAAAAACAAACCACCAAGAAGTGTCAAAGTGAAATGTCAGAGATACCAACTGTCAAACTGAGTACTTAAGGAAATAAGACATTCCATATTTAATAACCTATAGCTCTGATGTTCTAAGATATGAATTTATTTTGTAAATGAAGAAAACTGTGACATTGGATAAGTTTCTCTTTTAAGACATGAACATCTTCATGGGCATGGCTGCCTATAACAGCTTCTGTAGGATATGGGGAATTGTTAGAGTCAGTAAAATGAAAACTTCCGTCATTGCATTAAAAGACATTACTTAGCAAACAAAACTATGGGATGTTTAGAGTTCGCCTTTTTTTTATTGGACTGTAAGCTTCTTGAGGGCTGAGATGAATTTTCACCAATATATGGGTCCCTTACAAATGCCACAGTTGCTGATACAAAAACAGGTACTCATTAAAGACTTGAAGTAATTATTAATGAACTAATTAATCTCCGAAGAATGTAATACATTTTTTGTTTTACAGTTTAAATAAATTTTTTTATTTTAGAATAGTTTTAGATTTACCTGAAAGTTGTGAAGATAGTATAGAGGGTTCCCATGTACCCCACACTCACTTTCCCCCATTGCTAACACCTTATATTGCAATGGCACATTTGCCACAATTAATGAGCCAATATTGACACATTATTCTTAATTAAAGTCCATACATTATTCATATTTCCTTAACTTTTTCCCTAATTGTCCTTTTTTTGGTCCCAGGATATATTACATTGAGTTATCATGTTTCCCTGGGTTCCTCTTTCCTGTGATGTTTCTCAGACTTTCCTTGTTTTTGACAACCTCAACAGTTTTGAGGACAACTGGTCAAATAGTCTGTAGAATATCATTCCACAGGGATTTTTCTGATGTTTTTCTCATGATTAGGCTGAGGTTATGAGTTTTGGGGAGGAAGACCACAGAAGTAAAGTGTCATTTCATCACATCATATCAAGGGTACATACTACCCACATGACTGATCACTGTTGATGTTGACCTTGATCACCTGGCTGAGGTAGTGCTTGTCACGTTTCTCTACCATAAAGATACTCATTTTTTCCCATTTCTGTACTGCCCTCTTTGGAAGGAAGTCCCTATGTACCATTCACGCTTAAAAAGTGGGGAGTTATGCTCTACTTCCTTGAGGGTGGAGTATCTACATAAAGTATTTGGAATTCTGCACTGGACATTTGTTTCTTCTTTCCCATTTATTTATTTATTCATTCAATCATTTATATCAGTATGGACTCATGGATATTTGGGTTATAATCCAATACTACTTTATTTATTTATTTTTGCTCAAATTGTTTCAGCTTTGGCCACTGGGAGCTCTTTCAGTTGACTCCTGTGTACTTGTGACATACCCCCATAGTTGTGTATGTGTTTAGCACTTCCTTACCTTCTGGATTACAAGATGCTATAGGCTCATTTTGTATATTCCCTGCCCCAGCTCTTGAATCAGTCATTTCTCCAAGGGGCCTGGGTTCCTTTTTTATTAGAAAATGGTTTTTTATCAGAAATCAAGATCTAGGCATGAGGTGTGCTCATTGCTACTGCCCTATCATTGCTTCTAGGCACTCTCAGCTGATGGAGGAAGGAGATATATATGTGTATACTAACCAGTGTATATCTACATATCTGTAAGTATTTCTATGTGTATCCATCTACACTTATATTAAGCTAAACATATAGTCATACTGATGTCTCAAACTCTAATCCAGCACCACATGGATCATTGCCTTCTTCCCTTGCTTGTCTGTAACCTCCTACTTCAACAGTGAGAAACCTGGTTTCCATCATTTGCCATCCATTAATTGTTCACTTCCAATATATATTTATAGCAGGATTAGAATTGTGAACATGTACCCTTGTGGGAAACAACTTTAACAACTAGAGTGTCTATGTACAGCTCCTTTTGTCTTTGGTCTTATAGTACCATTCATTTCCAAAGTTACTTAGGTCAGCACCTTTCCCCCCATGCCC
This sequence comes from Eulemur rufifrons, assembly GCF_041146395.1. Taxonomy (NCBI): domain Eukaryota; kingdom Metazoa; phylum Chordata; class Mammalia; order Primates; family Lemuridae; genus Eulemur; species Eulemur rufifrons. The sequence goes on from NC_091012.1 coordinate 109,425,273, forward strand.
CTTCAGTAAAATTATTTCATAGATTTGTAATCCAGTTAAATTCTTTTGTCATATTCTGCATTCCATCTTGGGATCACCTAACCTCCTAAATGACGTTTTAAAAAATTACATACATTAAGGTTCACTCTTTGTGTTATAAAGTACTATGGGTTTTGCAAAAGTGCATGATGTCATGTAGCCACCATTATAGATCATACAGAATAGTTTCACTGCCCTAAAAATCCCTGTGCTTCACTTTTCTACCCTTCCCCTTTCCCAACCCCTGATCCATTTATTATCTCTAGTTTTGCCTTTTAGATAGATATAGACTATCACATAAGGTGGAATCATACAGTATGTAGCCTTTTCCGATCGGCTACTTTCACTTAGCAATGGGCGTTTAAGATTCATCTGTGTTTTTGCATGGCTTGATAGCATATTCCTTTTTATCACTGAACGATATCCCATTGTATGACTGTACCACAGTTAGTTTATACATTCCGCTATTGAGAGGCCTCTTGGTTGTTTACAGTTTTTGGCGATTATGAATAAAGCCGCTATAAACATTCATGTGCAGGTTTTTGTGTGGACATAACTTTCAAATCACTTGGTTAAATACCTAGGAGCACAATTGCTGGATTGTATGGTAAGACTACGTTTAGCTTTGTAAGAAACTGCCAAATGGTCTTCCAAAGTGGCTGTACCATTTTTGCATTCCCATCGGCAATGAGTGAAAATTCCTGTTGTTTCACATCCTCTCTAGCAATTGGTATTGTCAGGTTTTTGGATTTTAGAATTCTAATAGGTGTGTGTTGGTATCTCATTATTGTTAAATACAATCTTTGGTAGACCAGTTTCTCTTGCTCTGACGTTTTATGCTACCTTCCCCTTGGAGACTTATGTCTGGGCTTTTTGGTGTCATTTATGTAATAATGTCTTCACCTTCTCCAGATTTCTTGGTGAGAAGAGAGCTGGCTGCAACCTTGGATACAGCTTTAGGTGCACTGTGCATTGCTGATAAGGATGCTACAGCATTTCTCTGTAATGAAACGAGGTCTCTAGAACTAAGACTTCCTCACTCCCAGCCCCGGAACACCACAGTATTGAAGGTGCAATTTCAAGTTTTTGCTGGCAATTGGCTGGCCTGAGCTATGATGCCCAAAGAACTAAATTCCTCCAGGAACTAAAGATGATGAATTGGTTCCCTGACATCCTTCAAGGTGGTTAATTTTTAAATATTACTGTGAATTTAAAAATTTAAACATACCTTGTGGGTTTTAATTTATTGTAGTATTTAGCGTGCTAAAATGTAAGAGTACATAACATAAATTTATCATTTGAATCATTTTCAAGCGTACAGTTCTGTGGCATTAAGTATCCATTGCCTTTTAATACTTATTGAAGATCTGTTCCATTTTTAAAAATCTGTTCTGTTTTTTTAAATCTTTAAGTATTTCCTAGTCCAGAGCCCTTTGAATGAAATTAGGAGAACCCCATTCCCTCATTTTCTTTCCCCTTACATCCCTACTTTCCAATCAGCACAAGCAAACATGAGCCAAAGTGAGAAGTGAAACACCCCACCTCCCAGATGCTGTCTGCGATGTCACAAGTTATGACTCACGTTTAACCCAGACGTTGTCGCCAGAGTCAGGAGGAGGAGGCAGGCTCTGTAAGTGTGGCAGGGCTGAGGTTTTTAAGTTAATACAGTTTAACCATTAACTATGTTTAAATCAGAGCTGAATTCCTTCTACCCTGCTTATATGCTTTATTAAAACTCACTACTGGATTTTAATGTATGAAAATATTTGAGTTTCAAATACTTTACCATTTTTTTTTAAATTGGAAAATATGTGCATGGAGAGCTTTGTCTTTGAACTTTAACCCAGACTTGGGCAGCTGAGCAGACAGCTGCAGAAAACTTGCACAATACAGTTGAATGGACAAGTTGTTCTAACCTTTATTCATTACTCCCCTTTTGAGTCAGTTGATTCCCTACATTTATTTCCTCTCATCTTCCTTCTGGGCTTACCCACTCAGTTGGACAAATAGTTGGGAATCCAACCTACAAGTATACATGGAAGCATTACAAGTTTTTTTCTAAAGTCTACAGGAAAAAATTTCATAAAGAAATCAAAGCCCAAATGTAAATTAATTTCAGAAAAGTAGGACCAATATTCATAAAAGCCAATGTGTAACTCTTTTGTAAGGAAGCCCTGTATCATTAGGCACCATCCCAGAATGCTTTTTTTTAGAGAGACGAGGTCTTGCTCTGTCACCCAGGCTGGAGTGCGGTGACACAATCACACTAACTGCAGCTTCGAACTTCTGGACTTAAGCAATCCTCCCTCCTCAGCCTCTTGAGTAGCTGGGACTACAGGTACACACCACCATGCCTGGCTAATTTTTCAAAAAATTTTTGTAGAGATGGGGTCTCACTATGTTGCCCAGGCTGATCTTGAACTCCTGGCTTCAAGTGATCCTTCCGCCTCAGCCTCCCAAAGTGCTGGGATTACAGGCATGAGCCAACGTGCACAGCCTCAGAATGCTTTAAAAAGTATGATACACCCACGTACCCCAGTGCTGTGATACCACTATCTTAACAAGTATAGTGGGGCAGGTAGGGGAAAGCTTACTTAGAGTAACGATAGGAGATTGCTGGCCATGTCAAATGAAATGGTATTTTTAAGCCTATCCACTGAAAACAAAGAATAAATAATGATTCATTTCTTCATTTAACAAATATTTCTGAAGTGCCCATTATATACCAAGCCCTGTTCCCAGCACTGGTAGGTCCTCCTGGATCCAGTAGTTGAGAAGGGGAAGCTGACTAGTGTCAAAAACTGTGAAGGGTCTGAGATTTTACCCTACTTGCAAGCTAATAAATTATCTTGCCACAGTTTCATGGAGGCTGGCAGAAGACATGAAACTCCTGGGTCAAAGGCAAAGGATTTTATTACTCATGACACAGCAAGTAGCATGAGCTTGAACATATTTGCCTCAGTTCTCCTTGGCCCCCAGTTCTGATTAAGGCAACGTGGAGGGGCTCAGATGGGTGCCTGCACACATAGTGGATTGCATTAGAGGAGAAAAACACAAAAGTTAGGGAACCTGAACCTTTTATAATAGGTGGCAAGCATGCTTGTCCTTTACTCTGGAGGGAGACACTATCTCTATCTTCCAAGCCTGTTAGCTATACAAACATCCTTAAAAAGACTGTCCAGAACCAGCCAATGCCAGTCCAGATTAGTCGATAGGCAACCACTCCTAGTCATGTGCATGAGCCCAGCCAAGGTGAGCAGGGCTGCCTGGCTGGCCTCCAGTTGACCCCAGACATGTAAGCAATAAACACTGTTGTTTATCACTGAGGTTTTGTGGTTGTTAAATGACATTTATTGTTATTGAACTGTACACTTACACATTATCAGTTGTTTATTGTAGCAATAAACAACAAATACCATCACAAATGGCTTCTTAATTCCAAAATCTAATTTATCTTTTCCATTGTAACCAGAGCTCTCTTTCTGAAATACAGATCTTATCAGATCACTTTACTGTCTAAAAGCCTTCAGCTATAGACTGCAACCCAAACATGAAATCCAAAATCCTTGGTGGTCTGATCCTCATTTTCTTTTTATTTCCTTTCTTTACTTTTAATTGACAAATAAAAATTGTATATATTTATGATGTACAACATGATGTTTTGCTCATTTTGTTTTTCAACTTCACCTTTCCCCTCTCTTCCCTCCCATTCTATTTCACTCCCATTCTCTTTCTTGCTTCTGGCATTCCACGCACATAGACCACATAAATTTCTCTGCACTTAAAAAAAGAAAAACAAAGTCTTTAGAATACTTTTTAAGATTATGAAAGTTTCTTATTCATTTCAGTAAATCTGGAAAGTACGAAAATGTACAAAGAGCATCACCCAGGACAACCTTCCCTTGAGACTTTTGTCCCCCCAAGTCTTTGCGTGTATGGCGTTTGCTAATAACAGACGCTTTTCTTTATCATCAGTAGGTGTGAAGGTTTTTTCTATTAGAAAATTTGGAAGAAAAGAAACACCACTAATAATATCAAAAGTATCAAAAGACAAGTGAACACTTAAGAAAAATAATTGCAGTATCTGTGATAGACAATGGGTTAATAGCTTTACATATACATAGTTCATACAAATCAATTAAAAAGTATACAGTCGGCCCTCCCTACCCGCAGGTTCCACATCTACAGATTCAACCAATTGTAAGTCGAAAATATTTGAGGAAGAAAACCAATAAAAAATAAGAATACAACAATAAAAATAATACCAATAAAAAACAATATAGTATAACAACTATTTATGTAGTATTGACATTGTATTAGGTATTATAAGTTACCTGTACATTATTTAAAGTATATGGGAGAACATGCATAGGTTATATGCAAATACTATGCCATTTTCTATCAGGGACATGAGCATCTGCGGAGCTCTGGAACCAATCTCCGGTTGGATACCGAGGGATGATTCCATATGCATTCTTAAAAAAAGGCATGGCCAGGAGTAGTTGCTCACGCCTGTAATCCTAGCACTTTGGGAGGTAGAGGCAGGAGGATCGCTTGAGCTCAGGAGTTCGAGACCAGCCTGAGCAAGAGCAAGACCCCATCTCTACAAAAAATATTAATAGAAAAATTAGCTGGGCATGGTGGCCTGGAGCCTGTAGTTCTAGCTACTCAGGAGGCTGAGGCAGGAGGATCGCTTGAGCCTAGGAGTTTGAGGTTGCTGTGAGCTATGATGATGCCACTGAACTCTAGCCTGGGCGACAGAGCGAGACCCTGTCTCAAAAAATAAATAAATAAATACATATAAATCAAAAAGGTAAAGAACAAGAACAGGCAACTCCCAAATAACTACAAATGACCAAAAAAACAAAACAAAAACCTGTTCAACTTTAAAAATGCAAATTACACAGTACATAATTTTTTTTCTTATAAGATAAGCCAAGTTAAAAAACAAGAAAGTGGTATGTTAGCAAGAGTCCTCTCATATACTGCTGGTGTACATGTAAATTGTCATAACCTTTCTGGAGGGCAGTGTAGCGCTGTCTGTTGAAAGACCTATAAAGTTCAGACCCTTTGATCATATAATTCTACTTCTAGGAATTTATCAGAAAGAAATAATCAGATTTGTGTGCACAGAGGTATGTTCACTGCAAGGCTGTGTAATAGAGAGCAAGTAGAAATGAGAAAATTCCCAAGAAATTGAATGATTTAAATACGGTACAATCGATAGGTTACTTTGTGACCATTAAAATAATAATGTAGAGCTATATTTATTGACATGGAAAGATCTACAAATATATTGTTAAGTGAGGAAAGTGGGATATAAAATTGAATGTTTTGCATGGTTACCCCTATATATACCTATATAGTATTTCTTTAAAGAATTTCTAATACTGATATAATATTTCTTTAAAGAATACACCAAGCTATATTGCATGATCTCACATATGTGGACTCTAAAAAAGTTGAACTCATAGAAGCAGAGAGCAGAGTGGTGGTTACTAGAGGCTGAGGGGTAGGGGTTCATGGGGAAAGGGGAGATGTTAGTCAAAGGGTAAAACGTTTGGTTAAATAGGAGGAACGAGTTCTGACGATCTATCACTCAGCATGGTGACTATAGTCAATAATAATGTACTATATATTTCAAAATTGCTAAAAGAGTAGATTTTAAATGGTTTCACCACAAAATAATGATAAGTATGTGAGGTGATGGGTGCATTAATTAGCCTGATTTGCTCATGCCGCAATGTATACATGTATCAGAACATCATATCCGTACCCCATAAACATATATAATTATTATTTGTCCATTACAAATGAAAGTAACAAACAAACAAAAGGAATACACCAAGCTATTATGAGTGGTTATTTCTGGGTGGTGAGATTATGGTAGCTTTTAAATTTTTTTCTGAATTTTTACTTTTTAATTTGTCTAAAATCAAGTACGGATTACTTGTATATTTAATTAGGAAAAATGAAGGATTGGTTGATTTTTCCTTTTAGTTGTTTTTTATCATATTTTCTTACATTTGTGATATGCACTTATAGCAAAAATAGCAGGAAATGAGTTCCGAATGTTGTTGACTGTGCTTTTGATGGGCTTCAGACAACAGGCCACTTCCTATTACTCTCAAGTTGCGAATCTTCCTCTGCTCCAAGTTTTGGGGTGGCAGCCTGAGTCGGGGAGCCCTGGATCCCTGTGAGGGGCTTTCAACACCCCCACCTAGAGCACCTGTTCAGAGATTCCCAATTTGACCTGAATCAAGCATAGTTCATTTGACAAGATTTAGGAACTAGCTAATTTAAGCGGGACACATTTAAATACACGGAGGTATGGATCCCAACGGCTGAAATAGGATTCACCATGGGGAAATTCTGACGTCCTAGAAAGCACTCTTTACCTTCTTACAGACTTCCTGTATTAGTTATGTATTACTGCATAACAAATTCTTCCAAAACGTAGTGGCTTAAAATAACAATAATCATTCATTATCGCTTATGGTTTCTGTGAGTCAGGGATTCAGACAGGGGACAGCAGAGACAGCTTGTTTCTGCTCCATGGTGTCTGGGCCTCAGCTGGGAAGACTGTGACTGTGAGCTGGAATCATCTGAAGGCTCAATCACTCATGTATCTGGCAGCTGACGCTGGCTGTCAGCCAGTACATCTACACGTTGTGGCCTTCTCCACGTGGTCCAGGCAGCGCGGTGGCTGGATCCAAGAGCAAGTATCCTGAGGGAGTGTGCAGTGGCCGCTGTAGCCTTTGTACGACCCAGCCTCGGCAGGAAGTCACGTTAGCATCATTCCACTATGCTCCATTGGCCGGAGCACTCACGAGCCTCCGCCCAGGTTCCAGAGAAGGGAATGCAGACCCCACTCCTCGGTGGAAGGGGTGTCAGTGTCACATTGAAAGAAGAGCACGTGGGATGGGACACATATATTGATGCAGCTATACTGGGCAAATACGATCTGGCGCACTTCCCAAATTTCTACAAGAACGCACTAAACATCTTGGATCTATATTTTTAAAAAAGAAATCAAAATCGAAGAGGATTTTCTTTCTTCTCTCTCTTCTTTCCCTCCACCTCTGTCTCCCTCCCTCCCTCCCTCCCTGTCATCCTTCCTTCCTTTCAGTTATAAACAGCACAACCATCAGCGAGTTATTGTTTCGCAGTGTGAAATCTTGCCAGCAGGGTCATTTTGATGGTCTGCCTGGCAGCTCCCTGAATGTTTTATTTTTGCCATGTTTACATTTTATTTTCCACATTGTCATATCCTTTATGCTATAGAGACAAGAAGGCTATCTTTCTAAACAGTCCTTTGTTATATCTTACCTAATTAGTTCCAAGATTTTATAACATTAAAAACATTAGAATTGGAACAATGTTTTTATTTAACAAACACTTTAGGGTGCTCACTATGTGCTGGGCACTGTTCCAAGCATGCCCTTTCCAAATATTAACTAGCTTAATCTTCATAATGTTATTCTCAATATGCAGATGAGAAAACTGAGGCACAGAGAAGTTAAGTAACTTGCCTGAGGTCACAAAACACAAAGCTATCACATGGCAGAGACAGGTATCAAACTCAGGGCATCTGGCATCTGGCTCCCAAATACATATTCTTTTTTTTTTTTTTTTTTCGAGACAGAGTCTCACTCTGTCACCCCAGCTAGAATGCAGTGGTGTCATCATAGCTCACTGCAACCTCTAACTCCTGGGCTCAAGTGATCCTCCTGCCTCAGCCTCCTGAGTAGCTGGGACTACAGGCGCGCACCACCACGCCCAGCTAGTTTTTCTATATTTTTGTGGAGATGGGGTCTTGCTCTTGCTCAGGCTGGTCTCGAACTCCCGGCCTCAAGCAGTCCTCCCGCCTCAGCCTCCCCCAAATTCATATTCTTAACCACCATGTCATGCTGCCTCTCTATCATTGTTCTTCTCCCTTGACCTCGTATTAACTTGAGCATCAAAGAATATACAGCCACTGGGAAAACATGAGCTCCCAGATGTATAAAATAATGGGTAGCCAGGGAAATGTTCCCGGCTGCCTGGGACAGGCCTGGGAGGGAGGGGTTTATACCAGCCCCAATCCTGCCCCAGCCCCAGTAGGTTCACAAAGAGCAGTGCCCCTGCCCTCTGGCTGGCCGAACCACACCTATCAGTTCTCTAACCCCAGAGTGAGGGACTGGGATGAGGGACAGTGTTACAGCAAGTGTTACAGCGCGTGGTCCCGAGGACAAACCGAGCGGCACACGGAGAGTCGGAGAGTCGGAGAATCAAGGTTTATTTGCTGGCGGGCTCAGGGGGGTCTTGCCACCAAAGTCTGAGCCCCGTCTACCTGATTTTTCCCACTTTTATTAAGTTGGAGTGGTCCGAGGGGTGGGGGTCTCAGGTGGCTGATGCCCGCCAGGTAATAGGGTAGTTGCTGCGCCAGGTAATAGATTAGTTGATGGGCCAGGTAATAGGTTAGTGTTATGCTGATGGGGGTCGTATGTGAAGGGTGGGGGTCTCAGGTGGCTGATGGGGGTTTTCCTTATCAACAGTAGTTTGCCAGATCTAATGTGGTGAAACATATAAGAAGTTGAAAGCATTTTGTTGATATTTTGTAATATTTTTCTTACAGAGTTCCTGTAATAGGGTATTGCTGCCTCCGTATTGCAGTTGGAAAGAGACAGAGAGACTTCCCCGTATTATACAAAGGACTTCTGAGAAGTGAACAAAGTTCTGCAGACATGAGGCCTCTGACTTTTACTGCTGCAAAATAATCTCCCCGAACAGCTTCTCCCAACAGTATCAGGTTTCCTTGACTGAGTATTTAGGAGGCTGCTGGCGAATCTAATCACTTGGGACATCTTAATATCTGAAGTCACATTTGAGAGAAAAACTCATAAACAGGCTGTGTGTGATTGAGGGCATCTGGTCAGAAGTCTGGCTCGGAACATGCGTGATGCGACATATTTGGAATTCTGTGACAAGAATGCAGAAATATTTCATTAAAAGTATCACAGGGGTTTATCTGATTCTTCTAATCCAGTGTTTTCAAAGAAGAAACAAGTGTTATCAAAGAAGGAACAAGTTCTCCAGTAGCTGAAAAGCACCATTTATCCGAAACAGTAAATGAAGTATTTGTTATTGGCGTAAACGGAGACATAATGTGGATCCGGAGGCAGACTTTCAGGAAGCCGGGGCAAAGGGGAGAAAGGAAAGAAGAACTAAAGGAGAGAAGGCTTAGATTAGAAAAATATGCAGTTTGGTCTTGGACATTTGCCAGGAAAAGCTGGGTAATGAAGCATTAAAACCAAAACGAAATGGAAAGGAAAGAAGGGTAAGGAAAGGGCCATCAGGAATAAAGAGCGGGCAGTGTGGTCAATATAAATGACAAGATCCAAATCTTGTCGTGGGTGGGGGTGTGGGCACGGGGCATGAAGCAGCAGGCCAAGGTCAAACTCAGGGTAAAAAAAAAAAAAAACACCTCAAAAAAACAGTAAGTAAATGAGCAGAGGAGAAAAGATGAATAAGGAGCTAGAATAGAAAGAGAAAAGAATGCGCTTTGAACAGGAAACCAACCGACCAAAATAGATACATACAGTGTCTTCTGAAGGGAAAGAGGGGAAGAGGCCATCGCCACTATGCAAGCAGGGAATTCTTTCATAAGAGAGGTGATTTTAAATATTACAAAACAGAGGCCCTTCAAATGACTTGCAAATTCCATCCCTGTGAATTACAGGTGACGGAGACTCTGGGTGTTGTTACAGGAATGGTTGGTTCTTATGATTTTCCATGCCAGAAGTTAGTCACCTTTCAAGGCCAGTGGGCAGGAATGTAATCACTTTTTTTAGGTGCGCCAAAGGCGGAGGGTGGCAGTCAGTGGGGCAGGGGGATGTGGAGATGTGTAAGGCCGTGAAGAAGGCATGGGGATGGATGAGTGGGTTGGCTGACAAGAACCTCTGACCTCCTGGCTGCAGACATCACAGTAGGGGGCCAGGCCTTGCCTGACTCCTGGTCTCAAAGAACTTCATCCTCCTACTGCTAGGGCCACTTGATGTCCTTCTGGTGGTGCAGCCTTCTCAGAGCTCTAGGACAAATTGTGGCCTTAGCTGGACTATCTCAGGAGCCCCAGCCCCATATGCTGGGACCCAGAAGCAGGGCATTCTTGCTGCTTATGTTGTCTTGACCTTGGGCTTTTGTCTCCCTAACTAGAAGCTGCAGTTCTACATGTTCTTAGCCACAGTCCTACTTTTGACCCTCTCTTGGTCTTGGATTTGTTCCTTGTATTTAAGGCCCCTCCTTGGGTCCCTGTCTGCTTCCTAACTCTGTGTATGGCTGGGCATCCTGACTCAGTCTTGGCAGGCTCCCTTCCGTAACCCAGAGTCCTGCCAAAACCTCTTCCTAGTGATTGGCTCCAACTACTGGAGACAGATGACTCTGTCACCCATTGCCCGTCTGTCCTCTTGGCTCTCTAAGCACTGCCTATGCCTGGATTCCCATCCGATGCTCTGAGCACCTTCAGAGACATTGTGTTCACCCAACATTGACCTTCCTAATGCTGCCTGTATCACACGGTTAACCGGCCTTTGCCATAGCTGTCTGATGCCATGGGTCATCTGCTATATTAGACTACTCTTAGCCCAGAAACTGGGCCCGTGCTCCAAGTCCCTTCAGCTGTGCCCATCTCACTAGCAGCTGTGCCATTCTGGGAGGGGGCGCAATTTGAGGTGTCAACCATTCCCAGCCTGCGCCATCTTACTGCAACCAACTTGGTCATTCCCAGGTGACTTCTTGGATTTAAAACCCTAAAAATAAGAAAATAGTTTGTTTCAGTACCATCGAAAATATTTTAATAGTAGGGTTATATATTTAACTACACTGGAGCCAAAAAGAGACTAGGAGAAACATATTTAGAATTCAGAGATGTGGCAGACACTAACATTGACCCACTCATATCCCCTTGGGACTCATTCTTCCAGGACAAGACTGAGGCTTCCTACTGCAAGCACCTGTGACTCTCAGCCTGTCCACTTTCCCTCAGCTGTGGACAGGACAGGCGGAAAGTGCCAGAGAGGGAACACCCTCTGGAGAGGAGTTTAGGATAAATACCCCACCTTCCTTTCTTCAGTGTGTATGGGGGGATGTATGACTAGACAATCCCAAAGTGTGTTCTATACTATCTCCCAGAGTTCCCCAGTGGGATGGAGGCTTGGTTGCCCATAACTGTAACATGCTCAATAACTCACCCTTTTTAGCTTCCTACTCTTCCTTGTCTGTCTTTCTCACTCCCCTACTGGTGTTTCCTGAGATCACCTCTGCTCTTACCCCCCAAATTTGTGCTCATATCCTTGTCTTGTGGTTTGCTTCTGGGAGAACCCAAAGTAAGCCCAACAGGCCTCATATTCAAGGTTAAAGATTTAATCATTTTCCTGAGAAGGCACACTTGCTTTGAACACTAGCATAATACTTTCATAGACTTTCTATAATGCATTATGAGAGAGAGAAAAATACTAAAGTCCCCTGTGAACAGCACTTCCTACCTGGGTCACATGGACTCTCCTGACTTATAAGATGTTCATTGGGGTTATGAGATTTTGGGGTCAGATAAGCTTAGTTTAAAAAATTAAGCAGGTTTCTTCAGTTCAGTGCTCCTGTAGTTTTCAGGAGATCAACGGGCTTTGCAAATTTCAAGAAATGTAGGCTGGAGGCTTCCTCCATTCAATGGATCTTACTATCCCTTTTCCTCAAGAAATCCTGTTAACATCTTGCAGGAGGTTGGCATTTCAGGGGATACAGCGGAGAAAGGCCTTGGTGCTCAGGCTACAGAATTAAAACATAATACTGAGAAGCACATGAGGCAAGTTTTTCTGGTGGTGGTGTCAGGTTTTGGTCTGAAATGTCGGTGCTTAGTGCGCTCATGGCCAAAGAATGACCAGACACGCCCAAGTAAGGCAAGCAGGAAAATGAGGTTTATTGAGGAGAGAAAGATAGGATTATAGAGCAAGGGCAAGATATAGGTTTACAGAGCAAGATACATAGGCCACAGATGACAACCGGGCCCATTGCTACAGCAGGAAAAGAGAGTTTGGTTATGGTCTGTGACTTGTTTTATAGTGTCTCGATTGGGACCTCTCTAGTGGCTCAGACGTTACCATGGAACCACTTTGATTGGACAGTTGGGAGTTGCATTACTACCATACAGGTTGTTCTAGGTCAATTTCTCAATCTATGGTACCTATGCTGCTTGGCCCGTGGGCTAGAGAGTCCTCTGCATTCTTTTGCAGCTGCCACACTAAGTTACTTATAATTGGCAGATTCATAGGGTATTTCCTCCTCCCCCAGGTATGGAGAGCATTAGGGCTGGGCAATTGCAAAGCACCTACTTTTGTCCCTAGGAGATCCAGAATCCCTCACTATCTACCTAACTGTGAATGCTGCATTTCAGGGCACTCATGTCTTCTTTCATGTCTCAGCCAACTAGAGGGCCAGTCTTCTATGGACGGAGCTCAGTTGTTAATGTTTCTTTTATGCAGAAAGCCAGTTATTTAATTGGTTTGATTTGAGTGTTCATTGAGAAGAGAGGCAGAGACACTTTTTCCTCAAAGTGTGGTCTGTAGGCCAGCAGCATCAGCTTGTTAAAAATGCTGAGTCTCAGACCCCACTCTAGACCTACTAAATCAGAATTTGCACCTTAACAGGATCCCCAGGTAATTTTTAGGCACATGAATATATGAGAATCCCTGGCATAGAGGTCAGCTCATCTAAACTTCCATATAGTACAAAAATCTCTGCAGTCTGACCCTGGAGAGTGATGTGTCACCCAACCTCCTCTTGAATATTCCCAGTGGCTGGGAACTCACTACCTCATTGCATTAGAAGTCCGAAAGGTCTAATTGTTAGAAAATGGGTCCTTCTATTGACCAAAACTTGTTTCTCTGATGTTTGTTCTAGCTTTATCCTTGAGAGGGAATGCTATAAAACAAATTGAACCCTTCTTCTACAAAATAACCCCTTGGATATTCAAAGGTGACTATCTGGTCTACTCTAAGTTTTGTCTTTTCTGGCTAAATGCTTATTCATTTTTCAAATATTTGTAGACCATCAATTATGTGCCAGATACTGTGTTAAGAGCTGAGGATACAGCAACGAGCAGGATAGAAATGATCCTTGCCAACACAGAGCTCACAGTCTAAGAAGAGAAACAGAATTAATCAAAACTTATTTGACTTCTGCTTCTAGAAAGATGGAGTAGAAGTAGCTCTCCCCATTCCTCCCACTAAATACAGCTAAAACATCTGAATATTGTATGTTAGAACAAACATAAGAAGACCCTGAAAGGTGGAGAGAAGGCAGACTGGCTAGGGCCCTTGGGACTTGAAGAATGACATGGTGGTGAGCTCCCTGGGTTTTCTTTTTGCTTCATATATCCCATTCTGGGTAATGGAGAAGCTGACAACTCAGAAATGCCAACCTTCACCAGGCTGAAATGAGGGGCTCTGAGCCTCCATCAGAGGATGTCAGAGAAGGTCAAGTGGGGAGCCAGGACTTTTATCCCCAGTGGATGGGAAGGAAGCCCCCCACCTGGTGTCAGTGGAAACCACTTGGAGAGCCTACATGCCCATCCCTACTCATCAGTAACAGAGTGGCCCCTCCCCCTCCTTGCTGGGGTGGTATCAGAGGGAGTCTAAAAGAGTTAGGACTTCAACCACTGCTCAGCGGTAAAGAGGCCACCCCCCACTGGTGACAGCAGAGGCAACGTGGGAAGCAGTAATGAGGTCTCCTTCCTCCTCCCAGCCAGGAGAGTATCAGCAGAGGCCTAATGGGGAGCCACAACTCACAGCTCCACCCAGTAGTAACAATGGGTCCCTCTTTGCTGTTTTTCCAGTGTCAACATAGACTGAGTGGAGAACATGGATTTCAATGCTTATCTTGCAATAATGAGGCAATGTGGTACCAGAGGAGGCCTGTTAAAACACACAATTTAAATAAAATGCCAAGTCTCATAACATAAGGTTTCAACAGAAAATCACTCATCTTACCAAGAAGCAGGAAGATCTCAGCTTGAGAAAGATAATCAATAGATGCCACCACTGAGATGACAAAGATGTTAAAATGATCTGACAAGGATTTTGAAGCAGCCATCATAAAAATGGTTCCATGAGTAATTATGAACATGCTTGAAAGAAATGAAAAAATAGAAAGTCTCAACAAAGAAATACAAGATATAAAGAATAACCAAATGGAGATTTTTAGTACTGAAAAATACAAACTGAAACAAAAAACCGCAATGAATGGGCTCACAGAAGAATGAAAAGGACAGAAGAAAGAATTAATGACCTTGAAAATATAAAATATAAAGTACCCAATCAGAACAACAGAGAGAAAATGGACAAAGAAAGAAAGAACAGAGTCTCAGGGATACGAAGGATTACAACAAAATATTTTGTCATCAGGGTCCCAAAAGGAGAGAGGAAAAATGTGAGCCTGGAAACTTCCCAAATTTGGCAAAAGTCATAAACCTACAGATTCAAAAGTTGAGTGAACCTCAAACAGGATAAATCTAGAGAAATATATGCCAGGGTACGTCCTAGTGCAACTCTTGAGAACTGAAGACAAATTCTTTTTTTTTTTTTTTTGGCTTGGCCCTTTTACTAAAGCGTGTTGATTTATTGATTTAGAGTACAGTCATGTGTCACTTAACAATGAGCATAGATTCTGAGGAACGTGTCTTCAGGCGATTTTGTTGTGTGAGTGAACATCATAGAGTGAACTTACACAAACCTAGACGGTATAGCCTATTAGACACCTGGGCTATATGGTATAGCCTGCTGCTCCTAGGCTACAAATCTGTGCAGCTTGTTACTGTATTGAATACCATAGGCCATTATAACACAATGATATTTGTATATCTAAACATAGAAAAGTTACAGTAAAAATATGGCATTAAAATCTTATGGAACCACCATCATATATGTGGTCTATGGTTGAGACCAAAACGTCATTATTTGGTGTGTGACTGTATAGTAAAGTGTTTAATGATTTCTAGTAAAAATGAGTGGGCTTATTTCAACCTGGCTCATTCTAATCTGTTAAAGTCTACATGTTGCCAAAATGTCTTGTCTTGTCTTTTTATTTATTTATTTATTTATTTATTTTTTGGTGGGAGGCAGGTGGTGAGAGGAATAGAAAGGAGTGTTTAAATGACCTGGGTTTATTTTAAATTTTACAACAGCTTAGTTGTAAAAAAAAAAAAAAAAAAAAAAAATCTTAGTGAATACCTCCTATTAAGGAAGACGTTATATGGATTCCTGATTCTTCTAGCGCAGTCAAGACTTATGTTCTAAGTATTTTATTAATATTTTACATATTAAAATTTAATGTTTATATTTTTTCTTTAATTTTAACAGAATTTCTTACTAATTTAACATCTCTTTTATGTCTATTTTCTACTTCAAAGTTTAAATGAAATTTTGAAATAAGTAGTAGTTGAATGTTCCAATCCTGATAAGGAAAACCCCCATCTGTTACTTAGCACAGCAGCCACCTGAGACCCCCACCCCTCACGGAAGACCCACATCAGCATAATACTAACCTAACACCTGGCACATTAGCATAATACTAACCTAACACCTAGCACATCAGCATAACACTAAACCTATTACCTGGTGCAGCAACTAACCTAACCTATTACCTGGTGGGCATTAGACACCTGAGACCCCTCTCCTTGAATCACCCCAACTTAATAAAAATGGGAAAAATTGGGTAGACGGGGCTCAGAATTTGGTGGCGAGACCCCCTCTGAGCCCGCCGGCGAATAAACCTTGATTCTCGGACTCTCCGTGTGCCACTCGGTTTGTCCTGGGGACCACCCGCTGTAACACTTGCTGTAACAATCCATGAAATAGGAGCTCTGCTAATTTAGATCTTTGCTAATTTTTTTTCAACAGAGTTTTAAAATTTTCAAAATAAAATAAAATTTTCAGTGTATGGGCCTTGGATGCCTTTTGTTAAATATTTTTCTAAGTATTTCATGTGTGTGTTTTATGGCTACTGTGAATGGAATTTTTATTTTTTATTTTTATTTTTTTATAATTTTTTTTATTTCAGCATATTATGGGGGTAAAAAAGTTTAGGTTACGTATATTGCCCTTGTGCCCCCTTCCCCCCTCCCCGAAAAGTTCTTGAAAGCAGCTAGAGAGAAGTGATACATTATCTATAGGGGAAAAACAAGTTGAATGAGTGCGGGTTTTTCATCAGAAACCACAGAGGCCAGAAAGAAGTGGCACAGCATCTTCAAGTGCTGAGGGGCTGCCAGCCCTGCATTCTATAAGCAACGAAAAATATACCTGGGGAATGAAGGGGAAAAACAAAACACTCTCAGATGCAGGAAACTCAAGAGAATTTATTACCCGGAGATGGGTCCTAAGGAATTGCTAAAGGAAGTTCCCTAACACAAAGGGAATCTTGAGATAAAAGAAGGAATCTTGGAATACCAGGAATGAAGAACAAAGAGCAAAATTAAGGGTAAATACAATCGATTTTCCTTCTCCTCTTGAGTTTTACAAATTATCTTTTTTTTCCCTTTTTGCCATCAGAGAAGTTGGTATAAATTATCTTTGGTGGTTGATGCAAAAATTATAATACTGTCTTATATGGTTCTAAATGTATGGAGAGGAAATATTTAAGACAATTATGAATTGGGGAAGGTAAAGAGATGCAAAGGGTGATAAGGTTTTGTTGTAGGGGCCAATGCTCTTGGCCCCCCAACGTTCACTGAAAAATCATCTCAAAAAAGGCTGATTAATTGGAGAAAAGGCACACAGATTTATTTAATGTGTATACGCGAGAGCCCTCAGTATGAAGACCCAACCCCACAATTATATACCATCTTGAGGTTACAGAAAGAATGCAGGCTCAGAGCATAGCCAAAAACAGGTTATGAAGGTAAATCAGGTTTTAGTGGCAAGACAGGTTATGGGAGGGGGAGAAGAGGAGGCTCAGCTAGCCCGTGTGCTTTTGTTATGTAGATGAAGCTCACAGGTAGCAGCCCTAGCTGCTGAATAGAGAGTAATTGTTTCTTTCAGATCTTTAAGTCTCAGACTGAGTTAATCCTTCCTATATCCAAAGAAAGGCCTAGCTGCATGGATGCAAATTCTCTAGAGATGCAAATTTCCCCCACAAAAGACACATTTGCAGGGCCACTTCTGCTTGCTAGCATTCTGGCAGCCATCTCAAAATATGTCAAAGAAATATATTGGGGTAAAATATTTTGATTTCCTTCAGTTTCTACACTTAAACTGGTGACATGATAACACCAGTAGACCGTGACGATGACAGCAGTAGACTGTGGTAAGTTATATACAGTCATGCGTTGCTTAACGAGAAATGCATCGTTAGGGGATTTTGTCACTGTGCAAACACCACCAAACCTAGATGGTATGGTCTACTACACACCTAGGCTGTATGGTACAGGCTATGGCTCCTAGGCTGCAAAGTTGTACAGCATGTCACTGTATTGAATACTGTAGGCAGTTGTAACAAAATGGTAATTATTTGTGTATTTAAACATAGAAAAGGTACAGTAAAAATATGGTATAAAAGAGTTAAAAAACGGTACATCTGTATAGGGCACTTAACCATAAATGGAGCTTGCAGGACTGGAAGTTGCTCTGAGTGAGTAGTAGGTGAGTGAGTGGTGGGTTTGTAATAACACTTAGCTTAAAACACAAACACATTGTACTGCAGTACAAAAATATTTTCTTTCTTTATATTCCTATTCTATAAGCTTTTTTGTGTTTTTAAAATTTATATTTCTTAAAAAATTTTTTAAATATTTACAGATTTAGGGGGTACATGTGCAGATTTGTTACATGGATATATTGTATAGTGGTGAAGTCAACTTTTTGTGTAACCCTCACCCAATTAGTGTACATAGTACCCATTAGGTAATTTCTCATCCCACATCTCTCTCCCACCCTTCCTGGTATCTATTATTCCACACTCTATGTCCAGGTGTACTCATTATTTAGCTCCCACTTATAAGTAAGAACATGTGGTATTTGACTTTCTGTTTCTGAGATATTTCACTTAAGATAATGGCCTCCAGTTCCATTTATGTTGCTGCAGAAGACATGATTTCATTCTTTTTTTATAGCTAAGTAGTATTCCATGGTATGTGTATGTGTATACATACACTATATTTTCTGGATATTAGTTCTTTGTCAGATACATAGTTTGCAAATATTTTCTCCCATTCCATAGGTTGTCTATTTACTCTGCTGATTATTTCTTTTGCTGTGCAGGAGCTTTTTAGTTTAATTAAGTCCTATTTGTCTATTTTTGTTTTTGTTGCATTTGCTTTTGAGGTCTTAGTGATAAATTCTTTGCCTAGACCAATGTCCAGAAGAATTTTTCCTAGGTTTTCTTCTAGAGTTTTTATAGCTTCAGGTCTTACATTTAAGTCTTTAACCCACCTTCAGTTAATTTTTGTATATAGTGAGAGATATAGGTCCGGTTTCATTCTTTTTTTTTTACTTTAAAATTTTTTTTTGTTAAAAACGAAGACACAAATACACACACAGTAGCCTAGGCCTAACACAGGGTCAGGATCATCAATATCACTGTCTTCTACCTCCACATCTTGCCCCACTAGAAAGTCTTCATGGGCAATAACACCCATGGAACTGTCATCTCCTGCAATGACAATGCCTTCTTCTGGAATACATCCTGAAGGACCCACCTGAGGTTCTTGTACAGTTAACTTTTTTTTTTAATAATTAAAAGGAGTATACTCTAAAATACATAACCAGTAACATTGTTGTTTATTATCATTATCAAGTATTATGTACCATGTATAATTGTATGTGCTCTACTTTCATATGACTAGCAGAACAGTAGGTTTATTTATACCAGCATCACCACAAACACTTGAGCAATGCATTGTGCTAAGACATTAAGACAGCTACAACATCACTAGGCGATAGGAATTTTTCAGTCCATTGTAATTTTATGGGACCACTGTCGTATATATGGTCTGTCATTAATTAAAACATTGTTATATGGTACATGACTGTATATACATTATATGTACATAATATATATAATGCATCACCTAGAAAAACCAATAAGAAAACTATACAAGGAGATACACTAAATAATACTATAGATAAATCAAAATAGAATTCTAAAAAATATTTGAGTAACCCACTGGAAGGCAGGAAAAAGAAAACAGAGATGGAAAGCAGAGAGTAAACAGAAAACAAAAAATAAAATGGAAACTTAAGCTTTACATATCAATAGTTGTATTAAATTTAAATGGTCTAAATATACCAATTACAAGACAGAGATTGGCAGAAGGGATAAAAAAACATGATCTAAATATATGTTGTCTAAAAGAAATACATTTCTTTTTTTGTCATGTTTAATTTTCTTTTTTTTAAATTTCAAAATACTAAGGGGGAACAAATGTTTTTGTTACATGGCTTGAGTCAGGGTTATAAATGTGCCCATCACCCAAATAGTGTTCATTGTACTAGTTGGGTGGGTTTTTGCCCCTCCCCTCCCCCTCTTCCCCCAGCTTGATTTCCAGTGATTTTTTACTTCCCTCTATGCATGTGTGTGCCCACTGTTTAGTATCAGAGAGTACATGTGGTGTTTGTTTTTCCATTCTTGACATACAAGAAACACATTTCAAATATAATGATATAGGTAGGTTGAAAACAAAAACACAGGAAAGCTATATAATTCAAACATTAATCAAAAGAAAGCAGGAGTGGCTATATAAACATCAGATAAAGTAGACTGCAGAGAAAAGAAAATTACCAGGGACATAGAGTGACAGTACATAATGATAAAAGTGTCACTATACCAAAAAGACATAGATTGTTATGTGTGTATGCACCAAATAACAGAGCAGTTAAATATGTGAGTCAAAAACCTATAGAACTAAAAGGAAAAACCGACAAAACCACAATTATGGTTGGAGACTTCAACACTCCTCTCTGGACATTTAATGAACATTTAGAGAGAAAATCAGTAGGGATATGGAAGAACATATCAACCAACAGGATGGAAGCAATATTTATAGAACACTCCACCTAACAAGCAGAATACATTCTTTTCAAGTGTGCATGGAACATATACCAAAATAGACCATATCCTAGGCCATAAAATAAACTTGAATAAATTAAAAAGAATTGAAATCATATAGCGTGTTCTCTGACCACAATGTAAACAAACTAGAAATCAATAACAGAGAGATAACACTTGGAAACTAAACAAAACACTTCCAAATAATCCACGTGTCAAAGAGAAAGTCTCAGGTGACATTAAAAAATACCTTAAACTGAATGAAAATGAAAATGCATCCTATCAAAATTTGTGGTACACAGCAGCGATGAGAGGGAAATTTAAAGCACTAAATGCTTACATTACAAAAGAAGAAAAATCTCAAATCAATAATTTAAGTTCCAACCTCAAGAACCTAGAAAAATAAGAGCAAAATAAACCCAAAGCAAGCAGAAGGAAGGAAATAGTAAAGACAAGTGCAGAAATCAATGACTTTGAAAACAGAAAAAAAAAATAGAGAAAATCAATGAAACAAAAAGCTGGTTCTTTGAAAAGATCAATAAAACCTGTGGTGGTGGATGCACAAATATACACATGTGACAAAATGGCATGGAACTACACAAACATTGTGCCAATGTCAATTTCCTGGTTTGGATACTGTGCTATAATTATCTAAGATGTAATCATTGAGGAAAACGAGATAAAGGGCTCATGGGACCTCTCTGTGCTATCTTTGCAACTTCCTGTGAATCTATAATAATTTCAAAACAAAAATTTAAAGAAATTCAAAAACATCTGTACAAATAAAATGTTATTTACTTTACAGTGTTATATGAATTCTTCACTGGAAAACTACAGGGTGCTAGTATTACATGGTTTTTAATATTTTGTGGTTCCTTGACCTTCCAAGAACCTGGTTACCTTTCTCTGAATGGTGTCTAATTTATCACTCTCCTTATGTAGTGATGCCCAGAAGGGAACACCCTGCTTCAGATGGGATATTACCTCTCTCGTTCCAGACAGAATACCTTTATTAATGCGTCCACACAATTCTTTGGCCCTTTAAGTAGCCATAGCACACATTCTTGCATCATTTTTAGTTTTGTAGTCAAAACTTTCAGATCCTTGCATATGAATAGAAAAATATTTTCACCATCAGTACTTGTATAATTGGTTATCATGAACCTAAATGGAAGATCTTTCATTAATCCTGTGGGATTTCATCTTGTTGAATTCAGTCCAGCTCTGCCCCAGCCCTCAAGATAGTTTTCGAAATCAGTTTAGTTGTCTATAATGAGGACTATCTTCATATTGTGAGTTAGCAACAGACATATCAGTATCTAATTCTATGCCTTCATCTCGGTCACTGCTACTGAAAATGTTGAGCAGCACAAAGTTCAGTAGCCATGGAGGTGTGCTGCTCTGATCTTCAAGAAGGAATTTACCATTCAGCTGCCAGGAGTAAAGTTACCTAATAGCCTTCAGCTGTTAACGGCTTCAGGCAATGCCTCAGCTTTGTATTTTTTTCTAATTGTGGTAAAAAGACACATAATCTGAAATCTACTCTCTTAATAAATTTTTAAGTGTATAGTACAGTATTGTTAACTGTAAGCACAATGCTGTGCAGCAGATCTCTGGCACTTTTTCATCTTTTGATTGAAACTTTATGCCCATTCCCATGGAAGAGCAACTCTCCTACTTCCCACTCCCCCATTCCTTGGTGACTACCGTTCTACTTACTGCTTCAATGAGTCTGACTTCTTTAGATACTTTATATAAGTGGAATCATGTGGTATTTGTCCTTATTGTGACTGGATTATTTCACTTAGCTTAATGTCCTCCTGGTCCATCCATGTTGTGGCATGTGATAGGATTTTCTTCATTTTTAGGGCTGAATAATACACCACTGTATATTTGCATATTGTACCACATTTCCTTTATCCATTCATCTTGGCTATTGTGAATAATGCTGCAATGAATACAGGAGTGCAAACATCTCTTCGAGATCTTGATTTCAATTCTTTGGATAATACTCAGAAGTGGGATTGCTGGATCATATGTTAGTTCTATATTTAATTTTTTGAGGAACCTCCATACCGTTTTCCATAACGACTGCACCATTTTACATTCCCACCAACAGTGCACAAGGGTTCCAATTTCTCCACATCCTCACCAACACTGTAAAGTTATGTTTAATTGTGGTTTTCATTTGTATTTTCTGGATGATTAGTGATGTTGAGCATCTTTTCATATACCTGTTGGCCATTTGTATGCCTCCTTTCCAGAAATGTCTATTCAAGTCTTTTGCCTATTTTAAAATTGAGTTATTTGGTTTTTGCTACTAAGTTGTTAATATTTTGGACATTAACCTCTTATCACATAAATGGTTTGAAAATATTTTCTCCCATTCCATAGGTTGCCTTTTCACTCTGTTGATTATTTCCTTTGCTGTGTAGAAGTTTTTAGTTTGATACAGTCCTACTTGTCTATTTTTGGTTTTGTTACCTATGATTTTGGTGTCATATCCAAGAAATCATTGCTAAGATCAATGTCATGAAGCTTTTCCCCTATCTTTCCTTCTAGGAATATTACAGTTTCAGGTTTTATATTTAAGTCTTTAATCTGTTTTGAGTTGACTTTTGTGTACAGTGTAAGATAAAGGTCAAATTTATTCTTTTGTATGTAGATATCTGGTTTTCCCAACACCATTTGTTGAAGAGATTGTCCTTTCTCCATTGTATATTCTTGGTACCCTTGTGAAATATCAGTTGACATATATGCATGGGTTTATTTCTGAGCTCTCTATTCTGTTCCATTGGTCTATATGTATGTTTTCATGCCAGTATCATACTGTTCTGATTATTATAGCTTTGCAATATGTTTTGAAATAAGGAAATATGAGGCCTCCAGCTTTGCTCTTCTTACTCAAGATTGTTTTGGCTATTTGGGATCCTTTGTGAGTACATATGAATTTTGGCATTTTTTTCCTATTTCTGCAAAAAAATGCCACTGGGATATTGATAGGGATTGCATTGCATCTGCAGATTGCTTTGGGTAGTATGGGCATTTTAACTATTAAGTCTTCTAATCGATGAACACCGAATGTCTTTCCATTATTTTTTGTGTCTTTAATTTCTTTCAGCAATGTTTTGGAGTTTTCAATGCACAAGTCTTTCACCTCCTTGGCTAAGTTTATGCCTAAGTGTTTTATTCTTTTTGATGCTATTATAAATGGGATTATTTTCTTAATTTCCTTTAAGGATTGTTCATTGCTATTGTATAGAAACACAACTAATTTTTGTATGTTGATTTTGTATCCTGCAACTTTACTGTATTCATTTATTAGTTTTAATAGGCTTTTTTGTGGAATTTTGTGGGTTTGCTATATCTAAGATCATGTCATCTGCAAACAGATAATTTTAGTAGTTCTTTTCTGATTTGGATGCTTTTTATTTCTTTTTCTTGCTTAATTGTTCTGGCTAGAACTTCCAGTACCACATTGAATATAAGTGGCAAAAGTGGGCATCCTTCCCTTGTTTCTAATCTTACAGAAAAAGCTTTCAGTTTTTTACTGTTGAATATGAGCTGTGGGTTTTATATATATGGCCTTTATGTTGTTGAGGTAACTTCCTTCTATTTCTAGTTTATTGAGTGTTTTTATCATGAGAAGGTGTTAAATTTTGTGAAATGCTTTTCTGCATCTATTGAGATGATCATGCAATTTTTATCCTTTGTTGTGTTAATGTGGTGTGTGACATTGATTGATTTTTGTATGTTGAACCATTCTTGCATCCCAGGGATAAATCCCACTTGGTTATGGTGTATGATTGTTTTAACAGTGCTGTTGAATTTGGTTTGCTAATATTTTGTTGAGGATTTTTCCATCTATATTCATCAGAGATGTTGGCCTGTAGTATTCTTTTCTTGTAGTGTCTTTTTATGGCTTTGGTATCAGGGTAGTGCTGGCTTCATAAAATGAGTTTGGAAGTGTTCTTGCTTCTTCAATTTTTGTGGAAGAATTTGAAAAGAATTGGTGTTAATTCTTCTTTAAATATTTGGTAGAATTCACCAGTGAAGCCATCTGTTCCTAAGCTTTACTTTTTGTTGGGAGGTTTTGATTACTCATTCAATGTCCTTAATAGTTATAGGTCTATTCAGATTTTCTATTTCTTCATGATTCAGTTGGTAGGTTACATATTTCTAGGAACTTATTTTCTAGGTTATCCAGTTTGTTGGGATACAATTAGTCATAGTAGTCTCTTATAATCTTTTTTATTTCTCTGGCATCAGTTGTTATGTCTCTTCTTTCATTTCCAATTTTGTTCATTTGCACTTTCTCTTGTTTTTTCTTAGTTAGTCTAGCTAAGGTTTGTCAATTTTGCTTATCTTTTCAAAAAACCAACTCTTAGTTTTGTTGATTTTTCCTGTTATTTATTCCCTATTTAGTTTATTTCTGTTCTAATCTTTATTATTTCCTTCCTTCTGCCAACTTAGGGCTTAATTTGTTCTTCTTTTTCTAGTTCCTTGTGGTGTAGAGTCAGGTTGTTTATTTGAGATCTTTCGTCTTTTAATGTAAGCATTTATTACAATAAACTTCCCTCTTAGAATTAATTGCTTTTGCTTCACCCCATAAATTTTGGTATGTTGTGTTTTTATTTTCATTTGTCTCAAGATGTTTTCTGATTTTCCTTTTGATTTCTTCTTTGACTCATTGGTTGTTCAAGAGTGTGTTGTTTAAATTTTACATATTTGTGAATTTTCCAGTATTCTTTCTGTTATTGGTTTCTAGTTTCATTCCATTGTGGACAGAAAAGACACTTGCTATGATTCAATCTTCTTAAGTTTGTTAAGACTTGTTGTTTTGTTGATCTAACATGTGATCTATCCTGGAGAGTGTTCTGTGTATGCTTGAGAAGAATGTGTATTATGTTGCTGTTAGTTGGAATGTTCTGTACGTATATGTTAGGTACATTTGGTCTATAGTGTTGTTCAAGTCCTCTATTTCCTTATTGATCTTCTATTTGGATGTTATTTAAAATGGCACATTGAAATTATCATGTTGCTGTCAATTTCTCCCTTATGTCAATGTTTTTTAGGTGCTCTGATATTATATGCATAAATATTTATAATTGTTATATCTTCTTGGAAAATTGACCTTTTTATCATAAGTCCTTTGTTTCTTGTGACAGTTTTTGACTTAAAGTCTATTTTGTTTGTTATAAGTATGGCCACCACTGCTCTCTCTTAGTTACCATTTGCATAGAATATCTTTTTCCATCCTTTCACTTTCAGCCTATGTGTGTCCATAAGTCTAAAGTCAGTCTCTTGTAGATGGAATATAGTTGGATCTTTTTTTATTTATGTATTTTTTTTGAGACAGAGTGTCACTCTGTTGCCCGGGCTAGAGTGCCATGGCATCAGCCTAGCTCACAGCAACCTCAAACTCCTGGGCTCAAGCAATCCTCCTGCCTCAGCCTCCCAAGTAGCTGGGACTACAGGCATGTGCCACCATGCCCGGCTAATTTTTTTTTCTATATATATGTTTTTAGCTGTCCATATAATTTCTTTCTATTTTTAGTAGAAGAGAGGTCTCACTCTTGCTCAGGCTGGTCTCGAACTCCTGAGCTCAAATGATCCGCCCACCTCGGCCTCCCAGAGTGCTAGGATTACAGGCGTGAGCCACCGCGCCCGGCCTGGATCTTTTTTAAAAGTGTCATCCACTCCCTTCTGAACTGCAAGATTTCTCCTGAGAAATCTACTGAAAATCTCATGGAGGTTCCAGTGAATGTTATGTGGTGTTTTTTTGGTTTTTTGTCCTTTGACTTTTGACAGTTTGAATATAATGTGTCCTATTTGGGGTCCACTGGGCTTCTTGAATCTTGATGTCCATTTTCTTTGCCATATTTGAGTAGTTTTCAGCCATTGTTTCCCTAAATAAGCTTTCTGTCCTTTTTCTTTCTCTCCTCCTCCTTCTGAAACTCCCATAATGTGTATATTGGTCCACTTGATGGTGTCCCATAAGTCCCTTAGGCTTTCTTCACTCTTTCATTCTTTTTTCTTTTCTTTTTTTTTTTTTTTTTGAGACGGGGTCTCACTGTGCTCAGGCTGGTGTCGAACCGCTGAGCTGCAGCTATCCTCCCTGCCTCAGCCTCCCAAGAAGCTGGGACTACAGGCGTGAGCCACCGCACCCAGACCATTCTTTTTTCTTTTTGTCCCTCTGACTGGATAATTTTAAATGACTTATATTTTAATTCACTGTTCCTTTCTTCTGCTTGATCAAGTCTCCTGCTGAATCCCTCTAGTGAGTTTTCCAGTTCAGTATTTGTATTCTTCAGCTCCAAAATTTCTGTTTGGTTCTTTTTTATACTTTCTATCTCTTTGTTGAAATTCTCATTTTCTTCATGCATCATTTTCCTGAGCTCTTGAGCATCATAACGATGGTTATTTTGAATTCTTTGTCAGATAATTTATATAATTCTGTTTCTTTAGCATTGGTTTCTGGAGATTTATTTTGTTCCTTTGATTGGGGTATTTTCCTCTTTCTTTGTGTTCCTTATAACTTTGTGTTGATATCCATGCATTTAAAGAACAGCCACCTCTCCTAGTCTTTATGGGACTGATTTCGTACAGGGAAAGACCTTCACCATTCAGCCTGGCTAGAGATTCTGGGAAACTCTTAAACATTATCTGTGAATGTGTCTTCTCTGGATTGTGCATATAGATTCCTAATTAGAGTGATTTGGTGTTTTTATTCAGGAGCTTGTAATCTCTCATTCTGTCTGGTGTATTTCTGCTATACCATGGGCCCTCCGGAGCAGCAGCATGCCACACTACTCATTTTTGTTCTTGCCTAGGCAGCCCCTAGGCATCTAGAGTATGGCGAGTCCTGTCCATGCTCTGAGACAGGCAAACAGAAACCAGGCCCTTGAGTAGCTTCCTGAAAAGCTGGAACATTGGACATATGGTCCACTCTTCCCTTTCCCCACAGAAGGAGAAGCCACTGAGCGGTTTCAGCCTCTGTCTGCTGTATTGTGGGTCCTCTGGAGCAGTAGCATGCCACTCAGCTCTTTTTTATTCTCAGTAGCTCCCAGGCATCTAGAGTATGCCATGTCCTGTCAGCAGTCTGAGATAGGTGGGACAAAAACCAGTCTTTTGGGCAGCCCCTGAAAAAGCATAATGTTGAACACATACTCCATTCTTCTCTTTCCCCCTTAGGAGAGGCTGCCTAGCTGCATTTGCCTCTGTCTGTTGTGATGGGGGGTGGGGTCCTCTAGAGCAACAGCACACTGCCTAGCTCTTTTTTGTTCTCAGCAGCCCCTAGGCATCTAGGATACGCTGGATCAGTGCTCTGAGACAGGTAAAACAGAAGCCAGTACCTCAGGAATTGCCCTCCCTTCCCTGAAAAGTCAGAATATTGGATGAATAGGTATTAGATTTATTCTCCATCTCCATCACCATCTGGAAGTAATATCAGAGTGCTCATTACCACAAGGCTCCACTAACAGAAGTACTTGAGTTTGTGAAGCCCATGACAGGCTCACTTGAGAGAAACCCAACTCCTTGCGGCACCTGCCAATGAATGCTAAGCCTCCTATTGCTCTGCAGTGATGGCACTGGTTATGAAAATTGAAAATATTATTTATCTTCTTTGGGAATGAGTGACTTGTATCCCTCTGATCTAACCTGTCCCAAATTTTCAGTGAAGTTCAAAATGGCTTAATTAGTAATGCCATTCCAGAGGCATTGATACTATAGAAGAACACTATTTATGGCATGTGTGATGATCCATCATCTACCCCTAGATCCATGACATTTACCATCTAACCTCTGCTGCATCTCCTTGTGCTGGCATAAGCAACATTCTATAGTATAAACTCTACAGTGATGGGCAACAAGATGACAGAGGTTAATAACCAGCCTAAACTTTACCTGGAATGGCACCAGCATTCTTGCCTTTGTTCTGCTGTTATGACTACTGTTAGCTCAATTTAAAATTTCATTTTCTTTCATGAGCCATTTCAAAGTGAGCTACACATTGGCAAATGTTTGGCTACTTCAAATCTTCTTTTATTATTTTACTTTTAAAATTATCATATAGTAAAATGGACTTTTTTCTTTGGTGTACAATTCTATGAATTTTAAACCATATGTATATTTGTGTGGCTACCAGCACAATAAGGATATTGAGCAATTCCATCACCACAAAAAACTCCCTCCTGCTGTCCCTTTATGGTCACATCCCCTTACCCTAAACACCATCCATCTGGTTCTGTCTTTTAATTTTGTATTTTTGAGAATGTCATATAAGTAGAATTATATAGTATATACCCTTTTGAGACTGGCTTCTTTTTTTTGCTCAACATAATGCCTCTGAGATTCATCTAAGTTGTTGTGTGTTATCGACAGTTTATTCCTTTTTATTGCTGAGTAGAATTCCATTATTATGGATATATCACAGTTTGTTTATCCATTCACCAACTGAAAGACATTTGGGTCGCTTCCAGTTTTGGGCAAAAACAATAGAGGGGATATAAAAATTCATGTTGAGGCTTTTGGTTTGTTTGTTTGTTTGTTTGTTTTTTGAGGCAAGGTCTCCCTCTTTTGCCTAAGATAGAGTTCGGTGGCATTGATA
Source organism: Eulemur rufifrons (assembly GCF_041146395.1). Classification (NCBI taxonomy): domain Eukaryota; kingdom Metazoa; phylum Chordata; class Mammalia; order Primates; family Lemuridae; genus Eulemur; species Eulemur rufifrons. The sequence continues at coordinate 109,453,972 of NC_091012.1, forward strand.
AGGAAAACCCCCATCTATTACTTGGCACAGCAGCCACCTGAGAGCCTCACCCCTCACGGAAGACCCGCATCAACATAATACTAACCTAACACCTGGCCCATCAACTAACCTATTACCTGGTGCATCAGCATAACATTAAACCTATCACCTGGAGCATCAACAAACTACTAACCTATTACCTGACACATCAACTAACCTATTACCTGGAAGGCATTAGTCACCTGAGACCCCACCCCTCGGACCACCCCCAACTTAATAAAAGTGGGAAAAATTGGGTAGACGGGGCTCAGAATTTGGTGGCAAGACCCTTCTGAGCCCGCCAGCAAATAAACCTTGATTCTCCGACTCTCCGACTCTCCGTGTGCCGCTTGGTTTATCTTTGGGACCACCCGCTGTAACACTTGCTGTAACAGCATCATCATAGCTCACTGCAGCCTCAAACTCCTGGGTTTAAGCAATTCTTCCTACCTCAAACTTCCAAGTAGCTAGGACTACAGGCATACACCACCATGCCTGGCTAATTTTTCTTATTTTTTGTAGAGACTGGGTCTTGCTATGTTGCTCAGGCTGCTCACAAACTCCTGGGCTCAAGTGATCCTCCTGCCTTGGCCTTCCAAAGTGCTGGGATTACAGGCATGAGTCACCATGTCTGGCCTTGTTTGTGTGAACATAAATTTTCATTTTTCTAGGGCAGAGGTTGGAAAACTTTTTCTGTAAAGGGCCAGATAGTAAACATTTTAGGCTTTGTGGGCCACATATAGTCTCTTGTCACATACTTTTTTTAAAAAACAATCCTTTAAAAATGTAAAAAGCATTCTTAGCCTGCAGGTTATTTATACAAAAGCAGATCATTGGTCTGATTTGGCCTGCTTGCCTTAGTTTTGTGACCCCTGCTCTAGGGTAAATACCTAGAAGTGGTATTATTAGGACATACGGTAAGTATATGTTTAACTTTATAAGAAACTGCCGCCTAGTTTTCCAGAGTGGCTGTACAATTTTGCATTCCTACCAGCAGTGTGTGAGATATCCAGTTGCTCTACATCCTTGACAGCATTTGGTATTGTCAGTGCTTGTTTGCTTTGTTTTTTGTAGACATTTTAATAGGTGTATGGTAGTATCTCATTGGGATTTTGTTGTGCATTTCCCTAATAGCTAATGATATTGAGCATCTTTTGATATGACTATTTGCAATCTATATATCTTCTTCAGTGAAATCTGTTTATGTCTTTTGCCCATTTTCTAACTGATTTTTGTTTTTTACTTTTGAGTATTGAGGGTTCTTTATATATTCTAGATATGAATCTTTTATCAGATATGTTGTTTGCAAATACTTTCTCCTAGGTTAGAGCTTGTCTTTTTGTCTTTTCATCTTCTTAACAGGCTCTTTCATAGAGAAAATTTTAAAAATTTTGATGAGGTCCAATTTATCAGTTTTTCCTTTTATGGATTATGCATTTGTTGTTAAGTCTAAAAATTATTTTCCTAGCTCTAAGTTCTGAAGATTTTCTCCTACTTTTTCCTCAATGTTTTATAGTTTTGTTTTCCATTTAAGTCCATGTTCCATTTTGAGTTAATTTTTGTGTGAGATGCAAGGTTTAGGTTGAGATTATTTTTCCCTTAAGGATGTACAATTGCTTTGGCATCATGTTGAATTTCTTTTGCACCTTTGTGAAAAATCAGTTGTACATATTTCTGTGGATCTATTTTGGGGCTATTTTTGTCCCCTTGATCTATGTATCTATTAATCTACATGTCTATCCCACTGCAACATACCACATAGTTTTGATTACTATAGCTATATAGTAAGTCTTAAAATCAAGTAGCATGTTTCCTCCAACTTTATTCTTCTTTTTCAGAATTGTTTTCACTATTCTAGTTACTTTGCCTTTCCACTTATATTTTAGAATCAGTTTGTTTATATCTAAAAAAATTCTGCTGGGATTTTGATTGGAATTGTGTTATATCTACAGATCATTTTGGGGAATTGATGTCTTTTCTATGTTGAGTCCTCCAGTTCATGAAGACAGTATGTCTTGCCATTTATTTATGTCTTTGACTTATTCTATCAGCTTTTAGCATACAGATCTATCAGTTTTTACCATACAGATCCTATACATGATTTGTTAGATTCATACCTAGATATTTCATTTTTTAGAGCTATGTAAATGGTATTTTAATGAATTTTGGGTTCCAAATTGCTATTATATATAAACTTGATTGCCAAATTGTTAGTATATAGAAATATTGGGTGTTGATCTTGTATCCTGCAATCTTGCTTAACTTCCTTATTAGTTCAGGAATTTTTTGTGTATGGATTTCTTGGAATTTTATCCATAGACAACTATGTTGCCTGTGAATAAAGACAGTTTTATTTCTTCCTTTTTCATATATACAGCTTTTATTTGTTTTTCTTGCCTTATTGCACTGTCTAGGACTTCTAGTGTGAAATTGAATAGAAGTAGTGAGAGTGTATTTCCTTGCCTTGCTCGCAATCTTAGAAGGAAAGCATTCAAACTTTCATCATTAACAATGATGTTTGCTGTAGGTTTTTAAATAGATGACTTTTTGGGGGTTGAGAAAATTTCTTTCTATTCTTAGTTTGCTGAGAGATTTTTGTTTTTTCATGGATAGATGTTGACTTTTGACAAATGCTTTTCCTTCATCATTTGATATAATCATGTAATTTTTCTTCAATAGCCTGTTGATATGATGGATTACATTGATTTTTGCACATTAAATGAGACTCACATTCATGGAATAAATTCCACTTGGTTATGGGGTATTATCGTCTTTATATATTGCTGGATCGATTTACTAATGTTTTGTATCCATGGTCAAAAGGGATATTATATGTTATTTTCTTTCTTGTAATGTGTATATCTGGTGTTGGTGTTGTGGTAATTCTGCCCTCATAAAATGAACTGGGAAGTATTCTCTTCTATTTTCTAGAACAGATTGTGTAGAATTAGTGTTATTTATTCTTTAAATGCTTGGTAAAATTTGCCAGTGAAATTATCTGGACCTGGAGCTTTCCTTTCTGAAAGGTATTTGACTACAAATTTAGTTTCTTTAATAGTTATTGGACTAGTGATAATAATAAAAAGCTTACATTCAGTGAAAGCTTGTTATGTGCCCAGCACAGTACCTAGAACTGAGATTTACATCATTTAATCCTCTTGGCAAACACTCTGGGGTAAGTATTATTATCCCATAACTATGGACTAAAGTGGTTTCATAACTTATTTAAGATCAAATAGCTAGTGAATGGTAGAGTCTGGATTCAAACACAGGTCTGTCCTATTCCAAAGAATATATTCTTAATTATCATTGTGTTGTCCTTTCTGTAATTAACCAGATACAACAAGGAGGATGAGAAACAGAAACAGAAACTACACCTTCAGTAAGGGTCGGAGGCAGCCATAACCTGAAATCACAATGAATACGGAAGAGCTGCTTAGTGCAGTGATGATGAAGTAGGGATCAGGGAGGATCAGAAAGGATGCCTGCTCTTTTGATGCCAGGTACATCAGTAGGTGAGAGTAGTAGGTGGGAATCCTCTAGGGTATGTGGCACATTACTGTGGGCAAAATCAGTAACACCTGACTTGCCCCAGTGTGATACAGGTGCATAGGTTGGCTGAAGAAGCAGTAGCAAAAGTGAGCTGGGCCAGGAATTGATGATAAGCCATCTTTGCAAGAAGTAGTCTATTGCTATAGTAGGGGAAAAAGGACACTGAGATTGGTGACCAGACTGGCACCTGTCTACCATTATTGGTTGGGGAGAAGAAAAGACTAAACCAATACACTGTCACATATTATCTCTTACCTTGAGAGGCTCCACACTCTGAACCAAGGAAACGTTTTGCTGCTCCAGGGCTCAACTTGGTCCCCTTCTGCCTTCCAAAGAGCAGGTCTAGGAAAATCAATTATCATTGAAATATTAGTAATAATAAAAAGAGGCTGACATAGGAACTATACAAAAATATCCTCAAGAATATCCCCAAGAGAAGGCCAAAGAACACACATCAGAAATATTTTGCCATGGAAAAAAATGAAAATCATAACAAATATTCATACAGAATGAAAAAAAAGCTTGATAAAAAGAAAATCTGTAAATCAGGAGCTTAAATAGAGATATACAAGCTCAAGAAAGAAATGATAAGATAAAGGAGATTTTTAAATGAACTGAAGAAATGGAGAAGACATAGAAATAAAGGAGAATTGAAGGCCTTATTAGAAACAGCAAAAAGGAAAATAGATATTGCTGAAAAAGCAGCCATGAGCATGGAAGGAAGACTTGAGAAAAGTGAGCAAAATGAATGAGAATATAACAAATAATTTTTAAAAGTTTAAAAGGATTGACGAGAAAGTGACATTTACAGAGAACAAAGGTGATCCACCATATACATGATTGATCTCTCTGAATAAGAAAATAGATTAAATGGAAGAGCAACATCAACAAAAATGTTCAAATATATAATTTAAGAGTGCTTCCAGTAATAAGACTGGAAATAATAATTTCTACCAACAAATGTAATAGTGAAAATGATTAGGGGTGATCAATGGGTCCATTAAAGGTTAAAGCAACTACTATAGAAAGAGAATATCATATGTATGTTATGTATACTGTGATTATATAGATAGAAATAATTCTGGAGATTCTGGAGGGGGAAAATACAGAGCTGGTATAAGTATTTTCTCATCTTTAGAGAATTATTTAAAGCCTACAACTCAACAATAGACACAGAAGTATTTTTTCGCTGAAGATAAGTTCACTTTAAGAAACTTGTAAACAAGACAGAATAATGGCCAGCAAACATATAAAAGAATGCTCAACATCTCTAATCATTAGGGAAATGCAAATCAAAACCATAATGAGGTATCACCTAACTCCAGTAAGATTGGCATTTATCAAAAAATCCCAAAACAACAAGTGCTGGCGAGGATGTGGAAAGATAGGAATACTCTTACGCTGCTGGTGGGACTGCAAATTAGTGCAACCTCTGTGGAAAAGTATTTGGAGATACCTCAAAGAGCTACAAGTAGAATTACCATTTGATCCAGCAATAGCACTATTAGGCATCTATCCAAAGGAACAAGAGTCATTCTATACTAAAGACATCTGCACCCAAATGTTATGGCAGCACAATTCACTATAGCAAGGATGTGGAAACAACCCAAGTGCCCGTCAACCCATGAGTGGATTAATAAAATATGGTCTATGTATACAGTGGAATACTACTCAATTATAAAAAACGATGGTGATCTAGCACCTCTTATATTTTCCTGGATAGAGCTTGAGCCCATCCTCCGAAATGAGGTATCACAAGAATGGAAGAATAGGCACCACATGTACTCGCCATCAAACTGGCATTGGCTGATCAACACTAAAGGGCTCACACAGTAGTAATATTCTTTGAGGGTAGGGGGTTGGGGGTGGGTAAACTCACAACTAATGGATGCAGTGAGCATTGTAGCAGGGGAAAGGGCATGTCTCAAATCATGGTTGGGATGTGGCAAAGTCATAACATGTAACCAAAATGTTTGTACCCCCATAATTTCCTGAAATTAAAAAAAAAAAAACACAAAAAAACCAAAAAAAAAAAAAGAAACTTGTTATGTGTAGAGATTAAAGAACATTTATTTTTAACATTTAAAAAAATAATTTTAGATTTACAGAAGAGATGCAAAGATAGTACAGAGTATTCCTGTATACCCTTCACATAGGTTTCTTTAATGTTAACATCTTCTATCCATGATACATTTATCAAACCAAGAAATTATTAATAACATTGATATAATACTTTTAACAAAACTACAGACTTTATTTGGATATTTCCCTTTTCTCTTTCAAAATCTGACCCAAGATACCACACTGCATTTAGTCATCATATCTCCTTAGTCTCCTCCAATCTGTGATGGTTTCTTGGTCTTTCCTTGTCTTTAAATAATACTTATTTTTGGCCGGGCGCGGTGGCTCACGCCTGTAATCCTAGCACTCTGGGAGGCCGAGGCGGGTGGATTGCTCAAGGTCAGGAGTTCGAGACCAGCCTGAGCGAGACCCCGTCTCTACTAAAAATAGAAAGACATTATATGGACACCTAAAAATCTATATAGAAAAAATTAGCCGGGCATAGTGGCGCATGCCTGTAGTCCCAGCTACTCGGGAGGCTGAGGCAGTAGGATCGCTTAAGCCGAGGAGTCTGAGGTTGCTGTGAGCTAAGCTGACGCCACGGCACTCACTCTAGCCTGGGCAACAAAGTGAGACTCTGTCTCAACAAAAAAAAAAAAAAAAAAAAAAAAAAAAAAAAAAATAAATAAATAAATAATACTTATTTTTTAAAAAAACTTATTATGGAACATTTTAAACATACACAAAAGTAGAAATGATAATATAATAAACCCCTGTGTACTCATCACTCAGTTTCTACAATTAACATTTTGCCAATCTGGCTCCATTTATCCATTACCCCAACACTTTTTGTTGAAATATTTTAAAGCAAAACCCAGACCATATCATTTCATCCATAAATATTTCAGTAAACATATCTACCTAATAAAGGCACTGAAATAATATAGACACCATATCACTAATACACCTTAAAAAATGAACAATTCTTTTGTATTATCTCAGGGTATATTCAAAGTTTCCCAATTCTCACAAAGATACCATTTTCACCTAGTTTGTTCACATCAAGATCCAAACAACATTAATATATTGTATTTTGTTATTATATCTCTTAAGTTCCTTTTTTTTTTTTTTTTTTTTTTTTGTTTTTTGAGACAAGATCTCCTTCTGTTGCCCGGGCTGGAGTGCAGTGGTGTGATCATAGCTCACAGCAACCTCCAACTCCTGGGCTCAAGCAAGCCTCCCGCCTCAGCCTCCCGAGTAGCTGGGACTACAGGTGTGAACCACCATGCTCGACTAATTTTTCTATCTTTTTTTTTTTTGTTAGAGTCTTACTATGTTGCTCTCAGGCTGGTCTCAAACTCCTGGCCTCAAGCAATCCTCCCACCTCAGCCTCCCAAAGTGCTAGGATTACAGGCTTGAGCCACTGTGCCTGGCCTTAAGGTTTTTAAATTCTATAACAGCCCCCAAACCATTGATTTATTGGAAAAACTGGATCATTTGTCCTGTAGAATTTCTTACATTTTGGATTTAATTGATTGCTTCTATAGGGTATCATTGAACTCATTCTCTATTCCCTGTTTCCTGAAAATAGATAGACATAGAGGCTTTACTAGATTAAGGGTTTTTTTTTTTTTTTTTTTTTTGAGACAGCGTCTCACTCTGTTGCCCAGGCTAGAGTGCCGTGGCATCAGCCTTGCTCACAGCAACCTCAAACTCCTGGGCTCAAGCGATCCTCCTGCCTCAGCCTCCCGAGTAGCTGGGACTACAGGCATGCGCCACCATGCCCGGCTAATTTTTTCTATATATATTTTTAGTTGTCCATATAATTTCTTTCTATTTTTAGTAGAGACGGGGTCTCGCTCTTGCTCAGGCTGGTCTCGAACTCCTGAGCTCAAACGATCCACCCGCCTCGGCCTCCCAGAGTGCTAGGATTACAGGCGTGAGCCACCGTGCCCGGCCTAGATTAAGGGTTTTTATAGGCAAAAATATTTAATAGACAATGCTGTGTACTTCCCCTGTGTACACATCATATCACATCAAGAGGTAATATGTGTTGTCTCACTTGTAGTGATACTAAAATTGATTAGCGAGATCAGCCTGCTTCATCTATTATAAAGTTTGCTGTCAAGCTTTTACCTAATGGTTTTGCCAGCCACTGACGATTATCACGGACATCCATTATTTTATTAGGGCCTGAAAATGGTGATATTCTATCATTTATTCTGCATATTAGCTGGAATTTTTCTAAAAAGAAGAATGTTCTTTACCAACTATTTGGTGACCTGGAAATTCTGTTCATATATAGGAAAGGCAGGATAAATGTCTGATTCTTTATCTTTTTTAAAAAGCCAATTTTCAGAACAATGAATTGTTGATCTTGCAACTTCCAGTGATGATCAATGAGCTTTCTGGCTTTTTGTTGCATTGTTAAAGCATCATTATGAACTCATGAATTTAAAACAATTAATGTTAATTAATCATAATACTTATTCACTTTGATACTCAATTACCTCATCTTAAACCAGTGGGAGCACTTATAAGTTGGTGGCTGTGTCCTTTTGACACAACCCCAATAGTCACTGGTGGCTTCTTTGCTCATTTGGTATACTTCCTACCTTTTAGTGACAGAGATTTCTCCAAGTAGCCCTGTTTCCTTTACGTGGAAAATGATATTTAGGTGCCAACATTTTTGTACTAGTGTGTTCACTGCTACTGAGTCACTCTTGTGTCTAAGTCTTTTTCAGTGTACAAAGCCAAGAAATGCAAATTTTTCTTGAGAAAAACCCTAGATCATGAGTTCATACTGATATTTCCAATTCAAAATTATGATTAAAGGAGTTATACTTTATTTGATTTTATACTAGCACCTTTTTTAAGTCTTTTGTGGAAAATCCTGATTCTTAACAGCAACATAATTATTAATTTGCCTTATCCCGTGTGCGTGTGTGTGTGTGTGTGTGTGTGTATGTGTAAGAGCAATACTAATATTATTAAGACTACTGATAGCAGTTTACGATTTTTTTAGAGTGTTCTGTCCTTAGGGTATATTCCACTAGGTTTGTGTAATTGAAACACTATATCAGAAAGCAATTTAAAATAATTATTTTTCTCTATGAGGGCATGCATGATGCACTCTGATGCATAAGTGCCTCTAATTGGCCAAACCAAGATCACATCCAAAACCCTGGCTGCAAAAGGGTATTTCATCTTTCCAGACTCTATACGCAGAAACGCATGTTAAACAAATCATTCTGTTGGGTCTACCCCTATGTTATAAGTGAGGGATTCAAGGCTCTCTGCTAAAAGGTTTGTGGGGTAGGGAATCAGGAAGTGTACTGACTGCTTAAAATACCTGCTTTAGGGAGATGAGGGGAAATGGACTTAGAGACACGTGGAGAGATTTCTGATTAGTGCTCAGGATCTATCTGAGGAGAGAAAGCTTGAATTCCTAATGGCACTGTTTGCAAGACTGCATCTAATAGCCCGGGTAAAAGGAGAAGAGAGTGGGCTTTGCAGTGGTGGGAGTAGTAAAAGAACAGGGAACTCAGGATGCTGAGGTGCTGGCAATAGAGGAATTGATGGGATGTACCATGAAGCTCTAGGCTGGAAAAGAAAGTTACAACAGATGGAAAATAATGCTAAGCACTCACAATGAGCCAGGTACCGTCCTAAGCACTTTACATCTGTTAACTCACTTAACCCTTCCAACAATGTTGAGGCAGGTGTTATTATCACCTCCTATTTACTGATAAGGAAACTGAAATGCTTCAAGGTTAATTTGTCCAAGGTACATAGCTTGTGGCAGAGCCAGAATTTAAATCCAGGCAGCCTGGCTCCAGAGATTGAAGCAATGAGACATCATGTTACACTCATAATCTGGCAAAAAAAAATTCACAAACGCTATATTACCTAAAGTGAGTGGACATTAGATTAAAGAGTATCCTTGTACATTGCCTGTGGAAATTGAAGTATTACATTAAAAAAATAATCTGGTAATATCTGTTAATATTATTCCATTTCCCCAGCAAGCCCACTCCTGGGAATCTATTCCATAGGAATGAAAGCGGTAGTAAGTAAGGACATATATAAAAGGATGTTTTATTGCAGTATTGCTTGTAGTTGTAAAAAACTGGATGCCAAGTGAAAGCCTGTCAATAGGAGAATGGTTGAAAAATAACGGTATAGCCACAACACAAATATTACACAGCCATTACAAAGGATGGATTAAGGCTATACCAGGTGACATGAAGGAGTTCCGTGTGGTACTGTGAATTGAAAAAACAAAAACCAGGATGCAACATATTTAGTACATGAAAAGGAAATAATAAATCTGAATAGCATCATTTTGCAATCTCTAATGAACTGATGAATTTAGGCATCAATCATCATGGCCACTAACCTCACAAAAATCACCTCAACCTGACTTTTTGTGCTTCTTAAAGGAAGAACACACCACCATCCATGAAGTAGTCATAAAAATTGGATCTGAATCTGATTAAGCCTCCAGAGCCAACTATAAAACTCACAGGAAATACAGAGGAAAGAACATGTTAAGCTAGACTATGGGAATATAGTCACCAAAATCTAGACTATGGGAAATGCTACAGTGCAAATGTCTTGTTTTCTTCAACAATAGATTGCAAGAAAAAGAAAAGAGATTGAGGGGGACCCTCGAATTTAAAAGAGATTCAAAAGACATATCCACCAATTGCAAGGATTAGCCCTTATTTGGATTTCAATTCAAGCAATCAAATTGTGTTTTTAAAAATCCATGTATAATATTTATTGGACAATTGGAAATTTGACGTTAACTAAACATTTGATGATACTAAGGAATTATTTTTAATGTCATCATTATTATTTTTTGCTAGTGGTGTGCTAATGGTGCTGTGGTTTAAAAAGAATCCCTATTTTTAGAGACGCATATGAGTTATTGATAGATGATATGATGCTTGGCATTTGCTGCAAAACAATAAAGGAGTGAGAGTGAGTGGGGAAATAGATGGAATGAGATTGGCTCTAAGTTGATAATTGTTGAAGCTGGATGATAGGTATTTGGAGTTCATTATTACTATATTTTATATATTTGAAATTTTTCCACGATAAAGTTTTTCTAAAATATTATGGGAGGGGTGCTAGATATATTCCATTCGTCCTTCCAGATCCACCCTCTACCCTTCCCCAACATGCTCTGTGCCTGGGAGGCTGACCTCTATGGATAGAATCAAGGGGCTCCTTGCCCTCTGTTGGGTTTGGAAAATGGGATGCCTGTAAGAGATGGAAGGGAGGAAGGAGGGTGAGGTTGGGGTTTTTAATTTCCCAGGTTCTCTCACTGATGAGTCACAGTGAACTGTCTGCCTCCCACAACCTAGCACAGGTCTCAGTTCGTGCCAGGGCCTTCTCCAGGCATCACTCTCTGTTGCTGGCCCCTCCCCTTCTCCAGGGTACTGCCCTATCCCTAGTGGTTTCCCTACACCCTGCCCGCACTTTTATAAATAGTCCCTTATTAAACTCGTCTCAAATTACCCAATTTGAGTGTGCCATCTGTTTCTTGCTGAGCTCCTGTCTGATCCCAGAAGGCAGTCAGGAGCAACAGGCAGGATCAGGGGAGGAAGCTCAGGGGAGGAGGGAGCAGGAGGGATTGAAGTGAGAGGAACGACAACCGAGGACAGAGGTGATAGCCGGAATATTTAACAACTGGCGGAGGACAGGCACCAAACAGTCGGAATGGACTCCATGTGTAAACAGCTGGTACTGATACTAGCACTGATACATCCCAGCTGGATCTCAGCCCTCTTTAAGGGGATTCAGACCTGCAGGACAGGACCCTTGGGTTATTTGAACTCACGTTTTCAAGCCTGGTGGTTAGCAGGACTCCTTCAGTTGTCACCTCCCAGGGGAATCTCAGCTGCCAGCAGTGGCTCTGGGGGTGCAGCTGGAGAGGCTCGGTGGCCTCTGGGAAAGCAGCCCTTAAATTCTCCCCAGGGAGCTGGAGTGGGAAAGGTAAGTGGTGCCTCCATTAGAGAATAGTGCTCACGCTGCAAAATCCAAATGGAGGTGGGGGTGGGGTGGGGAGAGAAAGGGCCTCCTTCCCTTGCTGACATCCGGGTATCACACAGCAAAGGGAGCTGAGGAGAGAATGCTACAAAGATCATGTGGCTCTCTAACTCTCCTGAAACAAAGCCTCTTTTAAAACGTTTTAATTTTAAAATACATGCATTTAACATTTTATATAGCTGATAGCTCAAAATGATCCAGAAATAAAGAGTATAACCAGATATACAGTGAAAGGTCTCTCTGTAATGCCTGCCCCATCTGTCTAGTTCCCATCCTCCCCAAATAGGCAGCCCTTTCAGATATATTTTTTAATGCAGGTATGAACAAATATGGATATACATCCTCATTCCCCTCCTTTTAACACAGTGTGTGCTCTATTCTGCATCATGATTTTCCCCTGAAAAATGTATTGGAGATCTGTCCAAATTGATACATACAGAGCTTCTTTGTTCTTTATTTTGTTCTAGCTACATGGTATTCCATTGAATAGTAATGCATTTAATCATCACTATTGCAGACATTCAGGTTGTTTCCAATCTTTTCTGATTACTAACAAGATACGTATATTGAATGAATGAATGAGTAGGTAAATGTTCAAATGGTTAATGTTGTTCATGACTCATTTCCCATGTCTGCTAATATATCTGTGGGGCAAATTCCCAGAAGTGAAATTATTGGGTCAAAGATCATATGCTCTTGTCATTTTGATAGATCTTGCTCAATTGACTTCATAGAGTTTGGGCCAGTTTATATTCCTATCTGGCAATGTCTAAGAGTGGCCAAGGCCCCTTAAAGACAATTGTGGCAGGGGTGGGATGTCCTCTAAGGATGTCCTCAATCGAAGTTAGTTGAACTGAGATCCCCATTTTCTTGTTGGCTGTTAGCCAGGGATCACTCTCGGGGTGTAGAGGCTGCCCTCAGGCCCTAGCCACGTGGCCCTCTCATAACATGGCAGCTACATCTGCAAAGCTAGCAGGAGACTCTCCCTCCAGAGTGCTATGAGAGAGTCTTGTATGACATAACCTGATCAATGGAATGATTATCCTATCATATGCACAGATTCTGCCCACACTCAAGGGGAGGGGATGATACAGAGTATGTACAGCAGAGGGCAGGAATTTGGGAATTTTAGAATTCAGAATTTTGCCTAACACAACTTCATTTGTTCCTGAGTCCAGCTTTGCTCAGGCCTTGTCTTTAACCTGAAGTCCAGCTCCTGCCGACCTGGCTGCTGTCCCTGGTTCAAGGTTCCACAGAAGCCCCTCCTCTCCATCCTTGTGTGCACCAGGATCCCCATTTGGTACTTGGCTAGACCATACTTCAGTTTCCTGGTTGCTGACTGCATATCTATATTCTTCTAAAGACCAGATCATTTTACTAGGTGGCTCTCAGCTGCCTGTCCTGGGCACTGGATGTTCCTGCCACAGCCAACCCATGAAGGTTGGTCAGCCCTTCCGGGGTAGGATTCAGAACCTACAGACAACAATAAGCCCATGACCACTAGTGACATCGGTCACCTCCTGGCCCCTCCTCCCTGTCTTGTGCTTCTGAATATTCAATTTTGAAGGAGGCCCACAATGATTCGTTCATGCCACTCTCTTCATAGTCATGTCTTTAAAATATATTTCCCCTGGATCTTTTGGTCTTCACATAGTCCTCTTTAGAATCTGAACGACTAAATTATGAGTACAATTCCTTCCCATGTTAAGTTATTTTTCCTAAACTTCTTAGAGATACCAAAGAGAGATGCTGGTTTCACGAATCTCTATTTGAGAGTCTCTTCTATTCATCCCCACCCCTCTAGCCCCTACTTTCCCCACAACCTTCCCACCAGAGCACCACAACAGGACTTAGCATGCCCAGATAAAAACCTCTTGCCTTGACAAAATTTGTCTTTTTAGTTTTTGCAACCCTATTTCTACTGTTAGAGCTATTTTTTCCATCAAAGAGGTATTTTATGAGTCATCAGAAGACCATTATCCTGTAATGACATCTGAGACCATGGGTGTTTTCTCACTAGGAAAATGTAGATATTTTCAAATTTTACCTAGATAGGACCAAGGTATTTTCAGCTGCAAATGTCTCTTTGCTGCAGATTAAAACTATGTTAATCTTTTTATATATAAGTCACATAGTTAAATTACATAAACACACAAACAGTGCACCAAATAAGATTTTAAAATCCTTTATGTCTGGGGTTAAGAATCAAACTCCTATCTTATCTTTACTGATAACTGTAAATTTTACAGAGGGGAATAGGTGAAGAATCTTCCTTAAATCAACCATGTGTGTTAATAAACACTAACATCCTTCTAAATTAGGTTCCAGGATTGACTTTAAGGAAGGTGGCAAAGGGTGTGTCTGTCCCCCTCTTCTACTGACTTGTCACCATGCCTGAAATCACACCATTAGATGCTTTTCCTCTTAGTCTTATAGGCTTTTTGTTTTTAGGAGCCCCTCTGCTTCATTTCTTTTTAAATTAAGTGTTCTACCTTGAGAGAATTATAAATTCACATGCAGTTGCAAGAAAAAACATAGAGAGATTTCCATGTATCCTTTACCCAGTTCCCCCCAATGGTAACATCTTGCAAAACTTGAGTACAATATCACAAGCACGATATTGACGCTGATACAGTCCAGGTACAGAACATTTCTATCATCACAAGGACTCCCTCATGTTGCCCTTTTATGAACCCACACTTCCCTCCCATCCTACCCTTCCTTGGCCCCTGGCAACCACTAATCTGGTCCCCATTTCAATGATTTATCAAGAAAGTTATAAAAATGGAATCATACAGTATATAGCCTTTTGAAATTAGCTTTATTCATTCAACATAATTCTCTGGAGATCTGTCCAGATTGCTGTATGTATCAATAGTTCACTCCTTTTTATTGCTGAGTAGCATTCCACGGAATAGATGTACTACAGTTTAACATTCACCTGTTGAAGGGCACCTGGGTTGTTTCTGGTTTAGGGCTATTACAAATAAAGCTACTATTAGGCCGGGCACGGTGGCTCACGCCTGTAATCCTAGCACTCTGGGAGGCCGAGGCGGGTGGATCGCTCGAGGTCAGGAGTTCGAGACCAGCCTGAGCAAGAGCGAGACCTCGTCTCTACTAAAAATAGAAAGAAATTATCTGGCCAACTAAAAATATATATAGGAAAAAAAAAAATAGCCAGGCATGGTGGCACATGCCTGTAGTCCCAGCTACTCGGGAGGCTGAGGCAGAAGGATTGCTTGAGCCCAGGAGTTTGAGGTTGCTGTGAGCTAGGCTGACGCCATGGCACTCACTCTAGCCTGGGCAACAGAGCAAGACTCTGTGTCAAACAAAACAAATAAAGCTACTATTAACATTTGTGTACAGGTTTTTGTGTGAACAAAGTTTTCATTTCTCTTGTATAAATGTCCAGGAGTGCTGCGTCATATGGTAAGTGTATATTTAGTTTTTAAAGAAACTGCCAAACTGTTTTCCAAGGTGGCTGTATCATTTTACATTCTCACCAGCAAGACATGAGTGATCCACTTTCTCTCCATTCTCATCAGCATTTAATGTTGTCATTATTTCTTATTTTAGTCATTTTAGTCATTCTGATAGTTTCAACTTAAATTTCCCTAAAGGCTAAGGATGTTGAACATCTTTTTGTGTGCTAATTTGCCATCTATTAATATATAGCTTTTTCAGTGAAATGTCTCTTCATGTTTTTTGTCTATTTTTTAATTAGATTGTTGGTTTTTTTGTTTTTCTTTTGTTTTGTTTTTACTATTGAGTTTTGAGAGGGTTTTTTTGTTGTCGTTCATTTGTTTTTTTTGAGACAAAGTCTGGCTCTGTCGCCCGGGGTGGAATGCAGTGGTGTCATTATAGCCGACTGCAACCTCAAACTTCTGGGCTCAAGTGATCCTCCTGCCTCAGCCTCCTGGGTAGCTGGGACTACAGGTGCGCCACCATGCCTGGCTAATTTTTCTATGTTTAGTAGAAATCGGACTCTTGGTTGGGGGGGGGTCTCACTCCTGCTCAGGCTGGTCTCGAACTCCTGAGCTCAAGAGTTCCTCCCGCCTCGCCTCTGCCTACTAGAATGCTAGGATTACTAGCATGAGCCACTGCCCCCAGCCGAGAGTTCTTTTTATATTCTAAATATCAAGCTTCTGTTGGATATGTGGTTTACAAATATTTTCTCCCTGTTTGTAGCTTGTTTTTTCATCCTCTTAGCAGAATCCTTCCCAGAGCAAAAGTTTTAAATTTTGATGAGGTCCAATTTATTAATGTTCCCTTATGGGTCATGCTTTTGATGTTAAGTCTAAGATTTTTTTGCCTATCCCTAAACCGTGAACATTTTCTCCTTTTGTCTTTTAACATTAAGCATTGTTAGCTGTAGAGTTTTCACAGATGCTCTTTATCAAGTTAGAGAAGTTCCCCTCTATTCCTAGTTTGCTGAGAGTTTTCTCATTATCACAAATGGGTATTGAATTTTGCCAAAGGCTTTTTCATCATCAATTGATATGATCATATGATCTTTCTTTCTTTCTTTCTTTCTTTTTTTTTTGGAGACAGGGTCTCGCTCTGTTGCTCAGGCTAGAGTGCAGTGGTATCGTCATAGCTCACTGTGACCTTAAACTCCTGGGCTCAAGTGATCCTCCTGCTTCAGCCTCCTGTGTAGCTGGGACTACAGGCACACACCACCACGCTCAGCTAATTTTTAATTTTTTTCTAGAGACAGGGTCTCACTGTGTTGCCCAGGCTGGTCTCAAACTCCTGGCCTCAAGTAATCCTCCCCCTCGGCCTCCCAAAGTGCAAGGATTACAGGTGTGAGCCTCCATGCCCAGCCCTGATTTTTCTTCTTTAGCCTATTAATATGGTGGATTACATTAAATGATTTTAGAAAATTGAACCAGCCTTGCATCCCTGGAACAAAGTCTACTTTATCACGTTATATGATTCTTCTTATATACTTCTGAATTTTATTTGCCAATATTTTGTTGAGAACTTTCACATGTATATTCACAAGGGGTATTGGTCTGTAGTATCTTTTTTTTTGTAGTATCTTTTTTGTACTGTTTTTGTCTAGTTTTCCTACCTGGATAGTACTGACTTCATAAAATGAATTGAGAACTGTTCCATCCTCTTCAATTTTCTGGAAGAGATTGTGTAGAATTGGTTTAATTTTTTCAAATTTGGTAGAATTTTCCAGTGAAACATCTCTATAGATATTTCAGTTTGAATGAAGTGTAGAAATCTTCCCTCCATTTACATCTATTTATTCTCCCCCATTTATAATATAATCATCTTGAATATTTCCTGTAGAGCCATTTAAAATCATATCAGTGTTATAATTTTTGTTTCAGTATCAAGCATAATTTATAAAACCCAAGAGAAGGAAAGTCTATTGCATTTACTTGTATTTTTTGCTTACCGTTGTTCTCTCTTCCTTCCTCACGTTCCAAGGTTCCTTCTTTTATCATTTCCTTTTTGTTTAGTGAACTTCCTTTAGGCATTATTTAGAGTAGATCTGCTGGCAACAAATTCTCTTAGTTTCCCTACATTTGAGAACATCTTGTTTTCCCCTTCATTCCTGAAGGATATTTTCACTGGATATAGAAATCTGGATTGACAGTTTATTTCTTTTAGTACTTGAAAGATACTGCCTCTTCCTTCTACTCTATTTCCTGATGAGAAATCCTGTTGTTCAATTGTTGTTCTGTTGTGTCATTTCTCTCCTGCTGCTTTCAGGATTCTTTTGTCTTTAGTTTTCAGAAGTTTGATTATATGTGTCTTGGTTTGAATTTCTTTGGGTTTATCCTGTATGGAGTTCACTGAGCCTCCTGAATCTATAGGTTTATGTCTTTTGCCAAATTTGGAACATTTTCATCCATTATTTCTTTGGATCCTTTCTAAGCCTTACCCTGTTGATGCTCTCCTTTTGAGACTTCAGATACCAATGCTAGATCTGATCTTTTGTCAAAGTCCTACATGTCCCTGAGGCTCTGTTTATTTATTTTTTCTATTTTTCATTTGAGTCAAGTGTGTTTGTAATTGCTCATTGAATTATTTTTATGATGGCTGCTTTAAATTCTTTGCCAGATAATTTTAACACGTTTCATCTCAGTGTTGGCATCTATAGATTATCATTTTTCATTCAGTTTGAGAGCTTCCTTGTTCCTAGTTTGACGAGTAATTTTTTATTGAAACTTGGACATTTTGGGGTATTATGACTCTGTATCTTATTTCAACCTTCTGTTCTATTAGTATCTTTTTTTTTTTTTTTTTTTGACACTGCTCTGGCCGGGGAAGTGGTGTGGGGTGTCCTCCCATTACTGCCAGATCAGCACAGAAATCCACTCAGCCTCTGTTGTATGTGGTGGGGTGGGAGGGGGGCAGGGTGTCCCTTTATTACTACTGGGTGGGGTGGGAGTTCAGGCTCCCCACTAGGCCTCTACTAACACCCCAGGGAGAAGGGGGCCTCAATATTGCTTAACAACGGTAAAAGTCCTCTCTCCACTAGGTTTCCTCTGATACCACCCAAGCAGGAATGTCACAGGGTGGAAGTACAGGTTCCCCACGTGGTTTCTTCATTATTACCCAGCAAGGACAAAAATGCTAGCTCCATAGCTGACCTTCTCTGTTGCTACCCCAGTGGGTCGGTTGGGGCACACTGTTACGGCTTAGCAACAGTGGAATTCTAAACACCCCACTTAGCCTTTGCCGATATGAATGGGGGTGGGGCTACAGTTTTTTTCTGTGGTATTTAGCTGGAGTAGAGCAGTTTTTGTTTAAAAGCTTTCTCTCTTCTTATGCTGTTCATTTCCTGGTCCTTTGGTGAGAAAGAGCACACTTTTGTTGGGCTTTTTAAAAAATATTTTTTATTTGCACTTGAGTTTTTTGTTGTACTTGGTGGGAGGAGTAAGAAGAATGCCTACTCCATCTTATTGAAAACAGAAGTCCCCAAGTTTTAAAAACTTGTTATTAAATCATCATACATATAGAACAGGGTACATATCTTAAGCATACAGACCAATTAATCTTCACTGACAAAACACCCATGTAAATAGAACCCAGATCAAGAAACAGAACACACCAGGCACAGTGACTCATGCCTGTAACCCTAACACTTTGGGAGGCCAAGGCAGGAGGATCTCTTCAGGTCAGGATTTCCAGACCAGCCTGAGCAAGAGCAAGACCCCATCTCTACAAAACATAGAAAAATTAGTCTGGCATGGTGGTGTGCCTCTAGTACTAGCTACTCAGGAGGCTGGGGCAGGAGAATCGCTTGAGCCCAGGAGTTTGAAAGTTTGAGGTTGCAGTGAGCTATGATGATGCCACTACACTCCAGCCCAGGCAATATGAGACCATGTCTCAAAATAGAAAAGGAAAGGAAAGGAAAATAAGAGAACTAACATCCCTTATAAGCCTCCTCATGTTCCCTCTGATCACTTGCCTTCCCTGCAAAATTAACCACTATCCTATTTTCTGACAGTGCTGCCTATCCTTGTAGTTTATGTATTTTTTTTTTTTTTTGACCAGCAGCATCTATTTATTGGACAATTCTGGGTTCTTACCTAATATACAGCCCAGCCAGTTCAGGGAGGAAGGTAGGGAAAGACAGGCACAGCTAAGGCCACAGGGATGTCAAGGGAAATGCACTATAAACCGTTTACTTCATTTTTGGTTAACGAAAACTTTATAATTAATATACTATTCATAAGTAGGATAGAAAAAGGTTGTCTTTAACCTGGCATTTATGCATCTCTTATTTCATATGTATACTTTATTAAAGGCAAATATCAGAAGGAAAACTGTTAACAAAAGGAGGCTCAGGAAATGGCTTCTGGCTTCCGGAGGTGCACAGGCACCGGGGTCAGTAGAAGCACACTGTGTGCAGGAAGGCCCTGCCACTCTTCTCCTCAAACTCCTGCAGCAGCTCATCGATCTCATTCTCCATGTCCTCCGCGTGCTGGATACACTGGCAGAGGTCACAGATGAGGAACGCCCCCAGGGTAGCCTCTTCGTCGTTGTCCTGGATGTCCACATTGATGATATGTACCGGCTGGCAGGTCTCCTGTTCTCTGGAATTCAGATCTTCCACCACCTGGTCGTAGACTCTTTCTTCACAAGTGAGGATCAAATCAAACCGATCTTTGCAGTTTTGGAACCGCTCTGGCCGGGGCTTGATTCTCTTATTTCTGTCCAACATACGTAAGATGCCATTCTGTGTATAGAGCTCTTTGTCTTTCTTAAGAAGATCATTATACATCTGACCATAGGTGGTTCTGAAATCATAAACATTTGGCTTGTCGGGTGCTGGTCCTGGAAGCTTCACATGAGTTCCTGTTCCAAAGGACTGGACATTGAATCCTCGTTTGCTGAGAATGCTGTGCGCCTCCATGCTCCGGTTCTGGTTGCTCGAACACACCACCGCCACTCGCAGCGGCGACGGCATGGCAACGGTAGCTCTGTTGCTACGCTGGCGCGGACTGTCTCTCAACCGCCGCGCCTCGGCGCCAATAAGATGGCGACCGGAACTCAGCGACGCGGCACGGCCGCGGCGTCACAGCGCGTGGCGTCCGCGCGGCGGCTTCCCACCAGCCTCAGCGCCTGGCCGCGGGCGGAGGCCACGCCCTGCCCCTCGGGCGCGCGGACTTCCGGGCGGGCGCGCCGCACTCGGCAACGGCCGGCGGCGGAGCAAACGCCGGCCCGGATGCGCGCAGCCGAGGCGCGCGCTCTGCTCTTTGTGCTTTCTATGATGGGTCCCTTTAAAACGTGTAAATACCCCTGGGAAGTTTAATGTCGTAAGTCGCCATGGACCGACACCTTACAATGAATTAATTTACCATATAATTTTATTTGTGTTTAATAACAATAGATTTATTAATAATAATATTACAAAAACTTTAAAGTTATAACGACCTTTCTCATGCTTCATATTATTTGATTCTCACAAATTCCTACGAGGTGGATTGTATTATTATCCTCATTTAAGGTGAGAAAATTGAGGCTGAAAGAAGTTAAATGATTTGTCTAAGGTCACCCAGGTACTAGGCAGAAAGATTTGGCAGCCTCAGACGAAAGGGACCTTCCTTGTCCTCGTATCCATTTATCAATTTTAGAGAAGGTTCTGATTGGCTCTGTTTTGGTCTTCTGACTACCAAATGACTGTCAAAGAGGGGGTAGGGCACTGTGATTGACTTGCCCACGGTGGGTCATGTGGAGTCACGGAGGGGATCTTCAAGTGACCCAGGGGAAGGAATGGGAAAGCATGCTAGACTGACAAAACTTCACTTACCACAGCCCGTAATGGGGACAAAGCCAATTCTTCCTATTTCTTGATTTTTATGGAAATGCTAAAATATTCAAAACCTCCTCTCCCTCTGTATCTTTCTCTCTCTCTGTATCCACATTTATATGACTCATTTTAACAGTTTTAGAATCACATTTTGTAAAACCTGGAGTGGAGTGGAATGGAAGAGACCATTTATCCTCCTATATAGATGAAGAAAGGAGGCTGATAAAGTACCATGCCCAATTTCATATACATACTTTATGTTTTTTCCTTCATTTTTATTTATTATAAGAATAATTTTATGAGATTAACAATTAAATGAAAAAAATTATTTCCTAACCCCAATATCCCAACACAATATTTTCATGAGTCTTCTAGTCTCTATCAACTTATCTATATATGTTAATATATATACACATATATATATTTGGACATAGTTGTAATCATGGTATACATTGGCTTTCAAAAAATGATAAAAGACCATATATACCTAATCTTCTAACAACTATTAGCATGTTTCTATTATGCAAAATTTGTAGGTAATAGCTTATACCTGCCACCTGGTGAGAGGTGGACCCCCCCCACCCCCCACCCCCCACACAGTGGCGGTGGGGCTCTTATTTTTCTCCTGTTTTTCTTTAACTGGGTCAACACCTCCTCCTGGCCCAGAAATTCAGACTGAAGCAAAGTTGTGGGATGGGTGGAGGCCTCTGGAGCCCTGTTTTTTTCTCTTTTCCATCCATATTCTTCCTTCAACGCTGTTCCAGATCCTCTTCTCCTGAGCCCCTGCCTCTTCCTGGGGTCCCTTCTTCCTTTCAGAGTGTTGGCATCTAATTACTGCTCAAGGACTCACTGATTATTTTGATTTTAGCAGGAAATCATTCAAAGCACCACCTTTCAGGGACATTATCATTTGAAAAGGGGACCCTTGTAAGACAGAAAAGTGTTCCTGAACTGAAGAAAGAGAGGAAACCTGTTTTTAGAGGGCCCCTTCCTAAAAGTCAGGCCCTGCCATGGTGCAGGTGCTGCAAAGCCAGTAAGACACAGTCTCCACCCCCAGAGAGCTCAAGTTCCTGGCTTCATTCCAGGCACCTGTAGTAACCTTTGGCTATCTGCAGGCTGCCCCACCTCTGCCTAGAACAATAAGGGGTACTTCGACTCTCCATCCATCAGTCCTGTCAGACAAGCCATCTGTATCATTCCAGGTCCTGGCAGGAAACAGATGGCACCCTCAGATTGGGTAAATTGAGAAGAGTTTAATAAAGAGACTATTTACAAAGGCGTATCAGGGTGTAGGGAAACCACAGGCCAGAAGGAGCAGAAGGAGGAAGCAATCACTGGAAACTCGAGAGGGAGCCTTCTGTAAAGAGGGCCTCTTGACGGGAGCTATGGCTTTTGGTCCAGGGACATAGCCAGCCAGTTCTCAAGGAGGCATTTGGGGGAAATAAATACCCTGACCTTTTTCTTCTCACTCTCCCATTTCCTACTCATGGCCAAAGCAGAGAGCACAGGAGCCCTTTGATGGAGTCCATCGAGGCCCGCCTCTCGGGGCCCAGAGTAGGTGGAGAAGGGTGGAGTGGATCTGGAGGGGCAAAAGGAAGCCATGTGGTACACCGTCTGAGTCTGGAAATACTCCGCTGCAGTTCTTTGCCCGAGTTGGTTGCTGTCATCACTTCTGGTGCTGGGGGTGGAGGCGGATATTTCTAGCAGGAGGTTGGGGATGCCTACCTGGTCCTTTTCTGCCTGGGTTTTGGGCTCTCAAATTTTCTCTCTGTTCATCCTCCAGTGTCTACAAAGGTAGTATTGCCCATGAAGGAGGATGCCTGCTCTGGGCCTCAGCCTCTAGGCAGGGGCTGGCTTCCTGCACTCATCCTGCCAGCCCTGTTTCTTGTCCCCTGCCATGCCCTGAACAGCTACTTGCCTCTACAAGTGGATTGCCAGACACCCTCTCCGTCACCAGCCCACAGAATGGGACCCTTGCCTGGGTCCTTCAGGTTCCCCATAGCTACCAGAAGTGAGGGCACACTTCTCCTGTGTCTGTGAGGACTTCACCTATTTCCTGGACCATTGGCCTACCTGGGGTCTCTGCTGTGCTCACTCTACCCCGAGCTCCTGCTGGCCTTTGATCCCTCTCCCTCTGACCGGCTCAGTTCCTCTTTATTCCTAGCCTGCAATGTGGCATCTGCTGCAGTAGAATGCTTTTCCTTTTAAAATAAGATTCAGCCAATTTGTAACTTAATGAACCAGGATGTTAGTTTGTAATCAGAAATCTAAGAACACTGGTTTCTTGTAGCTGTTTTATTGGTACTCTCTTTCCATGTACATGAGGGAAGTTAAAGGGAGAATGATAGGCTGGGGTGGATGAGAGATTTTCTTTTTACTCTATATCCATTTTTACTATTTAATTTTTTTAAAACGAAGTTCATATATTACTTATTTATTTATTTATTTATTTTGAGACAGAGTCTCACTCTGTTGCCCGGGCTAGAGTGAGTGCCGTGGCGTCAGTCTAGCTCACAGCAACCTCAAACTCCTGGGCTTAAGCGATCCTACTGCCTCAGCCTCCCGAGTGGCTGGGACTACAGGCATGCACCACCATGCCCGGCTAATTTTTTGTATATATATATTTTAGTTGTCCATATAATTTCTTTCTATTTTTAGTAGAGACGGGGTCTCACTCTTGCTCAGGCTGGTCTCAAACTCCTGACCTCGAGTGATCCACCCGCCTCGGCCTCCCAGAGTGCTAGGATTACAGGCGTGAGCCACCGCGCCCGGCCTACTTATTTATTTATTGAGAGACAGAGTCCTGCTCTGTCACCCAGACTGGAGTGCAGTGATGTGATCATGGCTCATTGCAGCCTTGAACTCCTGGGCTTAAGCTAGCCTCTTGCCTCAGCCTCCCGAGTAGCTGGGACTACAGGCACGTGCCAACACGTCAGCCTAGTTTTTCCGGCTAGTTTTCTTAGTTTTTGTAGGGATGGGGTCTTGCTATGTTGCCCAGGCTCATATATTACTTTTAAACTTTTATAATACTATTTAAAAAAGAATTAGAACTAATTGTAACCAGTGCCTTTGAGTGGTATGGATAATAGAAACACAGTGCAAATTGCAGACACACATTACAAAAATGACAAGAGGTAGGGCAAGATTTTCAATTTCTGCTCAAGGTAGCCCTCGCTTCAGTGGGAGTGGGAGCATGTACATATCCCTAGTTATGTTAGGAGTTTGTGTGGAAACCTGAGTTAACTAGTATGGCATATCTGATTTATTTCCATGATGGTCTGACATCCTGCACAGGTAGGTGTCTGGGATGCTGTCCAGTTGGCAGGCCCCTGCCTGGCTCTTGGTGTGTCCTCACCACTTGCTGGGAGATCCCACTGCTGCATGGGAGCTTTCATATGTTTCATTTAATACTTGATGTTGTGGACTGACAGGCAGAGGAGTTGTTATTTATACTTTGGGGTTATTTAAATATTTGTTAAGAATGAGGGCATTCCTAATAAAAACTCTGAAGCAGGTAGTTTGTTTCTGTTGCTCTTCCCCCTTACATTTCTAACCCCACCTACCTGGGAGATCCATCCTGGGGACAGTGGGGTACAATTATGAGCAACCTTAGGCTTATACTGAAGGCTTCCGGAGAAACTTGCCTCTTCCTCCTTCTCTTCTCCATCCTCCTAGCCAGTCATTCCCTGAAGCTCTGTGCACTGGCCTCCCAAGGTGAACATAAATGAGAGCCTCTCTATAAGTGCTGGTTGAAACTTGAACCCAGCTGGCTTCATGAGCCGAGGGAGATATTAAAATGTGTAAGAGATTTAACTGTCAACTAGGGATCTCTGTAGATTTGTGTGAAGAATAACTCAACAACTCTGTGATAATTGCCAACAAAGCTTTGAAAAACAAGACCAGCAATACCTTACTAGTATCTTGCCCTAATGGATATTAAAACTCAGTATAAAGCTAATGTAATCAAAAGGGTAGGACGTTGGAGAATAGATCAGTGAAACAGAATAGAGAAGAAAGAAATTGATTTTGTGGGAACTTAATACAGTGTATAATAAAGGTGGCATTTCAATTTAGTGATGGCTTATTTAATAAATGGTGCTAGAATAATTGCCTATCACATGGAAAATACAAAGATAGACCCTTATTTAATACATCTTTAATTATAGACTATGCAAAGGTAAAGCAAACAAATACTCTAAAAGTAAATTTGGGAGAGTATTTATATAATATTCAGGTAGGGAGGATTTAAATAACACAAGAAACTCAGAAGGCATAAAAGAAACGAAACAGATTTGATAATATAGAAAATCAAGATTTTTCAGTGGTAGAAGACACCATAAAAAGTCAAAGGACAACCAATAGGCAGTGAGAAAATAGTTGCAATTAATGGCAGATAAGGGATTACTGTCCACAATATTAGGATTAATATTAAGATCCATAATATTAGGTGGGACTCTGAAATTGCTGACAGTCAAGTGTTTTTTGTTTGTTTTTTTAGAGATGAGGTCTTGCTCTGTCACCGAGGGTAGAGTGCAGTGCCAAGATCATAGCCCACTGCAGCCTCCAACTCCTGGGCTCAAGTGATTTTCCTGCCTCAGCCTCCAGAGTAGCTGGGACTACAGGTATGTGCCACCATGCCTAGCTAAATTTTTTCATTTTTCTTTCCTTGTTTTTATTTTTTTTTTAGAGACAGGGTCTGGTCTCAAACTCCTGGCCTCAAGCTATCTTCCCTCCTCAGCCTCCCAAATAGCTGGGATTACAGACACTAGCCACCACACCTGGCAGTCAACTGTTTTTGACAAAAAAAAAAAAAAATGGCAATTTTGATTTCAGCCCAACATATAGAGCTTCTATATATTGTTGATAGAAGACTATAAATTATAAACAAGCAATTTATAGAAAAGAGAATGCAAATAGCTGATATATAAATATGTGAATATATATGTTAAAATAATAACAGGAAGATGGCTACTATCAAAAAAGGAGAGAAGAAAACTGAACAGATGACTACTATCAAAACCCCCAGAAAAACAGAAAATAAGTGTGGCTAGGATGTGGAGAATCCCTTGTGCACTATTGGTGGAAATGTAAAATGGTGCCGCCCCTATGGAAAACAGTTTGGAGGTTCCTCAAAAAGTTAAAAATAGAATTACATATGATCCAGAAATTCCAGTTTTGGTTATATACTCAAAAGAATTGAAAACAGGGTCTCGAAGATATGTTTCTACACCCATGTTCACAGCAGCATTATTCATGATACCCAAAAGGTGGAAGCAATCCAAATGTTCATTGACAGAAGAATGGATAAACAAAATGTGTATACATACAATGGAATATTATTCAGCCTTAAAAATGAAGGAAGTTCTGACTCATGCTACAACATATATGAACCTTAAAGACATTATGCTAAGTGAAATAAGCCAGTTACAAAAAGACAAATATTATATGATTCCACTTATATGGGGTACCCAGAGTAGTCAAATTCATAGAGACATAAAGAAGAATGCTGGTCGCCAGGGGCTAGGGGGAAAGAGGAATGGAGAGTTATTATGTAATGGGTACAGAGTTTCAGTTTTGCAAGATAAAAAGTGTTTTGGATATTAGTTGCATAACACTGTGAACGTACTTAACACTACTGAACTGTACACTTAAAAATAGTTAAGATGGTAAATTTTATGTTATGTATGTTTTACAACAATTAAAATTTTTAAAGTACACACACACAAATAATAGGATAATATTTTTAATCCATGAGGCAAAATTTAGAACTAATTTTGACAATGATGTGAGGAAATTTCTACTTTCTTTAATTCCTGGTTGGAGGGAGAATTGCTATAGCATTTTAAGAAAGTACTTTGGAAGAATCTCTTAAAATCAAAGATGCACATACTCTTTGACACAGCAATCCCACTTTTGGGAACCTAGTCCATGGAAATACATGCACCAATACATAAGTGTGTGATATATATATAAAAAGATGTTTTTTGCATTGGTTGTAACTGTAAACAATCCCTCTCCAAAAGGGCCAATGGTTGAATATTATACAACTATTTAAAAGACTGAGTGATATTGATAAGGATTGACCTGGAGAGATAAATATGAAATATTATTTTATTAACAATAATATATATATTATTGTAAGATAATAAGCAAGTTCCACAGAAAAGCATATGGTATGATTATAGTTGTGTGAAAGGCAAATTTAGAAATCCCTATAATCTGTTTATATACTGTGATGGTTAATTTTATGTATCAACTTGGCCAGGCTATGGATCCAGGTTGTTTGCTCAAACACCAGTCTAGATGTTGCTGCAAAGATACTTTTTTAGGTGTGATTAACATTTAAGTCAGTAGGCTTTGAATAAAGCAGATTACCCTCCATTATGTGGGTGTGCCTCATCCAACTGGTTGAAGGCCATAAGAGCAATGACTGAGGTTCCCTGAGGTGGGAGGAATTCTCTTCAAGACTACAACATAGAAACCCTGCCTGAGTTTCCAGCTTGCCTAGCCTGCTCTAGGAAACTTGGACTCAAGACTGCAATATCAACTCTTACCTAAATTCAGATTTCAGACTTGCCAGCTCCCACAATCTCATAAGCTACTTCCTTAAAATAAAACACCTCTGGTGAGAAACTCAAAACTTTCCCATTAAGGGGAAAAAGGCAAGGATGGCCTGTCTTTCCACTGCACGCCACAGAGGTGCACCCACATAATGCAGGGTAATCTACTTTATTTCAACCTCATAGTGGAAGTCCTAGCTAATGCAAAAAAATAAGAAAAGGAAATAAAAGATACGCAGAATGGGAAGGAAGAAATAAAACTGTCTTTGTTCATAGATGACATGATCATCTATGTAGAAAATATGAGAGAATCAACAAAAACTCCTAGAACTAATAATAAGTGATCAGCAAGATTGCAGGATATAAAGTTAATATACAAAAGTCAATTGCTTTCCTGTACATCAATAATGAACAAGTGGAAAAAAAATTAAAAACACACATTTACATTAGCACCCCCAAAAATGAAATAGTTCAGTATAAATCTAACAAAATATATAAAAGATATATATGAGATAAAACATAAAATTCTGATGAAAGGTACCAAGGAAGAACTAAATAAATGAAGAGATGTTCCATGTTCATGGACAGGAAGACTTGATATTACCAAGATGTCAATTCTTCCCAACTTGATCTACAGATTCAATGCAATCCTAATAAAAATTCCAGAAATTTATTTTGTAGACATTGACAAACTGATTCTAAAGTTGATATGGAGAGGTGAAAGACCCAGAATAGCCAACACAGTATTGAAGGAGAAAAACAAAGTTGAAAGACTGACACTACCCAAGTTAAAGAATTACTATAAAGCTACAGTAAGCATGTGGTATGAGTGAAAGAATAGACAAATAAATCAATGGAACAGATCTGGGATTCTGGGAGCCCAGAAATAGACCTATATAAATATAGTCAACTGATCTTTGACAAAGGAGCAAAAGCACTACAATGGAGAAAAGATAACCATTTCAACAAATGGTGCTGGAAGAAATGGACATCCATATGCAAAAAAATGAATCTAGATACAGATCTTATACTCTTCACAAAAATTAATTCAAAATGAATCATACATTCAAATCTAAAATGCAAAACTATAAAACTTCTAGAAGATAACATTGGAGACAATCTAGATGACCTTGGGTTTTGTGATGACTTTTTAGATAAAACACCAAAGGCATGATCCATGAAAGAACTGATAAGCTGTATTTCATTAAAATTAAAAATTCCTGCTCTGCAAAAGACATGGTCAAGAGAATAAAAAGACAAGCCACAGACTGGGAGAAAATATTTGTAAAAAACATATCTGATAAAGAGCTGTTATCCAAAATATACAAAAAGAACTCTTAAAACTCAACAATAAGGGCCAGGTGCAGTGGCCCACACCTGTCATCCTGGCACTGTGGGAGGCCAAGGTGGGAGGACTGCTTGCTTGAGCTCAGGAGTTGGAGACCAGCCTGAGCAAAAGCAAGACCCTGTCTCTACAAAAAAAATTAAAAAACTAGCCGGGCATGGTGGTGTGGGCCTGTAACCCCAGCTACTCGGGAGGCCGAGGCAGGAGGATTGCTTGAGCCCAGGAGTTTGAGGTTGCTGTGAGCTATGATCATGTCACTGCACTCCAGCTTGGGTGACAGAGTGAGACTCTATCTCTTAAACAAACAAAAAAACCTTATGTACACACAAAAACCTGCACACAGATGTTTATAGCAGTTTTATTCATACTTTCCGAAGCTTGGAAGCAACCAAGATATCCTTCAGTCAGTGAATGGATAAATGAACTGTGGTAAATCCAGACAATAGAATATTATTTAGTGCTAAAAAGACATGAGATATCAAGCCATGAAAAGACCTGGAGGAAACTTAAATGCATATTACTAAGTGAAAGGAACCAATCTGCAAAAGCTACATACTGTATGAAGCTGATTATATGACATTCTGGAAAAGGTAAAACTATGAAGATAGTAAAAAGATCAGTGGTTGCCAGGGGCTGAGGGGATGGAGGATGAATAGGCAGAACACAGAAAATTTTTAGGGCAGTGAAACTACTCTGTATGATACTATAATGGTAGATAACGTCATTATACATTTGTCTAAGCCCACCGAATGTACAAAACCAAGAGTGAACCCTAATGTGAACCATGGACTCTGGGTGATAATGATGTGTAGGTTCATCAGTTGTAACAAATGTACCACTCCATGGGGGATGTTGATAATGTGGGAGGCTGTACATGTATGGGGGCAGAGGGTATATGAGAAATTTCTGTACCTTCTGCTCAATTTTGCTGTGAACCTAAGACTGCTCTAAAAAGTAAAGTATATTTTAAAAAACCCACCTCTGTCTCTTTCTGTCTTTCTCTCTCTACACACACACACACACACACACACGGACACAGTCACACAATCTCCTATTGGTTTTGTTTCCCTGGAGAACCATGACTAATACATATGCATTTGTATATTTTTGTATGAACATAAAGAATGATGTGGAAGAATAATAAACCAAACTTAACACTGGTGATTTCAGGTGGTAGGATTAGAGTAGGGAGGTAAAGGTTTTTCTAAATGTCCTATTCTTTGTTCAACTGGCTTACTAGGTACATGAAATACCTTTGCAACTAAATCAAAGCAAAAGACAGAAAGAAAATCTCACTAGCCATGTTGACTACATTGCTACATCATGGAAGGCAACATTGAATTAGGTCAGAGGTCCTAAATTCTCACTTGTTAACAAACCTTAAGCACCTACTGTGTGTCAAGAACTGAACAAGACTGGAAACATGAAGGCCAACAAACCATGATCTGTATCCTTGGAGAGCTCAGAAATTTGCAAGAACTGGTACAATCAAAATGTCTGCACTTGTGAACTATTTTACTGCGTATTCAATGAATTAAATCTTCTTTGCTTTAACTGGTCTCTAAAACTGTCATCCAGCATCTTGGGTGGTCCTGAGAGGCCAACTGAGAATTGTGCCAATATAAATACAGAAATAGAATAATAATAGTACAAACCATGCTTTAAAGGAAGTTAGTTGAGTTTTTCCTAGTTAAACCAGATGGAAAGACCAAGATTGGGGGTCAGATGGATTTTCTATTTGAGGATGTCTTTTGGATTCATTTCCTAATGTGGACACTGAAGAGGGAGATTAGAGAACTATACAAAGCAAACCATTAAGTAAATCACGAGTGCGGAACTAGACTTCAGCCCTGAGATGACCAGCTGGGATGGTTTCTTGGTGCATTTTAGGTCTGGGTTAGTAAGGTCAGCCCTCAAGAGGCTTTGGTTATTTCCTGTTGCATAGTTATACTTTAGAATCATCTGGGCCTTTTAAAAATAAAATCCCCAGGCCCCTTCCCTGGAGATTCTGATTCAGTAGGTCAAGGGTGAGGGCTGGAAATATCTATATTTGAAAAGCTTCACAGATGACTCTGACACATACCTCTGGTTAAAGACCAGAGGGGGCCTTGGGGGGGTCAGCTGGGTTTGGACTTCATCTCATGGCTATCCTGCTATATAACAGGCAGCGTTTCTCATATGTAGCAGGAAATGAAAGTGACCCTACGGGGAGGCAGGGAAGGGTGGGTATCATTTGGAAAAGCCCTAGCGAAGGGCCCAGAAGAAGGACTACCAAGAGGGACACTGCTCCAGGGCTCAGAAGCCTTACTGGGTTTGAGTCCTGGTCCATCACCAGCCTGCCCAGCTGTCTCTCCAGTGGAATCCTCTATCACCTGCACCCAGGGCCACTCCTTTTGACCCACAGCCTGCATGCCAGTAGGCATTTCACATGGCAGATGGGCACCTTATCCCATCTGTACCCGAAGATCACTTACTAAAAGTCTGGCAGGAGTGATGCCAGCTAGACCAGGACACTTTGCTGGGTCCCCCGTGCTCACTCTGTGAGGACACCTCCCTGCAAGGACCTAGAACTCTAATGAGCCGAGGGGCAACCCTGGATATCCGTGAGTGATGGTAGAGAGCCTCCAAAGCTATATTCTACATTTGGTGGTGAATGGGATGAAGTCAAGACCCCCAAGTTGGGACATCAATCCTGTGAGGTAAGTGGGGCAGGTACTACTATTCTTAATTTAGAGATCAGGAAACAGAGTGATGAAATTGCCCAGGGTTACACAGCTAGTCAGTGATAAAACCAGGACACCAACTCAAGATCCCCTTTCTATTCCTGTTTCTTTCTTTTTTTTTTTTTTTTTTTTTTGAGACAGAGTCTCACTCTGTTGCCCGGGCTAGAGTGAGTGCCGTGGCGTCAGCCTAGCTCACAGCAACCTCAAACTCCTGAGCTCAAGGGATCCTCCTGTTTCAGCCTCCCGAGTAGCTGGGACTACAGGCATGCGCCACCATGCCCGGCTAATTTTTTCTATATATATTTTTAGCTGTCCATATAATTTCTTTCTATTTTTAGTAGAGATGGGTCTCGCTCTTGCTCAGGCTGGTCTCGAACTCCTGAGCTCAAACGATCCGCCCACCTCGGCCTCCCAGAGTGCTAGGATTACAGGCGTGAGCCACCGCGCCCGGCCTCTTTTTTTTTTTTTTTTTTGCATTTCCCCACCCTGCATCCAAATAGCCAGATTTCCTGTTTACTTGTTACTATACAAACTGTCAAACTTTCCATAAATGTGTTTATTAGTCCTCCCGCCCTCCTTCCCTTCCTTCCTTTTTCCAGCATCCATGAGAATTCACCTCTTAAATCTCTAACTGCTAGAAGTGTAATTGACCTTGGGCACCAGCTGTAGACTCTGAAATCCATCACCATATTGGTGCTGAGGCCTACAGCCTACTCCCCACCAGGGGCTGCGTGCGGCAGGGATACTGAGGCAGGCCTGTTCCCGAGAGACATGGAAACTCCTTTGCCTAACAACTTTGGCTCAAAGATTCCCCATTAGCCTTGCCAAACCCTTCTTAGACTGAACTGCAGGCTGAGATGCTTCCACCTAAACTTCCTTCCTTCCTCTTCTCTCTCCTTCACACGTCAGACCTGCAATAAGATCTAATATGTCTTCTAACCTTTTCCATCTCTCTCCTACATTTTCTCTCACAGGCATTTTCTTTAATAAATTTCTTGCATATTTTATCTCATCTTCACGTCTGCTTCTCTGGAGACCCAAACTAACACTTCCTCTCCTTTTCCCTCCCTCCTTCTCTTGCTTCCTTCTTTCTGTTTTCTGTGCCAATCATACTGGAGGTGCAAAGATTAATCATCCCTATTCTCACAGTCTACTAAAGGAGACAGAGCGAAGAGATAATTATAACACAGTGAGATGAGTGCAATGACAGGGTTACGCATTTGCAGGGCCCAGAGGAGGGGTATCTAACCCAGCTTAGAACTAAAATGGAGGAAACCATTGAATAAGAGTGAATCAGAGTCAGCCAAGTGAAATGAGCTGGGCAGAGGGAGGGCTGAAAAAGACATTCCAGGTTGTTGTGCTGCTGGGGCTGATGTTTTTAGGCCAAGAGGGTCAGGAGAGAAGGCCAAAGAGGTGAGCAGGGACTGGACGTTGGAGTGTTTTGAATGCTTCTCTGAGGGTGGGACCCTTACCCTGGGGTCAATGTGTCCCAAATGTTGGTCTAGGCCAGGCTACATGAGAATTACCTGGCACTTGACAAAAATACCCACTCGGATGGAGTCCCCTGCCACAGGGGAACCCATTTTGGGATTAAATACGTATTTTTTTGCTCTCCTTTTGATAAGGAAAAGGAGAGCAAAAAATCTCCCCCCATCTATTACTTGGCACAGCAGCCACCTGAGACCCCCACCCCTCACGGAAGACCTGCATCAGCATAATACTAACCTATTACCTGGCGCACCAGCTAATCTATTACCTGGTGCATCAGCACAACACTAAACCTATTACCTGACACAGCAACTACCCTATTACCTGGCAGGCATCAGCCACTGAGACCCCACCCCTCGGACCACCCCAACTAATAAAAGTGGGAAAAATTGGGTAGACGGGGCTCAGAATTTGGTGGTGAGACCCCTCTGAACCCGCTGGCGAGTAAACTTTGACTCTCTGACTCTCTGTGTGCCGCTAGGTTTGTCCTCGGGACCACCCGCTGTAACACTTGCTGTAACACTTTTGCATCAAAGTTTGTCCCTTCAAGCTCTAGAGAGGGCACTAGAAAATCCCCAAAGGAGGCATTTTTCTGATTTTCTGAAAGATTACTTGACAATTCCCCCCACCCCCGCCGGCCCCGCTCTGTGTTGTATGGTGCTACAAGGCCCTGCTAGTCCCACTACTCTTGAAAAAGTTTTTTGTTTATTTTGGTTTTTGATGCTTTAAGAGTTTTTTGTTTTTGTTTTTTTTCAGGCCAGGCAAAACAAGAAATGCCCTGTTCCTGGTCTTTCCTGTGACAATTGAGCAATGGCCTTTCCATTATTCCTGTAAGGGGGATGGGACACTTGGGGCCACCTTCTCCTCAAAGGACTACAGCAGAAGGGCTCATTTGAGCACCCAGGGTGGCAGGAGAATTAGAGGGCACAGTCCCCCCACTTCCCTACCTTTCACCCAGATATTTCAAGGAGAGAGCTTCCCTACAATGTACCTGGCCTTCCTGATTCTCCTCCCTCCAGAACCCAGATCTCTGCCATCCTGATCTTGTGAGGCCTGACCTTAGAATAGGTCCCATGACACCATGCTGAGGGTGGGAGGGGGGCTGAGTACCTGGTGGGCTTGGCTGGACGTGGGGGGCCATGAAAGAGCTTAGGCCCAAGGCCTCTGGCCTAAAATGAGGAATGGTAATGAAACCACCGACAGAAGCAGAGGGGAGCTGCTTTAGCAGGGAACGGGGTTCTTATGGGACAGGGTGAATGTGAGGAGCTGTGTGACCTGCAGGAGACTTCTCAGGCAGGTAGTTGGGTGGGGGAGTCCAGAACTCAGAGCAGTAGCCTGGTCTGGATAGGTGCACTAGGGAGAAAAGTGACCATTAGATGAGACAAAGAGATGGCCCAGGAAGAGGGTGCAGAGTAAGAAGTGAGGGGGAACCCCAGCATTTAAGGTATAGGCAGAGAAAGAAAAACCCTTGGACAACAAGAAAGAATGGTTCCTGATATATTAAAAAGAAAATAGAAAGCAAGCAAGCCAATGTTATCAAAACAACTGAATTAACATCGAATCCTTACTCTGTGCCAGGCATTATTCTAAATTGTTTATATGCAATAATTAATTTCTTACAGAAATCCTCTGAGGTAACCTGTAGCAGATGCTCTTGGTGCCCTACCTGTACACCCTGTGGCTTTACCACTTCACTGTGCCCAGCTGCTTGCATCTGTTTGGGGGCTTGGCCCGGAGCTGGCAGGCTAGAAGCGCCAAGGATTGGACAACTCCAGGAGCAGCCCTCAACCAGAGACTGTGGCTTGTTAATCTATAACTATTCCAGCTGTCTTGTTCCTAATGTGGGATGACTCTGAGGGTCATGTTCTACACTGTTTCCCATAGTTCCCCAGTAGGATTAGGCCCAGAGAGGTCCACACTTGTATCTTGCTGGGTAATCCACCCTTTAATGCCTTCCCTTCGTGAACTTACTTCCTGATTCCCCTACTGGTGTTTTCCTTTACCTTCCAAAGAAACTACTTGCACTTGAACACTTGTCTCACAGTCAGCTTCTGGAAGAATCCAAACTAAGATATAAATGAAGACCACAGAAAATTTGAGAATGATTAGAAGAATATAATCATCTATGTATAAATGAGAAACAACCACTGAGTTGTAATGGTTATTAATCACCAAATCTCCAGGCTTGACAAGAATGTGTATTTGAACTCACACTAAATCTTTTAACAGAGGCAAAACGCTTCCAGGATCATAAAGACCACTCAGAGTTTTCTCACCTTTACTAGGCAGCAAAGCCGTTTTTTCTTTTATTCTGGAGGGGAAAAAAACCCCAAACCTCCAAATGTCTACCTAAAAAGCATTATTAACTTAAAAAAAGCCCAACTTAGCTTTTCTAAATCCTCTGCACTCAGACACATCTGTTGCCTGATTTTAAAAGGATTCTAACTCTTTCCATTTGCAAATATGAGCTCACTAGAAAATTAGATTTTATAAATCATATTTTCAGAGAACATAATAAAGACAAAAATATATTTTAAATGGTCTCTCCACATACACTCTCTCAACTTACTAAACTGCTTTTCTAAACACTGGAGGGTAGAAATCCTAGCAATATGTTTTATATTCTGTGCTGATTATGCTAATTAAAATTTAATGAAACTTTTGCTATTTTGTGATCTTAAAACTGTGTCAGAATATACCACCAATCAACAAAAATAATGTCAAAGAAAAGACCCTGCACTGAATTGTAAAAACTGTGACAATGTAACAGGAAGTGCTAAGATGGGGGAGAATATTAGTGTAATAACTAATTGAAATTTTGTTGGCACTCCTTGACTATTTCCATCAGTGGCCATTAATTTGCTTAGAAGGGCTTTTGTGACTCACAGTTATGATGAAATTTCATTAAGTCTTGCATTTAGTACAAAGGAACCTGGTTCAGTCAACATTTCCAATTACCAGCCATGTTGTGAGCTTTATTAAACAACTAAATACTCTTGCGAATATATAAACAGAAATATAACTTATATATTTGCTTGTTGGCTTCACCTGATTAGGGTAAAATGTGCAATCCAAGATATTTGGGGTGACTTACTATTTAACTTATCAATATCTCTAATAAACCTGCCCTCTGCTGCCTTGCGTGAAAATGCATGTTTAAAACATGATAAAAGAAGCTATTTTAAGCCTGGAAGAAAGACTTTATATCTTGAGATCTGTAAAAGCTTTTGACATGAAAAATAATCTTTGCCCTAGTAGTTGAATCCTTGTTATAACATACAAATGACAACAATATCAATTTGAGGCCTACTTGATACTATAACTTTGGGCTTTTATTTTCTTTCCACTGAATTCAACAAACTTTAGCGTTTAGATTTCTGCTTTTGTAAATAGCCACTGGTAAACTCATTTCATATTGTTTTAAAGGTCCCTTTAATATTGTTTGCATATTAAATGATTTGCATATTTGCATAAAAATGATTGGATAAAATATTGTGGAAACTGTAATAACAATTACAGAGCAACAACAAGGGCTGACATTTATTCAGTGCTTTCTATGTACCAGGCATTCTTTACACACACTGTGTCATTTTAGCTTTATAACAACTTCTTAAGGTAAGTGTCATTAGTATTCCCATTTTAGATGAGAAAACTGAGGCACAGAGAGCTAAAGAACTTGCCCTAGGTAAGACCATTGGGGTGGCAAAGCAGGATTCAAACCCAGCACCCTGATATAAGCCCTTAGTGCTAGTTGGTAGGTAGCCATGGCTAAGCCTGCAGAAATCAGTTGTCTAAAGTAACTATCAAACAAATATGAGAGACCAAACCAAGGTTTGTGTCTGTACTTGTCAAATGATTCTCTCTCTCTCTTTTTTTTTGAACTAAAACATTTATTACAATGGAAAATGGGCAAATGATACATTTTAAATTTAGTTTTATCTTGCATTAAAGCAAAAGAATGCTGTAGATAATAGTGGAATCACCATCCTACTAATAGAAACCCATGAGAGCCTTGTGGTATCCATGATTGAAAACTGAAAAATGAAAGCCATGTACCCAAAGATTCTTAAGATATCTTATAACTAGTTTTATGAACTCTGTTCCCCCCTCCAGCTTTACTGAGGTATAATTGACAGCTAAAAATTATATATGTTTAGGGTGTGCAATGTGATGATTTGATATACATACATGTTGTGAAATGATTACCATGATCAAGCTAATTAGCATATCCATCACTGCCCAGCAGTGAGGTCTCATCAGAGCACTCTGATGGCATCATTCAGGCTTGCAAGCTTGATTCTCTCACCATCCTAGAGATTCTGTGAGTTCCCCTACAGTCCACTCCTTATTATTTAACCAATCAGAATGGATGCTGTTTGGAGCAAAGAACCTGCCTGATACATCTGCTATGTGATTCTGTATCATCATCTCACTGTGTGGTTGCTTCAGGTCAAACATGGGCCTGGTGGGGATTCCGGGGGACTTGGTTTTTCTGATACCCACTTCCTGTAAGGCATCTTTCTATAGCTTATCAGGAGGTAAATGGTAGCTTAAGGCAGATAGACATCCGGGAGTCCGAGAGCCAGAGTCAATCAGCTCTTAAGGCTGGTAGGTTTCAGCAGTGGGCTCAAAAGGGTGTGCTGGCCCTTATGTTCACTCGGTGTGGCCCAGCCAAGTGCACCCTAGAAAATGAGAGCTTTGCTGTATTCAGCAGTCCATTCAAAGTCAGCAAGACATCTCCAAACAAGCCATAGAATGGCATCAGGGACATCTCTTCAGCTAAAATTTTCAATCCACACAACTTATCTCTTTACTAGATGCCACCTGATATCGTGCTCTAGTTGTTTCACAAGTACGTAAGGAGACTGAACACGACAGCAGACCTCCCTCTCCTCCTTCATTTGGCCGCCTGTGGTGCCTGGCTCAGAGGTGAGCACACAGCAATCTCTCACCATGTGCTGCTTGACATAAGGGCATGAGGGCTGGAGAGAAGGCCTTCATTTCAATACTTTCAGTCCATTATCACACTTTAAAGAAAGAGGACATGATGTCGTTGGGGAGCACGTGCTTCTTGCCATGTCTGTGGTCTCAGATGGAGTGGTGACATTTTCCTGAGACTTAGGGTCCCATGGACACCCTCACACGGTCACAAGGACGTGGATATATACCACTGAATTAAAAAGCTGTTGTGGAAGCACCACCTTTTTATTGATGATCAGTTCACAACTAGTTGTTACAGTCACAAATATACCTAAAAGGCATTTATCAGTGTTTATCCTCATGATCAGAAACCTGGCAGTCATCATTTGTTTCTGGAACTCTGAAGAACCCAAAGGGATGGACATTCTGGTGTGTGGGAATTATTGGTCTTTCAGTGCCACTTGTTATTTACCTTACTCAAGTTGGTGGAAAAATTGTGGTTCAGTTCCTCATTTTCCTCTCAGTGTATATATTCATATGATCACACAAATTATATAATAAATATAGTTGGAATTCCACAATTATATAGAGCTCAAACTATGTATGATACATATGATACTGTGAAGATTTCATTTCAACGTACTTCTTTCCTAGAATGAAACCAGAGTACACCTTTTCAATCTATTCCAATAGTCTGGACCTCGTTTTCTATCTCTAACAAAAAGAGAGTTGAGTGCTTGTTCCTATGAGGTGGTTCTATTTTTGTTTTTATATTCCGGGAATTCTGTTAGCTTAAGCCCTAAATCACCTGGTTGGTAGTTTAAGTATCAGTTAACTGAAAATAGGTCTGGATTTTTGTCCCATTCCCTACTGTATTGGATGTAATTTTTATTCTTGCTTGCTAGCCTTTTTGTGATGTTTCTCCAGCCCCATCCTGAACAATTATATTTCTTTGTCGGTAGTGGCTTCCATGATAAAGCAATATATCATTCCAACAGAGAGGCTCTGGATTTATTTTATTGTTAGCTGGTGAGCCAAGAACATTATAATGCACAGGGTGAATATAATAGGAGCTGCATGTGGAGCTGTTAACCTGGCAGGGCCTCACACCAGTGCAGAGAATTATTACTCCCGTCAGCCATTTGAAATTTAACTGCATCCACAAAGAATAACATAACCCCTTTAACCCCACTTGGTTAGGATATTTACGTCTCTGCTCCATCTTCAGCCACCATTCTATCTTTTAAAATAGTGATTTTCAAGTCCTTTTGAACCTAACCCACAATAAAAAACACATTTGACATTACACACACACACATACACACACACACACGCAAACGGAACAGAAGCTTGACAAAATCATATTTGCCCTCACACCTTGTGATGCATGCTGGCAATTTCTACTTTGTTCTGATTAATAAAAGAATTGACTGGCCGGGCGCGGTGGCTCATGCCTGTAATCCTAGCACTCTGGGAGGCCGAGGCGGGTGGATCGTTTGAGCTCAGGAGTTCGAGACCAGCCTGAGCGAGAGTGAGAACCCGTCTCTACTAAAAATAGAAAGAAATTATCTGGACAACTAAAAATATATATAGAAAAAAATGAGCCGGGCATGGTGGCACATGCCTGTAGTCCCAGCTACTCGGGAGGCTGAGGCAGGAGGATCAATTGAGCCCAGGAGTGTGAGGTTGCTGTGAGCTAGGCTGATGCCACGGTACTCTAGCCCGGGCAACAGAGTGAGACTCTGTCTCAAAAAAAAAAAAAAAAAAAAAGAATTGACTGATACCCACTAAATAGATTTCAACACCTACTAATAGGTCTTGAATCACAGTCCAAAAAACAGTTTTAGAAGCTATTCCTCAGATATTCAAATAATAGATAAGAAAAATATTCATTTCCTCATCTTTTTCTTGCTATTTCTTCTGGGATTTACTTCCATATTTCTATATATCTATTTCTTATGCTTTTTTTTTTTTGCTTTTAGATATAATCTATTTACATCTTGTGAAAAATGAAGATTTAGCTCCCTTCCGTACACCTTCTTCAAATACACTATATTTCTCCTCCCCACCCCCCTATGTATAATGAGTTATTGGTGAAGTCAATATTCATTATTTATATTATCATGGCTGTGTGCATCAGTCAGGGCCCCGGCAAGAAACAGATGGCACATTCAAATTGGGTAATTTGAGAAGAGTTTAATAAGGGACTATTTATAACAGTGTGGGCAGGGTATAGGGAAACCACTAGAGATACAGCTGGTAAAACTGTGGGAACTCCACTACCTCTCCTAGGCCCCAAAGAATCTGGAGACAGAGAGCTGTACAGAGAAAGCTGCCTGGTAGTAGCAGTAAAGGCTGGTCAAGGCATGCAGCCAGCCTGAGATGACCATGTTAGGAACAGAGCCAGGGAACTATTAATATTTACTCCCTACCATCCTCCTTCCTCTGATCTCCTGCTGTGGCTCCCCAGGGCCACACGCACCTGGAAGCCAGAGGGCATGGGAGCCTGTGGGTGGAGCACAGAGCAGGTGAAGGGTGGAAGGAAACAAGAACATAGCCAGCATGTTATTTATAATTAATTCATCCCCCAGCTCTTCTGTTATTGCCCAATTCCCCTTTGATATGTTCAAATTCATCAAATACTCCATCAACTTCATGCTCTCAAAGAACTCAATTTATCTCACATAACAAGAAGTCCAAAAGTAAGGAAGTTTCAGGATTGGTTAGTTCATCAAGGACCTAGTTCTCTCTATCTCTATGCTCTTCCAACTTCAGCATGCAGGCTTTCCTATGCTGTCTCCTCTCCTGATCATAAGATGGCCGCCATAGGTCCAGGCATCATATCCTGATAGTACAATAGGCAGCAGCAGAAAAGGGTCATTTTCTTTATTTTGTGTCTTGTTTTTTTTTTTTTTTTTTTTTTTGTTGAGATAGGGTCTCACTCTATCACCCCAGCTAGAGTGCTGTGGCACCATCATAGCTCATTGCAACCTCAAACTCCTGGGCATAAGAGATCATCCTGCCTCAGCCTCCCCAGTAGCTGGGACTACAGGTGCATGCCACCCACCCAGGTTAATTTTTCTATTTTTTGTAGAGATGGGGTCCCGCTCTTGCTCAGGTTGGTCTTGATTGAACTCCTGGCCTTAAGCAATCCTCTCAAAGTGCTAGGATTACAGGAGTGAGCTACTGTGCCCAGCCTTGTGTCTTTTTAAGAGTGAGTAAACCTTTCCCAGAAACTCCTTACTGAGTTCCCTTCCCATGTCTTTGGCCAGAGCTGAGTCACAAGCCTGCCTTTAATCTAATCACTGACAAAGGGGAATAGGATCACCCTGATTGGCTTGGACAGTCATGCTGGAGATAAGGTCCCTTTTCTTGATGAATGGATATCTGAACAACATTAGGACTCTGTTAGCAGGTAAGGGGTGGGATGGCTGTCAGGTAGGCAACCAAAAGTGTCTGTTACATCATGGAATCTGGCACATGGTAAG
The DNA here is from genome assembly GCF_041146395.1 of Eulemur rufifrons. Classification (NCBI taxonomy): domain Eukaryota; kingdom Metazoa; phylum Chordata; class Mammalia; order Primates; family Lemuridae; genus Eulemur; species Eulemur rufifrons. Next base: position 109,495,461 of record NC_091012.1, read on the forward strand.
CAGTAAATATATGTTAACTATTGTAATTAACTCTTACTGACTGTGTGAACTTATTTCTTTTATTTTTTTCTTTTTTTTTCTTTTTCTTTTCTTTTTTTTTTTTGAGACAGAGTCTCACTCTGTTGCCCAGGCTAGAGTGAGTGCCGTGGCGTCAGCCTAGCTCACAGCAACCTCAAACTCCTGAGCTCAAGGGATCCTCCTGTCTCAGCCTCCCGAGTAGCTGGGACTACAGGCATGCGCCACCATGCCCGGCTAATTTTTTCTATATATATTTTTAGCTGTCCATATAATTTCTTTCTATTTTTAGTAGAGGTGGGGTCTCGCTCTTGCTCAGGCTGGTCTCGAACTCCTGAGCTCAAAGGATCCGCCCACCTCGGCCTCCCAGAGAGCTAGGATTACAGGCGTGAGCCACCGCGCCCGGCCTGTGTGAACTTATTCAAGTCACATACCTCCTAGAGCTTCAATTTCCCCACCTGTAAAATGGGGATAGGATTATGTGATTTGTTGGATGCTTATAAAATTAAATGAGATGACATATGTAAAGTCTTTGGTGCTTAATAAAGATAGCTATTTATTATAGTTACATCTAATTATTGCCAGAGTACTTGGGTAGCCAGTTAAGATCTCCAACAAAGGTTCCTGAGGTTGGCCCCAGCCAGGTGTAACTAATTCTTTACCTGCAGCTTACAGGATATTTTTTTTGCACCCTGTGATCTAAAATTTCATGATTTTTTTTTTTATTTCAGCTTATTATGGGGGTACAAAAGTTCAGGTTATATATATTGCCCATGTCCCGCCCATCCCCCCGAGTCAGAACATTCAAGCGTGACCATTCCCCAGACAGTGTGCAGCGCACTCATCATGTAGGTATACACCCATCCCCTCTCCCCACCCCCCCTACCCAATTGGTGTTATTCCCAAATGTGCACTTAGGTGATGATCAGGGAAACCAATTTGCTGGTGAGTACATGTGGTGCTTGTTTTTCCATTCTTGGGATACTTCACTTAATAGAATAGGTTCCATAAAATTTCATGATTATGTGCTTTTTGGTATAGTTGTTCTTTTCTCAGCCTTTGTGTTGGACACTCACTCAGTAGGTCTTTTCAATCTAGAAACTGATGTCCTTCAAGTCTGACAAATTTCTTGAATAATTTATTTGGCAATTTCTACCCTTTCATTTTCAATGTGTTCTCACTCTGGAACTCATGTTATTCACATATTGGACTTCATGATTGACGCAAAGATTTTATTATCTTTTATCTCCTATTTTTCATCTCTCTTTTTGCTCCACATTCTGGGAGATTTCCTCAACTGTAGCTTCCAATCTTCCTATTGGGTTTTTCATTTCTGCTATCCTATTTTTAATTTCCAAGTGCCCTTTCCTATTCTCTGTTTTCATTTGGTTGCAATATCATATTTCTCAGAAAATATTAAAGATCAGAGATGATAGCTCTCAGTATAGTCTCTGTTTCTGTCAAATTCTTTTTTTCTTAATGTTTTGGCACTTTAAGGGGTTTCCTCAGACGTGTGGTATTTGCACACTATTTGCTCACATTTAAGATTATAACCTAAAAACATGATTAGAAGAGAGCTTGGTGAGGGCTACTGATTATAGATTTCATTGTCACCTAGTTAGACCATTACATTGATATCAGGATGATATGTATTAATAGATCTTTTGTCGGGCTATTAGATTCTTAGAGAAGAAGCTTTCTGGAGAGCTACCTGGGAATATACATCTAACTTTCAGTGGAAGTCATTTGGGAGAAGAGGGCTGCGGTCCTGATGTTCAGTAACCCCTCGCTTACTCCTTATTTTTAATATAGGATCCCACCCTCAACAGTGCTTAATGACTCCCAGTCCAGAGACCCTCAGTATTCAGCTGGAGTGGGAGGAGTAGCAGTTGCCTTGCTGAGGTTGGAGATCTGGGTTTAAACTTGCTTCTAATACCAGCACTGCCAGCTATTATGTTATTGTCTCCCAGCTCTAAACCCACCTTTCTATACTTGGCTTTGTGATACTGGGGCTGGGACTCTGCAAACCCCAGTAACTTTGCTAGCTATTCCTTGTTAGGCTCTACCCATAGAGGCCAATAGAGGGAAACTGGAAGGCTGGGGGCAGGGGCAAGGAGGTTGGCTTCCCACTGCTATGAGCAGCACCCCAGCAATGCTTCTTCACTCTAGCAGCAGCTCCTTCTTGCAGCACCAGATGAAGTCAGTTTTGCAGTTTTTTCGACATTCACACAACCAGCCTAATCACACCCCCACACCAGAGACGCCAACACCAGTGGAGCAGCACCCTGTCCTCGGGGTCTGGGTCCTAGCCCTTTGGTGCCCGCCTCCAAGCTTCTGCGTTTTAATAATTTCATCCTCTTTTCCTTTGTTCCTCAGCTCTGGGAGTGGTGGCTGTTTCCTATAGTTACTGTCTCCATGATAAGTTCGAGTTCTCTTTTTAACCCATTCAGTCACCTAGCTGATGACTTTATGCCTAGTTAATTGTTTATATTAAATTCCTTCTGTTCAAGTTGGTTTCTGTCTCCTGACTAGATCCTGACTGATATACCCACTTTCAACAAAACTTCTTGTTTTCTAGCCCCACTCCACCCCATTTTCACAGGTATGGTTGCCTCCAAATCCTGAGTCTTTCTGAAGTTTTACAACAGCAATTAGCTGGCTTCGTGGTCTCCCTGACCTACTTCTGAAACAGGATTCAGTTTCTTCTGGTCTGCTGGGTCAGTAACCATCTGTCCATCTGCTTTCCAGCTTCTAAAACTGTGTTGTTGTTTTCTCTCTAAATCTCTGTCCCTGTAGGGTTTTGCTTTAAAAAAAAAAAAAATCCAGTTTACTGTCATTATGAAATTTGGTGGAGGGAATCTGTTACTTAAAAAAAAAATAACAAGAAATTTTAATTTTTAAAAGAAATGACAACAAATTTGGAAAAATACTGCCACAAGTCAGGATGGTGGTCTTCTCTTGGGGAGGAGAGTGGAGCAGGAGCCAGGAGAAGGCAGATGGGGAACTTATTTTATTCTATTTCTCAATCATATATTTGAGTATTGGTGATTCTGTGCATGATAAATTTCATAATATTTGAAAAGGTTACCTTCAGCATACAACCATATCAGTTAGGATGTATTCAGCTGCATAGAATAAGAACTTGACCACAGAGGTTTAACCAAGCAGGGTTTTATTTTTCTCACATAATGAAAAAGTTCCAGGGAAGGCAATCCAGGGTACAATTGTTACAGCAAGTGTTACAGTGGGTGGTCCTGAGGGCAAACCGAGCGGCACACGGAGAGTCAGAGAATCAAGGTTTATTCGCCGGCGGACTCAGAGGGGTCTTGCCACCAAATTCTGAGCCCCGTCTAACCGATTTTTCCCACTTTTATTAAGTTGAGGTGGTCAGAGGCATGGGGTCTCAGGTGGCTAATGCCTACCAGGTAATAGGTTAGTTGATGTGTCAGGTAATAGGTTAGTATTATGTTGATGCGCCAGGTAATAGGTTTAGTGTTATGCTGATGCGCCAGGTAATAGATTAGTTGATGGGCCAGGTGTTAGGTTAGTATTATGCTGATGCGGGTCTTCCGTGAGGGGTGGGGGTCTCAGGTGGCTGCTGTGCCAAGTAATAGATGGGGGTTTTCCTCATCCCAATATCTCCATGGTGCTGTGGGCACCCAGCATCGTCCTAGCTCCGTGAGGTCATACTTAGCTTTTGTCTTTAGGCTTAGTATCACATCCATATTCCAGGAAAAATGGCAAAGGACAAAGGGCAAACAGAACAGAAACAAGCTAGCTGAATTAGAACCCGTTTAAAAAGTTTTCCTGAACGACTCCAGCAGCAATTTTGTTCACTTCTCATTGGCCGAGACTCTATCACAGCCCCCCCCCCCCAAATAAAGAAGTCTGGAGAGGTGATAGTTTTACCTGGGCATGTTGTTACCCTGAACAAAACCAGAGCCACATTAGGAAGGAGGGTTAGTGAATTCTTTGGAGAGAGCTATTGTCATGCTGAGTACCTCCCTTCCCCCACAACCCCAGGCAGGATGGGAGGCAGGGGCGGGCTGCTGTCTAACCCCAAGCATTGTGAGGGGGGCAAGGAAGAAGGGAAAATGGATATTATGTGGGCAACTAAGGGTATCTGCCACAGTTGCCATAAGGATTAAAATAGACAATATTTATAAGAGCCTCTAGTACAGTGTCTGGTACAGAGCGATCAGCCAATAAATCTAAACCTCTTAAAGAAAAGCTATTCATCCCAGTTATCAGGTCAACTCAAGAGAAAAAAATGAAAAAGAGAACTAAATGGATAATTTCAGTAATACTAAGAATTAATAGAATTTAATTATTATAAGAAACATTGTTTATTGGTCTTTAGTGCTTAGGGTTTTTTTTTTTTTTTTCAGTTTGAGGTTGTACATTGAAAGAGTATAACTCCTGTAGAGGAATTCTAATCCATAAAACGTACACTCAATTTAGTATGTGAGGGTCTATTTCTAAGACCTCCTTTGTCTTTTGCTGCAGTAGAACCTTGTGTTCTCTCCTTTCTGTAGGTATTTCTTTGGCTACCTCATCTAATAAATGAATATCAATAATGTTATAAAGAAAAATATGGGCCAGGGGCGATAGTTCACATGAGTAATACTAGCACTTTGGGAGGCTCAGGTGGGAGGATCACTTGAGCCCAGGAGTTTGAGGTTGCAGTGAGCTATGATTACATCACTGCACTCCAGCGAGGGTGACAGAGCAAGACCCTGTCTCAAAAAAAAAAAAAAAAAAGAAAAAGAAAAATCTGCTTTTATGAGTCCGGAAATGCATGTAACAAGGATTAAATGATGCTTTAAAATTAACAACATGGTGTGTGTTTGTCTATCCAAATATAGATGTTATACTGGATACCAGCTTTATGGAAAAACTCATTTCCATTCTTGTCACATAACTGATCTCTAAAGAAACAGAGCAGAGACCATCTATGCATTAGAAATGTATCAACTCACTATTTTATCCAAGGATGTTGTGTAATTAGAAGATTCCAACATAGACCCAAAGAATTCTTCTCTTCATCTGGGAACTCATTTTATCACTTTCTACTCCCTTATTCCTAATGCTTAGCATTTAAAAGTTATATATAGAAAAAAAAAAAAAAAGACTCCAGACATTATGTAGTCACTGTCTGGAATGGCATTATATTTCAACAGGATATTATCACTCAGGGAAAGAGAAATCATTTTTACTGGGTAGAAAATTATTCCATTGTGCAGGATTATTCAAGCAATTAGAAATCACATTGTATGGCGAACAATCAGCTGGAGTTTGTTATACTGTTTATATTTAAAACATGGGGCTGCAGAGAGAAAAACCTTTTCCAATTGAAGTATGAATACTCTAAACAGCTCAGGCAGGTGAGCCATGATGTAATTTTATTTCCCAGGAAATTTTTTCTGGAGTTCCCCTGAAGTTCCCTGTCTTACTTCACTCTTTCAGAAAACTTGGTTCCTTGAATTCATTCCCTTTAGCCAAGGAAAACTTAGCTCCGTGCCCCTAGGGCTTTATAGGGAACTGACAACTTAAAAATTGGTGTTGTTCCAAAAGTTTGTTGGGAAATCTGTCTTAGAATTCAGAACAGATTTTCTTCAGTTCTGTATGAATGACTCTGATTCCCAAACAAGCTACCAGAGCCCATGTCATCCATAGGAAATGAGACTCTAGTATTAATGATGGTCAAGAAACCAGTTACTGAGTAGAATGGTATTTCCCAGTGAAAATCTACTCTGAGTTCCATCTTGGGAGAACAGAAACTCAGGTCTCTTCCCTACTCCACTCTGCAGTCAGAAGTGAGGGTTCTTGCAGCATGGGGGATTAGAGTGCGCAGGACAGGAAGAGGAGTTGGACTGCATCCAGAAGTCTGCGAGCAGAGCAGGGGCTTCCCAGCAGTGACAGAAAGAGGAAGGGAAAAGGAGCAGGGGTAGGCCCAGAAATGATGCAGGGGGTAGAAGTGAGAGTAATTATAGCTTCAGCTGCAATCAGGAGGAAAGTCCCTAGACACAGCGGTGATTTTGCTCATGGGGCACTGGTAACTTCGGCGGTCATAATTGAGAAACTGTCCCAATTAATACACAAATTGAGGGTTTAACATTACACTCAAGCCCACTGAAACTTAACCTTTTATTCTGCTTTTAAAAAATTGTCATGAGATATTTCAGACATATAAACTATATTCAGAACAATGTAACAAACATCCAGCTTAAGATATAAAACATTTCAGATATAGTTGGAGCCCTCTGTTGTTCCAATTCTCACTCTCATTTTCTCCACCCTGAGATGACTACAAATTTGCTATTACTATTTCCATGTGTATTTGTGTTCTTTTATTGAATATATTATAGATATATTTAAGATAAATCATAGATATATTTTTGCATATTTGAACATCTTACAAATGGTAGCACACTCTATGTGTCCTTCTGCAACTTGCTTTTTCTCTGTAACATTATGTTTTAAAAATTAGTCCATGTTGTTTTAAAATATACTACAAAGCTATAGTAACCCAAACAGCATGATACTGTCATAAAAAGACACATAGAACCCTGGAACAGAATAGAAAGCCCAGAAATAAATCCACACATCTACAACCGACTCATTTTTCAACAAAGGTGCCAAGAACACACATTGAGGAAAGGACAGTCTCTTCAATAAATGGTGCCGGGAAAACTGGATATCCATATGCAAAAGAATGAAACTAGACCCCTATCTCTCGCTATATACAAAAATCACCTCAAAATGGATTGAAGAGTTAAATGTAAGACCTGAAACTATGAAACTACTAGAAGAAAAACATAGGGGAAATGCTTCATGGCATTGGTCTGGGCAAGGATTTTTTGGATAAGACCTCAAAAGCACAGGCAACAAAAGCAAAAACAGACACATTAGATTGCATCAAACTAAAAAGCTTCTGTACAGCAAAGGAAACAATCGACAGAGCAAAGAGACAACCTATGAAATGGGAGAAAATATTTGCAAACTATGCATCTGAAAGGGGTTAATAACCAGAATATATAAGGAACTCAAATGACTCAATAGCAAAAAATAAAAATCCAGTTAAAAAATGGGCAAAAGACTCAGACATTTCTCAAAAGAAGACATACAAATGCCCCACAAATACATGAAAATATGCTTAACATCACTAATCATCAGGGAAATGCCAATCAAAATCACAATGAAATATTATTCACACCTATTACAATGGCTATTATCAAAAAGACAAAAGAAAACAAGTGTTGGTGAGGATGTGGAGCAAAGGGAACTTTTAGACACTATTGGTGAGAATGTAAATTAGTACAGCCACTATGGAAAATAGTTTTGAGGTTCCTCAAAAAATTAAAAATAGAACTACCATATGATCTGACACCCCACTACTGAGTATATATTCAAAGGAAATGAAATCAATACATCGAAGAGATATCTGCACTTCCATGTTTATTGCAGCATTACCACAATAGCCAAGATATGGATGGAATCAACCTGTGTCTATCGATGGATAAATGGATAAAAAATGTGGTATATATACACAGTGGAATACTATTCATCCATAAAAAAGAATAAAATTCTGTCATTTACAACAACATGGATGAATCTGAAGGACATTATGTCAAGTGAAATAAGACAGGCACAGAAAGACAAATACTGCATGATTTCATTTACATGTAGAATCTAAAAATGTTGATCTCATAGAAATAGAGAGTAGAATAGTGGTTACCAGAGGGTGGGGAGGGTTGGTCAACAGGTTGTCAAAGTTACAATTCGATAGGAGAAATAACATATTGCATATTTCAAATTAGCTGGAAGACAGGGCTTTGAAACGTTTTCACCACAAAGCAATGACAAATGCTTGCAGTGGATTTGCTAATTACCCTGATTTGATCATTACACAATGTATATATGCATTGAAACATCACATTATACCCTATAAATATGTATAATTATTATGTGCCCATTAACAATAAAATAAAACTTTAAAAAATTAGTCCATGTTGATAGTGTTACTCCGGGGCATCCATTTTAACTGCTGTATAGTATTCCATCTTATGAACAGACACACCTCTTCTACCAGCCACACTTAGGATGTGGCCATGCACTCACTCCTCTTTCCTGCCTCATACAGGGTATTAGATTCTTAATTCACAATCAGACTGACACCCCTTTTCTAAGGATCGAATTGTCCAGCTCCCCCCTCTAAGCCCTCCTTCCTGGGCCTCAGAAGAAGATGCCATTAGAAATGGCAGACTGCCTGATGAGTATGGATTCAGAACATGATCTGACCTGGACAGTTTGTCCTTGCCGTGCGATAAGAACTGAAGAACTACCTCCAGCCCTAGTGGCTAGATGACTCAGGCCCCTGGAACTTCCCGCCTCTTTTCCCTGATGGAGTCCAAGTCATGCTGTCAGAATGTAATTAGTTCACTCTTTAAAAGAGAAAAGGAATCCTCAGAATTTAGAATAATAAAATCACACAATGGCAAGAACTAGAAGAGTAACTCATTCCTACCTCCTTCCCCAACACCCTAATATAAGACAACGGATATATGGGCATCAACAAAGCCAACCATTTGAGGATACTGCAAGACAGCAGTCACTTGGGATTTTTCTAGAAAGGGTAGGAGGGTGAAGACTTGGAAAGGAGCAGAAGCAGAGTGCTGGAATGGCTAAGCACCACCCTTGGTGATTTATCAGTGGCATTTAGAACCATCTCTCTCTCAGCTCAGCTCACCAAGGCAGGGAATCTCTTGGCAAAAGACTCTGTCCCAGGATTTCTGGCACTTAGTTTTCTGGCCTGTGTCAAGCATTCCTTGAGAACTATCTGGCCACTCAAGTGCTGGCACCTGCCCCATTGTTCTTAGCAGGATCTTTGAAGAAGGGAAAGGGCTCCTTCAAGTTCTAACCAACAGCTTTGACTGCATGGAGGCTGTTAATTTACCACAGTTGGCTGCTTCCCCATTACCCCTCTATTCTACAAGAAGGACCTGAAAAGGAAGCCCAGAAAGTTAGAGATGACATGAATTCTAGAGATGTTCTGGCCCAATACCTGATTTAGCAAGTTATTAGTTTAATAAATAGGCATCAAGTGCCTATGGTATGCCAGACTCTGGGCTGGGCACTGGGAATATAGTGATGACCAAAACCAGACAGGGCCTCTGCACTCTTGAAGATTATATTATAGTGGGTGAAGGTGTGTGTGGGAGTGACCAATATTAATCAAGGAGTCAGCCAGGTACCATGGCTCACACCTGTAATCCCAGCACTTTGGAAGGCCAAGGCAGGTGGATCACTTGAGGCCAGGAGTTTGAGACCAGCCTGAGCAATATAGCGAGACCCTATCTCTACAAAAAATAGAAAAATTAGCCAGGTGTGATAGCTTGTGCCTGTAGTCCCAGCTACTTGGGAAGCTGAGGCAGGAGGATTGCTTGAGCATGGGGGTTTGAGGTTGCAGTGAGCTATGATGATGCTGTTGCACTCTAGCCTGAGCAACAAAGCAAGACCCTGTCTTAAAAAATTAAATTAAAAAAAAAAGGAATCACACAAACAAATTTAAAATATATGATGCTATGAGGCAGATTTAGGGAGGTCAGGGAGGGCTTCCTTGAGGAGGTGAGGTTTGGGCTGACGTGTGAAGCGGGAGTAGGTATTAACACTGCAAAAAAGGGAGAAAGAACTTTAAGGGAGAGGGAACAGCATTGGGTAAGATAGGGCATAGCAAATATGAAAGACAGTTAGAGGCCATGTGGCCAAAGCAGACAGGGGGAGATGAAGCAGGGGCGCAGGGGCCACACAACATGGAGCCTTGAAGCCTGTGTTAAATATTCTGGTCTTTATCCTAAAAGTAATGGGAAGCTATTGAGGGGCTTCACCTGGGGCATGGGACATAATAAAAATTGAATTTTCAAAAATATCTCTTTGACCACTGTATGGAGAACAAACTGGAGAGGGGTGGCCAATTGGGCAGTTATTTTAGGTAAGAGATACTGGTGGCCTGGGCTAGGGTAGTGCTGGTGCTGGTGGTAAAGAGAAAGGAACATATATGAGAGATATTTAGGAGGTTAAATTAACAGGACTTGGATACAGGGGTGACCGGAAGATGGGTGTCAAGGAGAGTTCACAGGTGTCTTCAATGGTTGTGCTGTCAAGTGAGATAGAGACCGCCGAAAGAGGACTGAGTTTGTGATGGAGGACTGAGTGTTGAGTTTCAGGTGCCTTTGTGATATCCAAGAGGTGATATTGAGCAGATCATTGACTACATTTGGGTCCAGGACTGAGAGGAGAGATCTGAGCTGGAGATCTATACACAGTTGACCGTTGAACAACTCAGGGGTTAGGGATGCCAACTGCATCCCCCAAGTTGAAAATCTGCATATAACTTTTGACTCCCCAAAAACTTTGCTAATAGCCTACTGTTGACCAGAAACCTCACTGATAACATAGATATTTGATTAACATGTATTCTGTATGTTATATGTATTATGTACTGTATTCTTACAATAAAGTAAGCTAGAGAAAAGAAAATGTTATTAAGAAAATCATAGGCCGGGCGCGGTGGCTCACGCCTGTAATCCTAGCACTCTGGGAGGCCGAGGTGGGCGGGTCGTTTGAGCTCAGGAGTTCGAGACCAGCCTGAGCAAGAGCAAGACCCCATCTCTACTAAAAATAGAAAGAAATTATATGGACAGCTAAAAATATATATAGAAAAAATTAGCCGGGCATGGTGGCGCATGCCTGTAGTCCCAGCTACTCGGGAGGCTGAGACAGGAGGATCGCCTGAGCTCAGGAGTTTGAGGTTGCTGTGAGCTAGGCTAACGCCACGGCACTCACTCTAGCCGGGGCAACAGAGTGAGACTCTGTCTCAAAAAAAAAAAAAAAAAAATCATAAGGAAGAGAAAATATATTTGCTATTCATTAAGTGGAAGTGGATCATCAAAAATGTCTTCATCCTTATTACCTTCACACTGAGTAGGCTGAGGAGGAGGAGGAAGAGGAAGGGTTGATTTTGCTGTATCGGGGTGGCAGAGGCAGAAGAAAATCCACTTGTAAGTGGATCTGCCCCGTTCAAACGTGTGTTATTCAAGGGTCAACTATATACCCTTGAGGCATCTCCAAATAGGCAGTGATTCAGCCAGGGTCTCAAAAGGAAACAGATGGCACAATCGCATTAGGATAATTCAATGAGGATTAATAAAATGACTATATTAGGTTTCTGCTACATAACAAACAGAACCATAACCTCAGTGGCTTAACAGAGCAAACATTTTGTTCTTGGCCACAAGTCTGTGGGTTGGTTGTGATTCACCTGATTTAGGCTGGGCTCAGCTGAGCCAGGCTGACTCTAGACTTTGAGTCCCATTCATGTCTGTTTCACATCCCTGGACCCCTCAGAGAATGGTGCCATATCAAAGACTCAGAGTTGGCTTCTTCTGTTGGCCAGTCAGGCATCCAGTGAGTTTACAAGATCATTGAGGAAACTCCAGGGTAGCTGGTGGAAGAGGATGACTGACATCCAGCGAGGGGTTATCCATTCACCTGATTATTGAGAGCCTCCTCTGCAGTAGATGATCACTGGTGGGCATTTATTTTCATATTTTCATATTTGGTGCTTAGTCCAAGAGGCCCATTCTTATACCTGCCCTAACACCTCCTTGTCACCAATTTTCCAGTCTTGCTCTTTCCAAGTCCATGATCATTGAATAACCCATTAGCCATTGTCCATGAGGCAGTATGGATCCAGCCATCTTCCATTCTTAGTCCCAACAAAATGAACAACCAAATGTATCACTGGAAGTTCTGCCTCCTGGGAGGATTTTCCTTCCTTACCATTTTCAGGGCCACTCCTGAATAGGGTTGTAGTGTAACAGACATCCACTTCTGGCTGGTGCCAGCATACCATGCCGCTATGACTTAAATGTTTGTCCCTCTAAAGCTTATCTTGAAACTTAATTCCCAAGGTGGCAACATTGAGAAGTAGGGCCTTTAAGAGGTGACTGGGTCATGAAGGCAGCCCTCATGAATCCATTCATGGATTAATGAGTTAGTGGATTAATGGTTTATCATGAGAGTGGAACTGGTGGCTTTATAAAAAGAGGAAGAGAGACCTGCACTCAGCCCCCTCGCCATGTGATGCTCTGTACTGCCTTGGAACTCTGCAGAGTCCCCACCAGCAAGAAAGCCCTCACCAGATGCAGCCCCTTGACTTTGGACTTCTCAGCCTCCATGACTATAAGACATAAATTCCTTTTCTTTATAAATTACCCAGTTTCAAGTATTCTGTTATAAGAAACAGCAAATGGACCAAGAGTGGGGTTGTTGCTAATAACAAATAGCTAAAAATGTGGAAGTGGCTTTGGATCTGATAATTGCTAGAGGCTAGAAGAATTTGGAGGATTAGGCTAAAAAAAAGCCTGTATTTCTGTGAACCGAGCTTTAAGGGTGAGTCTGGTGAGGGCTTACAAGACAAGAAGATTAGAGAAAAGTTTAGAACTCCTTAGAGATTAGTTAAGTAGTTTGTGACCAGAATGCTGATAGAAATAAGGACAGTAAAAGCCCATTCCGGGAGAGGGGTGGGTGGGAGTAGGATGGATGATGAGAAATTACTTAATGGGTACAATTTATGTTATTCTGGTGATGGATACACTAAAAGCTCTGACTTCACCACTGTGCGATATATCCATGTAACAAAATTACACTTGTACCCCATAAATTTATACAAATAAAATATAAATTTAAAAAAGAAGGTATACCTATAAAATATGAAAGATCCTCTTAGTTTCTGTTATTTTGTAATTTTAAGGCAGTGAAGTGTTTAAAAGTAGTGTAGTAGCCTTTTGGATTCAGATAAAACTGGGTTTCAGGCCTAAGTCTGCTGCTTGTTAGCTGTGTGATCTTGGAAAAACCCACTCAACCTTTATGGTCTCCATTTTCATCATCTATAAAACTGGCACCATAATAGTAGCTGCAGCCCAGATTTGTTATAAAGATTAGCACTGATAGGAGGGAGCCAGGTGCTATTCCTCAAGGCAATAGAGGAAAGACCCCAAGGGCATTTCAGAAATCTTTGAGGCTGCCCCTCTCATCATAGGCCAGAGGCCTACAAGGGCAGAATGGTTTGGGGGGGATAGACCCCAAGGCACCCTCCACAGGCTTGCTGCCCAGGGCCACCCCAGGACTCTGCTCCCCAAATTCTGTCACAATGATTCTTGAGTTATGGCTCAAGCAGCTCCAGGTGTGGATTGACCCACTTGCTGTTCAGGAAGATACAAGCTATGAGCCTTGGCGGTGTCCACGTGATGCTAATTCTGCAGGTTTGTGGAAAGCAAGAGGTATAGAGGCTTGGCAGGCTCCATGCAGATTTCAAAGGATGTTGCTCAAAGCCTGGGGGCCCAGGAAAAGACTTGTCACAGGGGCAGAGCTACCACAGAGTTCCCACTAGAGCAATGCTGAGTGGAAATGTGGGATTGGAGCTGTCACAGAGAGTCCCCCCAGGGCAATGCATAGTGTTGCTATGGAAGTGAGGCCACCACAGAGGGTCCCCACGAGGGTAATGACTAGTGGAGTCATGGAAACTGGACTGTTACTGGGACCTCAGAACTGTGGAGTCACTGGCAGTATGCAATGCCCATCTGGGAAAGCTTTAGGCACCAGACTCCAACTTGTATGAGTAGCCATGTGTGCTGTACCCAGCAAAGCAATAGAAGCAGGGCTACCTAAGGCCCCAGTGTGTCCAGGAGGTGGCACATGGAGTCAAAAGAGATTATTCTCCAGCTTTAAGACTTAATGTCTGCCCTGCTGGGTATCAGACTTGCTTGGGGTCTGTTATTCCTTTCTTTTTGCCTATTTCTCCCTTATAGAATGGGAATGTCTGTCTTTTGTCTGTACCACCATTGTATCTTGAAAGTAGATAACCTGTTTTGATTTCACAGGCTCCCAGATGAGACTCTGGACTTTTTGAGTTGGTGCTGGAATGAGTTAAGACTTTGGGGCCATGGAGATGGATGAATGTATTTGTATGTGATAAGGACATGAGTTTTGGGGGGCCAGGGGTAGAATGCTATGATTTGAATGTTTGTCCCCTCTGAACTCATCTTGAAACGTAATTGCCAATGTGGCAGTATTGAGAAGTGGGGTCTTTAAGAGTTGATTGGGGGAGGAGGGGATGGGTATATACACACACAATGGGTGCTATGTGCACCATCTGGGGGATGGACACGCTTGAAGCTCTGACTCGGATGGGGCAAGGGCAATATATATAACCTAAACATTTGTACCCCCATAATATGCTGAAATAAAAAAAAAAGAGGTGATTGTGTCATCAGGGCTCTGTCCTCATTAATGGATTAATCCATTCATGGATTAATGGATTAATGGATTATCATAAGAGTGAGTCCGATGGCTTCATAAGAAGAGGAAGAGAGGCCTGAGCTAGCATGCTCAGCTCCCTTACCATGTGATGCCCTGTGCTGCCTCAGGACTCTACAGAGAGTCCCCACCAGAAAGAAGGCCCTCACCAGACACAGCCCCTTGACTTTGGACTTCTCATCCTCCATGACTGTCAGAAATAAATTCCTTTTCTTTATAAATTTCCCAGTTTCAGGTATTCTATTATAAGCAACAGAAAATGGACTAAGACACATACAGACCCATTGGGGAAGTGGGCCCAGGCCTTTTCCTCCTCTGATAACAGGTCATGGGGAATGGAGGCCGTGAGGCCAGAGGTATGGACTGCAGGAGAGACAAAGTAGCAGTAAGAGCAGGTACCATGGGAGTCTGATCCACCTGCTAGTGCAGTCTTCTCTTGCTTTCCAAACATACTTGGGCCTGATTTCATATATTCTACTTCTATTTTATCATGGAAAAATGCTATGTATGTCCAAGTTTATGGTTTGGTAGATCAAATAATACTTAACTCCTAATGGGAATTTTTAAAAAAGCATTAAGAGTAGATGCTGAATTTTATTTAATGATATTACATGCTCTACAAAGATAAGCATGTGATTTTTTTCTTTTGCTCTATTAATATCATGTATTGTAGCAATAAATCCTGGTACTCTGAACTATCCTTGCATGCTTAGTATAAGCCCTACTTGGTGACAGTAATTTTTTTTAATATGATGCTGATTTTGTTTGCCATTATTTTATTTAGAATTTTTATATTAATATTCATGGGTGAAATCTGTCTGCAGTTTTATTTTGTGTGTTATTTTTGCTAGGTTTGATTTCAATGTTATCTTCTCTTAATAGAATTATATTTCCTTCTTTGTCTATGCTCTGGAACTCTAAACGCATAAGAACTATCCATTCCTTAGAGATTTTCTGAAATTTACTCCTGAAACCACCTGGACCTGCTATTTTGTGAAACTTTACCATCACCTACCAGTTCTGCTGAGTCTCTTTGGATTAGCTCATCTTTTGATCAGGAAAGCTTTTTTTAACGGACCAAATCACCAACAGACAGGCCCTTTAGTTCAGTGTTTCTCAGAGTGTGGCCTGGAATCACCTGGAATACCAGTTAAAAGGCCCTTTAGCCTTCTGAATTAGAATTTCTTAGGGTAGGGGCTGAGTTTGCATTTTTAACGAGCTCCCCAGGTAATTCTCCTGTATACTCTAGTTTAAATCTCTCTTATTAGTGAGGAACCTCCAATTTCCCCATGTTAAAATAAATGACTGTCATAGTCCTTTTTGGCTGCTATCAGAATGCCCTAGACTAGGTGATTTATAATCAACAGAGATTTATTTATTACAGTTTTGGAGGCTAGGAAGTCCAAGATCAAGGTGCCAGCAGATTGGTGTCTGACGGTGAAATCTCGCTTCCTGGTTCGGAGATAGCTGTCTTCTTGCTGTGTCCTCACATGGCAGAAGGGGTGAGGGAGCTCTCTGGGGCCTCTTTTATAAGGGCACTAATCCCATTCATGAGGGCTCTGTTCTTATGACCTAATCACCTCCCAAAGGCCCCACCTTCTAATATCACATTAAGAGGTTAGGATTTCAACATATGAATTTTGGGGGCAATGCTAACTTTCAGTCTACAACAAAGACTATTCTCTCTCCAGGTCTTCCGTGTTCTGCATAAATGTGTTAAATAAAATTTATGGGAGGCCACTGATTTGGACTGAGCTCCTGTACTAGGCTCCAACAGACCAACCCAAAATGGAATCACTCATGCTAAGGTTCCATGTCACCAAACCGAAACCTAAACTGTTTACTTGCAAGATCTGACCTTCCAAGAATCAGGAGAAAGATGATAGTCAAATCCCATTAAGCCAATAAGATTCCCTATAAGGAAAGTAACTTTGAAATGACCAACCCTCTTTGTTCCTTGTTTCTGCTTTCGTCAGCTTTTTTCTGCCTATAAAACCCTCCCCCTCTGCTCAGCTCACTGGAGCTCCTTTCTAATATTTTATAGACTGGATGCTGCCTGGTTTATGAATCACTAATAATAGCCAATTAGATCTTTAAAAACTCAATTTTTTGAAATTTTGTTCTTTGACAGGTGCTTCTGAGCCAGGTAAAGCCAGAGTATCTATTTTCCTTCTCTTGCCCCTGTATCTATTGAGGGCCTCAAGGAGAATTATGTGCCCAGCAATTCCCTTCTCTTTTCCTGTGATCATTCTCTGAGGTCCCACTTGCCCCCTTTGCCAATAGTGCCTGTTTGGTTGGAAACATTTTCTAACGGTAGTCAGAACTTCACTGACCAGATGGTCAGGGATGGGTAAGGTGACCAACCATCCTGGTTTGCCCAGGACTTTCCTGATTTAGCACTGAAAGCCCCGTGTCCCAGGAAACCCCTCAGTCTCGGGCAAAGTAGGACAGTTTGTCACCCTATATCCTATTTCAGACCTGGTATAATCATGCAGTCCATCAACCTTTCACCACACTTAGCTGTCCAAGGGTTATTTCTGGGAGATCTGGCTGGATGAGTTGGAAAGAACACCTTCCACCACCATCACCACCACCCTAAACTACATTTAACTCCCTAAATTCTGGGCCTCACTCCAGACCTACTGTATCTGAATCTTGTTAAAACCAGTTTCACATGCACATTAAAGTTTGAGAATCACTGCCCCAGAGCACTTGTTCTCAAACCTGGCCGCACAGTGGAATCACCTGGGGAGTTTAAAAAAATACTGACGCCTGGGTCTTAACTCCAGTGATTCTGATTTACTTGACCTGGGGTGCAGCTTGGGTATCTGGATTTTTTAAGCTCCCCAAGTGATTCTAATTTGCAGCCAAGGTTGGGAACTCCTGCTCTAGACTAGAGAATAGAGTATGCTCAGCCCAGATGCTAGAGTATGCTTGGATGACTGTCCAAATCTAATAATCTTGCACAATATTGATTTCCTCCCCTTCCACCAGCCCTCTTAATAACCTTAAAAGAAGATAAAAGCTAGCACTGCTCTTGTCCAACCCTTCTTCCCTTCTCATCTAATATACTGTGATTTTATACTCTACTATTCTGTTATAGTCTATCAGCCACATAGTCCTTCTTAGTGTTATTTATGATTACAACAGTGATCATATCCTGTTCTAGTTCCATTCTCCCCAGCTTTGGCACCTCTGGACTTCTATTGCATTTATAATTATTATTTTTCCTTTCTTTTCTTTTCTTTTTTTTTTTTTTTGAGACAGAGTCGCTCTGTCGCCTGGGCTAGAATGCTGTGGCGTCAGCCTAGCTCACAGTAACCTCAAACTCCTGGGCTCAAGCAGTCCTCCTGCCTCAGCCTCCCAAGTAGCTGGGACTACAGGTGTGTGTCACCACACTCCGCTAACTTTTTTCTATTTTTAATAGAGACGGGGGTCTCACTCTTGCTCAGGCTGGTCTCGAACTCCTGAGCTCAAGCGATCCTCCCACCTTAGCCTCCCAGTGTGCTGGGATTACAGGCATGAGCCACTGCGCCTGGGCTGTAATCACTATTATGAAGCATAACATTTTATATATGTTGGCTTTTATTGTTCCCTAACTGGTCTTTATTCAACAGTGTTCTTTTGGTGACAAGTGACAGAAGCCTAACTTGGCCTGGCTTAAATGAAAAGCCAATATATGTCAGCTCACATAAGAGACAAGTGCAGGCATACTGACTTCATTCAGGTATGGTTGGATCCAGGTACTCGGAAAATGTCATCAGGAAGATGCCTTTCTCTCCTTCACTTAATGCTTATTTCCTCTGTTGTAGGCTTCATTCTCAGGCAGACTCTCTCCACTTGGTAGTAAAAATGGCCATTGTAAAGGTATGGTAGGTTGAGGATTTTTAATTCTCATAACACTTTGAAATCCTGACCTGATAATTATGTTTCCCCTGGGACCTCAATCAGCCATATTTTAAATGCCATTTAAAATGTCACCCACGTGTTACAGAAACTTGGCCCCATGAAGTGCAAAAACATAACAAAGGCAAGCCCTAGGAACAAAAAAGACAGGAACTAAAGATCTCACTCTGATCTTTTTCTTTAATGCCAGATACCATGCCATGATGGACTCTTACAAATCCAAAAGCATTTTTACTAATTTATCAGACATTACTCATTACTTACTATGTATCAAATACAGTGCTGGAAGCTCAGATGAGTAAGACTTTATCCCTGTTTTCATGATCTCAGAAGTTGGCAGACAAGACAGGTACACTAACAACCATATTGCAACATGGCAAAGGCTACTATGCAAGTGTGGGCTGGGCAGGTGCTTGAGGGAGCAATATTTAAGAAATATTTTGTCAAACGTTTTCTAAAGTCTCTTCCAGCTGAATTTTCTGCTGTTTATTTTTCTGAAGTCCTCCTTCTGTTATAACAGGGGCATTTAGCTCTGTGGGGATATAGGTAGACTCTCGCTAAACCTACTTACAGATCTCCTTAGGAGTTCTTTTTCTAACAGTAAAGCAGTTTCCAGGACCACTGTTTAAAATTACTTATGTATGTTCCTGGGGAAAATCACTTGGAATGACAGAAGCAAAGGCTTGTGACTTGCAGGGAGAATGGAAAGTGGGTGTGTTCAATGAGAATGTTAAAAGATCTGCAAGCTCTGGTTAACCTACTGAAAAGGGAAGGAGAAGGATCAATTGCACAAGAAGAATTTTATTTGAATAATCTATACCCAAAATTTAGAGTGCAAATAATGCTAAGACAAGGAAAGGGCTTTAATTTTATCTTGGTCTTTAAGTGGAAACCCAAATGTGCACTGGAAGTTCTTTGCTAGGCCTTAGGTATCCATTAACACATCAAAATTTGAAGTGTCTCTGTTTCTTAAGTCTTTGTATGTGGCCTTTTCTGTTCTTCCTACTAGCTGTCAGAAAACTGTCAGTCCTTTGGAGCAGCTGTCCCCAGGTCCCCAACATTTTTGGCATCAGGGACCGGTTTCATGGAAGACAATTTTTCCATGGGTCGGGGGCGGGGGGCGGGGGGTGTGAGGGGAGGCGGATCCCAGGTAGTGATGCGAGCCAGGGGAGCAGCTGTAGTGGCTGTAAAAACAGAGGAAGTTTGGGATGGGTATATTCACACCTAATGGGTGCGGTGCACACCGTCTGGGGAATGGACACGCTTGTAGCTCTGACTCGGATGGGGCAAAGGCAATATATGTAACCTAAACATTTTTGTACCTCGATAATATTCTGAAAGAAAAAACAAACAAAAAATACAGATGAAGTTTCTTCACTTGCTCTCTCACCGGACTGCTTACCTCCTGCTTTGTGTGTGGAGGGCTGGGGGCGGGGGTGGTGTGTGTGCTCAGGCTGTGATGTCCGCCCAGTTCCTGACAGGCCACTGACTATTACCCTGGCTGCGGCTTGGGGGTTGGGGACCACAGCTTTAGAAATGAGATCTATGCATAATAATGGCCACCATTTATGGAACACTTAACGTATGCCATTGTGCTTTTCATCTTCACATTTTCCATATTTGACTCATTTAATCTTCATTCTATGATTGGTAGGCAGGCAATATCATTATCTCCATTTTACAGGTGCGCTAAGTGGAACTCCGAGGAGTTGAGATAATTTGCTCAAAGTCACAGAGCTAATAAGAGGCACAGAGGCAAGCCTGAAATACAGAGCCCACCTGAAGACAGAGATAGATAGGTACAGATGTGTGGGTAGATGGACAGGTAGATGGATGGACAATCAGACAGATAGATAAATGGATGATGTTGATGAGGAAGACAGTCTCTACTCTTAGCTCTTAGGGGTTAACTAGAACCACAGACTTATTTAGAAGGGGCCTCAGTGAGGTGGTCAAGTTGGTTACAAGTTGAAACCCTAAATCCTCACATGGTTGCCCTGGCTTCCAGGGCACAGAGCTGCCACAGAGAAGCCCCACTGAAGCCCAGAGGTTAGCCTGGCTGGGGACACTTCCTTCCTCTTTCAGCCTCCACTTTCTAGAAGAATTTCCAAGTCTCTTGAGGCAACATACAGTCTTTGTTTCCCAAACCTTCTGCATGACAATCACCAGGGACAATTTTTAAAATTCAGAATTGCATGCTGAAATTATTACATATTGAAATGATAATATTGTGGATACACTGAGTTAAATAAAACATACTATTAAAATTTATTTCACCTATTTCTTTTTACTTTTTTAAATGTGGCTGGCAGAAAGTTGAAAATTACATATGTGGCTTGCATTATATTTTATTGGACGAAGGTGCTCTAAAAAGTATGCCAACTTTGAAGGTCAGTTTTAAGGGGACTAAATAATGTCACTGGGATAGGCAGGAAGAGGGGATTGGGCAGGAGTTCGGGGGGGGCTGCTTCCTCTTCCCTATCCTTTCCTGCCCCCCTCTTCAACTCCCTTAAAGCAAACAGGGCAATTTATTCTTCAGTGTTGCATAGAACCCAAGGACAGGATATAGCAAGAGAGGGGCTAGGGTTAGAATGTTCTCTGTCACTTCTTTCTGCCTCTTTCTCTCTCTTTGTATCTGCTCCATTTTCTTTCTCACAGCAAACCTATCATCCCTGTTTCCTAGTCTACATGGCAGAACATGATCTCGACCAAGGGCCCCCAAGTTTAGATTTCTTTAGTAAGATAGTAAGAACTGAACTCTGACCTTTTATTTTTCTTGCCCAAATTCATTTCTAAGAGGCCTGGCGAGTCACACCTTACAAACAATAAAATCTCATTAAACAAGTTTATTTATTTATTTTTTAAATTAACCCAATATAATGTGGCTTACTTTCCAACCTGACTCTGGTATAGCATTACATGATAGATAGCAGACCCCCTTATCTTACCTCAAGCATTCCTTTCTACTGACTACAGGTCTTTAGACAAAGCTTAACTTTTTCAACCAATTGCCAACTAAAAAAAATCCCTAAAACCCACCCATAACTTGTAAGCCCTCACTTTGAGATGTCCTGCTTTGTCAAGCCAAACTAATGATTTCACCTGTAATTCCTGTATCCACGAATGTATAAAACCAAATTGTAACCCAACCGCCTCGGGCACACTTTCTCAGGACCTCTTGAGACTGTGCTCCTCATGCCATAGTCACTCATCTTGGCTCAGAATAAACCTCTTTAAATATTTTGGCAGAATTTGGTTTTTCCATTGACAATTCCTGGCTAGCCAATGTGGGGCTCAGAGAAGACTCAGAGAGTCACCCAAACCCAGTGCTAAGGTACCAACATGGGCCCACTGATGCCTCCCCCCCGTGACTTTGAGCTTCTCCTTAGATGATACTGGTAAGTCCTCCTGAGCCCTGGACCTCCTGCTCTTGGTTGAAAGTCCTTGGTCTGAGCTATCTGTTCTTTTCCTAGAAAGTTGTTGTTTTGTGATCCTAATTTTGATTTGGAGGTACATTCTAAAGGGTCTTCCCCACTGACTTTTCCTCCCAAAATTAACCTCAGTTGGCATATTTGTGCATTTGCATGAGAAACTGAAATGTCCTTTTTGTAGATAAATGAGAGACTGAGTTCCCCAGTTCCGAAATGCAAGGGCATTTTGCTCCTCCCAGCCAAAAGGTGCTCCTGGATGACCAGGGGCCCAGTGGGAGTGTATGGGGTGACTCCAGGAGATATGCAGCGGCCCTATCAGGGAACCCCTCCAAAAAAATTAACTAAAAGAAGGCTCATCCAGGAAACACATAGAAGAGCTGTTTTGAGCCCTCTCAGAAGCAATAGACCCTAAAGAGAGAAACTGAGACAATTAAGAGGGCAGGAAGAACTCAGTGGTGAAACACTGCGGAATCCTGCCCACAATCAGCACATTCTGATCCACTACACCCAACCCTAGGCTACAGTTTGGTTCCTCCTCTTAAAGAAAAATGGGGAACAAACCCTCTAAAAATGAGGAAAGGCAAGGAGAGCGGCCCCCTTTGGGCACCCCAGCTGGTTTTATGTTTGATAATTACAGTGCTGCTACTTGCAAATATTTGTGTAAATGCAAAGATTTTACTAAGGACTACCTAGGTCTAATGTTTCCAAAATGCAGAACCTTCACATTCCCAAACTGGTTTCCTTGTGGGCTAAATTAGAGAAATTAGGCTCCTGAATCAAGGAAAATGAATGGGGGTTGTACTATAGCTGGCCCCTGGAATCATCCAAAAGAGGGAATGATAAACTTGCCTCCCTCCAGGATGTTATTAAGAAAACATTTGAGACTGTCTTGAAATTAAAGAAACTAGCAGAAGTCACTTTTGAAATTAGGAAGGCACCAGAAACTGTCTCTCCCTCTGCTCCTCCTAACCCTCTGTGCTCTGACCTTCCTTGTCTGGACGATTTCATTTTTCCTCCTCTTCCTTCCCCTATTCCCTCACCTCAAACCACAAAAGGACCAGAAATAGCTGGAGGAGAAGATAAAATAGTAGTTTCTCCTTTTAGAATAAAACCCACCAGGAGAGGGGATCCTAACATATTGTATGCATTCTGGATCAAATCAGAATTAAGGGCCCTGCTATTGAGATTCCCCGACCCAACTCAAGACCCCCTTGGGTTTGCCAAGGAATTCAGATTAACACTTAAGACCTATGATCCAGCGTTTTCTGACCTATGTCAGCTAATTGAGTTACTGGTCCCCTAAAATAAAGCCAAAGAATGGTTTAGGGTAATGGATTTGTAACGGCCTTTAGAAGATTTTGACAAAATAGATGCAAGTAGGAGAGAAAAATGCAGGGAGCTTTGTAATCACCTCTGCAAGAATTTGCCACAGATATTCCCCAAGGTTATAGATTGGGCAAAGGTATAACAATGTAAAATATGCCCAAACAAAACCATACCTGATTTTTATATCAGGTTTGAAAAAACATTCAAACAACATTCAAGGATACCTACTGAAAACTTTGAACATGGCAGAAGTGACACTCTACTACATTCTGGATTTGTATGAGGTTTAGATGATGGGTTAGTCACTTTGATAAAGAGAAATAATATGGCTTAGGCTTCTTTTCCCACCAACAACCTAGCCACCCTAGCTGACCAATTGTCACAAACCATCATTAAGAAGGAAAAGGAAATAGCCTCTAAAGATTATGAGTTTACAACTAAAGCAACTTAGTAACCAAGTTAAAAGGTCACAAGTGTTCCATTCCTCCCAGAGACCCAAATAAGCCAAAGAGGGAAGCCGTTTGCCACAATTGCAAAATGAAAGAACATCTTAAAAAGGATTGCAAAAAACTTAAATGGGTGCTTGCACAAAGCGGGCAGAAGGTCCCAGAGGAAGGCACTGAAAGAACTCAAAAATCAGAATAGGGATGCTCTGAGGGAATAGAGAGGATTTTTCCCTCTACTTCTAACAAACACTTTAGGGGAAATAAAATATCCATAAATGGGGAAGACACCAGAGCCCTTGTGTACACTGGTACTACACTGTCAGTCCTCAACCCTACCTTGATTAAAAACTCTCTCCCTTGGAGTAAAGCAAAAGTTCAAATGGTAGGGATTTCAAACTCTCCAATTACAGCTTTTAAATCAAATCCCCTTCAATTTCTTTCTTTCTTTTTTTTTTTTTGAGACAGAGTCTCGCTCTGTTGCCCGGGCTAGAGTGAGTGCCGTGGCGTCAGTCTAGCTCACAGCAACCTCAAACTCCTGGGCTTAAGCGATCCTACTGCCTCAGCCTCCCTAGTAGCTGGGACTACAGGCATGCACCACCATGCCCGGCTAATTTTTTGTATATATATATTTTAGTTGTCCATATAATTTCTTTCTATTTTTGGTAGAGACGGGGTCTCGCTCTTGCTCAGGCTGGTCTCGAACTCCTGACCTCGAGCGATCCACCCGCCTCGGCCTCCCAGAGTGCTAGGATTACAGGCGTGAGCCACCGCGCCCGGCCCCCTTCAATTTCAATTAGGAGAACTAATAGAGCATCACGTTTTCCTTACAGTAGATAGCGCCCCCATACATCCGCTGGGATGAGATTTAGAGACCCATAATACCCACATCTCTTTTTTCACAGAAGGGAGAAATGATACTCAACTTGGGAGACACAGAAGACTTACAAATGCCCACATGTAATGTTATCCTTGCTAAAGTTAATCAAGAATTCGAACAGGGGGAATTGGAGCCTTTCTTATCCACAGTACCAGATTCTTTATGGGCAATTTCTTCTATGGGTATCGGAAGAATTAAGTCAGCAGTTTCTATAGAGATAACCATAGATAAATCTAAACCCCTGCCAAACATTAAACAACATCCCCTTAGACCTGAAGCCTTACTAGAAATTAAACCAATCATTCAGGACTGCTTAGACAAGGGACTCATAATAACTTACACCAGCCCTTGTAATATACCAATCCTCCCAGTTAAAAAGCCAAATGGAAAAGATGGAGATTCCTTCAGGATCTAAGAGCCACAAATAAAATAATAATTCTTAGACATTCTGTTGTCCCTAACCCCAACACCTTGCCATCCGATATTCCTATCAGTGCCAGCCACTTCTCTGTCATTGACTTATACAGTGCTTTCTTTAGCATACCTGCAGAGCAGAATAGTCAATATCTTTTTGCCTTCACTTAGGAGGATTGCTAATATATAGGGGCAATCTTGTCCAAGGGTTATTCTGAGAGTCCTACTTATTTTTCTCAAATATTAAAAGAAGATCTAGATGATATCAAATTTCCAAATAGATCTGTCCTAATTCAGTATGTGGAGGATTTGTTGTTGTGTTCATCCTCCCTGACAAAATACAGAGAAGGCACTGTCCACCTGTTGCAACTGCTTGCCTTGAAGGGATGCAAAGTGTCCACAGATAAATTGCAATTTTGTCTTCCTTGAGTTAAACACTTAGATATATGATTTCCCTGAGGGGGCTACTAATAAACCCTGAGAGAATCTCTGCCACCATGACCTTTCTGGTGCTGAAAACAAAAAGACAATTAAGAGGGTTCTTAGAGTTAACAGATTATTGCAGAAGTCGGGTTCCAAATTAACCATTAATGGCTCAGCCCTTATACAGAAAAACTAAAACAGACTCAACCAGATCCAATCCACTAGAAAGAAAGTGGAAAACAATGCACAGAGGATTTAAAACTGGCTCTCACCCAAGCACCTGCTTTAGGCCACCCCAACTACAGCCTTCCCTTTTTCCTTTTTGACACAAAATAAAATGAAAATGCTCTAGGAGTATCAACTCAAAAACATGGCCACAATCACAGACCAATTGGTTATTTCAGCCAAGAGTCAGACCCAGTAACAAGAGGACATCCCTCTTGCATGAGGGCCATATCAGCTGTGGCCATTTTATGTAAGAATGTTGAATTTGTCCTGAGGTCCCCACTAACCATTTATGCCTCCCATTCTGTGAAACCTCCCTAAACTATCACCACACTCGACACTATTCTGTAAGTGGCCTCATCTCTTATGAGGTACCCTTCCTTTCTGCCCCTGCTATCACTTTCAAATGCTATAACACTCTTAACCCTATTCCCTCTTCCAGGTGAATAACGAGAAGAACACGCAGTCTACTAACTGATATCTTACTTTCCCCTAGGGAAGATTTACAGGAAACTCCTATCAAGAATGCTGAATTAATTTGGTTCACAGATGGTTCTTATTTAAGGGACGATCAGGGGCATCATGGGGCAGGATATGCCATCACTTCCATAGTAGACATAAGTGCCCAACTCCGAGGAGTTAAATCAGTCCAGATGGCTGAATTAATAGCATTAACTAGAGCTTGCAAATTGGCTGAAGGAAGGTGGCAAACATATACACTGATAGCCAATATGCTTTTGGAGTAGCCCATGATTTTGGCATGCTATGGAAACAGAGGGCGTTTCTCACCTCATCCAGGCAACCTATACAAAATGGGCACCAAATCTCAGAGCTATCAGAAGCAATTCAAATGCCAAGTGGCTTGCAATCATAAAAATTCCTGGGCATTCAAAAGATAACACTGAAGAAGCAAAAGGAAATAATCAGCAAAGAATGTCACCCTAGGAAAGATGGCCTGTCCTATACAAGAATGCACCCTCCATCCTGCCAGTACCCGCACTAATGTTCTTTTGTAATACCAACAGGCACAAACCCCTAGAGGGAAACAAATCTGGCAGCAAAAGGCAGGTGTATTTGAGCCAAGTAGAGAATTGTGGCTAGGTCCTAACAAAAAACCCACAGTTCCTATAGGTGCACAATGACCTCTCCTTCAGTTTATTCAGGAAATGACTCATTGGGTCCTTGAGAAAAGATTATCATGTGGAAAACAGTATTTCTGGAAACCATCCCCCACAATAGCCCAAAAAGTATCCTCTCAATGTACTTTATGTCCAAAACATAACCCTGGCAAGACCTTACATGGCTCCTAAGGTCATTTTCCTTTGCCTACAGGGCCATTTGAAGTATGGCAACTGGATTTCATCCAGATGCTGCCATCTCAAGATTATAAATATGTGTTGGTCCTGGTTTGTATGTTTTCTTATTGAGTAGAAGCATTTCCTTATTGGAGGGCTACTGCCTAAACAGTAGGCAAAATATTGTTAGAAAGAATCGTTCCAGTTTGGGGAATCATTTCTGAGCTACATAGTGATTGTGGGACTCATTTTGCTGGACAAGTTGTTCAATCTATTTGCAAAATCTGGCCCATTATACAACATTTCCATTGTGCCTATCATCCCCAATCCTCTGGGTTGGTAGAATGGGCAAATGGAACAATAAAAGCTCAATTAGCTAAGTTAATGGAGGCTTTTAACCTCCCTTGGCTAAAAGCTCTCCCACTGGTCTTGCTTAATCTTAGATCCACTCCTTTTGGAAAACATTGTTTAGCACCTTATTAAATTATAACAGGAACATCTATGAGACAAGACGAAGGCTTATATGACTCAGACTTACTCAAGGGGGAAATACTACATTATTGTCAAGGACTCCTTAAAACTTAAACAATACAAAGCTGGTAACAGAGTCTTTCCACGGTGAGCTCCTGAGGGCCAAAAACTCCAAGGATCATGGATTACAGCAAGGAGACTTTGTTTACTGGAAAAGGTATCAACTAAAAGACTCCCTACAACCCTGCCAGAAAGGACCTAACCAGGTACTTTTAACTAACTCTTGTGCTGCAAAATTAAAGGGAATCACTTCTTGGATTCACATCTCACACCTAAAATGAGTGCCCGACCACATTTCTGACGACATCTGGACATCTGAGCTGGTCTCTGACATCTACCTGTGATTTCGGAGAACACCTAAGGCTCAGCCAGTCTCTAGAGCACCAACCAAAGTAGACATTATTCCAGAGACATTGGGCCAGGCCAGTCCTCATGAACCCTGAAATAACTCTCATTCTTAGTTTCCTTCTCTAGAATATATTGCTGAAAACCCTGAATGCTTTAACCAAGACCCCCCAAAAGGTTGTTTGAGATCTATGGAATCTCCCTTGGTATATTTTTCTGAATGAGTATGGTTACGAATTTCCTTGTTAAAATAAAAAAAGTTTTACTTACTCATTCTCATTCCCATAATCCCCCCTATTTGCCTTCCCCACACTCCTTTTCTCTTCAAACCTGAAAACTTCTCCTGGTTCCCTGCAAACTTCACCGATTTCCCTGCCAACAGAACCTACATTATTTGGTATGACATAGACCAAGATAAAATTGAAGTCCACAGTTCCACTCTAAACATTCCCTGAGGTTTCTCCTTTTCAGGGTACTTCTATCATAAAGTTCTCACCAAATATGATGCCTTACAGGAATATTTACCTAACAATGCCTCAGAATGATTATTAAGGGGGTCTAATCAGATAGAATATTGCATAACAATAGATATTGGTAAGGACAAGCTTAGACAATTGCCTGAGTATGATGGAAGAAACCTAGCTGCCTTCTGTGTAAACTGCCACAGCATAAGCTACCTGAATGACCACTAGCCCTGTGCTTGTGGCTGGATGTCCTTATCCAGCACCAACCACACTATCACTGCCCTTAAAGAACTATTAATGGGAGTCAGTTTGTGGACAGAAGTCCCTGACAGTACAAATTCCACCCTAAGGCAAGGGGACCTCTGGGAAGCCTAAATACCCAGAGAAGGGCACACTTAGGCATAGTCTCCACTCACTTGACAATCGTTTGGGATATCCAATGGTTCTGGCTTGACTCCATTTATCCAAATTTCACTGATGTCATTAGTGTACAATGGCAACAGTATTCCTGGTAGATACACCAAAATTGGCCATCTAAAAGACTAAAACGTGACATCATTGGAGGAACTAGAATTGGGTTAGATATACTGGGACAAGCTGAATTCATAGCTAATGAAGACAGGCATTCCTTAGAGAAAAATTCCCTTTCAAAAATAGGCCACATAGGATGTGGAGAGATAGGAACACTCATACACTGCTGGTGGGACTGCAAACTAGTACAACCTCTGTGGAAAGCAATATGGAAATACCTTAAAAAGATATAAGTAGACCTACCATTTGATCCAGCAATCTCATTATTGGGCATCTACCCAAAAGAACAAAAGACATTCTATAAAAAAGACATCTGCACTCGAATGTTTATAGCAGTACAATTCACAATTGCAAAGATGTGGAAACAACCCAAGTGCCCCTCAATACATGAGTGGATTAATAAAATGTGGTATATGTATACCATGGAGTACTGCTCAGCTATAAGAAACAGTGGTGATATAGCACCTCTTATATTTTCCTGGATAGAGCTAGAACCCACTCTACTAAGTAAAGTATCCCAAGAATGGAAAAATAAGCACCACATGTACTGACCATCAAATTAGTTTCACTGATCATCACCTAAGAGCACATTTAGGAATAACATTAATCGAGTGTCGGGCAGATGTGGGGGGGGAAGGGGATGGATGTATACATATATGATGAGTGCGATGCGCACCGTCTAGGGGATGGACATGCTTGAAGCTCTGATTTGGCAGAGGCAAGGGCAATATACGTAACTGAAACTTTTGTATCCTCATAATATGCTGAAATAAAAAAAAACAAAAAACAAAAATAGGCCACATAGAAGGAATACTATTCCAAGAAGAGGGAAAAGGATGGGAAGCTGCCCTAGAAGATAATGCAGCACTCATCAGATGGCTAGAAGAGACCAGATAAACCATAAAAACATACTCCCAAAACCCAAAGGTGGGAATGAGCATGTACTCTAACCCAACAAGGGCTCACATCCATGTTATTACAAATGGAATCTGAGGTAGCTATGAAGCAATGGCCTACAATACTCAGTGCTGAGTCACAATCTAAACATGTACGGAAGATATACGCTCCTCCAAATTTATGGAAATTTTTAGATGGTAAATGTGACCTCAGATGCTGTATTCTTAAAGCTCAAGTGCCAAAGATGAATGAGGCTCAAAACTATTCTGTAGTTCTAGTAGCCCAACTAGCAGGCATTGAGTTCACCGAAAATATAATAATATGAGGATACTCTGCATGGGAAGTCAGTGGGTTATTTTAGCTGATGAAAACACATGACATCCTATTTCCCTTTGTGAAAATAGGAAAGGAGAATGGTTATGCCCTCAAACCACTTGGAACCCTCATTTCTCCCAAATTTGGCCACTAATATCCACCCCCATGGGACATAACATTTGGTATATGGGAAAGGGCCCTTTTTGTTGGGAGACAGAACAAAAGGACACCGTGGAATTATATGATTTCTCCTATAACAAAACCTCTTTTTCCTCTCTCAAATACTAGTTCATGGTGCAACATAAAGGTGGTGGGAAAAACAGATTTATCAACTGTAAATAAGTTCTATGACAATTTAGACATTGAGAACCACATTTCTCAAATTTGATTTATATCCTCCTCAGGATGTTATACCTATGGAAACCAATTGGCCAGAAGAAAAATTAAATTTATTGGACTCTGATTAGGTGTTGTTCCTACAGTCTGCAAATAAGATTTATCATGAGGTTCAAATGACCATTGATAAGGAGGGTAAACACGTTGTAAGTCTGATTAAAGAATATAATGATGCATGCAGGAGATTTTTCAGCTGGTTAAGTTGTTTACTGCTTTCTGATTCTACCTGTAACTTTCTTGGATGCCTAATCTTCACTATTTTTATGATACTTAGTGCTATATTATCATTACATATCTCTTGTAAATGCTATGTCAGATACAGGAAAAGGAAAAAGATACAAAGACCTGGATCATGATAGCTTGTAGAATAGATCTGATGCAGGATGTTTTTTCAGACTGAACCCTAGGCCTGACTCTTTCTTGCCCCTTAAACAATTGGCTATTAAATCAGATCATTTCATGTGCTTCCCCTAAGATCTGTCATCACTAATATTGAAACTATCATCACCAACTCCAGATGACCAAATAGACAACTCTAGGAATGAGCCTTCCTAGTGCTGTGGGACCTCCTGCCGGTTGTTGGCCTGCACATGCATTCCATGGAATGATCTTTGGCCAAAAGGGGTAACTGATGACTGAACTCTGACCTTTTTTTTTCCCTGACCCAAATTCATTTCTAAGAGGCCTGGTGAGTCACACCTTACAAACCATAAAATCTCACTAAATGGGTTTTTTTTCCTTTTTAAATTAACCCTGTATAAAATGGTTTACTTTGCAACCTGACTCTGGTATAGCATCACATCAAAGATAGCAGACCCCTTTATCTTAACTCAAGCATTCCTTTCTATTGACTCCAAGTCTTTAGATAAAGTTTAACTCTTTCAACCAATTGCCAACTAAAGAATCCCTAAAACCCACCTATGACTTATAAGCCCCGACTTTGAGATGTGCTGCCTTTTCTGGTTGAACCAATGCATAACTTCCTTCTATGTATTGATTTATGATTTTACCTGTAATTCCTGTCTCCATGCATGTATAAAACCAAACTATAACTCAACCGCCAAACTATAACCAAAGTGTTCAAGAAAGGAGCACTTTCTTGAGACTGTGCTCCTCAGGCAGCAGTCACTCATATTGGCTCAGAATAAACCTCTTTAACTATTTTGGCAGAATTTGGTTTTTCCATTGACAATAGAACAGCTAAAGTGAGTTTAAGTCTTAAGAGTCAAAATTTCCAGAGAAGGATTGTAATTGACAGAACTTGCATCTAGTCCCTTTCCTGGACTAATGAACTATGCCCAGGGTGCCACAGGCACACTGCACTAAGTCAGGAGTTCTTAGGGTAATAACCTATTACCAAAGTGAGAGGGCCAGGGGTGATTCCTAGAACACCAGGGAAAGGGAAGTGAATAGGAACATACTAAGCAAACAAGCACATGACTGGCACCCACCCACCTATGCCCACACATAATGCTGGCTGTGGCAACCAGCACAGGTGGTCCAAAGAAGCTCTGTCAAAGCTCTGTGTTCGTTATGGACCGAATTGTATACTCCCTGCCCAAATTCATATGTTAAAGCCCTAACCCTCAGTGACTGTATTTGGAGATAGGGCATTTAGGGAGGTAATCAAGATTAAATGAGGTCATAAGGGTCATATGAAGAGGAAGAGATGCCAGAGAGAGTGCATGCTCCCATGCTCTCAAGCTCTCTCTCCGCACCCCCCCCCCCCGCCCCCGCCCCACTCTTCATATGTACAGAGGAAAAGCCATGTGAGGACAGAGCAAGAAGGCAGCTATCCACGAGCCAGGAAGAGAGGCCTCACCAGAAATCAACTTTGATGGCACCTTGATCTTGGACTTGTAGCCTCCAAAAATGTGAGAAAATAAATTTCTGTTGTTTAAGCCACCCAGCCTGTGGTATTTTGTTATGGCAGCTCAAGCAGACTAATACAATGTTGTTATTAAATTCTAACTTACTGACTGTCTTCCATTAAGCTCTGGTGTGATTTTTCTGAAAGTAGTAAAAGGCTTTCATGGAGCGCCTTTTAGAAAAAAACATAGAAGATCCTTGGAATCTAGAGCTAGGCAAAGAATTCTTAGACTTGACACCAAAAGCATGAGCTATAAGAGGAAAATTGATAAATTGGACCTCCTCAAAATTAAAAACTTTTGCTCTGTGAAAGCCCATGCAAAGATTAAAATAAATAAACAAGGGCCGGGCGCGGTGGCTCACGCCTGTAATCCTAGCACTCTGGGAGGCCGAGGCGGGTGGATTGCTCAAGGTCAGGAGTTCGAGACCAGCCTGAGCGAGACCCCGTCTCTACTAAAAATAGAAAGACATTATATGGACACCTAAAAATCTATATAGAAAAAAATTAGCCGGGCGTAGTGGCGCATGCCTGTAGTCCCAGCTACTCGGGAGGCTGAGGCAGTAGGATCGCTTGAGCCCAGGAGTTTGAGGTTGCTGTGAGCTAGGCTGACGCCACGGCACTCACTCTAGCCTGGGCAACAAAGTGAGACTCTGTCTCAACAAAAAAAATAAATAAATAAATAAATAAATAAACAAATAAGCAAAAAAAAAAATCAAGCTACAGCTGAGAAAAAATACTTGCAAATCACATATTTGACAAAGGACTACCATCTAGAATATATTTTTAAAAACTCTCAAAACCCAACAGAAACAAACCCAACCCAAAAGAAACAAACAATCCAATTAGAAAACAGGAAAAGACATGAAGAGGCATTTCACCAAAGAGGGTATACAGATGGCAAACAGGCACATGAAAAGATGTTGAACATTATTTGCCATTAGAGAAATACAAATTAAGACCACAATGAGCTATCACTACACACATATCTGAATGGCTACAAATTAAAAATAGTGACAATGCCAAATGCTGGAGAGGATGCAGAAAAACTAGATCACTCATAGATTGCTGGTGGGAATATAAAATGACATAGCCATTCTGGAAAATAGTTTGTCAGTTTCTTTAAAAATTAAACATCCAAGTACCAACAACCCAGCAATTGCACTCCTGAGCATTTTATCCCAGAGAAATGAAGACTCACGTCCACACAAAATCCTCACAAATGTTCATAGCAGCTTTATTTGTAATAGCCTAAAACTAGAACCAGCCCAGCTGTTCTTTAACAGATGAATGGTTAAACAAACTATGGTATTTCATACTACAGAATTCTATACTGTGCAGCGTTCTATTGTTACAGCAAGTGTTACAGCAGTGGTCCCGAGGACAAACCAAGTGGCACACGGAGAGTTGGAGAATCAAGGTTTATTTGCCGGCGGGCTGAGAGGGGTCTCGCCACCAAATTCTGAGCCCCGTCTACCCAATTTATCCCACTTTTATTAAGTTGGGGTGGTCCGAGGGGTGGGGTCTCAGGTGGCTAAGGTAATAGATTAGTTGATGTGTCAGATAATAGGTTAGTGTTATGCTGATGTGCCAGGTAATAGATTAGTTGGTGGGCCAGGTCATAGGTTAGTATTATGCTGATGCGGGTCTTCCATGAGGGGTGGGGGTCTCAGGTGGCTGATGCGCCAAGTAGTAGATGGGGGTTTTCCTTAGCACTATTACTACTTAACAACAACCTGGAGAAATCGCCAGAGAATCATGTTGAGCGAAAAAAGCCAAACTCAAAAGGTTTGTGCGATCCTATTTATACACCATTTTTTGAAATGACGGTATTTTAGAAACATAGAATAAATTAATGGTTGCAAGGGGATTGGGAAACAGGGGTGGGAGGGACGTGGGTATGGCTATAAAAGGGCAACAAGAGGAATCATTGTGGTGATGGAAATGTTCTGTATTTTGACTGCAGTGGTGGATACACGAGCCTACAAAGGTGATAAAATTGTATAGAACTTACACACACACACACACACACACATACATATGCACATATAAACATTCACATATAAGTAGAACTAGGGAAATCTGAATAAGATCAGTAGATTGTGTCAATGTCAATAACCTAGTCATGGTATTACAATATATTAATAGTTTTCCAAAATAGCATTGGGGGAAATTGGGCAAAGCATACAAGGGATCTCTCTGTATTATTTCTCACAACTACATATGAACCCACAATTATCACAATAAAAATATCAATTAAAAATATGTATTTCTTACTGTGAGACAAGGCAAAAGGTTTGAAAGCTATTACAGTGTTCTGTAATAGCTTAATAGCTTAAAAGTCCCATTTTCCACTCAAATTTCATTGTTTCTTCCTGTGTACTCCCACTATAGTGCTTATCACATTGCTTTATAATTGTTTGTAGACTATCTCCCTGACCACACTGAGCTACTTAAGGTAGGGGCCATGATTTATTCTTTATAGCTTTAGTGCCAGCTCCATGTAAGCCTCGATCTGCTTTGGCTGAATTAAATTATTCAGCTCTATGTACACCATGAAGTTTGGCATATAATAAATCTTCAATAAATTTTCTTGGCTTGAACTAGGTTGTACTATAGTGCATGAGATGTCTTTTTGCTTTGTTTCTCAGCAGAGATGGGGAGGGCTCCTGATCCAAGCTGCGTTCTTCTAACCAGGAGGAAGGTAACGACAGTGGGGGCATTTCTGTGGCATGTCCTTCCTCCATTTGAAGATGCCATGAGTCATTAGTTGACCATCAATTTCATAATAGCTTTTCATGGTCGAAAAAAAGAATCAGCTAGTACATTTCATCTCAGAAATGTTAAAATTTGAGGTCATTGTGCCCCTTTGACTCAAAGAATGATGGTAATGAAAGAAAGTGACATTGCAGTCTGAAAAGCTGCCTTTTTGTCCTGGGAGACCACTGACTAGTTTCCTGAATTGGATACTGTATTGAAAAAATATGAAATTTCCCCCAGTGTAGGAGGTAACTACTGGAGGAAGGGGCATGTCTGAAGTGAGCGAGTTATACCATAGGAACAAGAAAAATCTGGAGTATTTTCTTAACTAACATTACCCACTAAAACCAAAGAGTGGGAGGATTATGCGTTCCTGCTGGCTGATGCTGCTGACAGCACGCTGTTTGGACAGAATCCCAGGCACTGCTGGCAGAAGCAGAATTTCTCTCACAGACAAAAACATGGGGGGAAGGGGCGGAGATTCAGCCAGAGCATTTAACTAAGGAAAATGGAAAACGGAACACGTCTCATTAAATGCTAGAGTGTTCGCTCTCTTTGTCTTTCCAAATTCAGGCCTTCTTAGGGACTTTGTTCAAGCCTTCAGGATAATTCTTGTTGCTAATTATGACCAAAATAAAATCACCTCCTTCTATGGGATGATTTGGTAGTTGCTCCCTGAAAGGGCCTCTGGCCCCTTCAAAAAAAATTCACCAGCAACAGATGCTTGAAATTCCTCTTTGGCAAAAGGAATTCTCCTTTTCAGCCTTCACGTTTAAATGCAAATAATCTCAGAATGGGGGTGCAATTTACTGTAATGTAAATCAGTTCGTCAGAGATTAGCAATGGATTCTCCAGGAACAAATATAATACAAAATGAAAATTGTATGAATAAAGGACTATATTAGGCAATGTAACTTGTATAGCTTATTGGTAGAGAATAATTTCATTTGGAAATGTGTTTTTTGGCATTTGCTGAGCATGGATAATAAAGTGCAACAATTTTAAGGTAATGTTCAATTCAGCACCTACCGTGTTTCTCCTGCTGAATATGTTACAGCAAGTGTTACAGCGGGTGGTTCTGAGGACAAACCGAGTGGCACACGGAGGGTCAGAGAATTAAAGTTTATTCACCAGCGGGCTCAGAGGGGTCTCGCCACCAAATTTTGAGCCCCGTCTACCCAATTTATCCCACTTTTATTAAGTTGGGGTGGTCCGAGGGGTAGGGGTCTCAGGTGGCTAATGCCTGCCAGGTAATAGGTTAGTTGATGTGTCAGGCAACAGGTTAGTATTATGTTGATGCACCAGGTAACAGGTTTAATGTTATGCTGATGCGCCAGGTAACAGGTTAGTATTATGTTGATACGGGTCTTCCGGGAGGGGTGGGGGTCTTAGGTGGCTGATGTGCCAAGTAATAGATGGGGGTTTTCCTTATCAAATATAAAAAGAAATGGTTTCCCAGAATAAAGTTCAGGGAATAAAATATGTGAAGGGCAATTATAAATGCTAAGTGCTATGATAGAACTATGCATAAGGTAGGACATAATCGGTGCTGGGGTAGATAGTCAGGGAAGGCTTCTTGGATGGAGTGACTGGTAAACTGAGTCCTGAAAGACAAGTAGGCATGTCCTGCGGAAAATGGATGAGAAGGTTAGGCATCTCAGGTGGCAAGAATTGTGTCAGCAAAGACAAGTGGGAAAAAACACAACTAGGCTTATGGCAGCCATGGCAGTAAATGTGCTATTCAGATCTCCCTTTTAAAAAACCTGCTACAAGAAATGTAGTTGGCTGACAGCTTCCAGATAACTCACTTTCAGGATCCACCATTGCATTCAGGCTAAGGCCACATTTTTCCTGGTCTGCTCTCAGCCAATGACAGCATGGCAGGAGTACTAGAGCTGAACCATTTCTTGCTACTGTTGGATTCCCTAATGGTCAATATTTACCCTTGGGCTCTTGATTGGCCTGGCCAAGACTTGCCCAGAGCTGCACTGCAATCTAAGCTCCTTCTATAATCCATTCTTCTTCCTTCCTGCCTTCTCTCCTTTCACAAATGTTAGAACTGTATCACAGTTTGAAGGCTCTGTCTGCCCATTCCTGCTCCCTCTCCCCTTTATCCTTCAGAGGGGTTTCCCTGGATAAATCTCTTTTTTTTTTTTTTTTTTTTTTTTTTTTGAGACAGAGTCTCACTTTGTTGCCCAGGCTAGAGTGAGTGCCGTGGCGTCAGCCTGGCTCACAGCAACCTCAAACTCCTGAGCTCAAGGGATCCTCCTGTCTCAGCCTCCCGAGTAGTTGGGACTACAGGCATGCACCACCATGCCCGGCTAATTTTTTCTATATATATTTTTAGCTGTCCATATAATTTCTTTCTATTTTTAGTAGAGATGGGGTCTCGCTCTTGCTCAGGCTGGTCTCGAACTCCTGAGCTCAAACGATCCGCCCACCTCGGCCTCCCAGAGTGCTAGGATTACAGGCGTGAGCCACCGCGCCCGGCCCCTGGATAAATCTCTTGTGCATCTAATTCTGTCTTGGCCTCTGCTTTTCAGAGCCCCTGAACTGACACAGTGTTTAAGGAACTACCAGTAGTTTAGTGTTGCTGGAGGGTAATGAGAAGAAAAGAGGGGCAGGAGGAGAGGTCCATATATAGTTTGGGGCCCTACAGGAAGGACCTTGTAAATTAGGTTAAAGAGAATGGACTTTATCATAGGCAGCTAGAAGTCACTGTAAGGTTTAAGCTAAAGAATAGGGTCATATTTGTATTTTATAAAGATCATTCTGAGTATTGTGTGGAGGATGGTGTAGAGGGACACAATGTTAGAGAAGTGAAACCTTTATAAGAACTCTGGGGCCGGGCGTGGTGGCTCACGCCTGTAATCCTAGCACTCTGGGAGGCCGAGGTGGGCGGATCGTTTGAGCTCAGGAGTTCGAGACCAGCCTGAGCAAGAGCGAGACCCCATCTCTACTAAAAATAGAAAGAAATTATATGGACAGCTAAAAATATATATAGAAAAAATTAGCCGGGCATGGTGGCTCATGCCTGTAGTCCCAGCTACTCGGGAGGCTGAGACAGGAGGATCGCTTGAGCTCAGGAGTTTGAGGTTGCTGTGAGCTAGGCTGACGCCACGGCACTCACTCTAGCCTGGGCAACAGAGTGAGACTCTGTCTCAAAAAAAAAAAAAAAAAAAAAGAACTCTGAAGCACCCCAAACTAAAAACGCACATTGCCTCAACTAAAGAAGTAGCAGCGGGGTTGGAAAGAGGAAATGATGGTGGAGATATGTTGGCAATAAAATGGCAAGAACTGGAGATTTATTGGCTGTGAAACATGTTAAGTTTATCCTAAAGCTGTCTCCTTACATATTTTAAGTTTGGACTAAAAGTTTCTCCATACATAGTGAACTTTACCCTAACTGAATATGTAAACAGACTATAACCTACTCTTGTACCAATCACAGAGATCTGGCAAATCACAGGAGGCCAACTGTTCATATTGTGTTCAAATAAGGCAAACGCTGAGCTGTAACCAATCCAGCTGTTTCTGTACCTCACTCCTGTTTTCTATATGTCACTTTCCTTTTCCTGTCCATAAATATTATCTGACCATGTGGCAGCCCCAGACTTGCTTTGAACCTCTTCTGGTTCTAGGGGCTGCCCAACTGGAAAATCATTTTTGTTCAATTAAACTCTGTGAAATTTAATTTGTCTAAAGTTTTCCTTTTAACACACATGAAGGGGAGGGTATAAAAGGAACTGAATTGCAAGCATTATATCAAAAAGATAGGGTAAATTCCTCTGCCAGGCATGATGGAGCAATTGGTACCAGACTTGCCTTCCTGATGTAAACAACTAGAAACCGGACAAAATATATGAAACAACACTTTCCCAGACATTGAACACCAGGCAGCATGGAATTGCAATCTCTGAAATAAAGGAAACAAATGAAAAGATGTCTACTGACTGGAGGCACTTTTCAGACTGCAGTGGGAGAGGGGAAATCCAAGCCCAGTAAAGAAGTCTTGCTGAGTTAAGGAGATGGAGATTGGGACTTGGGAAAGCTGAGATGTCTGGAATTTGGAGGGGAATACTACTAGAGAAGAGTAAGCTATGCAGAGAAAGAGCTCAAAAAATCTGCATGGAGTCCTGTTTGGCTATCTATAAAGCAGTGCATACATACATAGGGTAAGACTCCACAAGACTGGACAAAGAATAACTGCCACAGAAAGAACTACTAGTAGGGGGCTGATAGCTGAACAATTCTCAGAGCTTTCATAGGACTGGGAAACATGTGAGTTCTGACCACTGAGAGTGGAGAAACACCTAAGGTATTTAATAGAGCCCAGAAGGTTTAAGCCTTGGTAATAGGTCTAAACTAGTACTAAATGAAAGGCTATTTTAGATCTGCCCTAACGGAGCTGAACAAGCCTTGAAAGGATCAGCCTGAATTATATGTATTTTAACTGCCTGTCAAAACAAAACTCAGCACTCCTTAAAAAAGACAATAAAATTCAGACCTCAACAGTGTAACATTCATAATGTTCAGCATCCAAACAAAATTACTAAACTTTCTAAGAGGCATAAAAATGTGACCCACACCAGCAGAAAAAGCGGTCAATAGAAAGAGACTCAGAGGTGACAGAGATGAGGGGATTAGCGAAGACTTTAAACAGCTATTATAAATATGCTAATATACTCAGAGGAAAACATGAACATAAAAAGGAGAAAAATGGAAGAATTTTTTAATAGACTCAAATGACAAATATTGTATGATTCCACTTATATGAGGTACCTAGAATAGTCAAATGCATACAGACAGAAAGTAAAATGGTGGGTGCCAGGGGCCGGGGGGAAGTGAAAATGGGGAGTCATTGTTTAATGGGTACAGAGTTTCAACTTGGGAAAATGAAAAATTTCTAGAGATGGATGGTGGTGATGGTTGTACAACAATGTGAACATACTTAATGCCACTGAATGGTACACTTAAACATGGTAAAAATGATTAATTTTATGTTATGTATATTTTACCACAATTGAAAAATGAGCCAAATGGAACTTCTAGGGATGAAAAAATGTAGTATCTAAAATGAAATATTCACTAGATGGACTTTACAGTAAATTAGATCCTACAGAAGAAAAGGTCAATGAAC
Organism: Eulemur rufifrons; assembly: GCF_041146395.1. Lineage (NCBI taxonomy): Eukaryota > Metazoa > Chordata > Mammalia > Primates > Lemuridae > Eulemur > Eulemur rufifrons. The sequence continues at coordinate 109,535,444 of NC_091012.1, forward strand.
TCTAAGAAATAGCAATAGATACTGTCAAACTGAAGCATAAGGAGAAAAAAAAGGCTAAAAAATGAACACAGCCTCGGTGGCCTGTGAGAAACAGTATTAATGATCTAACAAATGCATAACTGGAGTCTGAGGAGATGAGATTAATAGCAGATTGGGTTCTGTGGAAGAAAAGATTAGTGAACTTGAAGACATAACAGTAAAAACTATCCTAAATGAAGCAGAGACAGAAAAAAGACTGAAGAAAAAGAAGAAAGGAAAAGATCCTCACTGACCTGTGGGATAATATCAAGCAGTCTAGCATACGCAAAATGGAGTTTCAGAAAGAGAGAGAGAAAAAGGAGTGGCAGAAAAAAAAATTCAAAGAAATAATGGTCAAAATTTTAAAAATTGGATGAAAACTTAAACTTATAGATATGAGAAGGTCAATGGTCCCAAGTAGAATAAATCTTAAGGAAATCACACCAAGGAAAATCATAACCAAATTCCTATAAAACAATGATAAAGAGAAAATATTACAAATAGAGAAAAATAGACAGTTTGCAGAGGAACCCCCCAAAAAGAAAGAAATATTAATAAAGAAAAGAGAAAGAAACCATAGACTTCTCACCAGAAACCATGCAAACCAGAAGAATATAAAATGACATCTTTAAAATGCTGAGGAAAAACCGTCAACTTTGAATTCTATACACAAAGAAAATACAGCTAAAATATGAAGGTGAAATAAACACTTTTTCAGACAGACAGCTGAAAGAATTTGTTGCCAGAAGACATGGACTACAAGAAATGATATAGGGAGTTCTTCATGCTGAAGGAAAATAATATCAGATAGAAACTTAAATCAATATAAATGAATAAATAGTACAGCAATGATAAATATAAAATACTTTTTTCTGATTTTTTAATTTACTGAAAAGATAATGACTGTTTAAGGCAAAAATAATAGAAGCATATTGTGAGATTTATAATCCATGTAGAAGTAAAACATAAGGTAACAATAGCACAAAGTATAGGAGAAGAAAATAAACGTATATTTTGTGAAGTTCCTACATTATACATAAAGTAGTACAATATAAATTGGATGGTACACTATGATAAGTTAAAAGTATTATGTTGTAAACCTGTAACAATGTCGGTTTGGATATTTGTCCCCTCCAAATCTCATGTTGAAACTTGATCCCCAATGTTGGAGGATCGCCTAATGGGAGGTGTTTGGGTCATGGGGGGCAGATCCCTTATGAATAGATTAATGCCATTCAGGGGTGGGGAGAGTTCTCACTCTATTAGGTCCTATGAGAGCTGGTTGTTAAAAAGAGCCTGACACCTCCCTCCCCTCCCTCTCTCTTATCTCCTCTCTTGCCATGTGATCTCTGCCGTGAATGGAAGCAGCTTAAGGCCCTAATCAGATGCAGATGTCACATCAGTTTTCTTGTACAGCCTGCAGAACCATGAGCCAAATAAACCTCTTTTCTTTATAAATTACCCAGCCTCAGGTGTTCCTTTACAGCAACTCAAATGGACTAAGACAAATAACCACTAAAAAAAAATGAGATATAGCTAATAAGATAATAGTAAAGATAAAAGGGAATGCTAAAAAATACTCAAAATAAGGCATGAAAAGAAGAAGAAAAAATAAGAAAACGGTAAAGGGACAACTAGAAAACAAGTAGCAAGATTGTAGATTGTAGGCCGGGCGCGGTGGCTCACGCCTGTAATCCTAGCACTCTGAGAGGCGGAGGTGGGCGGATCGTTTGAGCTCAGGAGTTCGAGACCAGCCTGAGCAAGAGCGAGACCCTGTCTCTACTAAAAATAGAAAGAAATATATGGACAACTAAAAATATATATAGAAAAAATTAGCCAGGCATGGTGGTGCATGCCTGTAGTCCCAGCTACTCGGGAGGCTGAGGCAGGAGGATCCATTGAGCCCAGGAGTTTGAGGTTGCTGTGAGCTAGGCTGACGCCACGGCACTCACTCTAGCCCGGGCAACAGAGCAAGACTCTGTCTCAAAAAAAAAAAAGATTGTAGATGTATCAATCTTGCTACTTATATACATTTTAATACTCTGCTCAGTAATTAATAAAACAAGTAGACAAAATATCAGTAAGGATAGAGAAGACTTGAACATGGTAAAACCAAATATACCAAACTGACATTTATAGAACATTGCACCCAACAATAGAAAAATACAGTCTTTTCTATAGGTCACATGTGTGGCCTCACAAATATAAAATAATTGAAATCATTGAAAGTATATCCTTGATCACAGCGGAATTAAATTTGATATCAATAACCAAAAAAATCTGGAAACCCTCCAATAACTTGGAAATTTTTAAAATAATTCTAAATAACTGATAGATCAAAAAGAAATCACATAGGAAATTAGAAAATATTTTTAATTTAATGGCAATGAAAACACATTTCCAATGACTCTGATGGCACCTTTGAGAGCCCAGAGCAGTCTTTCTATCCTCTGAGCCCCTACTGGCCTTGTGAGCTGTTCCCCTGCTTTGCTCTGTATTTGGCTTGTGCTGTCCTGAATCACAGGCCATCTCTTATTTTTCTCCAGAGTCACTCATAAATTTAGTAATCCAGGTAGGAATTAGAGATAGGCCAAATCACTAATCACAAATTAGAGTATCAAATCACTTAAGGGTTTATTTCCAAACATTTCTTTATTTCTTCAGGGTTTCATTTTATGCTGAAACTGATATATTCCAACTGTAAAATATTAATAACCATAACTATTATTAACATGCAGACAGTAAAACGTGAGCAAACTTGTTTACTATTTACTACACCTTTGTTTAGAACTTTTTCTGTAGTGTATAAACACATACATATATCTGTCTTTTTACAAAAATGAAATTATTCTATAACACTGCCTGCCACTTGCTTATTTCACTTAATGTATTATGAACATGTTAGTATGCATAGATGTAGCTAATTCTATATAAAATGCCATTGTATACTATTTATTTATGCATCCACTTTGATAAACATAAGTTGTTTGCAATTTTTTATTATAAAAAACATTCTAATAAATAGCCTTGTTTGTACATTATTGTCAATTTATGAGAGAAAATCAATAGTGCAAATCTTAGAAGTACATTGTTGAGCCAAAGAGCATTCACATTTAAAATCTTGCTAGCAACTGCCAAAGTGCCTTCCAAAAAGTTGTATCAATTTAGACTCCTATACAATGACAACTTTTTAAGCCCATGTCTTTGGTAGGACGTGGACGTGTCTCTGAACTAGATATTAAGTCTCAAGATATAAAAAAAAAATCATTTTCTGATTTGCATTGGCTATGATTAACTTAAAATTATTACAAAAGCACGGAAAATTAAATATTGGGCTCCATTTAAAGTATGTGTATTGGTTGTCTATTGCTGCTGTAACAAATTACCACAAACTGAATGGCTTAAAACAACACAAATTTATTATCTTACAATTTTGGAAGTTAGAAGGCCAACACTGGTTTTACTGGGTTGAAATCAAGGTGTCAGCAGGCCTGCCTTCCTTACTGGAGGCTTTAGAGGAGCCATTTCCTTGCTTATTCTGGTTGTTGGCAGAACTCAGTTTCTTGAAGTTGTAAGTATGAGTCCCTGTTTTTCTTGCTGGTGGTAAGATGAAGGCTGTTCCCAGTTTCTACAGGCCACCATGTTCCTTGGTTCATGGCCTCCTTCCTCCATTTTCAAAGCAAGCAATGGCAAATCAAGTCCTTCTCATGCCATATTTCACTGATCTACTCTTCCGCCTTCCTTTTCTACTTTTTAGGGACTCATGTGATTAGATTGGTCCCACCTGGATAATCCAGGAAACTCTCCCTATCTCAGGATCCTTAACTTAATCCCATCTGCAAAGTCTCTTTTGCCAAGTAAAATAACATATTCACAGGTTCTAGAGATTAGAGTGGGACATCTTTGGAGGGCCATTATTCTGTCTACCACAGTATGGTATTTTATTTATTTTCACTTAATAATTACTTGCTGGTTGAGCATCTACTATACAATAGGCAGTAGAGAACTAATTTCCTGCTTCTGTTTTGTTTGAAGTCTGAAGGGAAATGCAGACATTAATCAAGTATTACAAAAAATAAATGTATAAGTATGAACTATAGGGCAAAAACCTAGTGCCATAAAACTCCACTACATGGGGAAGTGAATGAGCCTAAAGTGTCAAGAAATATATACCAGTCAGGGTTCAGTACAGAAAGCAGGAAGTGCTGTAGGCATTTAAAGTAGAAAGTCATTCAATACAGTGAACCAGGTGCTTACGAAATAGTTGGAAATGCTGGAGGCTTTAGACTGGGCCCCCAAGAATAACTCCCAGGATGCCCTAGAACTAATCTGCCAGGGAAGCTGCTAACTTTGCCACATCCAGAAAGGTGGAGAAATCAGGAGGCCACTGCAATAATGTAGAGTTCAAGAATACTGCTTTGGCTGTGATTTATGGATGGAAAAGCCGAGATCAGGGAACCACTGTCAGCACCACAACAGTCTTTTGACAATCATGAGGCTAACACTGTAATGCAGCTGCAGAAAAAAAAAAAAATGTTTCTATGACCTTGCTTGCCAACAGAAACAGCCAAAGCAGCAAGAAGATGGCATCTACCTCATCTTCATCTCTCAAACCTCAGGAAGTGCATCTATTTGGAGGAACCTAATTCTCATCCAGAATACTAACAGCAAGGAAGCCTTGGAAATGCATTTTTTAGTTCCAGCTTCTGCTTTTCAGAAAGCTCACAAGAAGGAGATGGGGATGGGTACTGAGTGCCATTCAGCTATTGCTATAGCAGAAGGCTTCACTGAGGGCCTGAGAGTTGAGTTGAGATATGCAGGATGATAGCAATTAACTAGGCGGTGTAGGCAAAAGGCATTCCAGATAGCAAGAGCAGCACCCTGAGCAAAAGCCCTGAGGCAGGAGGGAGCAGAGCAGTTCAAGGGATTGGGCACTAGTTCAGGGTAAGAGACTCTTAGGTACTCCAGCAGCATGAGTCTGAGTAGCCTCGCTCTAGTGTTTCACCATTAACGTAATCCAGAAATTCTCCACGTAATTGCTAAAAGCATCACTTACAAATTTCCTTCTTGTTGTTTTTAAATTTTAAAATATCTTAGACATGCAAAAACTACTGACTTATATAAGACCCCACGTGTGCCTGACATCCAACTTAAGAAAGAAATTTTACAAAAATAATTGCACCCCTCCCTGATCCCATTCTTCACATTACCCCCACCACAAGAGGTAACTATTCTAAATTTGATGTTTATTGTCCCCATGCATTTCTTCTATTTTTTGCTACGTGACTATGTATCCATAAACAATATAGAGTATTGTTTCATCTGTTTTAAAAATTAATCTACAGCAAAAAGACAAACAACCCAATTAAAAACCAGGCAAAGAACTTGAATAGACATTTTTTCAAAGAAGATATACAAATGTATAATAAGCACATGAAAAGATACTCAACATCATTAGTCATGAGGGAAATGCAAATCAAAACAATAATGAGATGCCACTTTGCACCTAAGATGCCTGCAATCAAAAAACTATTGAAAATAAAAAGTGTTGTGGGGATGTGGATTGGAACTTTGCCAGTGGTAATGTAAAACAGTGTAGCTGCTGTGGAAAACAGTTAAACCTAGAATTACCAAAGGACCCACCAATTCCATCCCTAGATATATATCCATAATATTAAAAAACATGGACTCAAACAGATATAGTCATACAGAATGGGGAGACATTCTGAGAAATGGGTTGTTAGGCGATTTCATCATTGTGCAAACATCATAGAATGTACTCACACAAACCTAGATGGTATAGCCTGCTACATACCTAGGCTATATGGTAAGGTCTATTGCTTCTAGACCACAGACCTGTACAGCTACAAACCTATACAGCATGTTACTATACTGAATACTATAGGCAATCACAACATAATAGCAACTGAATCTAAACCTATACAAACATAAAAGGGTACAGTAAAAATGTGGTATAAAAGATAAAAAATGCTATGCCTATATAGGGCACTTATAGGGCATGAATGGAGCTTACAGGACTGGAAGTTGTTCTGGGCGAGTCAGTGAGTGGTGAGTGAATGTGAAGACCTAAGACATTACTGTACACTACTGTAAACTTTATAAATGCTGTACACTTAGGCTACACTAAATTTATTTTAAAATATTTTCTTTCTTCGATAATAAATTAATCTTAGCTTACTGTAAATTTTTTACTTTATAAACTTTTTAATTTTTTAAACTTTTTGGCTCTTTTCTAATAACACTTAGCTTAAAACACAAACACATTGTACAGCTATACAAAAAATATTTTCTTTATATCCTTAGTCTATTAGGCCAGTGAATATGAAATGTCCTATTTCGAATCAAAACCGTAGTTTATTATATCTCAAACAAGAAGCAGTACTATTAATCAAAATATGTGCCTAAACTATCGGCACAGTTTTGCCGTCTTAACGGTAGCTTGTTTATGCCAGCAGCAAGGAAGCCTGGAGAGCCAGTGGTGATGAAATCGCCAAAGGCGCTTTCCATAGCTTGTTGAGAACTGAATATTTTTCCTTGCAAGAGTGGTCCAAAGCCTGGATGAAATGGTAGTCCATTGGTGCAAGGTCTGGTGAATATGGTGGATGACAGAGAGTTTCCAAGTCCAGCTTCTGTAGTTTGAGCAGCATTGTTTGTGTGACATGTGGTTGAGCATTGTCTTGCAAGAGGATTGGTCTATGTCTATGGACCAATCTCAGCTGCTTCATCGCAAGCATCCTCATCATTTCATCCAATTGGTTGCAGTAGACATCCATTGTAATGGACTGACCAGATTTCATGAAGCTGAAGTGGATAATACCAGTGCTGGATCACCAGACACCATTAGCTTCTTTCGATGAATATTCGGTTTTGGACTGTGTTTCAGCACTTCATCTTTATCCAACCATTGTGCCAAATGCTTGTGATTGTCAAAAAGAATCCATTTTTCATCACACATAACAATACAGTGTAGAAATGGTTTGCCTTTACGTCGTGACAGCAAAGAAAGGCAAGCTTTGAGACGATTTCTCTTCTGACGCTTGTTTAATTCATGCGGTACCCATCTCCCCAGCTTCTTTACCCTTCCAATATATTTCAAAAGGTCCAATATTGTTGGAGTAGTAATGCCAAACCTTGCTGCTAATTCACATGTAGGTTGAGATGGATTTGCTTCCACTACAGCTTTCAGCTCATCATTATCCACCTTGGTCTCAAGTCACTCACGTGGCTCATTTTCAAGATTAGAATCACCAAAAAGGAACTTCTCAAACCATCTACATACTGTGCGTTCATTAGCCACATCCTTCCCAAACATTTTGTTGATATTTCAAGCTGTCTGCGCTGCATTGTTTCCATGATGGAACTCATATTCAAAAATAACACGAATTTTTGACTTAATCCATGGTTTCACAAACCATGGATTCACATTTTTGCTCTAAAAAAAATTTGAAAGATAATCACAAGCCAAAACATGCATTTGCAAGACTAAGGATGTACCTTCACAACAAAAATAAAACAAGAAGTGTCAAAGTGAAATGTCAGAGATATCAGCTGTGAAACTTAGTACTTAAGGAAATCGGACATTTCATACTTAACCTAAAATATAAACTTTTTTTCTACTTTTAAAATTTTTTAGTTTTTACCATTTAAACTTTTTTGTTAAATACTAAGACACAAACATACACGTTAGCCTAGTCCTACACAGGATCAAGATCATCAATATCATTGTCTTTCACCTTCACATCTCGGCCCATTGGAAGGTCTTCAGGGACAATAACATGCATGGAGCTGTCACCTCCTATGATAACAATGTCTTCTTTTGGAATACTTCCTGAAGGATCTGCCTGAAGCTGTTTTACAATTAACTTTTTTTTAATAAGTAGAAGGAGTACACTTTAATATAATGATAAAAAGTATAGTATAGTAAATACATAAACCAGTAACATACTCATTTATTATCAAGTATTAAATACTGTATACATAATTGTATGTGCTATACTTTTATAAGACTGGCAGCACAGTAAGTTTGTTTACATCAGCATCACCACAAACACATGAATAATGTGTTGCATTATGATGTTACAACAGCTAGGTGTAACAGTTAGGTGTAATTCCTAGGTGATAGGAATTTTTCAGCTCCATTATAATCTTATGGGATCACCATCATTGATGGAAAAGTTATGAGGCTTATGACTACTTGTATGTCAATGTTGATTGCAGCATTTTTCACAATATTCAAAAGATGGAAACAACTCAAGTGTCCATCAACTGATAAATGGATAAACAAAATGTGATTGATACCTATAATGGAATATTATTCAACCATAAAAAGTGATGAAGTTCTGATACATGCTACGACATGGATCAACCTTGAAGACATTATGCTAAGTGAAGAAAGTCAGACACAAAAGGACAAATACTGTATGATTCCATTTATACAAAATACCTAGAATAGTCAAATTCATAGACACTGAAAGTAGATTAGTGGTTACCAGGGATTGGGCGAAGGGGAGAATGGGGAATTATTACTTAATTGTTACAGAATTTCTGTTCGGGATGATGAAAGAGTTTTGGGAACAGATGGTGATGGTGACTGCGCAACATTGTGAGTGTAATTAATGCCACTGAATCGGAAACTTAAAAATGGTTAACATGGCAAATTTTATGTTATATATATTTACCGTAATAAATAATTTTTAATGAAAGACTGGATGAAGAAAAAAACTAATCAAAATGGCATTATAGTGTACGTATCCTTTGTTGGGAGACAATTCTCCATAGGTCTCTTGTATGTCTGTACATCTTGCAAGTAAGGTTCTGACTGTCCTTTGTTCTGGACTATCTTTTCAAGGATGTTTGTATAGAGTACATCCTTGAAAGACAGAGATAGTGTCTCCCGCCAAAGAAAAGGGCAGCCACGCTTACCATCTAGCATAATAAAGATAATGTTTACATCTGAAGCAAAGGGCAGGCATACTTACTGTCCAAATAATAAAAATAGTCTCCCTCGGGAGTGAAGGGTGCAAATTCAGATTCCCTAACCTCAGGGTTTCTCTCCTATAATGCAACCGACTGCAGGTGCAGTAGGTCCTCTTCATGTTGCCCTGTGAGAATGTGTCGAGCAGACTTACAGGTTTGGCTGGTAAGAGGACAACAAGCAGTGATAGACTCGAACAGTTTATTATTCATATTTACATCAACAGAAAAAGAAAGAACAGTATGGTATCATCTCCCTGCATTCCTTGTCCCATAGGATGACATGAAAACAAAACAGGCCAAATGACAGGAGACGTGAGTGTTGGGGCACCTTGTTGCTGAGGAGCCCATTTCTATATTGCAGCTAAGTAGTTTCATAGCTTGCAGCTCTACTCTGAGGGGGAGGGGACAAGTAGGGAAGTCCCACACCTCACTGGAACCAGGGAGGCGATGAGAAGGTATCCTTTGGCAGCCTCCCTAAAGATAGGCAGGTGAGAAACAGCATTGTGGCAGGTCCTCACAAGACTGCCTATCCTCTCATGTTCAGGCAGGATCACAGGGCCTTTTGTCAAGGCGTGGATCAGCTTGCAGGTGAGCCCTGCCTTCACGGCCTGTGTGGGTAGATGCAAGGCTGTCAGGGCACCAACACAGAGAAGTTCCCCTATAGAATTGAGGCTCAAGAAACTGGCACCAGCCGGGTGCGGTGGCTCACGCCTGTAATCCTAACACTCTGGGAGGCTGAGGCGGGTGGATCGTTTGAGCTCAGGAGTTCGAGACCAGCCTGAGCAAGAGTGAGGCCACCCCCCTCCCCCCGTTTCTACTGAAAATAGAAAGAAATTATCTGGCCACCTAAAAATATATATAGAAAAAATTAGCTGGGCATGATGGTGCATGCCTGTAGTCCCAGCTACTTGGGAGGCTGAGGCAGGACAATTGCTTAAGCCCAGGAGTTTGAGCTTGCTCTGAGCTAGGCTGACGCCACAGCACTCTAGCCCGGGCAACAGAGTGAGACTCTGTCTAAAAAAAAAAAAGAAAAAAAAAAAAAAAGAAACTGGCACCAAAATGGCACCAAATTGTTGATATCTGGCTACTGGCCTTTCTATAGTAATAAACTGTCCACCTCTGACCCAGGAGTCTCATGTTTTCTACCAGAATCCATGAAACTGTAGTGAGCTAACTTGTTAGCTTGTGAGTAGGGTAAAAATTACAGATCTTGCACAGTTCTTGGTAGTTTTAGTAAGGAGGATAGGATGCTGACTGCAACATGGCTTTCTAGAAGGAGAGGATGAGGATGTGAGTAAATTAATGAACTTTGAGGGAAGTCCATGAGAATTGAGAGTAAATATGTTGATCAAGTTATCTGCTCAACCAGGCAATATATGGTCCTCCACTTTATTGCCTGTTAATAAGGGGGATTGGGGAGGTGGATGCAGGCTGAGTACCGGGAAGTCGGTTCAAAGAAAGCTGCCCAAATAGTGCCCTGGTTCTTGCTAACTCTCCTCCAGGAGAACTTCCTCACCAGTCTGGCAGTTAGCCTCAGATCTGACTCACTGTAACAGCTAGTATGAATTGTCTAAAGCTGGGCACAGTGGCTCACGCCTATAATCCTAGCACTTTAGGAAGCCGAGGTAGGAGGAGCACTCGTGGCCAGCCTGAGCAACATGGTGAAACCCACCCCCCCATCCCCCGCTGCCTGTCTCTCCAAAAAATTAAAAAATTAGCCAGGCATGGTGGTGCACGCCTGTACTCGGGAGGCTGAGGCAGGAGGATCACTTGAGCCCAGGAGTTTGAGAATGCAGTGAGCTATGATGACACCACTGCACTCTAGCCTGGGTAACAGAGTGAGATCCTGTCTCAGGAAAAAAAAAAAATTGTCTAGCATGCACAAAAGATTCTGCCCTCTTTCAGACAACAGTTGCAGGGAAAGGAATTTATGATGACTACAGGAGAAACCAGGCACATCATTAAAAGTTTGCATGGTTCACTTTGGAGATGAGTAAGTGAGGCTAGTAATGCTTGTCAAGGAAGAATGGCAACAGCTGGGCTGTCTCATGGCTCAGCCCCTCTTGTGGTCTGTCATATCTGCCTTAGGATCCACTACGAGAGGACAGTAAAAGGTCTCAGAGTTTTTTGCAGTGAGTCTTGGTTTCTATAAGGGAGCTTTGGGCCTCCCAGGGAGATTTCCCTGAGACAGATAAACTCCCATGGTAACCATAGATGAGGCACTGAGTAGTATTCGGGTTCTTACTGCCTTGAATAGGGTTTGCAATGCTGGCAAAGGTGATGCACTAGAGAATGAGATACTGACCCAATCGAACCTAGGTAGATCATTACAGCCAATTCTGCTGCCCTGGAAAACTCCCCTTATATTGAAGCCAGGTGAGAACATAAGAGATGTTATCTTGGTGATGGGGCAGCAGAGGCCCTGGATTAAATGGGTATCCTCAAAGAGGGCTGCTGCTGCACAAGCCAGGCCCAAGTCAGCCAGTGGGCACAAATCCAATAGCTTCAACCAAAAAGCCATGTGGCTATGACTTAGTGAAGGGGTCCCCAAAGCTGAAATTGATGGTGTCAGCCATAAGGATCTCGCTGCCCAATATAAAGTGTGAGGGGAAAAAACATTGTTAGTTTGGTTGCATCATAAGCAGCTGCCACACTGCCTAAACGCAAAGCCTATTTTATTTAATAGCTCAGAGCCATTCTCTCCCTCCACGTCCCTGATCCCTCCCTCCTCCTCTACGGCAACCTCAGCTACTTTAAGAAGAAAGATGATTAGATGTGGGGCCAAAGATTTCCTGACCCCAGAGAGAATTGAAAACCATATATCCGTCCATCCAAGGGGAATTCTGGGAAAGTGAGGGATTCAAATTGTTATGGCTCTGTTGAAAACAGATGCCCAAGTCACTATCCTACCCAGACCTGTGGAAGGCAAAAACCCTCAGATCCAGCTAATGGTGCTTAGGCAGGGTTCACAGTAGGGAAGGAAATCTAACTTGTGAGTGGGGTCCATTGGGTCAATTCAATGTACTGTGGTTGTTGCTTCTGCATCTGAATGTACAGTAGGAATTAATGTGTTATGTCCCCATCCCGTAAGTGCTGGGGGGATTTTCAAGATTGGGGAGAGTGGCATATAGAGAAATGCTCATGGGAAGTATAAATTTCTTCTCAACCCACTTTTCTGTCTCCTGCCTGGTGGTTCAACAGAAACTAATGAATCCTAGGAAGAGAAAGGGAAATCACGGCCTCGATTAAGGACTTAAAAGCATCAGAGTTGGAAAGCAATGCAATATCTCAGTACAACAACCCTGTATGGCTAATGAAAAAACTAACAGGAACTAAAGGCTTAAGAGTAGATTATTGCTGACTGATTTGTTGTTGCTTTCACAGCCCTTGTTGTCCCAGACATTATGACTGCAACAGAATCCATTACACAGGCTGACAACATTTGTTTTGCTCTCTTAGACTTTACCAACGCCTCTGTGCCATCTCACTGACACTTGAGGATCAAGATCAGTTCACATTCATGTAGCATGACGTCAAACATATGTTTATAGTATTCCCCCAGAGGTAGCTAAGCTCCCCTGCCATTTACCACCAGTGGGCGAATCAGAATTTAGCATGAGTTCCTCTACCCTTCCATGTCCAAAGCTTTCACTACACAGATGGTGCCTTGTTGGCTTACCCAGCAAAGTTTCTTGGGACTATGTGGATGGATTTATAATATTCAATCCCTCTGGTGGTCATGGAAAAACTGCTATCTCTTTGTCTTCCTAACCCAAAAAGGAAGCTTAGCACCTTATTGGACCCTTTGGGTATTGGAGACAATGTGGACCTCACTCAGGCATGCTACTTGGTCTTTATATCAGTTAACCTGCTGAATAAGCATCCTTTGAGTGGGGCTTAAACCAACAGACTGTATTTGAAGCTGTTCTGCAAGCTATGGCATGCTCGCCATATTTAGGGTTCTGTAAACTTAATGATCACGACGGATGATTTTACTGATTGAAGTCTTTAGCAAGGGGAGGCAGCTTCCACGCGGAAATGCCCCTTGGGATTTGGGACTAGCTGCCTCCCTGACATGGTTACTAGAAACAACCCTTTTGAAAAGCAGCTATTAGCTTGCTACTGGGCTCTTGTGAAAACTGAACACCTGGCTCATGGAGGCCTTATGACTCTCCAGCCTTATAGACCCATTTTGGGGCAGGGCAACTCAGATTCAATGACTAATAGGGTGAGATGGGCCCAATAAGCTTCATTTGTCAAAAGGAAATGGTATTCAAGAAAGCAGCTGACCTGGCTCAAGCAGCATCTTGACTTAGATGAAAAAGTGACAGCTATCCCCACCGGGGATAAATTATCCCCCACTCTGTTGCCTGAAGCAAAGCCAGTGGCTCAATGGGACTCTTGATTTACAGAAGTTCCTCTAATGCCTGGGTCTAGTTCACTGATAGTTCAACTCAACCGAAACTCAGTGGTGTCCACTGGAATGCTGCAGTTACTCAACCTCACCACCAGTTATGCAGAACCAAAAATGAACATGGCTCCACTTAGAGGGCAGAACTCAAGGCCACCCTCATTGTTCTGACCAATACTCCCTTTGATGAACCTTGGTATGTTTTTACTGACTTCTCAGCTATTGCCAATGGCCAGTTGTTTGGTTTGCTACATGGAAAACTATAGCCTGACAGATTAAGGACAACTCTCTTTGAACTATGTACTGTGGATACACATCACGGCTACTAATCAAATCCTCTGGGTCATTCGTGTAGATGCCCAAGGAAAGGCTTGTTCTCTGATGAGACCACTCAAGCTGCTAATCAAGCCTGCAGTTCCCAGATCACCAGCATTGCTGCCTGGGTCAGACGTGGCAAGACATTCACCCTCATAAACTGGTCACAAAATAAAAGACTTTATGTTTCTGATGCAGAGGCTATCATGGCATATTGTGTCTCCTGTCAAAAGTTGACCCTTTTGTCTCACTGTGAAGGAGGCCACATTGCACAGGTCATTGACTCCACCTGCTCCTGGAAGATTGACCATATTGGACCTTTGATCCTCTCTTGAGCCTGTCAGTGGGGCCTCACTGCTGTTGACACTTTTTCAGGTTACTGTGTTCCTGTTTCAATCTGATCAGCTGAGTCCAAACGAATCACTGTGACCCTTGAAGCTAATCTGTGTCATGTGATCAGCTTCCCAGACCATTTTCAGGCTGACAATAATGCCCCTTTTATCGCAAAAGCCATATACAATGGGCTGATTGTCAAGGTATTCAATGGACCTTCCATGCTCCCTACCATCCACAGGCATCTGGTATTGTGAAGTTTGACCAGCCTTCTCAAAAATCAACTTTAAAAGACTTCTGACTCTACTTCCCTTACCTCCTCCTGGTCTACATACCTTAGGAAGGCAATTTGGTTATTGAATACAGTTGTTCCCAGAAAGAAATCATCCCTTCTCAGCTATTTCCTGAGTAATGATCAGGACAAAAGGGGTAGGGTTTATAGAGTTCTATTTTGAAAATTCAGAATGCTTTCATGACCATTTCTAGGCATACTGCTTCTGCTTCTTTCTTTCCGTTAATGGCAACCCCAAGCCATACTGGTTGATATGCTCTCTGGGTGGTAGCTCAGCCCAAAATGAACGTAGGGTATTGAAACTTATTTCTGCTTCAGCCATCTGGATTCTCTTGCTGGACTGCCATGGTCTACATCACAAAGATAATATTAATAACAACTTGGTTGCATACACTGCTCACCAAGTCCCCCTATAATGATTCACATAGGCCAAAGTGGAGAACATGATGGGTCTCTGTAAGTTTTTTTTTTTTTTTTTTTTTTTGAGACAGAGTGTCGCTTTGTTGCCCTGGCTAGAATGAGTGCCGTGGCGTCAGCCTAGCTCACAGCAACCTCAAACTCCTGGGCTTAAGCAATCCTACTGCCTCAGCCTCCCGAGTAGCTGGGACTACAGGCATGCGCCACCATGCCCGGCTAATTTTTTCTATATATAGATTTTTAGTTGGCCGTATAATTTCTTTCTATTTTTAGTAGAGACGGGGTCTCGCTCTTGCTCAGGCTGGTCTTGAACTCCTGACCTCAAGCGATCCACCCGCCTCGGCCTCCCAGAGTGCTAGGATTACAGGCGTGAGCCACTGCGCCCGGCCCTGTAAGTTTTATAAAGATATCCTTGTCCCTCTTGCATCTGATCCTTGTGAACAAAAGGTCTGGATATGAGTAATGGATGATTTGAAAAAGGTGAAGCTATAACTGCTGGAATGGGCCACATCAATTTTGTGGAGGTGGAGGGAGAACAACAATGCTAGCACCTGGGGAGGGAGCACCTCAGGTGCCAAGATGAACACAGGAGGGAGGGACATTAAAGATCTTTTGTCTTTTAGAACCACCCCTAGAGCCTTCCTCAGGAAGAAAAAATGTCCTGGTGTGGCTCTCCATAACTGTTTTGCTTGTGCACTTTAAATTAAACTGACTTCTGGGCCTGCTGTCCTCCGTCAGACAGCTCTGACCACAATTTGATCACCATTGTCCTTTATCTTACTGAGAAGTCTATCAGAAACAGCAGAGGAGGGACCTAGCTGACAAATTTTCACACAAACCACTTGTCAGCACCTCCGGATATCATCCCCGACCCCATTCCCATAGCCATCACTCGATCATTCCATGAGGTAGACAAATGGCCTCCAGCTGGTGGTATAGAAAAATAGGCTGGATTGACTGCCTTTCAGACAAGCTCTCCAAAGTGAAGACTAGACTCAATTTATTCAGATAGAACTGGGAACTATAAAGCGCAACAGCTTCCCAGAAGGCCACATTGGAGACACTATTAATCTGTGTTCCCCATCTGATGTAGGTTCTACTTGAGGGCAACAATTGTCAAGCTTAATTGACAAGTATCCTCATCACATCCCTTTAGTTCACCCTTTCCCTGAGGGACCCTTTATCTCTCATCCCTTCCATGCTTGTTGTTTGCTTTTACTTCACAGCAGCCAAAACATTACTGCAAGCTTACCACTTTAGTTTCAGCTTTCTCTTTGTCCTGTCCCCCTTCCAGATTTAATTATTTTGTCTCAGCTGTGCATTTTAAGGGATATTTGTTATATTTTATCCAGAGTCCCATGCATTTGAGGTTTTTTTTTTTTTGAGACAGGGTCTTGCTCTGTCACTCAGGCTGGAGTGCAATGACAGGATCATAGCTCATTGCAGCCTTGAACTCTTGGGCTCAAGCAATTCTCCTGCGTCAGCCTCCCGAGTAGCTGCGACTACAGGTACGTGCCACCATACCTGGCTAATTTTTTTCATTTCTTAAAGAGATGGTGTCTCGCTAAGTTGCCCAGGCTGGTCTTGAACTCCTGGCTTCAAATGATCCTCCTGCCTCAGCCTCCTGAGTAGCTGCTATTACAGGCGTGAGCCACCACGCCCAGCAGTTGAAGGTTTTTTAAGATAACTGGCATGAAACAGAAATGCCCTCTCTGGTTTACTCCTTTTCTCTTTTCCATATAGCTCTTCTTTAACTCTTAACTTCTCCCAATTCACAGTTTCTGCTTATCTATAATCCAAGTTTGTCTTGACCCTTAATGGTCCCAGCATTAATTCATGGCCTTTCTCCAGACATGTGCTCATCTTCAGCTTCCTTTGCCACCTGTTTCATATTTTCCAGTTCAGATGCCCAAGAGAGGTAATATTATAAAGCCAGTTTGGCTTTGGGGGCCAGCCTACACCACAGGTTCCTGGCCTGCCAATGGATTGACTATTGCTCATTGGTCAGGTGCCTGCCCTGGCCAAGTCTGCTATGACCATGATTGGTGGTAGGGAAGACGGGCACATAGGGTCATATGGAGCAGCTCTCTCAACAGGAGCTGAAGGAGGGATAGATTCTCTTAGGCGGAACTATGGGTAGAGAAGGCATTGGATATATCTAGAGTTTGCTGTAGACAGAGCAACCTCTTTGGAACCTGTATCTTCTCTTT
This sequence comes from Eulemur rufifrons, assembly GCF_041146395.1. Taxonomy (NCBI): domain Eukaryota; kingdom Metazoa; phylum Chordata; class Mammalia; order Primates; family Lemuridae; genus Eulemur; species Eulemur rufifrons. The sequence goes on from NC_091012.1 coordinate 109,552,437, forward strand.
ATAGAGAGGGAGGGAGCAAGAATATAATTGGTTGGTGAGCGAGTAGAAGGTGAAAAAACAGAGACTATCGAGTATTTTAACTATTCTAGGAGTCTAACTTTTTTGCTTATGAATCCCTTAAAAGAAATTTTTTAACAAATCAACTATTTACTTTTCTACACATTTGGAAGTCGTCTAATATTTTTCCTTCTAAGTTTAAACAGTTGCAAATTATGTGTATTAGTTATGGTGAAGAGTTATGTGCTGTGACAAGGAGATCTCCAACATTTAGTAGCTTAAAAAATAAAGAAGTTTCCTTTTTTTTCATATAATGATTTCAAATTTCAGGCTGGTTCATTGTCGACATGTGGCTTCTAATGTTACTCTAGTCATTACAATTCCAGCCAGCAGAGAGAAAGCAGAATCCCAGAGCCACGGAATTTCTCTTAAGCAAGGGAAGCTGAAGTTGCTACGTCATTTCTGCTCACATTCTATTAGAGAAATATTTGTCACATGACTATGGCTTTGCTCCAAGAGAGGCTGGAAAATGTAGTCCTAGGCTGGGCAGCCACATCCTAGCTACAACTCTATTGTTATGAAAGAAGGGAGAACGGATTTTAGTGAGTATGGCTCCTCATGGTCTGTAGATCTACAAACTAAAAGATTAGTTATTTGTTCCCTCCCTCCTCAATATCCAATGGTGATGTGGGAACAGCATAACCATAATGAAAGTCATTCAAAAACAGAATTAGAAGCACTAATAGTCATTGGTTCATAGTGATTGTTAAGCCCACTTAGCAGGTAATGAAATGCAAAGACCCCCAGCCCTGACAGTAGATGAAATTTCTTGATCAGACTATCTTACTGTCCCTGATTCTGTTGACGGAGAGTTCTCTTGACCACTGTCCTGAGGGAGGGCCTGGTTTTTTTCTCTGGGGTGTTCTTTGTCCATCATTCCCCATGATCATATACGAAGAGGAAGTTGGGGAAGTACCCTTCTTGGGAGCTGTATGATTTTCACAACCTGGTTCTTGCTGTTGCAAGTTTTCCCAAACATTATCATCCTTTGTGCCACCTAGAGAGTTGGTAATGCTGCATTAGTAATTCTCCACTATTGTCTCTGGGAATTGCTGAGCCACTGGCGATTACTTTGCAAGTTTTGATGCTGACATTTTCTTGATCTTACCAGAAAAATGTGAACGTTTGCTAATATAAAATTCATGCCTTGCTGCTCTGTGCCTTTTTGCAAGTACAATAAGTTTTCATTTTAATGCCAAATAGTTGTGTAATATTTTTAAAAACATTTTAAGTGGCTTAACATGTATCAATAGTACACACAACTCAAGTGATGGCAATATGAATAGCATGGCTAAATTCCTGCATGTTTCAACAAATACATCAGGATAGATGCTCGACAAACAGGGATTGTAATTCACTATCAACTGTAAAACACTTTTGATTTCTAGAATGTTAAAATGTAAAAAAAAAAGCGTGTCTTAGAATTGAAATATGAAAATAGGTGTCTATTTAGTTTGCTTCCAGTCACTTTCATATGCAAGTATCCACAATCAAAGTAATTTTCTAGACATAATTCTTAGACCTGCTTTACTCTTTGCTTCCTTATTGTCTCCATGACTCTCATCTCTTATTAATGATAGCTAACTTGATGCCATCTGAAACAGTAGGCTCTGTGGGGGGAGGGGTGATGACCATGATCTGATCCTTGCCTCAGTGCTGGATCCATTGTTTGTCTTTCTGTTTGATGTGGAGGTTTTAATGACTCTCAAAATAAACTTTGAATAAGAGACTTATCTCTTGAGTCCAGAAACAATTACATTTTCCAATCTGTGAGGCTTTTAATATAAAGAGTCTCTCTATTCCTTTTCACCTCTGTTTGCATACTGACCAATTCCTGCCTGACCTCATCTCTTTCTTGTAATACTTTGCTAAACCACTGCAAGTTAGCATTCTGGCTCTTGCCTGAGAGCTACTGGCTTGATAGGCACATGGTCTGCCTTCCAAATTAATATAGGTAACAGTTGCACCAGTTGTCTTGAGATGCCCAGATTTATGGCTCAAACTATTAATATTTCTTCATCATTCACTGCCTGATCATTAAGCAAATACTGCAAAATTTAGGTTTTTGTTATATATAGCAGTGCTCCACTTTCATGGTACCAATTCTCGTATTAGTTAAGGAAGAGGCTCCTTAAAATTTAGGAGGCCTAAAACACAAAAGGGAGGCACTCTCTGCGCTCACTTGCTCTGTACCCACCCTCCCTCCTCCTAGGGCCATCCAGCCAGTCCCTCCAGGCAGCGAATGCCTGGTCGCCCAGACTTCTGAGCCAGGCCCCAGGATGAACGGCTTCTCTCTGGGCGAGCTGTGCTGGCTCTTCTGCTGCCCTCCTGCCCAAGCCACATCACCGCCAAGCTGGCCTTCCTGCCGCCTGAGCCCACCTACATGGTGCTAGTCCCAAGCGGATTGTTCCGGACCCTGCACGTGCAGCCTGCACCTCAGCTAGCGCGTGCGCATCCGGACAGCAGTACTTGCAGTGCAAGCTCCATACTGTCAAGGTCTTCTCGCGCAAGGTGGCAGCGGGGGACAACGGGCTCCCTTCAGCCGGTACATGCTGCTCTTCTAGCACGGCAACGCAGTGGACGTGGGCCAGATGTGCAGCGTCTATATCGGCCTCTGCTAGCATATCAACTGCAATATCTCTCCTGTGACTACTCGGGCTACGTCGTCAGCTGAGGCAGGCCTTCTGAGGCGCCCCGTGGAAGGCGCTGCGCACCCGGTATAACGTAAGTCCTGAGAACATTATTCTCTATGGTCAGAGCACTGGGACTGTCCCCACCGTAGACTTGGCCTTGCGATATGAGCCTGCAACGGTAATTTCTCTGTTCCCCCCGATGTCTGGCTTGCTTGTGGCTTTTCCGGATATCAGGAAACATACTGCTTTGATGCTTTTCCCAGCATTGACGAGATATCTAAAGTCACCTCTTCTGTGTTGGTCATTCACCATACAGAGGGTGCGGTCATTGATTTCTCCCATGGCCTAGCGATGTAGGAGCGCTGTCCCTGCGCTGTGGAGCCCCTTCGGGTTGGGGCTGGGCATTATGACAGAGAGTTTTATGCATAATACCTAGAGAGACTAAAACCGTTCATATCTCATGAACTTCCTAATCCCTGAAGATGAGAACTCTATTTTACCTCATTTACTGTGAACAGAAGAGTCCTCTGTTTCGCACATGCTTTAACTGGATAGCTGTAATGGCTTGAGAACCACAAAGAAGTGTCCAACCTTTAGGATGTTCTAATCAAAGAGCTGATGAAATCTCAGCCTTTTATATTGAAAGGCTGTTTTACTAATTCACATAACATGTTAAACTGAACAGTCGTGATTCCCAGCTTCATTACCTTGCAGGATTGGGAGTGAGAGCTGAATGTAGGGACAGTTTTCTAGTGCTATATAAAATATGCTCATATCTGTTTCTCAACCCTACCCATCATTTCTGATTCACTTATGCAGGACTCAACCCTGTCTCCACCAGTGTTCTCACTATGCAACATGCAGCTGTCTTTCAGCCAGTGGATTCATGGGGTCAATCCATTTGTGAAGCTGTGACAGTGTAACTAGAAAACTATTGTGGTGAAAATCCCTTTATTAATTTTTGTTACCATGCTGATCTTTCCCCAAACAAATGAACTGAAGGGTAATCTACTGGGACTATCATGAACAGCTTCATCAACTGTAACCAAATAAATATAACTGAAATATTCTTAAAAGGAAACTAGGAATTTTTTTAAGTACAAATTTATTACTAGCTAACACAGTTTTAATATTTTGATTGTCTATTTGGGTTAACAAAGACCCTAGCTGACTTTCCTTCTGTAAAATCCTCCTTGTAGGCTTTTTACAAGTACGGTACATATTTGCAATCACATTGTGCATAGATTCCTAATGGGTAGTTTCCTTTTGTGAGGCTATAACAATGAACTGCAAATTCCTTGTTTGTAATGTAAATATGCTTTGAAGGATTTATGTAATTAAAATGTCACTAAACTAAAAACAAAAAACAAAACCAAAGAAGTCTATTTCTCTCATGTCATATTCTGACCTAAGGATTCCAAGTCTCTATATAGTCAGACAGGGATCCAGGCTTATGACAGATCTGCCATCTTTAATATGAGACTTCCAAGGACACTGCAGTCATTTCCATTCCAGCTCCCAGGACAATAGAAGGAAGGATCATCCAGGGCCAGGAAATGTCTCTTAAGCAATAGACTTGTACTCATTACTTCTGCTCAAATTCCACTGATGAGAACTAAGTCCTATGGTCACATTCTAAACCTAAAGAAAGAAACTGAGGCAAAATGAATATAGGTAGAGAGTTTCTTTGGGTCAGGGTTGAGGACTGCAGCTGGGGAAACACTGGGAAGTGCTCTGTTTGGCCTTTGTTACAAGCAGGTTTTTAAAGGTAAAAGGGAACAAGGAGTGGGCTGATACAAAGTTCTTTGATAGGAATTCTCATTGGTTTACAGAAATAACATTGATTAGTGATTGGGTATATACTGTGGAGCTATAGGGTGTCTAGTAAATGGCATTGTTAGGTTAATTTATAGCTACTTGGCAGCAGTCAGTATAGAATTCATACAACAAGTGGCCTGGAAAGGCGATTACTTAGCTCAATGCGGGAGTGAGATGTGACTGCTGTCACATTCCAGTGCCTCTCTGGGCCCAATAATTTAAATGGGCTTGCATTCCTTAGATATAAATTTCTTTTCTCTCTCAACATCTAGTTTCAAGGGAGACTAGGAAATTTAGTCCCTAGTTGGGTAGCCATATCTCAGTTACCATAATGGAGAGAACAGATTTCCATCACAGGATATAATTTCCAACATATTAAATAGACATTTTAAAATAAAATGTACATCATTTTATCAAATGTATCCAATGGATCCTGAATTCTGTAGTAATTTAATATCCAGCATTATCAATTTTTTAAAAGACCTGAACAAGCTCTTCTTTAACAACTAGATACATTGCATTGTTCCTTTCTCTCCTAGAAGTCATAATTCCATTTCACTTCCCCCACAAAATGTTGTGCTAATATAATATAATTTTAGGTTTGAAAACCCTTTATTAATCATCCTATTATACTCTTCTGAAATTAAAATATGTATGTGTGTACATATATGTACATGTACACAAGTATACACATAGATATATTTAAAATTAAAATAAATGTTTAATTTTCTGTGACCAAAAAGCTGTGTTAAATAATTATTCTTCTAGATTAAGTTATCATTATATTAATTATTAGTACCCAATTGATCAAAACAACATAAATTTATTACAGATTTTAAAAATTAATTATTAAACCATATTCACTTAATAAGTTGGATGGACTTTTTTTAATAGTTCGTGTATCCATGGATGACTAGTATTTATGGCTAAAATGAGACATGTTCAACATCAATTATATCCCCATTTTTCATTTTTATAAATGCAAGTACTGAGAAAAATTATTTATATAAATAAGTAAATAGTAATGGAAGTAGTTTTGTTACAGTAACATCACTCAATTCTTTGAACTCCTTGCCAGGGAATAAGCGACTATGCTCAGGGCACACACAAGGTAGAAAGTTTAATAGGAAATTCTTCTCTTAGAATGTCAGGACCACTATTCATACTGTAGTCTACAACATGTTCACTAAAAATGTGAGTGGTGCCTTCTGGAATGAAACAATATGGAGGCTCCACCCAAAGAATTTACTCCATTAATGTAAAGGTGAACAGGAAGTACATCTCAACTTCAGGGAAAATTAAAGAAAATAGAATGTTTTGATTTTCTATGGAAAAAAATTATAAAATTTTATTAGGAGATATTAAAGATCAAAATGAATTGAGAACTATACCATGTTCATGGGTTAGAAGACTAATTGTAAAGATGTCATTTCTCCCCCAGGTGATGCATAGATTCAGTGCAAACCTAATCAAAACCCCAAGAGACATTTTGTGGAAGCTGGGAAGCTGATTCCAAAATTTATATGGAAATGCAAAGAGACAAGAATATCTAAATTACTCCTGAAGAAGAACAAGGCAAGGAGAACTGCCCTACCAGATAAAAAGTCAATATAAATGTATAGTAATTAAGGCAGTATGGTATTGTACTATAGACAAAGAGACCAATGGAACAGAATAGAAAGCCTAGAAATAGGCCTACACAAATCACGGACATAATATATAGCAGAGGTGGTATTCCAGATCAGTGAAAAAAGATGCAGTTTTCAATAAATTGTCTGAGACAATTGGATCTCTGTGTGTAAAAGGAAAAAAATAAGTAAATTGGACTCCTATCTCACACCACACACAAAAATCAATTCCAGATAGACTAAAGACACTGCCAAGTAAATTTATGCAGCTTTTTTTCTCTCATGACAAACCAGAGTGGTAAATTTTTGGTCAGGGGGGTAGAGCATTTAGGTCTCTTCTCATTCATATATTTCAAAGGAGGTAGGTGTATGCCAAGATGAATAGGGCTGTCTTGGTCACAGATTGCTCCAATCTCTGCCATGATCTCTTTGGGCTGTATAGCTTGTATTTAAGGCTGGGGCAGCAGGCAGGCACAGAGAGGGAAAACCACCACCTCTGCTTGCAATGCCAGGGCAATCATACCTAGTTTTGCTTTCCCTGCCCCAGCTTTAGCAAGAAAGAGAGAATTGGTTCCACAAAGCCATGTCCATATGGGCAGTGTCAGGGAAAACTTTAACCATTATCTGATGAGATAAAGCTATGTGGAGACAACCAGACTGGATAATTCTGGTCAATAAATATGTGCAAGATCACATCTGGCTTTCTTCACAGCCCAGATTCACTCCATAAATGTGGACCATCCCAATCTCAGAGATGTTAGAATGGGGGCAAAGTAAAAGATCACGAAGGTCCAAATTCCCAAATGGGCTGAACTTACACTCTCAGTAGGTTGGGGTTGCTGTACGTGTGTGCTGTGTTCCCATTAGTCGCTTTTCTCTCTGATGAACTTCTGAGAAAAGAGATGATGACTCATGTTAGAGTCCCAGGCTCTCATGTGAGGGAGGCCTCCGGGACTGTTGTTTGGACTAGGGAACTCTGTCTCTACCTGGCTGTGCTATTCCAAGGGAGTCAGGGCTGACAGCAACTAAACAATTCCTTCCTCAGACCCCTAGGTAGGACTGCTGAAAAGTTCTACTATGGAGATTAGCTCCTTTCCTGCAGACCTCTCCCACTGCAGGAGGTTCAGTGGCATCAACACTGGCCCCATCATCTATCCTAGATATTGTCTGGTGACCTTCAGCTCCACACTCACCTTCCGTGTTATATCACCAGGGCTGGAAGACTACAAACCACATTTCCCAGACTCCTATGCCAGCTGGGTTCTGACAACAGGAGGCAGTCATGTTAGATTAGAAGGCAGGAAGAAGGTAGAAGCCATTCTGCTTATGGAGCTGCAGTGGCAGCAGTGGTCCAGGTAATATCAGTAGTATGGGCTTGTGAGCTTCAGTTTCTGGGTGGCAACAACTTTCTGATATCTGGCTAACACCGTCTCCCCTGGAATAATAGCAGTTTCCTTGGGTCTGAGTCACACCAACCCCTTTTACTTCTTTAACCCTTCCAACACCTTTGTAACTAATTCCCTGCATTAAAGCCCTCTGCTTCAGTAGTTTAAACTTTAAACAAAAGTTTAAATGTTCTTGACAGGAAACTGACACACTAGCCCTGGGCAATTTGTTAAAATAACCTTTCTAAACCTCATTTGAGAAATGTGAATTCAACTAAAAGGATGTTAATTGAGCATTTATTAGGTTCAGAGCAGAACACTGCCTGGGATATAAAGATGTCTGACTTGACTTTGGACAGTCTAGAAGAGATGGTTACAAATGTCCACAGATAATTAATGCAAGTTGGAAAAAGACAAATGTCATAAAATAAGAACATATTTCTCAAGCGATCAGATCTTTTCTGAACAGTCTTAGGTTACAATAGCAACAATAATAATAGCAAGGCTGGCCAGGCACAGTGGCGCATGTCTATCATCCTAGCACTTTGGGAGGCCAAGTCAGGAGGGTCAAATGAGGCCAGGAGTTCGAGACCAGCCTGAGCAACACAGTGAGACTCAGTCTCTGAAAAAAGAAAATTGGCTGAGTGTGGTGGCACGTGCCTGTAGTCCCAGCTACTTGGGAGGGACTAAGGCAGGAGGATCGCTTGAGCCCAGAAGTTCCAGATTGCAGTGAGCTATGATGACGCCACTGCACTCTAGCTCAGGCAACAGAGTGAGAACCTATCTCAAAAAAAAAAAAAAAAGCAAGGTGCTAAGTGCCTTCTAAGAGCCCTAAATAATTATCTAATGAATAAGAAAAGACATTGGAAAATGAAATATATTTATATATATATATATATATATATATATATATAGTCATGTACATTTCAATCAACAATGGATCACAAAGGTGACGGTGGTCTCATGAGATTATAGTGGAGCTCAAAAATTCCTATTGCCCAGTGATGTGGTAGCCATGGTAACATCCTAGTGCAGCACATTAACTTTTCTATGTTTAGATACATGAACACTTACCATTGTGTTACAATTGCCTGCAAACAATAATCTCAGCCTCAAGGCCACATGTGGCCCTCCAGATCCCCAAGTACAACCCCTTGACCAAATCCAAATTTCACAGAAGAAAATATCTTTATTAAAAGGATTTGTTCTGTAAAATTTGGATTCAGTCAAAAGGCCACACTCAAGGATCCAGAAGGCCACATGTGGCCCCAAGGCCGCAGGTTCCCCACCCCTGGATGTTCGCAAGATGATGAAATTGCCTAATGACGCATTTCTTAGAACATATCCCCATTGTTTCACTATGCATAACTGTATTTATTTCATTTGCCCAGAGTGAGCCTGGAGAAAAGAAAGATGGAGTGAACGAAATTCAGACAGACCTCGGCAAGGGTGGAAAGGCACTGAGCTCAGCAGCATGTACCACAGCAGTAACTCTGGACACTGGAGCAAAGCTCCAAAGAGCTCTATTCATTTCTTAGGAACTTGAGGTCCCTCCCACCCATGCTGCTCCTTGGCCCTGAGGGCGGTGCTAGCTATTCACAAGTCTATAAGCTATGCTGAGCTGTCTATCCTTTGGGGTAGCTGGCTGGAAGTCGTGGGAGAAGGGGGGCAGGGCCTCTCACTAGAATGTTCTGGGATGAAGGAAGAATGGAGTCTCTGTACTTTGGTCATGCTGTGACCCATCCATCTGAAACAAGTAAATTTTGTTTTCAATCTAGTGATCCGTCATTTAGGGAGAGGAGGAAGAGGAAAATGGACATGGTGTAAATATAGGAAGATTGGTGGGCCCCTGTAAAGGTTACCAAGAAATCGACGTGATTCAGTACAGAGCTGAGTCAGAGGGAACAGTAATGGGGCTGTACAGACGTCACCGGGCTCTTCTTCCCAAGGCCTAGGAGGCTGCACTCAGCAGAGCAGGGCATTAATCCTCCCAGGGCACCTGAGAATCATCCAGGCCCTCCATCCCAAAGCCTCCTCCATTTGCCATCTGATATCTGAAGCCTTCCCCAGATGAGGAAGGTGTTTATAACTTTAACTTTAGAACATTAATACCAGTTCCAATGTCAACAGAACTCCCAGCCATTTACTCCCTAGTGCAAATGAAGAGTTTACGAAGGCAGACTTCATTGGAAATAAAAGAGACCAAGACACATGAAGATGTGGACCTATTTTCTCCTGGGGGAAGATGGAGACAGACAGTCACCTTGGGGAAAGTTTGGAGAAGGGGAAGTTTGCAATCAAAGCCAGCTTCACGTTTTGGTCAGGACTGGCTCTGGCAAGGGAGTGTGGTGGAATGATCAATGGACCAGAAGTGTCACAGAGTTAATGCCCCCAGGAACAGCCCCAGTCAAAAACGGATGGAAATTTGGGGATAAATACTGCATGTGCAGCATTCATCTGGGCCATTCCCCACTGTAAGATGTGGGGGTCTGCCTGCTGTGCCATGAGTAATACATCATTTCCCTCTAACCCAGGAGTCTCCTGTCTTCTGCCGGCATCTATGAATCTGTGGTAAGCTAACTCGTTAGCTTGCAAATGGGGTAATACCTCAGAACCTTCACCCCTTTTCACATTTATATCATATAACATTGTATATAATCTATATCCATATATATCTTTTCTGGAATTTCTCTAGTAACCATTTATTTATTTATTTATTTATTTTCAGGCAGAGTCCTGCTCTGTTACCCGGGCTAGAGTGCCGTGGCATCAGCCTAGCTCACAGCAACTTCAAACTCCTGGGCTCAAGCGATCCTACTGCCTCAGCCTCCCAAGTAGCTGGGACTACAGGCATGCGCCACCATGCCCGGCTAATTTTTTCTATATATTTTTAGTTGTCCAGATAATTCCTTTCTATTTTTTAGTAGAGACGGGGTCTTGCTCTTGCTCAGGCTGGTTTGGAACTCCTGAGCTCAAATGATCCGCATGCCTCGGCCTCCCAGAGTGCTAGGATTACAGGCGTGAGCCACCGCACCCTGCCCATTTATTATTTTTAATATTTTAAATGAATGAATGACCCTCTACAGTTCTTGACAAAAAACATATGTTTTATTGACTCTCTTCTCCTTCCTGTTTCACTTCCCCCTTTCCCCACTGGTGTTTCCTAGGATCACTTCTCAAATAAACTATTGGCATTCAAATTCTTGACTCAGGGGCTTCTTGGATAACACAACTTAAGACAATCAATACATTCCACAAATGTTTGTTCAACCACTCTCCACACTCCCAACCCCAGTCTGGAAAAGTTTCCACTAGATCAGTGGACTGGGGATGGGGGGGGGGAGGAGAGGGGGGAGGTCAGAGAAAGGGAAAGCCTGAAGCTTTTTATATACTTCCTGTTTGTGGAGAGAGAGTGCTTCGTATAAACTCCATGACTGCCTCGCTCACCTCCTTACCACTTTTGGATGCCCTTTCCCTTTCTTTCCATTCATTTACTTCCCAAATAATATATTCATTTAATGACTCTGTGAAATGGTTTAGACCCCATGGAGAATGGAGTTTAATGATGGATGTGGGATGTGGTACATTTTTCTGAACAATGAATTACAGTAATAAACAGCCATCAACTACTGAGTAGAAAATATACAAAAATATTTAATTTTAAAAAGCATTCTGGTAATAAGTGCAAATAAATAAAAGGCAAGGTCAAATTAAAATGCAAAGTAGCAGCTAGAAAAAAACTATAAGAGATTAAGAAGCCAGTGGGGGCCTTAAAGATAAATAGCATGGAATTTGATTCAAAATGTTTTTCTCTCATAAGCATAATAAAACATGCTATTCATATTTAAGTATTCTGCAAAATGTAATGAGGAGAGCAAATCAAATTTTAAATAATGATACTTTTAAAAGGCAATTGGACAAAAAAGGTAATTGGACCTTTTAAAAAATCCAAATTAAAAAGAACTACTGTTTTTGCATGACCTTTTATTTATTTATTTTTTTTTGAGACAGAATCTTGCTTTGTTGCCCGGGCTAGAGTGAGTGCCATGGCGTCAGCCTAGCTCACAGCAACCTCAAACTCCTGGGCTTAAGCGATTCTACTGCCTCAGCCTCCCGAGTAGCTGGGACTACAGGCATGTGTCACCATGCCCGGCTAATTTTTTCTATATATATTTTTAGTTGTCCATATAATTTCTTTCTATTTTTAGTAGAGACAGGGTCTCACTCTTGCTCAAGCTGGTCTCGAACTCCTGACCTCGAGTGATCCACCCCCCTCGGCCTCCCAGAGTGCTAAGATTGCAGGCGTAAGCCACCGTGCCCGGCCAACATGACCTTTTAAATTGCAAAGATCTTTTCCCCCCTACCTGGGAAATCCTCTTTTTCTTCCTCAACCTCTGTCTATTCAAACCCTGCACACCTTTCAAAGAACTGGCTCAACTGCTCCACTCCTCCAGAGACCCTTCATAGCATTATATTTACTACTTGTTTTGGGACTTAATGATAATAGCTACCATTTAATAAGCATTCATTATGTGCCAAGTCCTGAACTAAATCTTCAGGGGCAATTATCTCACTAAACACTCACGACAATCCTTAAGGTAGTGTTACAGCAAGTGTTACAGCGGGTGGTCCTGAGGACAAACTGCGCAGCACATGGAGAGTCAAGAGAGTCAAAGTTTATTCGCTGGCGGGCTCAGATTGGTCTTGCCACCAAATTCTGAGCCCGGTCGACCCGATTTGTCCCACTTTTATTAAGTTGGGGTGGTCTGAGGGGTGGGGTCTCAGGTGGCTAATGCCCGCCAGGTAATAGGTTAGTTGATGTGTCAGGCAATAGGTTAGTATTATGTTGATGCATCAGGTAATAGGGTAGTTGATACACCAGGTAATAGGTTTAGTGTTATGCTGATGCGCCAGGTAACAGGTTAGTATTATGTTGATGCGGGTCTTCCGGGAGGGGTGGGGGTCTCAGGTGGCTGCTGTGCCAAATAATAGATGGAGGTTTTCCTTATCAGTAGGATTGTTACATAAAAGGAAACGGAGGCCCTGAGAGGCTGAATAACTTGTCCATGTTCACAATTACAGAGTTACGACTCAAACCTGGGTCTTTTTCATTCAGGATCCACTATACTGTACTGTCCCTGCCCTCTGTTCTAGAGCCTTTTGAATTATCCTATGATTAGCTCATGTGACATCCCTCCCTGGGGATTATAAACTTTCTGAGATAGACATTCTTGAACATATTTGCCTGTAATGATCACGATCATGTGTCACATGCTACATTAACAGATTTTCTTTTAAATAAATAATGTGACTTACTTTTTTCCACTTATAAATTCTGGAGTTGATAATTATGTCAAAAATAATCAATAAAATAGGACTTGATGGATATTTCCTTAACATGATAAATATATGTATGTATATATATATATATATATATATACATCCATCACCCCAAAGCACAGCATCTTATTTAATAAGGAAATAAGAGAGGTTTTCACACTCAAGTCAGGACCAAGAAAAGGAGGCCCATTGTCTCTATTAGTTTTAAACATTGTATTGGAGGTAGCCAATGCAATAGAAAAAAATTCAAGTAGATGCATAATAAAAGGGAAAAAAGAGGTAAAATTTGTCATTTTTTTGGTAGCTAATATTATTATATTTTTTTTTTTTTTTTGAGACAGAGTCTCGCTTTGTTGCCCGGGCTAGAGTGAGTGCCATGGCATCAGCCTAGCTCACAGCAACCTCAAACTCCTGGGCTTAAGCGATCCTACTGCCTCAGCCTCCCAAGTAGCTGGGACTACAGGCATGTGTCACCATGCCTGGCTAATTTTTTGTATATATATTTTTTTTAGTTGGCCAGATAATTTCTTTCTATTTTTAGTGGAGACGGGTCTCGCTCTTGCTCAGGCTGGTCTCGAACTCCTGACCTTGAGCGATCCACCCGCCTCGGCCTCCCAGAGTGCTAGGATTACAGGCGTGAGCCACTGCGCCCGGCCTACTAATATTATTATATACCTGAAAAACCCAAAACAGTCAGTGAACAAACTACTACAAACAAGAAGAAAATTCATTCAAATAACAGGATATCAAATTAGCACACAGAAATCAAAAGCCTTTATATAAAACCCACCGTTAATATCACACTCACCAGTGAAAAGCTGAAAGCTTTTCCTCTAAGATCAGGAACAAGACAAGAATGCCCACTCTCTCCACTTGTATTCAACATAGTATTGGGAATCCTAACCAGAGCAATTAGGCAATAGAAAAGAAATAAAAGACATCCAAATTGGAAAGGAAAAAGTTAAATTGTCCGTGTTTGCAGATGACATGATCTGATATAGGGAAAACCCTAAAGACTCCACCACGGCCGGGCGCGGTGGCTCACGCCTGTAATCCTAGCACTCTGGGAGGCCGAGGCGGGTGGATCGCTGGAGGTCAGGAGTTCGAGACCAGCCTGAGCAAGAGCGAGACCCCGTCTCTACTAAAAATAGAAAGAAATTATATGGACAACTAAAATATATATATACAAAAAATTAGCCGGGCATGGTGGCGTATGCCTGTAGTCCCAGCTACCCGGGAGGCTGAGGCGGTAGGATCACTTAAGCCCAGGAGTTAGAGGTTGCTGTGAGCTAGGCTGACGCCACGGCACTCACTCTAGCCCGGGCAACAGAGTGAGACTCTGTCTCAAAAAAAAAAAAAAAAAAAAAAAAAGACTCCACCAAAAAAAAAAAAAAAGACTCCACCAAAAAACTGTTAGAACTAATAAATTCTGTAAAGTTGTAGCATGTGAAATTAGCATACAAAAATCAGTAGCAGGCTGGTCGCGGTGGCTCACGCCTGTAATCCTAGCACTCTGGGAGGCCGAGGTGGGTGGATCGTTTGAGCTCAGGAGTTCGAGACCAGCCTGAGCAAGAGTGAGACCCCATCTCTACTAAAAATAGAAAGAAATTATATAGACAGCTAAAAACATATATAGAAAAATTAGCCGGGCATGGTGGCACATGCCTGTAGTCCCAGCTACTCGGGAGGCTGAGACAGGAGGATCCCTTGAGCTCAGGAGTTTGAGGTTGCTGTGAGCTAGGCTGACGCCACGGCACTCACTCTAGCCTGGGCAACAGAGTGAGACTCTATCCCAAAAAAAAAAAAAAATCAGTAGCATTTCTATACAGTAACAGAGAAGTATGTGAAAAATAAATTTTAAAAATCTCATTTATAATAGTTACAAAAAAACTTACAAATAAATTTAACCAAGGAAGTAAAAGACCTGTATACGAAAAACTACAAAACATTGATGAAAGAAATTAAAGAATACACAAATGAATGGAAAGATATCCCATGTGCATGGATTGAAAGAATTAATATTGTTAAAATGTCCATACTACCCAAAGTGATCTACAAGTTCAATGTAATCTCTATCAAAATTCCAATGACATTTTTCACATAAATAGAAAAAAAAATCCTAAAATTTGTATGGAACCACAAAAGACTCTAAATAGCTAAAGCAATCTTGAGCAAAAAGAGTAAAGGTAGAAGCGTCACACTACCTGCCTTCAAAATACATCACAAAGCCATAGTAATCAAAACAGCATACTACTGACAGAAAAACAGACACATAGATCACTGGAGTAGAATACAGAGCCCAGAATAAATCTGTGCATTTACAGTCAATTCATTTGTCAATTTTTGACAAAGGTGCCAAGAACACACAATGGGGAAAGGACAGTCTCTTCAATAAATGGAGTCGAGACAAATGGATATCCACATGCAGAAGAATGTAATTAGACCATTATCTCACACCATATAAAAAAATCAACTCAGCTGGGCATGGTGGCATGTATCTGTAGTCCCACGTAGATGCAGCTATTCTGAAGGCGAAGGCAGGACAATTGCATGAGCCTAGGAGTTTGAGTCCAGCCTGCGAAACAGAGCGAGACCCTGTCTCTTAAAAAAATAATAAAATTTAAAAAAATTTAAAAATCAATTCAAAATGGATTTGAGAAATAGAATAAGACATACAAATGGCCAATAGGTATATGAAAAATGCTCAAAATCACTAATCATTAGAGAAGTGCAAATTAAAACCACAAGAAGATATCACCTCACACCTATGAGAATAGCTATTATCAAAAAGTAAAAAGATAACAAGTGTTGGTGAAGCTATGAAGAAAAGGGAACCCTTGTACACCGTTGGTCGGAAAGTAAATTAGTACAGCTATTATGGTGAAGGAGCTCAGGAAATTTCATCCCAAAATATGACTCCTTGGTATAAAGAGTACTTGATTTAAAGTCCCTTTAAGATCAACAGGCATTGGAAGGGGATTTCCCTCTATCTGCATAAACCAGACTGACCCATCAAAAAAAGCAATTGATTTCCTTCCCCTCCCTGTTATCTCAATACACTGCAGGAAAGTCAATCAAGAATAATGCAACCAGACCTGGCCCAAATCATTTTAAATATAATACCTGTCTCTCAGGTTAATTTAATTTGTAAAGAGAATCATTTACAAGTCATTCTGTTTCCCCCATCCATTCATCCATCCTCCCTAGCAACCATTTATTGCCCCTAAACAGAATTACCTATATTCCTCATCTCCCCCTCCCTGTTAAAAGGAGGGTATAAAAATTTCTGGACCTCATTGGGATATTGGGTAATCACTCTGTGATTCTCCCTGTGTGCTTGGTAAATAAACCTCTTCCTCTTATTAATCTGCCTTAATTGTGAGTTGATCTTTCAGTGAACTTTCAGGGGAAAGGGGAAATTTCCCCTCACCCCCACAATGGAAAATAGTTTGGCAGCTTCTCAAAAAATTAAAAATAGAACTACCTTATGAATCAGCAATCCCACTACTGGGTATGTATCCAAAGGAAATGAACTCAGTATCTCTAAGAGACATCTGTACTCCCATGTTCACTGCAGCATTATTCACAATAGCTAAGATATGGAATCAACCTAAGTGTCCACTGACAGATAAATGGATAAAGAAAATGTGGTATATATACACAATGGGATACTATTAAGACTTTAAAAAGAAGGAAATTCTGTTATTTGTGACAACATGGATGAACCTGGAGGACATTACGTTAAGTGAAGTAAGCTAGGCACAAAAAGACAAATATTATATTATCTTACTTATAAGTGGAATCTAAAAAAGTTGAACTCATAAAAGTAGAGAGTAGAATGGTCATTACTGGGGACTGTGGGGGAGGACAGGGTTTGGAGATGTTGGTCAAAAAACAAAATTTTAGTTAGATGGGAGGAATAAGTTCAAGAGACCTATTGTATATTGTGGTGACTACAGTCAATAACCATATATTGTATATATGGAAATTTCTAACACAGTACATTTTAAGTGTTCTTATCACAACAAAAAAAGATAAGTATGTGGGATAATGCATATGTCAATGAGCTTGATTTAGCCATTCCACAATGCATACATATTTCAAAACAACATGTTATACGTGATAAATATATACAATTTTTGTCAATTAAATAAAAATTAAATATTTTTAAAAGCCATTATATATAATCAATAACCAATTTGAAGAAATAATGGAAGAGAAAACACCATTTGTAACAGCAAAATAAAATAAAGTGCTTAAGTATAAACATAACAAGAAATGTGAAAAACCTTTATGTAGAAACTATAAAATACTCTTAAAAGATTTGAATAAGTAGATTACCACATTCTTTGACATAATTTAACAACTTAAAGTTGTCAATTCTTTGTAAGCTAATCTATAAATTTAACACAATCTCAATAGAATTTAATCTGTCATTTTTCCGGAGCCAGAAATGTTGATTTTAAAGTTCATTTAGAAAAATAAACAAGCAGGAATAGACATTCCTTAAGAAATAAAAGCAATGAGGAGGGCTAGCTCTAACAGATATGAAAACATATTCTAGAGCTTTTATAATTAAATCAGCATGATATTGGCAAATGAATTGACAAATGGAACAGAATATAAAAGCCAGAAATACACCCACACACACATGGAAATATAGTATTCAATAAAAGCTTATCTCAATCATGAGAAAAAGAAACACTTTTTAAATAAGTGGCATTGGAACAACTGGATAGCCATATGGGAAAAGATAAAATCCAATTTATTCCTTACACTAGGATAAATTCCAGATAGATCAGAATTCTCAATGTGAAAAATGAAGCTACACAAGTAATAAGAAAATATGAGTGAATTTCCTTAAAATCTGGGAGTGGGAAAACACTCCTAACTATGACTCAAACTCCAGAAGAAGTAAGAAAAGAGATAAATAAATTTGATCACATAAAAATGAAAATGTTTTGCATGGCAGAAAACATAAGAAGTAAAAAGACAAATGACAAATTGGGAAAATATTTGCAATTTACATCATAACCAAGAAGTAAACATTTTTAATAAATAATGAACATCTTAAACTTCAGAAGACCAATAATCCAATAGAAAAATTAGTAAGAGATATATACAACAGAAAAAGAAATGAAAATGGCCCTTAAACATAGGAAAAGATGTTCAATCTCACTTACAGTAAGAGAAATGCAAATTAAAATATACAGAGATGTTTCTTACCTACAAGATTGGCAAAAATTCAAAAGATGGACAATATGCTGTTGGCTGGCTGATCTCCCAGAGCAATGGTCCATTTTGAGGGCTCAAAAATGGACCAGGCTCTACTGCTGGAAGGTTGGGCATTCAGCAGTGGCAGTATTTAGATCAGCATGATGAAAGGGGGTCCATGTTGTTGGGCCCATATAGAGTCTCCATCACTGCCACCATGACTACTCTGTTCACAGGCACTAGGGTAGCCAAGGAAAAAGGTTGGCTGACATACATGAGATGGATCATGCTGTGCACCTATGTGGATGCTCTATGGTGGGTGTTAGTGTGAAACACAAAAATCTGCACACTCTCTGCCCTGTCCCATAGGTTCATCCACATTCCTTTTCCCCAGACCAGTGTGTGTATCTTTAGGAACCTTTTCCTAACCTGGTGTTTACAAGTCTCTCACTCAAGGTTTTTAGTTATGGACAGCAGGCTCATTCTAGCTAATTTAAGCAGATTGGGTATGACTCAGCCAGAAATAATGCAGCCAGGAAAATGTAGCCAGTAAAAATACATAACCACTCCCTGGGAAAGTTCCACCTGAAACACTACCACCATTAGAATTGGAGTTAAGTGAGCCAACTTACAGTATCTGCCCAATGAACAGTCACAATTTCTTTTTCAGTACATTTAAAGAACATGATTAAGTATATGAATCCCACCAAAGTTTCTAAATTCAAGCATCATAGTTATCAACTACCCATATAAGATGTTTAATACTTTTAATATGATACCTAGTACCTAGCGTTGTGTGTAGCACTTAATAAACACTTAATGAATACTTGTTGAATGACTGAATACAGACCTTTTAAGAAAAAAAATTGTTTTTTTTTTTGAAAACCTGCCTAGGAATTTCTCTTCTGAAACAGAGGATCAGTGACACAGGTGGGACCAATTCCTAGTGAGCTATAAGTCCATACCTAGTCTTAGTGAAAGAGAACAACATTATTTGCAGGGTAACTGAATTTACTCTTATACTTACAAAGGAAATAATTCACAAGTTTCAGTATTTTTTACATACTTCCTGACTGATCTTGACATCTCAGGGTAAGGGAGAAATCCTAGTCTGGGCAGAAGTTGTGCGTTCTGGCCTTTAGAGATACAAGGTAGTGTTGTAGACAATCAAGTTTTCTTATGGTTGTCTTCATTTGGGTTGGATTCTTCCCGAAGCAGATCTGAGACAAAGTTTGGGAGACAAGTAGTTTATTTAGGAGGTGATCCCAGGAAGCATAGTGAGAGAGTAAGGAAGTGAGACAAGGAATGGGGGAAGCTGATAAAAGGTGTGTTGAGCAAATTATTACTTTGGGCAAGTGGGGCAGGAGCCCCTCTGAGACACTGAGTACAACATACCTCCAGCTGAGGGGCAAGGAAGCTGGAGTACAGCAGGTCTTTGAATAATGTTTCGTTCAATGTTGTTATGTTGTTGTTTCTTTTTTTTTTTTTTTTAAGACAGAGTCTCGCTTTGTTGCCCGGGCTAGAGTGAGTGCCGTGGCGTCAGCCTAGCTCACAGCAACCTCAAACTCCTGGGCTTAAGCGATCCTCCTGCCTCAGCCTCCCGAGTAGCTGGGACTACAGGCATGTGCCACCATGCCTGGCTAATTTTTTCTATATATATATTTTAGTTGGCCAGATAATTTCTTTCTATTTTTAGTAGAGACGAGGGTCTCGCTCTTGCTCAGGCTGGTCTCGAACTCCTGAGCTCAAACAATCCACCCGCCTCGGCCTCCCAGAGTGCTAGGATTATAGGCGTGAGCCACCACGCCTGGCCGTTATGTTGTTTTGTTATAACATTGATGAGAAATAAAATCGATTCCCCACCAGGGCCACTGTGTGGAGTTTGTATGTTCTCTGTAGGTCTGCATGAGTTTCCTCCAGGTACTCCTGATTCCTCTCACATCCCAGAGCTGTGCACGTTAGGTTCATTGGTCCCAGTCCTAGTGAGTGTGGGGATATGTGTGTGGGTGTGTGTGTGTGTGTGTATGTGTGTGCATGCGCCCCATGATGGGATGGCATTCTTTACAGGGCTGAGTCCTGCCTGGTGCCCTGAGCTGCTAGGATTGGTACCAGCCACCTGTGATCCTGCACTAGAATAAGCAGTTTGGAAAATGAGTGAATGAATGAATACAAGTTATTGTAAAATAAAAATTCATAAAGCATACGATAATCATACAAATGTACATTTATTGTTGTGTCAAAAGTGCTGAGTGAGCCCACCCTATTTGTTCTTGTTTGTTTTTATATTGCGTGGTGGGAGGAGGTGTTCCTTACAATGTTCACTTTGCAAACATTTATTCCTTGATTTAACCCACCACCACTATGACCGCCATCACTCACTGATTTCCCCAAAATTGGGTAAATCATTATCTTACTTGCTTTTATTCATCTTTCTAAAATATATGTAGAGCTCACATTTCAGTGTTTAATATTAGAAGTGCTTGGGGTCTTTAGTTAAAAGTTTACTGATGTTTTTGTGACCAGAAATATATCGTAGGAACTTAATTCTGTCTTGTATCTATTAGCCTATGGTAAAACTGGTTTCATTATACATCCTTTCACTTAAAGTCACAGCTTCCAAGAACCTATTGACAACATTAAGTGAGGACTTACTGTATTTATCTACTTTTATCCCTCATTAGTTGAGGTCCTGAGGATTGCCTCTGAGGTTGTTAATGCCCATTTTCAGCATGCTTACTCATCCAGAAAGCAAGCACAGAGAGATGTAGGAAGCCATCAGTGTGCATGGGATGGGAAGTGTACACAGTGACCTCTGGGGTTAAAAAAGGGAATAAGCGTGAGGCCCCAATAGCATCTGCTATAGTAGTCTAGCTGAAAGGTTAACTAGGTGGTGGGAGATGGGGAAACTAAGAAGAGCACATTGGAAAAGTACCTCTTCTTGCTTGAGCTACACTTTGGAACATGGCGCCTTGGAATTTTCTTTCTTTTCTGGCTTCGACTCATGAAAAAGGAAGCATTTGTCAAGAGGCAAGGAGATTGAAGGCTCCAGCCCTCTCAGTGATTAACTCTAACTACCCATCCAAGAAAAAATAACCATTTGAGGCAGAAAAAAGAGAGATAAGTAGCTCAAGGCAGCTTTTAACTTTAGACTAGACATTCTCTGCAAACAGAACCATGGGTTTCCATTGCTCTTTCAATAAGCATAAGCATTATGTGACTTTTAGGAGCATTTACTATACTATTACTTGATTTCTTGCATTTCTTAAGCTGGTAATAAGAGTTTCCTACAACCCAATGGCCCTCCATTTTTAAAAAATTCTATTTACTTTATTAAAATTCATCTTCCTTCATCAAACATTATTGAGCACCTACTATGTGTTGAGAGCGAGCTTACAGACTAGGAAGGATTACAGATATTATTTTTTTTGAATTGCATTACATGTATATATTGTATAGTGGTGAAGTCAGGGCTTTTAGTGTACCTATCACCCAAATAGTGTACATTGTACCCCACAGGTAATTTTTCATCCTTCACCCCCTCTCACCCTTCCCCCTTATGAGTCTCTAATATTTACCACTCTATGTGTCCTTGTGTAACCATAGTTTAGCTCCCACTTATAAGTGGGAAGATGTGGCATTTATTTTCTGTTCCTGAGTTACTTCATTTAGGATAATGGTCTCCTTATTTTAGGCCCCAGAGCAGCTTATGCTGACAGTGGGGCTAGTGTATCCTGGAAGGCCAATTCTTGGGCTTTTAGATGGTTTACTCAGAAGCTAGTAGTTGGAGCAGAGGGCCAGGTATGTGGGTAATTTCTCAGGCCCCTGAGCAGCTAGTGTGATATGGGAGGTAGTGGTAACAATGGTGGGGCCACCCACTAGGACCCAAGTGGTCAGTGTTGGTGATGGTGGTAGCTGCAATGGATTTGGCAGGCCAGTTCCCAGTCCCACAGCTGTCCATAATAGGGTGGTGGGTACTGTCCTATGTGTGCTTTGGAGAGCTTGGCCTACCCTGTCCCTTTCTTATCCAGTGGGGTGGTGGCTGCAGCCACATCACCTTGAACTTGGCCCATGGGCAGGCAGTGTTAAACTCTCAAAATGGTGCCTGCTGTGGGCTTGCAATCAAAGACAAAGGGGGCCCTTTTCAGGCAAGCAGCATGGGCAAGAAACCCTGGGGAGTGCAGTTTGCTCACATCTTGGTCTCACAGCAACCATTAGCAGGGCGGTGGGAATTGTCCTATGTGTATGTAGGAGAGCTTGTGTTCCCCTGTCCTTCTTAGCTAGGTGGAGCTGAAGCTGTGTCAGCTCAGACTCAACCTCAGATAGGGGCTCAGTCCAGCTTTAAACTCCCAAAATGGCACCTTGGGTCTGTGACCAGAGAGGGTGGGGCCCTTTCCAGGCAGACTGCGTTGGCAGGAAACTGTGGAGAGTGCACCTTACTCAAGACTCAAGTCTCACAGCAGCCTGTTGCAGGATGGTGGGTATTGCCCTAGATGTGTGTTGAAACGCCTGCCTTCCCTGGCGCTCCCCAGCCAGGCAGGGGCTGCAGCTACTTCAACCTGAACTTGGCTTGAGGGTGGGGTGCAGCCCAATGTTGAACTCTCAAAATGGCACCTTGGGCATGGAACCAGATAGACTAGGACCCCACACAGGCAAGCAGCATGGGCAAGAAACTGGAAAGTGCTGTCCGCTTATGTCTCAGTCTGAACAGCAGCCTGCAGCAGGGTGGTGGGGACCCTCCCAGGGGTGCGTAGGAGTGCCTAGGTCCCTCTATCCCTCCTTGAAGTTGCACAGCAGCTTCAGGTGTGCCCACAGTTCCCTGGTATCTAGGCTCTCAGAATGGCACCCAGCTCAAGCTGCTCTAGGCTCAGATGTCTGCAGGATTCCATGTGAGTTCCCTTTCTGAGGCAACATCCCTGTACAATCTTCAGGCAGCTCCCTATGTTAGGCCCAAGATCTGTGTGAGTCAGGGGGCTTTCTTGTAGCCAAGATTATAAAAGCTCATCTTGGAGTTTAGAGCTCTGGGGGCTTCTCTCTTACTGTTTCCCCATGTCCAGAAGCTTCTCCCAGCTCTCAGCCAGTCCTGAACCTTTTCCTTACTGACTTTTGGTGCTTCCAGTCACTTCCCTGGTGAATCCTACATTCTCTCCTAGGTGATCTATTCGAATTGTAAGGATCTGCTTACTATTCTGGTTCCTCTTCATGGACGAGGCACATATTACCTGTGTCTAGTTGCCCATCTTGGTCCTATCTCTAAATACCACCTCCATTTTTTAATTTGTTAAAAAGATGAAGTTTAAAATATTTATTTTGGCAAGTGAAAATCCATACACAATAGTTCTTGCAGTTGCATATTCTAAGAGAGCCTAATCACATATTGTTAAGTGAGAGTTAAGAGGCCCCCAACCCAGGATTGATTTCCATCAGCTGATTTATTTAAAGCCAAAGCAGAGCCACAGGAAAAGACTTTGAACAATGTCATGATTGATTGGGTTTAGAGGTAGACCAAGATATCTGAAGGACAAGTGACATTAGGAAGTGGCTGTGAGTTCCCTTTGAAGGTAACTACACCAAAGGAAAAAAAAGTTCGGTATATCTGGAGTGGGTAGTTGGTACAGGTACAGTGTGATGACTATTACTTGGAGCCCTCCACACCCAGGTACACTAATGTTCTACCATGAGAAGAAAGGTCATTCATATATAAAGACAAAAAGCTGACCACCTTGGGGACTGAGAGACCTCCGGTATAGCATTCCTCTTAAAGTCCCTAACACAGAGATCATATTATATTCCTTTCAGTGATGCCATATCTTTGGAAAGCTGAGGTTCTGGCAGTTCTTGTAAGAAAAGCAAATACAAATCAATGTGGAACAGGAAATAAGTATGGTGTTACCCATTCAGATTCCAAGGTTTGAGAAACTGCAGTGCCCGACACATCCCATGGGATGTACACACATCCCATTAGTAGGTTACTGTAGTTTTATGAGAATGAAATTTAAAAGACTGTTTGTTTCTTTCAATTTATGTGTATTGTTTTTTTCAAAAGGCTAGTAAGCTGTTAGGACATAAATACCTATTAAGTTGCTTGGATCCAATTACCATACTTTTCAAATGCAACTGTTAAGTATTTATTTTGGCCTAGGGGCATCATTAAAAAATTACTCAGAGACTAAGGGCTCTGTGAACTCTGTGAAATGAGAAAATTCGGGAACTTCAAGCAGTTCTTGACCCCCAGCTGGTGTTGCTAACTCATACAAGGAAGTGGACAAATGAGGAAGGGCAGTTGGATGAGACTGTGTGTGGTCTACAACTGACCTTTTTCAGGGAATTTCTGGGCCATCCTTTTTAGGATCTAGTGAGACAGAAGGGGTGCTCTGACCTTTTGTTGCTTTCTGTGGGACAAAGTCCAAAATGGAGCCTTAAACAACTAAACTCCCTATATAGATTGGGTTGAGGTGGGGTTGCCTTTGGGATCTTGGAATATAAAGATGGGATTTGCAATTATTTATTCTGACTACAAACATATAGATACTGCCATAGAAAGATATAGTAACATTTGACAAATCTTACTTAAAAACAGTGATCACAAGTATAGTAAAATCTTTTTCACAAGAAGAAAAAGCCACTCCTTGGAAGGTACCAGAAGGTCAAGCTTCCATGGAGGATTTTCAAAACACCTTCCAGAATACTTACTTTTGTACATCTAAAACTGTATACAGGCTGGGCATGGTGGCTCATGCCTATAATCCTAGCACTCTGGGAGGCCAAGGTAGGAGGATTGCTTGATCCAGTAATCATGCTCCTTGATATTTACCCAGAGGAGTTGAAAATGTATATCCACACAAAAACCTGCACACAGATGTTTACAGCAGCTTTATTCATAAATTGCCAAAACTTGAAAGCAACCAATATGTCTTTCGGTAGGTGAATGGATAAACTGTGATAAATCTAGACAATGGACAGCACTAAAAAGAAACGAACTATCAAGCCACAAAAAGATATAGAGGAAACTTAAGTACATATTACTAAGTGAAAGAAGCCAATCTGAAAAGGCTACATATTGTATTATTCCAACTATACAACATTCTGCAAAAGGCAAAACTATGGAGACGGTAAAAACAACAGTGGTTGCCAGGGGTTAGAGGAGAGGGAGGGATGAACAGATGGAGCACAGAGGATTTTTAGAGCAGTTAAACTACTTTGTATGACACTATAATGGTGAATATATGTCACATTTGTCCAAACCCACAGAACGTACAACACTAAGAGGGAACTCTAGTGTAAACTATGGTCTTTGCATGATAATGATACATCCAATATAAGTTCATCAGTTGTGACAGATATCCCACTCTGATGGGGAATGTTGATAATGGGGGAGCATATGCATGCATGAAGACAGGGAATATACGGGAAATCTCTGTACTTCCCTCTAAATTTTGCTCTGAATCTAAAACTGCTTTAAAAAATAAAGTCCATGTTTAAAAGGGCAGGGGATACTAGCAGAAAAGAAATGAGAAGATATGGAAGGCGACAGAGGAGGCAGAGAAAGACAAAAGCTAGCTCTACCTGAGTTTTGGAGAGAGGACGGAGGGTTTTGGACTAATGAGAGGATGGAAGATTTTGGCTGCAAGATTTCTGCCATGTATATGAGATGTTGAAGCTAGGGATAGGAAAAGAGGGAGAAATCAGGGAAAAGATTTTTTAAAGTTTTCCCATGTGAGTATAACTTCCCTTTGGAGTTTTAAAAATTATTTTATTAAAATTTAAATTACTTTTCAGGCCAGTCGCGGTGGCTTACACCTGTAATCCTAGCACCCTGGGAGGCCAAGGCAGGTGGATTGTTTGAGCTCAGGAGTTTGACACCAGCCTGAGCAAGAGCGAGACCCCGTCTCTACTAAAAATAGAAAGAAATTATATGGACAGCTAAAAATATATATAGAAAAAATTAGCCGGGCATGGTGGCGCATGCCTGTAGTCCCAGCTACTCAGGAGGCTGAGGCGGGAGGATCGCTTGAGCCTAGGAGTTTGAGGTTGCTGTGAGCTAGGCTGACGCCATGGCACTCTAGCCCAGGCAACAGAGTGAGACTCTATCTCAGACAAAAAAAAAAAAAATTAAATTACTTTTTTTTTTTCAGCTTATTATGGGGGTACAAAAGTTCAGGTTATATATATTAAATTAATTTTGAAAATTTTTCTTGAATGCTGAACTGGTATTTTTTTGAAAACAGCACTATGTTAAAACTGGGCATGGTACTGCTTAGCTTTATGTGGGTTACATATATAACCATTATTTTTTTAAAATAATTTATGAAGATCCCTACTTTGCTTGGTTCTAGGGGAGCGGGCAGTATTGCAACAGTTATTAATAGCCTGTGCCACACGGCTTCCCTGAGAATTAAGGAAATCCCTTTATAAACCTATAAACCTACGCTTTATGTCAATACTGATTCAGATGATAGATTCAACTACCAGAAATCCAGGGATTTTCTCTAATTAAAGCACTCTGTAGTTCCTTCCTCTTTCTTTATTCATCTTTTCTCCTCCTCTTCTCAGATAAAATCTCAAAATAGTTGTAAGTGCAAATGAGGTTGCAAACCTAGGCAGAAAATTTTATTATAAATAAATTTGGGATCTAAAAATCTATGTTCAATGATGCAAATCACATTCTAGATTATATGTGGAAAATATATATTACCATGCTATTGAGAGCATGTTCAGTGTGGCTGTTTGGTATATATAGGTGTGTCAATTTTGACATTACCAGGTGTCATGCATTTAGGACAACTTACACAAATGAAAAACATTATTAGAATTATTACCTACTTTCCAAAATTCTTCTCATATTTTCTACATTCTTGTCTAATTCAGCCTTACATGGCCCATCTGAAATGACCATATTCAATGGTATTTCTTTTCTGTTTAAAATATCTGTGGATAATACCTCGATAGCAAGCAATAAGCACATCTAGTGTCCAGATCTTAGTTTGTAGAGATTATATCCCACTAAAAAGAACCAGGGCTCCTGAGAGAAGTAGATGGTTACAGGTTGCTTGTGCCACAAAATATGAGTAAAGTAAGTCCTCACTTAATGTTGCTGATAGATTCTTGGAAACTGTGACTTTAAGCAAAATGATGTATAATGAATCCAATCCTTTTTTCTCATCAATGTTGTAACAAAACAACGTTGAATGAAATTATGTTATTCAAGGACATGCTGTATGTCATTTCACTTAAAATCAGTTTCCAGGAACCTATTGATGATGCTGAGGACTTACTGTACTCAAAAACTGATGGGGTCATGCCAAAAAGAAGACAGAAGCCAGCTTGAAAGGGCTTCCACCTGCTAAATATGGGACAATTTCTAGTATCAAAATGGATAATGACTGGAACAGATTATAACATATTAAATAAATAAAGAATTCAAACCAACACTACTCTTAAAAATATTAAGGGGCAGGGAAGAGGAGAAGGGAAAGTTGTTTACAGAATAATGTCAACTAATTAATGTAGGATTGTTAGAAAACCAACATTTTGTAATCACCATTGTAATAATTGATTCAGCCAAGAATCATCAATAGATGTAAAATCATTGAGTGAAATGTTGTTAGGGAAGAATATATTCACATAGTCTCAAAGTACCACTAGTTACAACTATGAATCACAAAGAGAAAAAGGTATCTTTATGATGGAGAGGTCTGGTGGACACTACTTGAACCAAATGATTCAATGTATTATCACTAATAATGGGAAAATTTGACATCATGTGCCCTCTCGTGTGATGCACAAAGGACACAGATCACACATGAAGTACTCCTGCCAGAAAAAAATATTCTAATCATTAGGAAATAATCAGACAAACCAAATTCAAGAACATTATGAAAAACAGTTGACCTGGACTCTTCAAAAATGTCAACATCATGAAAGGTAAAAAATGCTCGGAGATAATCTTTAAAAGAAAGGAAAGACAACTAAATGCAATGTATGATCTTTAATTGGATCTTGGATTTAAAAAATATACAAGACACTTATAGGCCGGGCGCGGTGGCTCACGCCTGTAATCCTAGCACTCTGGGAGGCCGAGGCGGGTGGATCGCTCAAGGTCAGGAGTTCGAGACCAGCCTGAGCAAGAGCGAGACCCCGTCTCTACTAAAAAAAATAGAAAAACATTATACGGACAACTAAAAATCTATATAGAAAAAAATTAGCCGGGCATAGTGGCGCATGCCTATAGTCCCAGCTACTCGGGAGGCTGAGGCAGTAGGATCGCTTAAGCCGAGGAGTCTGAGGTTGCTGTGAGCTAGGCTGACGCCACGGCACTCACTCTAGCCTGGGCAACAAAGTGAGACTCTGTCTCAACAACAACAAAAAAAAAAAAATAAAAAAAAATAAAAGACACTTATTAGTCATTATTCTTATTGTTATAAGAATATGAATATGAAATGCACATAATAGTATAGTATCAATGTTTAATTTCCTGAGTGTGATAATTTTCCTAAGTGTTATAAATGTATTATAGTTATGTAGAAGAATGTATTTTTTCTTAAAAAAATATGCTTGATGTATGTATGGGTGAAATGTAAAGACATCTGAAACTTATATTTAAGTCTCTCAGATCTCTCACAAAAAAGTATGTGTATGTGTGTGTGTGCATTTATGCAAAATCAGAAACATTTAAATAGAGAGAAAACAAATCTGACAAAAACGTTAAGGATTGATGAATCTACATAAAGAGTATGTGGGTATTCATTGTACTATTTTTACTACTTTTCTATAAGTTAAAATTTTTCAAAATAAAAAAGTAGAAAAAAAATAACATGTAAAAAATTAGATTTTTTAAAAAGATGCTGACCCAAAGATAAAATGTAAGAGGCGAAGTTGTAATAGCAAAGTTAGAAGTAGAGTAAGGACCGAAAGTCCAAATCTATGACTTCTCATGGCCCTATTCCCATGAAACCACCATGCTGCCTCAGATCATCCTATCATATGCCACATATTATTCAAGTTGGGAACTAAACACACTTCCATAATGTTAGGGTCATAAGCTCCTGACCTTATGTCACAAGAAAAAGATTATGAGACACTCTAACACTCTATAGCTTAAACCGTTTCATGTCTTCTTTCCTGCAGACATGGTCTCCAGACCCCTGTTACTGAAGGGTTGATTGAATTTTATTTTCCTTGGCTGTAGGTTTGTCATAGTGATAACATAGTTCCCACAGTCTGGAAGGAGAGCTAGATGCCAGCTCCTCCAGTCATTTTAAAATGGATTTTTGAAAGTCAGAGGCAAAATTTCCTATCTGGTTTGCAATGCTTCCTTCCTGCAGTATTTATGTGGACCTTCCTTTTCCTGGGCATATTCTGTATATGACTCCTCTTTCCTCCCTCATGGTTTTCCTCTATCCTAGTGACTTAGCCAAATGCCACTGTCGGTTCTCTATGTGTGTCACCCATGACCATGCATGCGTACTTCTCCTCCTCCCCTTATTCATTATTTATTCTTCCATGATAATTACTTATGTAGGTCACTTTATTTTAAATGATAGTTTTACAAATGGTTAAGCAGATGAGAATCTGTACGTCAAAGAGCAGAAGAGATGAATAAGAGATACAAAATATACCACAGAAAGCTGGATTAGGAAAGAAAGATAAACATGGGCCTGGAATTTCTTCTTTTTTAAATTCATTTTGTCTTGTATGTATTTAAGGTGTACAACATGATGTTTTGATATACATATATATACAATCAAATAAATTTACATATCCATCCCCTTCCACAGTTACTTGTGTGTGTGTGGTAACCTCTACTTGTACCTCTATCATCATCTGCCTTTTTCCATTTTAGGAGTTGTCTTGATCTCATCTTTTCTTTTTTTTTTTTTAATCTTGTTTTTTTAAAGGGGTGGGGGTTTGTGAGGAGGGGTGCTCAGTTGCCTTGTTTGTTTTTCCCGGTAGAGTGTAGTGGCACCATTGTCACTGCAACTTCTGACTCCTGGGCTCTAAGCAATCCTTCTGCCTCAGCCTCCCAGGTAGCTGGGACTACAGGTACACACTGCAATGCCCAGATGGTTTTTTTTCTCCTTGTCTTTTTGGTAGAGATGGGATCTCACTCTTGCTCACGGTAGTCTCAAACCCCTGAGCTCAAGCAATCCCAGAGTGCTAGGATTACAGGTGTGAGCCGCAGCACCCACCGATCTCAAGTTTTCAATGGCTCTTTATTACTTTAAATACCCTTGTGATTGTTTTGGACTCTACTATCTTGAAAGTGAAGTAAGGTTTGTTTGCTGTTTTCAATGAACTGCGATGGCTACAGAACATGGCGAGCCTGGCCAAATTGAAGACTGCTATGCAAGAATTATGGCTTAAGACTTAGCCAGGCTCAAGATTAGTCAATCAATTTTAACTGAGCACCTACTGTTTGGAAGTAGAGAGAAAGATTGACTGAGACGCAATGCCCTAGGTCAGTGGTTCAAAGTATATGTCAGATTCACACTAGTCTCATCTAAAGAAAGGTATTGGGGATAAGATGGCACCTACCACATGGATATCAGTGCATCATCTAGGAATTGTATTCAGCTGCTAGTAATAGACACTCAATAAAAGATGGCTTAAATAAATTGGGAGGTTATTTTTATCTTTTGCAGGTAGAGGAAGGCAATCCAGTGGTGGCATGGCAAACCCATGAAGTCATCCAAGTCCCAGGCTCCTTCCATCTTGGCGCTTTGCCCTTCTTAGCACACAACTTCCACTCTCAAGTTTGACTCATGGTTGTCAGATGCCCACTGCAACTCCAGCCATAATATCTGCATTCCCGGCTGAAGGAAAGAGGAAGATAGAAGAGAGAAGGGGCAAAAGGGCACCTGCCAGGTCTGTCAACCTCCTTTCAAAAAAGCATTCCCAGAATCTCAATCCAAAACTTATGCTTACATCTCACTAGCCAGAACTTAGTCACATGGCCATCCATATCTGTGAGAGATCTCAACAAAATCAGAGTTCTGAGAGTACTTACTCATTTTCCAGGTACTGATTATATTGGCTTACTTGTCTTTTCATTTGGGCCTTTGTACTTTTTAAGTTAACTTTGCTGGTTTATTTTCATCATCCAGTTATCTAAAATAATCATCATCTTATACTTAAAATGCATAGCTGTTAAAATTCTAACCAAAGAAGAGGGATATTCCAGAAGATGTATTTAATAGGAGTGGTGAATTAATGCTAGGGCAAGGAGAAGGAAATTGCATATAACACGCCCCTAATTTTGTGGCTGGTGACTTCTGCCACTACTCAAGACTATTAGGATTTTATATATATATATATATATATATGCACATAAATATATATATATATATATGCACATAAATATATATATATATGGCTATGTTTTCATCCACAATTCTTGGCTCATAACTCCCATAGCCCTTGTTAAGGTCTTTTGTTAAAATGCTAGGGCACTTTAGGCCTCAGAAACAGGCCTCAGGAAACAATCTCAGGACTCTAATCTGATTGTGGGTCATAAGACCCTCATTCCAAAGAGGGTCCTGCCCCATACCCTGGAGGAAGGAATGCTGCATAGATAGGTCAAGAAGAATGTGAACAGACAGGCCTTGTTGGGTTTAGATCATACCCTTTTTGTCCAATCACATGTTGATATGGCTGTCCATGCTTCCATGATTCAATCAAGGACAATCAAAGAAGTCTCCACAAAAGGACTAAAGGACAGGATTCAGTGAGCTTCCAGATAGCTGAACACATGGAGGTTCCTGGAGGGTGGCTCACTCAGGAGGGCATGGAGGCTCCACTCTCATTCACCCATACCTCACCCTGTGTAACTCTTTATCTGTATCCTTTATAATAAACTGGTAAATGTGTTTCCCTGAGTTCTGTGAGCCACTCCAGATAATTAATCAAACCCAAAGAGGGGGTCATGGGAAACCCACCTTGAAGCTGGTCAGTCAGAAGTTCCATAGGTCTAGACTTGAGACTGGTATCTGAAGGGGAGTGCAGTCTTGGGGACTGAGCCCTCACCCTGTAAGATCTGATGCTACCTTCAGGTCTCTATAGAGGACACCCAGCTGGTGTCTGCTACAGAATTGACTGCTTGCTTGCTGGTGGGGAGAAATCCTGTCCCCCTACCACATTTGATCATAGAATTCTTTTGTGGTAATTGTTGTTTTGTGTTGTAGACTAAGAGCAGAGGAAACACATGGTTTGGGTTTTTATGCTTTTAGGGACACAACATTTTGTTAGCTTAATCTTCAGCATTTGCTTGAAGAAGTGAGCCATGACAGTAGAGGTTGCCATTTATTGAATAATTCATCTGCACCCGGCCTTGTGCTAAGCACTTTGCATATTATCTAATTTATTCTTCATAACAACTTCTTGGGGGATATTATCCATCGCATTTTAGAAGTGAGGAAATTAAGGCGTAGAGTGATTAAGCAACTTGACTGAGGCACGTACTAGTAAATGGTAATGCTAAAAATAGAACATAAACCTGGCTTGCTCGGAAGCTTCTGCCCTTAACAACTTTACTATCAGTTACCTCCCCCACTCAGTCATCTGTTTAGAATGTAAAAGATTAATTATGTGTAAGGAATCTTGAGGTATAATTTCTTTATCACTCTGAATGTGTCCAGTGGGCCTTATAGACATAGCCTCAGGTTCAGTTAAAAGGACTCGCCAAGCAATTCACCAAGTAAAGAGAGCATTATGATCAAGGGCCCCTGACCAAAGTTCTGCTTTGAGCAGAGCCATGAGATTGTCTGTATGAGGTGGTGCTGGTGAACTGGCACACAGAACTCCCCACAATGGCTTCTCCCAGATAGGCTGCTAATGCAACTAAGAGTGTCGGCCAGTGAATTATTTTGCCTTTTCCAGTAAAGGAAACATATGGGCAGAGCATTGTCTCTGAAACTTACATATAGTGATGAGCGTCCACTTTAGCATATGTATCAGTCAGGGTCTGTCTTAGGTCAGATTCCCTAGAAGCAGAGCCTAAGAGTGGGATTCAGGGTACATGATTCATTGAGTAAATTTAGGATAAGCCTGTGAGGGAAGCAATGAAGCAGGATGGGGAAGAGGAAAGGCATCATTCCCCTGAGCAAAGGTGTAGTTTCAAGTAAAGTCTAGTCTTGTCCTGATCCACAGGAGGACTCTGGAGTACAAACTTCACTACAAAGCTATCTATCCTCCTTTGGGGCAAAGAAGCTGGCCTTTTGTGCCTCCCATCCATTAATCATTGGCTGTGGTCCAACAGAGTGGGAGGGGACCAGGTGAGGTGGCTTTAGTTAGCTGAGAGCAGGTCTCCAGAGAAAGGCAGCTGTGAGTCCTTAGCAGCCAAACTTGCCAGAAGCTGGGGGACGGATAAAAGGGATCTGGGCAGTACTACTATAAGATCCAAATAGGAAAAAAAATGCCACCTTCCACTAGGATAATTTGAGGAGGGTTTACTTACAAAGAGACTATTTGCAAAAGTACACACATATGGGGACCACAGGGATAGTAGTAGCCTGAGGTTGTAGCAGTAGAGTTGTTACCTCTTGGGCCTGAAAGAACAAGGGGAGGAAGTAGTTACCAGAACCTAAAAGGGGAAAGTCATGGCTGCCTTGAGGAGAGCTATGACTTTTAGTCAAAGGACACAGCCAGACAGAGGCAACTCCAAGGGAGAAAGCCAAGAGAATAAAAATCCGGACTTCACTCTTTGCCCTTTCTCCCTGTATTAGTTTCATCCTCCAGGTAGCAGAGCTGAAGACAGAATCAGAAGTGTAAGGGATTTACTGGGGGAAATTTCTGAGAAGGATAAAGGGGAGAGGGAGCAGGAGGAGCTGGGGAGACCCTTCAGCCCAGGAGGCAGGTCTGACCCCTGTGAAGGGAGAGGGGAAGGAAGGAAGTGTGGGTAGGGAGAGCCTCAGCCAGGAGCACAGCTCTGGGAAAGTCTCAGCCAGGCCAAGCCCAGAGCACAGAAGACGGCCCATCAGAGAGGTCCCCTGTCAGGCAGGAATGGCCCAGCTCTAGTACTCCAGCAGTGCTCTGTCATTGGGTGGGAACAGCCTGGGGAGAAAGTGGCCTCGGTAGGAATACTGCAGGGGACCTGAAGGTGTGGCAGCTAGTGGTTGTCAGCCAATGGCACTCTCTTGAAAGGAGGTCTGCCCTCCCATGGCTGCCATGCTCTCATCTCCTGACAGGGAGCTCCACTGGCTGGACCCAATCAGAAGCCAGCAAGCAAGGGAGCCTGCTGATGTAATTTGATATAGTTCATACAACTCAGT
The DNA here is from genome assembly GCF_041146395.1 of Eulemur rufifrons. NCBI lineage: Eukaryota > Metazoa > Chordata > Mammalia > Primates > Lemuridae > Eulemur > Eulemur rufifrons. Next base: position 109,586,774 of record NC_091012.1, read on the forward strand.
CTCCTAAGACAGAAATCAGGGTAGAGAAGGATGCAAAGAGGGTTTGGAGAGGCAAGTCTGGCACAGCATCTTTAAGACAAGTTCTAGAACAACCATATTAAGTCATTTAAAATTGCCTCAGGATTTACACCTAAGAGTTGCTTATTTATACTGAATTCATTTCCATTTTGAAATCATTCTCAAGATTGAACAAGGTAAATCTATATCTGTAAAAATGTGATGTTCTAGCCATGCATGGTGGTGTACACCTGTAGTCCCAGCTACTCGGGAGGCTGAGGTAGGAGGATTGCTTGAGTCCAGGAGTTCAAGTCCAGCCTGGGCAATGTAGAGAGACCATGTATCCTAAAAAAAAAAATGTGATGTCCTGTACCCAGTACCTAATAAACACTGGAATTTATACTAAGAAAAAATATTTTTAAAAACTGTATGTTTAAATCAGTATTAGCCAGGTGTGGTGACTCACTTTGGGAGGCCAAGGCGGGAGAATCACTTGAGGCCAGGAGTTTGGGACCAGCCTAGGCAACATAGTGAGATCTCCATCTCTATAAAAATATAAATGAATAAATAAGTATTAACTAAACTGATGAAAAGCAGAAAATAACCTAAGTGTCCAATATGAAGTTGGTAATTTTTATTATGCAAATATATTCAATGAAGTATTATATACCCATCAAAAAATGAAAAATATTAATTTCTCAACAAATGTACAGAATACCCACACCATTAAAGAGTTTACAATGACTTCACTGAAAATCACATCTTACTTGAAAGTTGTCCTGTCTTCCTTCCCTTATTCCCTAACAGTTGCTACTGGGAATACTTCCTTAATGAACAACTTTTACATGCATATTTGTCTTCAGTCCTTCCTCAGAGGAACCTAAACTAAGACAATCATGAAGATTCACTTTTATATCCTGATTTTTCCTCTATCATACTCATTTATTCTGTCTTTAAAAGTTTTTGGTGACTTTCACTTCCAGTCAAATGGAAGAACAGGGAACAGATTTACCCTTTTACATAAGGCAACCAAAAACCCAAACAAAATACATGAAATAATGGCTTTTAAGACGCTGGACATGAGGCCCCGAAAGAGAGTGATCCACGAGAGAAAGGAAAGAAATGAGGCGAGCCCCGTGACTGTTTCATATTACTGCCTTGAGAGAGTGTGCAGGCTGCAGTGCAGGAAGGAGGAGCCCAGGCAGAGTCTGGCAGATACGCTGAGGTGAGGAGATGGAGATGAGAGTCCAGGGAGACCAACGCAACTAGTGCTCACAGGATGCAGAATTCTGGAGATCTGCAACAGGTCCCCCTCTAGGATTCAGCAGAGTCTGATCAGCATAATCATGTGAGGAAAATACCCAAGAATGGGGAAATAACTGCTCAAAAAATTAAAGGAAATAGTCCCTGGTATTCACACAGGACCAAAATTAGTGTCTGTTCCCATCGGCCCAACTAAAAAAACCTCATAATTCACAGGACATTAGATGGAGTACTAAGAAGGGTCTTACCTCAGTAATGGGGAATAATTAGCACTAGATGGATTACAAATGGCTCTGGTTCTGCCTAACAAATTGTAATGGCTTTTTTGATGTGTCAACTTGGCTAGGCTATGGTCCCCAGTTATTCAACCAAACACAAATCTAGGTGTTGCTATGAAGGGACATTGCAAATATGATTAATGTCCTTAATCACTGGATTTTAAGCAAGGAAGATTATCCTGAACAATCTGGGAGGACCTGAATTAATCAGTTGGTAAATCTTAAAAGCAGGGCTGAGGCTTCCCTGAGACAGAGAAGAAATTCTACCTGTGAACAGCATTTTGTGGCCTGTGCCCATGGAGTTTCACTCTGCTCGTGATATTACCTTCCTGACTGAATGCCCTGTGCAACAAAGATAAAGATGACAGCATATTTCTCATCAGAAACAATGCAAGCAGATCAATAATGCAACAACATCTTTCAAGTACCGAAAGGGAAAAAAAGTCTACCTAAAATTCTATACCCAGCAAAAACATATTCCCAAAACAGCACAATACTTTTTGAGACATACAAAAATTGAAAGAATTCATCACCAGCCGACCATTACTATAAGAAATGTTAAAGGAAATCCTTTGGGTAAAAAGAAAACGGTACCAGAGGGAAATATGGATCTATACAAAGGAAGTAAGAATACTGGAAATAGTAACTTTATGGGTAAATGTCTTAGTCCATTGGGGCTTCTATAGCAAGGTACCATAAGCTGAGTAACTTAGAAACAACAGAAATTTATTTCTCATAGTTCTGGAGGGTGGGAAATCCAAGGTCATGGCTCCAGCAGATTTGGTGTCTGATGAGAACCTGCTTCCTCATAGACTTCCATCTCCTCACTGTAACCTCACGTGGCAGAAGGGGCAAAAGAGCTCTCTGGAGCCTCTTTATAAGGGCACTAATCACATTCTTGAGGGCTCTGCTCTCATGACCTAATCACCTACCAAAGGCCTCCCCTCCTAATACCATCACCTCAGGGGGTTAGGATTCCAACATATGAATATTAGGGGGAAATATTCAGATGATAGCAGTAAAGATCTAATATTTTTTCTTATTCTTTATCTCTAAAAGATGTTTGGCTTTTAATGTATAATATATAAACAGAAATAATTAACAATTTTAGTGTGGGGTTTATAATATATGTAAAAGTAAAATGCATGACAACAATAGCACAAAGGCCAGGAGGCAAGAAATAAAAATATGCTATTATAAGGTCCTTAAACTATACATGAAGTGGTATAATATTACTAGAATATTGACTGTGATGAATTAAAGTTATATACTATAAACCCAAAATCAACCACCAAATTAATAAAATAAAGATTTATAGCTAATATGGCAAAAACGGGGATAAAATGAAATCATAAACAACACTCAATTTGTTCTGGCTTTGGCCATTGGTAGCTCTTTCAGGTTGGTTCCTGTATCACTATGACATACCTCCATCTTTTTATTTTTTTTCAGCACTTCCTTATTTTCTGATACTATAAGAGACTCTCTGCCCTGGTCCTAAAATCAGCCATTTCTCTAAGGATCCCTGGTTCCATTTTTCTGGAGAACAATATTTAGAAACAAGATCTGGATGCTGGGTGTGATTGTTTGCTTTTGGGTGTCATTGCTTCTAGGCCCTCTCAGCGGACAGACCTAGGTAATATATGTATGTATACTGACCCACATATACACACACATATCTATAATGGTTTCTGCCTCTATCCATCTGTGTATATAAATATTAAGATAAACCTAAGTTCATACTAATGTCTCTGACTCTTACCCAGTATCACTGGGTTCATTCTTGCTTTCTTTTCTTGTTTATCTATAACTTTCCTCTCTGACACTGAGAAACCTGGACACAACATCCACCATCCATTTACATATTTGTTTAACCCTAGTACCCATGGAAAGTGATTTGAAAAATTATGTCCACACAAAATCCTGTATGCAAATGCCTATAGCAGCTTTATTCATAATAGCTAGCAACTGGAAGCAATAAAGACGTCTTTTATCAGATGAATGGATAAATAATGCTTTTTAAGACACTGGATATGAGGTAATGAAGGAGAGTGATACTGTGGTACATCCATACAATGGAATACTATTCAGTGATAAAAAGGACTGTGCTATTGATTTATTCATCAACATGGATGAAGTTTAAGGTGATTTTACTAAGTGAAAGAAGCCAGACAAAAAGGCTACATATTGTATGATTCCATTCATATGACATTCTGGAAAAGGAAAAACTATAGGGAAAAAAAAAACAAATTAATGATTGCCAAGGGATAGGAAGATAGGAATTGTTGACTACAAAGGGTATGCATTCCAAGGGATAGAGGAATTGTTCTCCATGGTACTAAGAGTGATGGATACATGACTATGCATTTGAACTATATTGAACCCATAGAACTACACATTACAAAGAGTAAGTTTTAATGTATACAAACTAAAAAAAAAGGAGCTGACCTAGGTAACTTTGGAATATGATATTTTGACTGGAAACTGTGAGGCTATGGACATAAGCAACTGTACATACTAATGGTACTCTAGTAGTAAATTTGTTTCCCATGGGGGTATGGGTTAAGAAATGTACTTTAAATATAAAGATATAACAGGTTAAAAGTAAAAGAATGGAAAAAAGATATACTATGCTAATGCTAACCAAAAGAAAGCTTGAGCATATAGATTAATGTCAGACAAAATAGATTTCAGAGCAGAGAGTACTACCAGGGATAAAGAAGGTTATTTCATACTGATAAAGGAGTCCATTCATCAGGAGGACATAATCCAAAATGTTTATATACCCAACAACAGAGCTTCAAAATATATATGGCAGAATCTGAGAGAACTGCAAGGAAAAATAGACAAATACACAATTATAGTTGATTTCAATATCTCTCTCTAAATAATTTCAATAAAGTAAGTAGATAGAAAATCAGTAAAGCTATAGAAGACTTGAACAACACAATCAACCAATTTGACTTTATTGACAATTATAAAACACTCCATCCAACAACAACAGAATACACAGTCTTACCAATTGCATACAGAATACTTGCCAAGACAGACCATATAATAAGATATAAAATGAGTCTCAATAAATTTAAAAGGATCTAAGTCATATAGACTATGTTCTCTAAGCACAGTGGAATTAAATGAAAAGTTAATAGCAGAAATATATCTGAAAAATCCACAAGCATTTAAAAACTAACACACATCTAAATAACTCACTGGTCAAAGAAAAAAATCAAAAAAATAGAAAGTATTTTGAATTGAATGAAAATGAAAACACAACATATCAAAATTTGTGGGATGTCTCTAAAGCACTACCTCAGGGAAATTTTATAGCACTAAACACTTATATTGGAAAATAAGAAAAGCCTCAAATCAATTGCCTCAACTTTTACCTTAAGAAACTAGAAAAAAGAAAAAAATAAACCCAAAGTAAACAGAAGGAAAGGAAATAATAAAGATCAGAGCAAGAATCTCTCTTCTGGCCCATGTTGGGAGAAATAAAAAGATCAGAGCAAGAATCAATGAAATAAAAAAGCAGTTAAGAAAATAAATGAAACCCAAAGCTGATACTTTGAGGGTAATAAATTTTTTTTTTTTTTTTTTGAGACAGAGTGTCACTTTGTTGCCCTGGCTAGAGTGAGTGCTGTGGCATCGGCCTCGCTCACAGCAACCTCAAACTCCTGGGCTTAAGCGATCCTACTACCTCAGCCTCCCGAGTAGCTGGGACTACAGGCATGCGCCACCATGCCCGGCTAATTTTTATATTTTTAGTTGTCCATATAATTTCTTTCTATTTTTAGTAGAGACGGGGTCTCGCTCTTGCTCAGGCTGGTCTCGAACTCCTGACCTCGAGCGATCCACCCGCCTCGGCCTCCCAGAGTGCTAGGATTACAGGCGTGAGCCATCGGCGCCCGGCCAGAGGGTAATAAAATTGATTAGCCTTTCACCAAACTGATCAGGGGAAAAAAGAGAGAAAACACACCAAATTTCCAATATCAGGAATGAGAAGGTAAAATCGCTATAGATTCTACAGATATTAAAAGGATAATAAGGAAATATTATAAATAACATTATGCCAATTAATTTGACAATTTAGATAGGATGGATAAATTCCTTGACAAACATATACTACCAGAGTTCACTCAAGAAGAAACAGATAAAGTTTGAAAAGTCCTATATTAAATAAATGGACTTTTCAGTTTAAAACATTCCTACAAAGAAAATGCCAGGCCTAGATGTCTTCAATTGTGAATTCTATGAAGCATTTAAGGAAGAAATAATATCAATTCCTCACAAACTCTTACAGACAACTGAAGACAAAGGAATGCCTCCCGAACTCATTCTATGGGGCTAGCATTACCTTGATACCAAAACCTGACAAAGACATTATAGAAGAGAAAAAAATTATGGATCAAGATCCCTCATGAGCATAGATGCAAAATTTCTGAACAAAATTTGAGCAAATTGAATCCAACAATATATAAAAGGACAATGCATCATGACCAAGTGGGGTTTTCAGTTATACTTTTATATACTAGCAACAATCAGAAATTAAAAATTTAAAATACCATTTAGAATGATATGAAAAGCATAGCAATAAATATGACAAAATATGTGAAAGATATGTATATCAAAAACTACAAAGCACTGCCTAGAGAAATTAAACGAGACATAAAATGTAGATCTATTATATTCCTAGGGCATAACACTTGATATTATTATTAATAACATGTCAATTCTCCCCAAACTGATCTACATATTAAAAGCAATCCCAATCAAAATTCCAGGATGCTTTTAGCTAGAAAATGACAAGATGGTTCTAGATTTCATAGAGAAGTGCAAAGGACCTAGAATAGCCAAAATAACTTTGGAAAAGAGGAACAAAAGTAGAAGACTAAAACTACCTGATTTCAAAAACTTATTATAAAGCTACAGAAATCAAGACAGTGTGGGATTGATGTCAAGATAGACAATTAGATCAATGTAAGGGATTAGAGTCCAGAAATAGACCTACACATATATGGATGACTGATTTTTTACAGAAGTACAAGACAATTAAGTGGAGAAAGGATAGTCTTTCAATAAATTGTGCTGGAACAACTGAGTATTGTTAAATGTACAAAAATCCAAGCACAAAAAATGTACTTGGATTCATACCACATACCATAAACAAAAATGGATTCAAAATAGATTCTAGGACTTAAATGTAAAAACTACACAATATCCAGAAGAAAACATAATAGAAAAACTTGTGGCCTTGAATTAGCCAAAGATTTCCTATTAATAGAAACAACACTCAAAGCCTAATCCATGAAAGAAAAAAATAAGTTGGATTTCATCAAAATTTACAACTTCTCTTCTTCAAAAGAAACTGTTAAAGGAACGAAAAGATGAGCTACAGATTAGGAGCAAGTATTTGTAAATCATATATCTGATAAAGGGCTTGTATTCAGAATATATACATTACATTAAACAACTCAATAATAAGAAAAACAAACAATCCAATAAATAAAGTGAGCACAAGATTTTTTACAGATACTTCACCAAAAATGATATATGGATGACAAGCACATGAAAAAATGTTCAACATCATTAGTTATTTGGGAAATGCAAATTAAAGCCACAATGAAATACCACCTCACACCTTTTAAAATGGCTAAAATTAAGAAGACTGACAATACCAAGAGTTGGTCAGGTTGTGAACTTGCATACACTAATGATTGGAATATAAAGTGTACAACCACTTTGGAAAACAATTTAGCAATTCCTTAAAGAGTTGAACATATGCCTAACACATGATCCAGCTATTCCACTTCTAGGTATTTATCCAGAAGAAATGAAACCATATGTCCATACAAAGACTTATACATGAATTTTCATAGCAGCTTTATTTAATAGCCAAAAAATGGAAACAACCCAAATATCCAACAATAAGTGAATGGATCGATAAATTGTGGTATATCCATACAATGAAATACAACTCACCATTAAAAAGGAATAAATGATTGATACGTACAATATGAATGAATCTCAAAATAATTATTCAGGGTGAAATAAGCCAGACAAAAAGAGTACACAATAGTATAGTTCCATTTATATATAATTCTGGAAAATGCAAACTAATCTATAGTAACAGAAAACAGATCAGTGGTTGCCTAGGGAAGGGGGCGGTGGTGGTAAGGAGCAAGAGGGTGGGGGATGAGGAAACCCTGGGAGGTGACAGATATGTTCATTATCTTGATTATGGTGATGATTTAGTGGGTATATTAATATATATCTCAGAAGTTATCAAATTGTATACTTTAAATATTAATATATGCAGTTTCTCATATGTCAATTATACCTCAATAAAGATGTCGGAAAAAGGATTCTTAAATGACAGCTCAATATTCATTGTATGGTTGTATTTAGCCATATTCTCTTTGATTACCTCCAAACTTTTGGTATTATGTTTGTTCATAAACCTTTGAATATGTTTTAAGTTATTTTCTTAGGATAATAAATTCCTCAAAGTGGAATTACTGAGGAAAAAATTCTTAGGTTTGTTTTTAAAGCAATAACAAAAACAAAAACAGGCTAGGCACAGTGGCTCACACCACACCTGTAATCCTAGCACTTTGGGAGGCCGAGGCGGGCGGATCACTTGAGGCCAGGAGTTCAAGACCATCCTGAGCAACATAGCAAGACCCCATCTCTACAAAAAGTAGAAAAAAAATTAGTTGGTCATGGTAGTACACTCCTGTAGTCCCAGCTACTTGGGAGGCTGAGGCAGGAGGATTGCTTGAGCCCAGGAGTTTGAGATTATAGTGAGCTATAATGATGCCACTGCACTCTAGCCAGGTAACAAAGCAAGACCCTGTCTCAAAAAATGCAAAAAAACAAAACAACCCATGATATATATTGACAAATTGCTTTCCATAAAGGTTATGTCAATTTACACTCCTACCAGCACTGTATGAATAACAGTCTCAGATCATTTTAAAGAATTTTATGTTCAAAATTCACTGAAGATTTCATTAACTCCCTACTCTACTTTCTGAGCAACTCTTACTAATGCTATTGCCCTGTTCTAAAATGGTCCAAAATTACTTACCTCTTGCTCAATTATCCTTAATTTTTGTTCGTTGTTATGCTCTGTCATTGTTTGATTTCATAAGCATTATTCCTTCTTTTTAAAAATGTTTTATAATAGCTTTACTGAAATATAATTCACATACCATACAATTCATCCATTTAAAGTGTATAATTTAATGGCTTTAGTATATTTTTTTTTTTTTTTTTTTTGAGACAGAGTCTCACTGTGTTGCCCAGGCTAGAGTGAGTGCCGTGGCGTCAGCCTAGCTCACAGCAACCTCAAACTCCTGAGCTCAAGGGATCCTCCTGTCTCAGCCTCCCGAGTAGCTGGGACTACAGGCATGCACCACCATGCCCGGCTAATTTTTTCTATATATTTTTAGCTGTCCATATAATTTCTTTCTATTTTTAGTAGAGATGGGGTCTCGCTCTTGCTCAGGCTGGTCTCGAACTCCTGAGCTCAAACGATCCGCCCACCTCGGCCTCCCAGAGTGCTAGGATTACAGGCGTGAGCCACCACGCCCGGCCCCCGGCTTTAGTATATTAACAAAGTTCTGCAACTATTACCACAATCAATTCTAGAACATTTTTATCACAGCAAAAAGAAATTGTACCAATTAACAGTCAATCCTCATTTCCCCTTCAAATCCACAAGCCCTAGGCAACCACTAATCTACTTTCTGTCTCTATAGATTTGCCTATTCAGGACATTTCATATAAATGGAATCAACACAGTATATGATCTTCTGCAACTGGCTTCTTTTATTTAGCATGTTTTCAAGGTTCATCCATGTTGTAGCATATATCAGTACTTCATTCCTTTTGTAATGCCAAATAATATTCCTTCATATGATATACCACATTTAGCAATTCAATGGAAAAAATAGACTATTCAACAAATGGTATTAAAACAACTGGACAGCCATATGCAAAAAACATCAACCAGGATCTAAACCTTATCCAAAAATTAACTCAAAATGGATTCCATATCTAAATGTAAAACATAAAACTGAACACCTTTTAGAAAGCAATATAGGAGAAAATCATTATCATCAGTGGTTAGGCAAAGATTACTTAGACATGGCACCAAAAGTATGATCCATTAAAAAAAAAGAACTTGTATCCAGCATATATAAAGAACCCTCAAAACTAAAGAGTAAGAAAACAAATGGCCCAATTTTTAAGATGGGCAAAAACTTAAAATACAACCCAGCAATCACACTCCTGGGTGTTTATCCCAGAGAAATGAAAATTTATGTCCACACAAACCTGTACACAAATGATCATAGAAACTTTATTTGTAATGTCCAAAAACTTGAAACAACCAAAATGTCCCTCTATAGTTGAATGGTTAAACATACTGTGTTACATTCATACCATGGAATAACTAACTACTCAGCAATAAAAAGCAATGAACTATTAATACGTGCAACAATTTGGATGGATCTCAAGAGTATTATGCTGAGTCAAAAAAGCTAATCTCAAAATGTCACATACTTTATGATTCCATTTATATAATATTCTCAAAGTGACAAAAGAATAGACAGAAAACAGACAACTGGTCGTCAGGGGTTAGGGATGGTTGGAGGGAGGTGCATGGATGTGACTATAAAGTGGTAGCACAAGGGAGATATTTGAGGTATGGAATAGTTCTGTATCTTGCTTGTGGTGTTGGTTACACAAATCACAAATGACAATATGGTGTAGAACTATACACACACATTATAGTGATGTCAATTCCTAGTTTTGATATTATGCTATAGTTACGTAAGATGTAACTATTGGGGGAAACTGGGTGAAGGGTACATGGGACCTCTCTATGCTATCTCTGCAGCTTCCTGTGAACTTATAGTTATTTCATAATAAAAAGGTTTTTTTTAAATAGCAAAAAACTTGAACAGGCACTTCACCAAAGTGGATATACAGATGGCAAATAAGCCCGTGAAAAGATGTTCAACATCATTAGCCATTAGGGAAATGCAAATTAGAGCCATGATGAGATACCACTACAAACCTATCAGAATGGCTAAAATAAAAAGTAATGACAATGCCAACAATATATTGTTGGTTAGAATGCCAACTAGTACAGACATACTAGAAAATAGTTTGGCGGTTTTTTAGGAAATTAAAAACATGCACTTACTGTATGGCCCAGCAATCCCACTCCTAGGTATTTACCCTAGAGAGATGAAAATTTACATTCATCCAAAAAAAAAAAAAAAAAGATCTTAATATCCATGTGATAATAGGCCCAACATCTTTTAGCATGCATTTCATATTAATTATATTTAGTGCAATAAATGTACTATATTTGTGGTTTCAAAAAAAAAAAAAAACAAAAATCTGTACATGAATGTTCATAGCAGCTGTATTCATAAACGACAAAAACTGGAAACAACCCAAATGTCTCTGAATTTGTGAATGGATAAACAAATGGTGGTACATCCATAAAATGGAATTCTTCTCAGTAATAAAAGGGAAAGGACTATTGATATATGCAATAACATGGGTGAATCTCAGTCATAGTGCTCAAAAATCTCAAATAGCTATATACTGTATGATTCTATTTATATGCCATGTTCTAAAAGATAAAACTATAGTGACAAAGAACAGGTCAGTGATTTCCAAGGGTTAGGGTTGGGGGGAGGATATGACTCTAAAGTAGGGGTCAGCAAACTGTAGAGGGTCACATAGTAAATATTCTAGGCCAGGGACGGGGAACCTTCGGCCTTAAGGTCACATGTGGACTTCTAGGTCCTTAAGTGCAGCCTTTTGACTGAATCCAAATTTTACAGAACAAATCCTTTTTATTTTTTTATTTTATTTATTTATTTATTTATTTTGTTTTTGAGACAGAGTCTCGCTTTGTTGCCCGGGCTAGAGTGAGTGCCGTGGCGTCAGCCTAGCTCACAGCAACCTCAAACTCCTGGGCTTAAGCAATCCTATCGCCTCAGCCTCCCGAGTAGCTGGAACTACAGGCATGTGCCACCATGCCCGGCTAATTTTTTCTATATATATTTTAGTTGGCCAGATAATTTCTTTCTATTTTTAGTAGAGACGGGGTCTCGCTCTTGCTCAGGCTGGTCTCGAACTCCTGACCTTGAGCGATCCACCCGCCTTGGACTCCCAGAGTGCTAGGATTACAGACATGAGCCACTGCGCCCAGTCCCCTTTTTATTTTTATTAATACATTTTTGTTTGTCTTTTATATTTTTATTTCACTTTTAAAATGAATGTATTTAAAATACCAAAGAATAAAATAAGTTTCAACGAAATGATCCTCCCAGATTGACTGGCACAATTAGAACATTAGTAAGCCATAAGGGCTAAATTGACGGCTGCTACACTCATGATTTAGTTCTAACTTCCCCCGCCTGACTGGAGCCACTACCACAGGAGGTTGGTTGGTGAGAGGTTATGGGGGTCAAGTACGCCAGTCTGTTATCAGTTTTTAACAATGGTGCACTGTGTTTCTGTTTGAAGTGGAATTTGTGAATAGTTGCACAGCTCAACAGTATTTTTAAATTCCATCTGCTTACCAGCCCATCATGTCAAAGAAGACCAGGAGAACGCTGAAGGAAGAAAACAGATTTTTAAATAAGGATTGGGAATTGCAATATTATCTTGATTCTGCTAAAGATAAGAAGATTTGCTTGCTTTATAATACTGCAATATCAACATTAAAGAAATTCAATGTTCATGAGCATTATAACACTCATAAAGACCACAGATATTTTAAATTAGAGAGAGAGGCACAAAAGGTTGTATTGCAGAAATTAAAAGATGAAAAGCAAAAGCAAAGACAATTCTTTCAAGCAGCAATAAGACCTGGAAGTAATGCCACTGAAGCAACTCATAAAGTAGCTTATATATTATACTTGGGGGAAAAGGGAAGCCATTCAGTGATGTAGAAGTGAAAGAATGCACTGTCAAAGTTGTAGGATGCTTAGACTCTGATAACGTTTCAAAATACAAACAACTGCCTCTTCCAAGGAGAACCATAACTGATCAGCAGAATGAGTTAGCCTTCAACTTAACAGAACAACTTCATGTAATACTTCAAAAGAAAAATATATATTATTCAATCGCTTTGGATGAATCAGCTGATACTACTGACTCGGCGCAGGTTTTATACTTCATTCGGGTTGTAACAGAAGATTTTCTTTGGTACAAAGAGTTACTCACTTTGGGCACTCTTGCAAGCAGAACACAGGAAATAGATATCTTCAACAACTTTCAAGATAAATGTTGTGAAGTTGGTCTGAATTTGGTAAATTCAGTGAGTGTATGTATAGACAGGGCACCTTCCACGACAGGAAAACATGAAGGGTTTATCACACAGATTTAAAAAAAGTAGTAACAGATCCAGATGCTCCCATTTCTTTTCATGGTATCTTGCATAAGCAAATATCTGTGCTAAAGCTACTATTTTAAGTGACACTTAACAAGTTATAAGTATTGTTAACTATATTACTGCAAATGTAACACGGCATCATCAGTTTCGTAACATGCTAACGTTGAATGGATGAGGTATTCAGTGTGGATTTGCTGTATCATTCTAAAGGGCATTGGCTATCACAGGGACAGGTGTTAGCCAAAATTTTATCTGTGTGAGAACAGACAGTTAAATTTTATGAAGAACAGAATCAGCAATGTGAATTATTGCAAGAAGATTTCTGTAGGAATGCAGCATTTCTGTGTGATATCATGTCAAATGAAAACAACTTGAATATTTCTTTGCAAGGTAAAACTAAGTCTATATATGATATGTGGAAAAAAAAAAAAACCCAAACATTTTGGGAAAAAGCTATGTTTTTCAAAACACTTCTTCAAAAGAAAATTTTGGATGAACATTTTCCCCAATTAGCAAAGGTCACTGATGAGCAGGATGATATATATGAATTATCTGAAGCATACACAGCTGTAATAGACCTATTAATTGGAGAATACAATGAAAGGTTCACTGACTTTGAGAATCACGACATCAGCATTCCAGCCTCACCTAGTTGATATCACCAAGGCACCTAAAGAACTACAGATGGAATTGATTGAGCTCTCAGATGACATTTTAAGCACTATTTGATGCTAAGAACGATCCAGTTGAAATATGGAAAAATGCAGTAGAATACCCACACCTTCGGCAACATGTCCGAAAAATGCTTTCTTGCTTTTCAACCACTTGTGGCTGCGAATCCACATTCTCCTGCCTAACCCAAATCAAGACACCCTTAAGGTCACAAATGACTGACACCCATCTAGAGGATCAGCTGAAACTCTGGACCTTCATGCTGCAACCAAATATTCAAATGCTTTCCAACAAAAAACAGACACAACAAAGTCATTAAAAGGTTAGTTAACTTTAAAATTAACAAATAGTTTTCATTTTTTGAAATTACTAAGTACATGGGAGTTAGATTGTAACAAAATTTTGTACCTTTTTATGTATATCTAATTGAAGTTTCTTGAATGTGGCCTTATTTGATCATACCTAAATTAATGCGGCCTTCCAGTATGAAAAGGTTCCCCACCCTGTTCTAGTCTTTGTGGGCCACATATGATCTCTGTCGCATATTCTTCATTTTTATTTGTTGTTTTTGTTCTTTTTAAAACCTTTTAAAAATGTAAAACACATTCTCAGCTTCTGGGCCCTAAGAAAACAGGCCATGGACCAGATTTGACTTATGTGTAGTTCGCCAACCCCTGCTTCAATGACAGAGTTTGAGAGAGTTGGGGGGTGGGGAGGATGTGATATAATTGTTCCTTTCTGAATGTGGCATGGTTACAGGAATCTATAAATGTTTTAAAATCCACAGAAGTGTATGTGCACAAAATGTCAATAATATTGTATGTTAATTACAACAACAACAAAAAAATAACACCAGTGACCTATCAGATCAGTTTATCACAAGAAAGATCAAACATTATCTTTTCCTAAGATACAGAGATCAAGAAATCTTTTAAAAGATAGCTGGGTATGATGGTGCTCACCTGAGGCTGAGATGGGAGGATTACTTGAGGTCAGGAGTTTGAGGCTGCAATTCGCTAGCTATGATCATACCTATGAGTAGCCACTGCACTCCAGCCTGGGCAACACAGCAAGATCCCATCTGTAATAAATAAATAAATAAATAAGACATGGCTTCTATCTATTCTATTTATAAAATTGTTTACTGCGGTAATTCCCTTGATTAAAATGGCAGCCTTGTGTGAGTGAGATAATGAATTCAGTTGTAAGGACCATGACAACTGTTTCTTTGAGGACAGAAAGGCAAGTGTTAATTATTCTCTATTACAAAGAGATAAATGTATTTATCATTGACAATAATGCCCAGTTTATTAGCTGAGCAATGAGCATTTAAGCTCAAAGCAGTATGTGAGTTTCAGCCTTTAAATAGGAATTCAATCTGTATTGTTTTCAAATAAGGTACCCTTGTAAGTGTCAAATCATAACTTGTGTCATAGAGAATATGACTTTTCTTAAGTTTTCCAAACTAGAGTAGAGAATCTGACATTTAGTTGAATCCTCTGGATAAGAGGGTCACTGTGCCACAGCAGCTTCAATTTTCCCCAGGCCTTAGTTACTGTCAAAGAGAATACTCAGCATATTGTATAAAAAACATTGAGAGAACTGACTTCTGTGGTCTTGCCAAATGAATACAATATTAATGCTTCTCTAAAAATAGTCTTTAAGAAATTAAAAATATTTAATCTTTAATAGTGATTCTCACAGTGGTACACATAGGGTTGGGAATGCTTTAGGAAATTACATGGCCTAATAACTAGAATCACTGCCCTGGTGAGCCCTATGAAAAACAGTGTAGAACCCTTAATCTAGGCAGTCCTTCAAACTTGTGTATTTATCAAGTATATTCAGGTATATGTGCGGCAGATAATAGAAATCTTTCCCTACATTTTACTCTGGATACAAAGGGATTTCAAATATAAGCATAAAACATTAAGCATAAAGGACAATGTATTTCTGTGTCACCATAGGATGGTGTTATGCCGTTGGCTAGCTTGGCATTTCTCTCTGTATTTCTTTAGGCACCATCTCTTCTCATGGTCCCTAAGTACTGCCCCACACTCCAAATCAAGTGCTTGTATCTATGTGACAGATTGTTTTTCTCTTTATGCCCATAAAAATATGTTCCTGCAACAAAAATTTACTGAGCTCCTACTATGTGCCAGGTAACAGTCTATGCTTGGGATACATAACCAAAGGAAACAAACAACAGTCCCTGCCCTCATAGAGCTTGCATTCTAATGGGGGGAGATAGACAACAAATAACAAATACAATAAATAAGTAAATTATATAGTATATCAGATATATTTGGATTATCTAAGGTAACTGGTTAGCTATCTTTGCTAAGTTGTTAAGTTATAACTCTCCTCTTTTGCATCATCAATTTTACCCTCTCTACTGGATTACTCTATCAGTGTACCTGAAAGGAAGCTATTATTCCTCTAATTTTAAAAGGAAGCCCTCTCTTGATTCACTCTGTTCTCATCCCAGCAGTCAGAGTGATCCTGTTAAAAATAAAAGTCAGATGGTGACACTCCTCCAAACCTTCCCATGCCTCTCCAACTCACTCAAAGTCAAGTTCTACGACCTCACAATGGGCTGGGCATGAGCTGCCTTCACATACCTGTCTAACCTCATCATTCCAGCCACACTGGCCTGCTTATAATCCATCTAACACATTAGACAAGCTCCTGTCTCAAGATTTTGGCATTTACTCTTTCCTCTGCCTGGAATACTCTCTCCCCAGATACCCTCATTAGATATTATCTAATGTTACCTTCTTATTAATCCTCACACTACCACAACAATCCTGGCCCATAACATCCTATCCCCTTCCTGGCTTTATTTTTTTCTCTTTAGTACTTACATTATTGATACACCTCTTTTTATATCTATACCTACATTCTATAACTGTATTAATCTTGTTTTAATTCGCTTTTCCCACTAGAATATAATCTTTTCCATGTAGGAATTTTTGTCTGTTTTGCTTTCTTTCATGTCAGTATTTAGAATCATCCCTGGCACATAGTAGGTGCTGCATAAGTATTTTAAATGAATCATGTTGCCTACTCTAGTTGTGTTTCAACAGGGAACCGTTGGCTTAATATTGTGCTTTAAGGCCTATAATGCTGCTCCCTGGACAAATATTTTTGACAAACTATTTCTTCCACATCATTCAATTGCAGCCTTTTAATGATATCAATAGGTATAACTCTAAATAGTAATAAAAAATATTATCTGTCAGATCCCCATTCAATGTGTTTATAGGAGTTGTAAATGTGGGTTTCCTCCTTCTTCAGACTGTAGATCTTTATTAGCCAGAGGTTGGTTTGTTTTGTTTACATATGTATTATTCTTTCTCTTTTCAACAATTCATTTGTGATCTCTTTCCTTTCTTGCTTCATTCACCTTGTTACCCCACTCCCCACCCTAAAAAATTTAGGAGACTGGTTGATATCCAGGAAAACTAATCTTTTACTGTAATCTCCTTTTCAGTGTTACCTCAATTTTGAACAAACTTAAGTGAAGTAAGTATTTCTTAGATACAGATAGTATTAAACATACAGTTTTGTTCATCAAACTCTGCTTACTATAAATCTCTCTCTGTTAACAACATGTACAATTCTAGCATCTGTGTTACTCAAATATCAGAATTGCTCGATGGTGTTAATGAGGCACTTGTCTATTAATTTTAAATTGGATTTTCAAGTTATTTGGATAGCATCACTTTGCAATATATTTTTAATTTTCTTGAGTAAAACCGTTAATCTTCCCATAATTTTAAAGCATAACCAGCTATTATGGCATTTAATTGGAATATACTAGGCTGTCAGAAAGAAATCTGAAACTAGAAATTTGATTTAAAAATTAAGATTTGCTTTCTAAGGTATTTTCATTAAAAATATTTTATAAATGTATGAGTTTCCTTCTATGGCTCTTAAATAAAATACAATGACTTGAGAAGTATATGCCCACTTTTTTATTATGGAGGTTCAGTATTTAACACAAATCCTTTTTGATAATCCTTACTTTTTTGAATATTTATAATTTTTAAAAAGTTACTCTCAGCTAATGAATTGGAGTTACCCTTCCACATTTAGACACTATTAAATTATTAAATGTACTAGGGATTTTTAAAGGTTTTAAATGCATGATTTTAAACTTTTGGGGATTTGAAGACAAAAGGATAAAGTTATTTGTAGAGAAATTTAAGATATTACACGATGGCTGAAATAAGTCTTGGGATAAGAATAGTCTGTGTGGAGGAGGGCTTGAAATATCCAAAAGACCAACATTTTACTTTTTCAAATGGAAATTCCCTGTTTTAGTCACTGAGAATTCTAGTCGCACAGCATGCCAGATTTTAAAATGTTTATTTTTAAAATTGAATCTATATATTTACCTTCTTATAAATCATCTTATGGTTCAAAGGCACAGTTATTTGTTTCAAAAGTATCCACTTAGAGCCTCTAGATTACTTTATTGGTTTTAAATTTGTTAGACTTTATTAACTTAATTGAGTAACACTTCTACTTAGGTCACGAGCATTCACTTATTTTATTTGTCTACTGATGGCAGTTGTGAGTAAAATCCTCTCAAGGTCTCCCTCCTTTAACAGAGAAGACACTATAATAACACGTCTCATTATCTCACTGTGATAAAAACCTCAAGCATTTTATTTGAAGGATTCAAATTACATGTGTTGCAACACCAGTGCATCAGCAAGTTAATCTTCTTTCTTCCCCACCCATAACTACCTGCATGCAATATGATTGCAGATTCCCTAATGTAACTTAATTTTCATTAAATTAAAAAAAAAGAAATTAGCAAGTTAAAGTAGTACTTGGAATAGTAAAGGTGAAGAGTGTCATTTTTTTCCTGCCACCTGATGCACAGAAGATGTTATCCAACAAAAGTGATTATCACCCCCCCCCCACACACACACACATTCACACACACATCCCTGTCATAGTCCCCGGATTTGACATACTTCACTTTTGTTCTTTGGTTTCCCATTTTTGTGTTCATGTTATTCAGCTTCTAGCTTTCTTTTAACAAGAGTTATCTGTACAACAAAACTAGATGATAAATTATCCCCCTCAAAAACCAAAATACGAGCAAGTAGGAACAAACCAGTGACAGCTACAATGCGTACAGTATTGGCATATGTGCAGAAATATGCTTAGGGAAGCAACAGGGCATCTCACTGACCTTAGAACAACAAAATAACTGATAGGTACTCACTGAAAGCTCAGAGAGCCAAAGTGAGAACAGGAGCTAAAACTGTAAGGGTAAACCCTAATGGCAATGGTCTGCAATAAGGTCTAAGAGAGCTAAAATAGTCTGGGTCATATAAGCTCTTAGAACCAGCTAAACCATCCTTTGAGGATAAAGATCCACACCGAGGAGATCTGCTGACCATTCTAAATTGAACAGGATAGTGACAATAGAGACAAAGGAAAGAACAGGTCCAGAAAAAGTAGGGGAGGGGAATAGATCTCAGAAATTAAGCCACCATTTTTTGACACTTCACCAAAACAACAGAAGAGAGCTATAGCCATAAAGTTATAAAATCTATACATCCCTTCTAAAAGTTCAAGAAAATTAAATTCACTTGAAAATAAACAACATAATAGAATAAAGGACAAAAACCATGTGACCATCTCAATAGATACAGAAAAAGCATTTCACATTCATAATACAAACTCTTAAAAAACTTAGAATAGAAGGGAACTGCTTCAACCTGGGAAAGAGCATCTACAAAAAAACCTGCAGTTAACATCATACTTAATGGTGAAAGATTAGATGTTTCCCTCCAAGACTGGGAACAAGGCAAGGATGCCCAATCTTGCCACCTCTATTCAACATTGTATTGGAAGTTCTAGCCAGTGCAATCAAACAAGAAAACTAAAATGCATCTAGCTTATTAAGAAGTAAAACTGTCTTTATTTGCAGATGACATGATCCTCCATGTAGAAAATCCTAAGGAATTCACACATACACACACACACACACACACACACACACAACTATTAGAACTAATAAACTAGTTCAACAAAGTCACAGGATACTATGTAAATATACAAAATCAATTGTATTACTCTTTATGAACAATGAATAATCCAAAAGTGAAATTAAGAAAACAATTCCATTCACAATAGCACTAAAAAGAATAAAATACTTAAAAATAAATGTAACATTCTGATTCAAGCAGCAGAGACAGAAAAAAAAAGAAAAGAATAAATTTAACAAAGTAAGTGTAAGACATCTACACTGAAAATGTAAAAACACTCACGAGGGAAATTAAAGAAGACCTAAACAAATTGAGATACATCCCACGTTCATGGATTAGAAAACTCAGTAATAAGGCAATTCTCCCCAAATTGACCTGTAGATTAACACAATCTCTATCAAATTTCCAACAGAATTTTTTGTGGAAATTGACAAGCTGATTGTTGGGAGACAATTCTCCAGAGATACTTTGCAGTTGCACAGTATAAGTCTTCTAAACAAAGAACATATTTGAACAGAAAAGCCTTTGGAAGCTAGAGATTTAGAGATGTGTCTCCCCAGTAGACATCTGCTTACATTTTAAGGTAATAAACCTAGAGACCTTCCACTCCTCTACATAGAGATTTGTTTACATTCCAGAGTAAAGATGAAGTCATTCTCTTTCTCTTCCTAAAGGGAAGGGTACACAGATGTGCCAGCAAACCTTATATAAGCTCAGAGTCTTCTAATTTGGGGGGTTTTCTCCTGTAGTGAAACCCACTGCATGTGCAGGTAAACATCTGGCCCTCATTTGTGTTGCCCTGTGGACAACTGGGGCATGGGAAATGGATGCAAAATGCTACACAGGGGTCTGATGTCTTCTGTCACTATATGTATGTGAAACTGTGACAAACTAACCTGTTAGCTTGCAAGTAGGGTAAAATCTCAGACTCTTCAGTTTCTGACTTCACATTGATCCTTAAATTAAATGGAATAGACCCAGTATACCCAAAAACAATTTTGAAGAACAAAGTTGGAAGACTTTTACTTTCCAATTTTAAAATTTGTTATAAAGCTCAGGTATCAATACAATGCGGTGCCGCATAAAGACAGACATATATATCAATGGAACAGAATTGAGAATCAAGAAATAAACTTTTATACTTACGGTCAATTGATTTTTGACAAAGGTGCAAGGCATTTCAATGGGGAAAGGATAGATCAGTTCCCAGATAGATAGTTCAACAAATAGTGCTGGCAGAATTGGATATCCACTTGTGTACCATATCAAAAATTAACTCAAAATGTATCAGAGACCTAAATGTAAAGGCTAAAGCTATAAAACTTGTAACAGAAGACAGAAGAGAACAAGATGGTAGAATAGGAGGTTCCTCATGTGTATCCTCCCATAACAACAAGAATTCTGCACCCATCCATGGACAAAAGTGTCTTTGTGGGAGCCTTGGGATTCAGGCAGGAAGTTGTGAAGCCCTAGTGGAGCCCAAGATCTGGGAGGGTCATTCTGAAGTGCAGACCTGCACCTCAGTAGCAGACCAGCTGATCACTATCCTGGTTTCAGACCCAGAAACAGCCCTGTTCTCCTAAGGGCTTGGCTACAACCTCATTTGGCCTTGAGCTTGCTACCAAAACTGTCTTCCAAGGGGTCTGGGAGGAATCATGCACTCTGGTGCCTTAGCAGACAGGCCTGCTGACTTCAGTCTAAGCAGTGGGCCCAACGCTATCTTGTAACTCAGCTCCAGCCCCCCTCAACTGTGGTCCCAGATTAGTAACACTTGCACAAGGATCCAGAGGGAAATTTGCCCGTCTATGCCACTAGGACAGGCTTGCTGGCCTCTGTCCCATAGTAGATCCTGAAGGGACCTTGTCTTAGCTCCAGCCCCTCTCTGCCACAGCCCAGGAGTAATCCCATGCACACAGAAAACTGCTAGGAGACTAGCTTGTTTGAGCCACTGGGACAGGCTTGCCAGCTTCCATCCCATAGCAGATCCTGATGGGGTCTGAAAGCTTGACTCCAGCCCCTCAGCTGCAGTCCGGGAGCAAACCCAAAGGCACGGGGAACTGCTGGGAGATGTGCCTGTTTGCGTCACAGGGACAGGCTTGCCAGCCTATATCCCATAGCAGATCCTGAAGGAGCCCTGTCTCAGCTCCAGCCCCTTTCTGCCAAAACCAGGGAGTTATCCTGCCTGTTCAGGAAACTATAAGGAGACTACACCTGGACAAGCTGGCCAACCTCTGTCCTATAGCAGTTCCTGAAGGAGCCCTGTCTCAGCTCCAGCCCCTCTCAGTTCCGATCCTGGAGCAATCCTTCCCACATAAGGAACTGCTGGGAGTCTTGCCCGCCAGTGCCACCAGGTTGGGCTTGCCAACATCATTTCTACAGCAGTTCCTGAAATAGCACTGAAGTTCAGTTTCAGCTCCTCCCAGCTGTGGTCTGGAAGCAGTTCTACTGAGCTATGGTCCCACCAGGAGACATTCCCATCTGAGTTCGTGGATCTTGGTCCTGGAGGGAGGCATATCCAACAGTGCCCCTGCAAGCTGACTCCCTGACCTCAGTCTCATCGTGGATCTTGAAACAGCCCTATAAATAGGCTCCAACCCTTCTCAACTGCAGTCTGATAGCAGGCTTGCTCATCCAGGAGCCCACTGGGAGATAAGCCTGAAGATCTTAGTTTCAGCTACGGACCCTGAAACAGCCCTGTGTCTCAGTTCCAGCCCCTCTCAGCCATGGACTGGGGTAGTGTGACCAGGGATCCAACCAGTGATACAGCGGGAACCCTCCAAGAGACATGGAGGAAGCCACAATCATTAGCACACCTGGTAACAGGTCTGCCATCTGTGAACGCTGAAGTGGATCTTCACCCCATTACCAACCCCACAGACCAAGGTCCTGGAAACAGTCTAGTCTACCCAGGGACCAGAGAAGACCCATGCCCACTAAAGCCCCTGGTAACAGGCCCACCAACTTTGGACTCCACTGTGAGCTCAGCATCAACCACGTGACCCAGATCAACCCCACTCAACCACAATTCTGGAGAAAATCCTATCAACCCAGAGAACTAACTTGCTGAAATCAGTCTGTAAAGACTGAAAGAGGGGTTTACTCCTTCAAATGCACAGACACCAATGCAAGGCTACATGGACACCACCAAAGGAAGTTTATAGCAATAAATACCTACATCAAAAAAGAAGGAAGATCTCGAATAAATAGCCTAACCCTAACATTATACCTCAAAGAAGAACAAACTAAGCCCAAAGTAAGTAGAATGAAGGAAATAACAAAGATCACAGCAGAAATAAGTGAAATAGAGACTAGAAAGATGATAGAAAAGATCAATGAAAGTAAGAGTTGGTTATTTGAAAATATAAACAAAATGGACAAACCTTTAGCCAGACTAAGAAAAAAAGAGAGAAGATGCAAAGAAAATCAGAAATAAAAGAGGAGATATTACAACTGATATTGCATAAGTACAAAGGACCATAAGAGACTGCCATGAACAATTATATGCCAACAAATCGCTTAACTCAGAAGAAATGGATAAATTCCCAGAAACATACAATCTACCAAGACTGAATCAAGAAGAAACACAACATCTGAACAGACCAATAATAAATAGGGAGATTGAATCAATAATAAAAAATCTCCCATCAAAGAAAAGCCCAGGGCCCAATGGCTTCATGGCAGAATTCTAACAAACATTTGAAGAATAAACAATACCAATACTCCTCAAATTCTTCCCAAAAAAATGAAGAAGAGGAAATACTTCCAACTCATTCTATGAGTCCATCATTACCCTGATACCAAAAGCAGATAAGGACACTACAAAAAAAGAAAATTTCAGGCCAATATCCCTGATGAACATAGATGCAAAAATCCTCAACAAAATGCTAGCAAATCAAATTCAACAGCACAATAAAAGGATAATTCATCATGATCAAGTTGGATTTATCTCTGGGATGCAAGGATGTCTCAACATATTCAAATCAATCAATGTGATACACCATATTAACAGAATGATGGACAAAACCATATGATCATCTCAATAGACGCAGAAAAAGCATTTGACAAAGTTCGCCATCCTTTCATTATAAAAACTCCCAATGAATTAGGCATGGGGGGTGTTGAAAAAGAATTTGGAATAGGAGGAATGTATGTCAACACAATAAAGGCCATATATGAAAAGTCCACAGCTAACATATTTGATGGTGAAAAGTTGAGAGCTTTTCCTCTAAGCTTGGGAGCAAGACAAGAATACCCACTCTCACTACTTCTAGTCAATATAGTACTGGAAGTTCTAGCCAAAGCAATTAGACAAGAAAAACAAATAAAAGGCATCCAAGTAGGAAAAGAAGTGAAATTGTTTCTGTTCACCGATGATATGATCTTATACATATAAAACCTTAAACACTCCACCAAAAATTTGTTAGAAATGATAAACAAACTCAGTAAAGTTGCAGGATATAAAATCAACATGCAAAAAATCAGTAGCATTTCTTGACAGTAACAAGAAACCATCTGAAAAAGAAATTAAGAAAACAATCTCAGTCAGGCCAGGTGGCTCATGCCTGTAACCCTAGCACTCTGGGAGGCCGAGGTGGGATGATCACTTGAGCTCAGGAGTTCGAGACCAGCCTGAGCAAGAGACCCCATCTCTACTAAAACTAGAAAAAATTAGCGGGGTGTGGTGGTGCATGCCTGTAGTCCCAGCTACTGGGGAGGCTGAGGCAGGAGGATTGCTTGACCCCAGGCATTTGAGGTTGCAGTGAGCTATGATGACACCACTGCACTCTCCAGCCCCTCCCACTACAATCAGGGAACTATCCCATCTGTGTGGGGACCTGCTGGGAAATGCATACCTGCCTGAGTTAGTAACTCAAAATAAGAAAAAAATGTATAAATATCTAAGAGGAGAAGATTCTTTTATGAAATTTTAGATTAGGGAAATTTGATAAAATATATGCAAACTACAAAATATCAGAGAAATAACAATTTCTATTCCTTAACACTTATTTTTATTATCTAGACAACACAGGAAAAGAATGACAATTTTTTCAAACTTTTTCACAGAGTTTGAAAACATTGTAGAAAAGCTTACTTTAGTTAATTAAAGAAAAATGTTTATGCACAATTATTTTTTGAAATTTTGAAAATTTGCTTTAAATTTTTTCCACACCTCTTTAAGAGCCCTCTTTCTTTACTCCTTTATTAACTTAGGGCAGATATAAAATAAAGGATAGTATTGATTAAAAAAAAGTCTTCAATCAAAGATATGGATTCACTGCTGAATTATACTGAACATTTAAAGAAGAACTAAAATCAATTCTACTTAAACTATTTCAAAAAATTGAAGAGGAGGAAATACTTCCAAACTCATACTATGAGGCCAGCATTACCCTGATACCAAAGCCAGAAAGGGACACCACCACCACCACCACAACAACAACAAAGAAAATATAGGCCAATATCCCTGATGAACATGGATGTTAAAATCCCCAACAAAATACCAGCAAACTGAATTTAATAACACATTAAAAAAATCATTCACCATCATCAAGTGGGATTCATCCCAGGGATGCAAGGATAATTCAACATACACGAATCAATAAATGTGATCCATCACATCAACAGAATCAAGGACAAAAACCAAATGATCATTTCAATAGATGCTGGAAAAGCATTCAATAAAATTTAACATTGCTTCATGATAAAAACTCTCAACAAATTGGATATAGAAGGAACATACCTCAAAACAATAAAGATCATATATGACAGACCCACAGATAATGTCATAATGAATAGGGAAAAATTGAAAGTCTTTCCACTAAGATTTGGAACAAGACAAGGATGCCCCTACTTTGACTACTTTTATTCAACACAGTTCTGGAAGTCCCAGCTAGAGCAATTAGGCAGAAGAAAGAAATAAAGGGCATTCAATGTGGAAAGAAAGAATTCAAATTATCCTTGTTTGCAGATGACATGATCTTATATTTAGAAAAACCTTAAGACTCTACCAAAAAAATCTTAGAACTGATTAGTGAATTCAGTAAAGTTGCAGGATACAAAGCCAACACACAAAAATAATTAGCATTTCTATACACTGCAGTGATCAAACTAAAAAAGAAATCAAGAAGGCAATCACATTTACAATAACTACCAAAAAATACCTAGTAAGAAATTTAACCAAAGAAGTTAAAGATCTCTACAAGGAGAACTATAAGCCACTAATGAAAGAAATTGAAAAGGACATACACAAAAAATGAAAAAATATCCCATGCTCATGTATTGGAAGAATTAATATTGTTAAGATGTCCATAATCCCCAAAGTGATCTACTGATTCAATGAAATTCCTATTAAAATACCAATGACATTCTTCACAGAAATAGAAAAAACAATCCTAAAATTTGTATGGAATCACAGAAAACCCTGAATAGCTAAAGCATTCCTGAGCAAAAAGAATAAAGCTGAGGCATCACACTACCTGACTTCAAATTATACTATAAAGCTATAGTAACCATAACAGCATGGTACTGGCATGAAAAAAAAAGACACATAGACCAATGAAACAGAACAGAGAACTCAAAAATAAATCCATGCACTTACAGCCAACTCATCTTTAACAAAGACACCAAGAACATACATTGGGGAAAGGGTAGTCTCTTTAATAAATGGTGCTGGAAAAACTGGACATCTATATGAAGAAGAATGAAACTAGATCCCAATCTTTAACCATATGCAAAAGTCAACTTAAAATGGATTAAACACTTAAATGTAAGACCTGAAACTATGAAACTACTAGAAGAAAACATTGGGGACATGTTACAGGACATTGGTCTGGACAAATATTTTTTGGATAAGACCTTGAAAGCATAGGCAACGAAAGCAAAAATAGATAAATGGGATTATATCAAGCTAAACAGCTTCTGGACAGCAGAGGAAATAACTAATAAAGTGAAGAGAAAACCTGCAGAATGACAGAAAATATTTGAAAATTATCCATTTGACAAAGGATTAATAACCAGAATATATAAGGAACTCAAACAACTGAACAGCAAAAAAAAAAAAAACCAAACAAACAAAAAACCCAAAAACTGATTAAAAAATGGGCCAAAGATCTGAATAGACATTTCTCATTTCTCTAAAGAAGACATACAAAATGGCAACAGGAATATGAAAAAAATGCTCAGCATCTCTAAACATCAGGGAAATGCAAATCAAAACCACAATAAGATATCATCTCACCCCAGTTAAAATGGCCATGATCAAAATGGCAAAAAATAATGGATGCTGGTGAGGATGTGGAGAAAAGGGAATGCTTGGACACTGTTGGTGGGAATGTAAAGTAGTACAGCCATTATGGAAAACAGTATGAAGGTTCCCGAAAAAACTAAAAATAGACCTACTATATGATCCAGAAATCCCACTGCTGGGTATATATCCAAAAGAAAAGAAAAGAAATCAGTATACTGAAGAGATACCTGCACACCCATATTTATTGCAGAACTATTCATAATAACCAAGATATGGAGTCAACCCAAGTGTCCATCAACAGATGAATGAAGAAAATGTGGTATATATACACAATGAATATTATTCAGCCATAAAAGAGAATGAAATCTTGCCATTTGTAGCAACATGGATGGAACTGGAGGTCATTATGTTAAGTGAAATAAGTCAGGCACAGAAAGACAAATATCACATGTTCTCACTTATATGTGGTAGCTAAAAAATTTGATCTCATAGAGGTAGAGAGTTGAGTGGTGGCTACCAGAGGCTGAGAAGGGCAGGGGGCAAGGGGGGATGAAGAGGTGGTTAATGTGTACAAAAATACAGTGAGATAGAAGCAATAAGTTCTAGTATTTGATAGTATAGTAGGGAGGCTATAGTTAACAATAATTTATTGTATATTTCAAAATAGCTACAAGAGAAGAATTGTAATATTCCTAACACAAAGAAAAGATGAATGTTTGAGCTGATGGATATCACAGCTACCCTGATTTGATCACTACACATTGTACACATGGATCAAAATATCATGTATACCTTCAGAATATGTACATTTATTTATTTATTTATTTAAGAGACAGGGTCTTCTGTATTGTGTAGGCTGGAGTGTATTGGCCTGATCATAGCTCACTATAACCTTGAACTCCTGGGCTCAAGCAGTCCTCCTGCCTCAGCCTCCCAGGTAGCTGGGACTATAGGCATGTGCCACCATGTCTGGCTCATTTTTTTAATTTTTTGTAGAGATGGGGGTCTCACGATGCTGCCCAGGCTGGTCTTGAACTCCTAGCCTCGACCAGTCCTCCTGCCTTGGCCTCCCAAAGTGTTGGGATTACAGGGATGAGCCACCACGCCCAGCTGTACAACTATTATATATCAATAAAAATGGAAACAAATAATTCAAAGTGGATCATGGATTTAAATGTAAAACTATAAAACTTTCAAAGAAAACATCTTCAGGAACCAGGATTAGGTGAAGAGTTCTTAGACATGACACTAAAAAGCATGATCAATAAAAGAAAAATATTAAAAAATGGGCTTTGTCAAAATTAAAAATGTTTGTTCTGTGAAAGACCCTGTTAAAGGATAAAAAGACAAGCTACAGTGTGATCAAAAATATTTGGAAGCCACATATCCAGCAAAAGCCTTATTTGTACGATATGTAAAAAACTCAAAATTTAACAGTAAAAAAAAATCAAGTTATAAAATGGGCAAAGGACATGAACAGATATTTTACCAAGGAAGAGATATGGATAGCAAATAAATACATGAAAAGATGTTCAACATCACTACCCATAAGGAAAATGCAAATTTATATCACAATGAGATATGATTATAAACTTATTAGAACAGCTAAATATAATAAAATATAGTGATGATACCAAATGCTGGTGAGGACACAGAGGAACTGGGTCTTTCCTACATTGCTGGTGGGAATGTAAAATGGTATAGCCACTCCAGAAATTAGTTTGGTACTGTATTAGCTTCCTAGGGCTGCTATTAATAGAACATATTACCACAAATTTGTTGGCTTACACAACAGAAATTTATTATTTCACAGTGCTGGATGCTAGAAGACCAAAATCAAGGTATTAGCAGGGCCATGATCTCTCTGAAGACTCTTAGGGAAGCATCCTTACTTGCCTCTTCCTAGCTTCTAAAGGCTTCTGGCAACTCCTGATGTTCCTTGGCTTTTAGCTTTATTACTCCACTGCCTCCTTGGTCACATGAGCTTCTTCCTTCAGCATATCTCTGTATCCAAATATCCCTCTCCATTCCTTATAAAGATATCATTCATTGGATTTAGGTCCTACCCTAATCCAGTATGACTTGACTACATCTGCAAAAGTCCCTGTTTCCAAGTAAGGGCACATTCATAGGTACCAGAGGTTAGGACTAGGACATATTTTGAGGGGACACAATTCAATCCACTACAGGCAGTTTCTTATAAAACTAAACATGTACTTAACACACGACCCAGCATTACACTTTTGAGCATTGTATTAACTTTCTATTGTTGTGTAACTAATTACCACAAACTTAGCAGCTTAAAACAACCACCATTTATTATCTTACAGTTCAACAGGTCAGAAGTCCAGGCAAGGCCGGGCGCGGTGGCTCACGCCTGTAATCCTAGCACTCTGGGAGGCCGAGGCAGGTGGATCGCTCAAGGTCAGGAGTTCAAGACCAGCCTGAGCAAGAGCGAGACCCCATCTCTACTAAAAATAGAAAGAAATTATCTGGCCAACTAAAATATATATAGAAAAAATTAGCCGGGCATGGTGGCACATGCCTGTAGTCCCAGCTACTCGGGAGGCTGAGGTGGTAGGATCGCTTAAGCCCAGGAGTTTGAGGTTGCTGTGAGCTAGGCTGACGCCATGGCACTCTAGCCAGGGCAACAGGGTGAGACTCTGTCTCAAAAAAAAAAAAAAAAAAAAAAGAAAAAGAAAAAGAAATCCAGGCAGGCTCAGGTGATTTCTGTGCTTAGGATTTCACAAGGCTAAAATCAAGGTACTGGCCAACCTAGGTTCTTGTCTACAGGCTATGGGGAAGGATCCACTTCCAGGCTCATTTAAGTTGTTGGCAGAATTCAGTTCTGTGCAGTTGTAGGTATGAGGTCGTTTCCTAGCTGGTTGTCACTAGGGGTCACTCTCAGCTTCTACAGCCACTCTCTGGTCCTTACACACAGCCACATCCATCTTCAAGCAAGCAACCAACATGTTAAATCCCTCTTGTGCTTCATATATATCTGACTTTCTTTTCTGCCACCAGCCAGAGAAAACTGTTTTTAAAAGGGTTCATATGATTATATCAGGCCCAGCTGGATATTCTTCCTATCTTAAGGTCATCTGTGCCATATGAGGTAACATAATCATGGGAGTGATATCTCATCACATGCACAAGTTCCATCACATTCACACATTCCAGATGTTACAGAAAGCGACTTCTTTGGGGGTCATTAAAAAATTCTGCCTACTGTACATTCAGCCCTCTGGCCCCCAATGATTCATGTCTCTCCTAAATGTAAAATACATTTACCCTCTCCCAAATTTCCCAAGGGTCTCAATCCCATTACAGCTTCGACTCAAAGTCCAAACTCTCATCTAAATGTCATCAAGTCAAAAATCCAAAATCTCATTATCCAATCATTTAGATTAGGTGGGAAGAGTGGAAAAATAAACACCACATGTGCTTATCAAATTGGTTTCACTGATCATCACCTAAGAGCACATTTAGGAATGACATTAATAGGGTGTCAGGCAGATGTTGGGGGGGAAGGGATGGGTGTATACATACATAATGAGTGCGATGCGCACCGTCTAGGGGATGAACGCGCTTGAGACTCTGATGTGGGGGGGTGGGAGGGAAGGGCAATATACGTAATCTAAACTTTTGTACCCCCATAATATGCTGAAATAAAAAAAAAGATGGGGGGAGGGGCCTCCTGGCACAATTTCTCTCCATCTGTGGACTTATGAAACTAAAGAAACAAGTCATCTATCCCTAACACATCACGATGGAACAGGAATAGGATAAGAGTTATAGCATAGACATTCCAGTCCAAAAAAGAGGAAAATGGAAGGTAAAAAGGAGTCACCAGTCCAAAGCAGTTTTTTTTTTTTTTTTTTTTATTGCAGAATACTACGGGGATACAAACATTTAGGTTACATAAATTGCCTTTGCACCGCCCGAGTCAGAGCTACAAGCATGCCCATGCCCATCCCCCGATAGTGTGCACTGCACCCATTAGGTGTGAATATACCCATGCCCTCCTCCCCCACCCCTGCACCTGCTTGACACCTGATGAATGTTACTTCCGTAGGAGCACATAAGTGTTGATCGATTAGTACCAATTTGATGGTGAGTACATGTGGTGCTTGTTTTTTCATTCTTGTGATATTTCACTTAGCCGAATAGGCTCCACCTCCATCCAGGATAATACAAAGAGGTGCTAGTTCACCATAAAAACAGTTTTAAAATCTAGCTGGGAAACTCTTTCTGGTTTTAAGACTTGGAAACAATCCTGTGTGCTTCTCGGTTCTGTCCTTTGGCTCTTGGCTCTGCCCTCTGGGCTTTCGGTTCCTCTCTGAGCCATCCTTTTTTCATGAAAGATAGAATGTGTTTACAGGTAAGTAGTTTTATCAACCTTCTTCATGCCAGAATTCTAGGAGGTTTGACAGCTTCCTTTCATTTCAAACTCTGTTACTTTTAGTCCAAGCTAGCAGTATTTCTGCTGATATAAATTTCTCAAGAACCTTGTGGGTTTTGATTGGATGTCATGGGGATTCACTACATTAAACAGAAGCCATGTCCACAAATCTGGCTGAGATAATCCCTCTCTCTCTTTGGCTCCTGCTGAGATGTCTAAGGGACACCCTTAAGCTTCCTAGAAGCCACTGGTTTGATTGAGAAGATCTGTGAGGCACATCCTCAATCTCTTATGATCAAATACTCCAATCTTCTGAGGTTTATAGCCACATATTCAGCTTTTTCGCTATGCCATGCTTTTGGAAACAACCACTTAATTTTAGTAACTTTGGCCACCTTGATATGTTGAGAATTAGCCAATTCCTTTGTGTTTAACAGTTCCTTCCTCAATTTGTCTCTCTCTTCCTACATTTCACTATGATGAGCAAAAAAGAAACCAGACTGCACTTTCAAGCTTTGCCTGGAAATCTTTTCAGCCAAATATGCGAGTTCATTGCTTTCAAATTCAACCTTCCACATAACTTTAGGACACAATTTTGCTAAGCTCTCTGCCAATACATA
Source organism: Eulemur rufifrons (assembly GCF_041146395.1). Taxonomy (NCBI): domain Eukaryota; kingdom Metazoa; phylum Chordata; class Mammalia; order Primates; family Lemuridae; genus Eulemur; species Eulemur rufifrons. The sequence continues at coordinate 109,618,688 of NC_091012.1, forward strand.
ACAAGGATCTCCCTTCCTCCAGTTTCTGATAACATATGCCTCACTTCTGAGCCCTCGCCCACCAGCAGCATTCTCAACATCCAATTTCTACCAACATTCTGTTCAAGGCAATTTAGCTTTTCTGGATCATGCTCCACAAAATTCTCTTCAAACTTGGTTCCAAAGATACTTCCACATATTTAAGTATTTGTTATAGCAGCACCTCACTTTCAGATACTAAAATCTGTTATTAGTTTTCTATTGTTGCATAACAAGCTACCACAAACTTACCATTTCCTAACCTGTGTCCTGTATTTTGTCATTTATCTTATCTGGCTTTCGCTTTCTGAGGGTTATGTTGTCTGTGCTTCATCTAAATCCTCTGTCTATGCCCCACTGTGTTTTTTCATACAGTGTCTTTAAGCCTCCTCTTCTTGGCACTCTGCAGCCACAGGTTTGCAGCAGCAGGCAGATGGCAGGAGCTCTACTGGAATTTGGTTTGTTAATATTTCTCTATTTACAGGTAATCTGAACATCATAATATTCTATTTTACCAAGTTCTGCTGAAGGCATGGGTCATATGTTGTTTTATTTTATGAGGTTTAATTTTGGGAGGAAGGCTGAGTCGGGAGATTCAAAATGAGGCAATATGGCCACTGTTCTCCAAACCAAGAAGGCCAGTGTTTCACAATGGTATAGGTTACCAATTCTGAAACTACTTTCTATGTATTCTAGGATTGAGCAAATAAATATATTGAGCCAGAGCTATCTACCCTCCTTCCTTCCCTCCTTCTTTCTTTCCTTTTACTTTCTTTCTTTCTTGAGACAGGGTCTCATCTGTTGCCCAGGGTGGAGTGGAGTGGTGTGATCATAGTTCCCGGTAGCCTTGAACTCCTGGGATCAAGTGATCCTCCTGCCTCAGCCTCAGTGCTGGGATTACAGGCTTGAGCCACTGTGCCCGGTCTCTCATTCTGTTTTCCCCCCACCCACTTCATTTCATGCCAACTAGTTCACTATGTTTTATTTTTCTCTCCTTTTCCTCTTCTAGTTTGGAAGTCATATAATCCATTTTTACTCTTGTAGTAGTTTCTCTTAAAATTTTTAACATACTTGGTTTGAAATCTAAAATTAATCTTTATCTTTACTGTCCTCTTGCATGGACCTTAGAATACTCTCCCTCCAATTTCCCCTTCCAATTATACATATTACTGCTATATTTTAATCCCATCTTGTTTTTAATATACTCAAATTAATCATTATTGTCATTTTTGTTTTTATCGTCAATTCCTATTTAGATTTATCTGCACATTTACTAATTTCTTTCTCACATTTATCAATTTATTTGCTCACCATGGCTTTCTGCATCCTACACTGTCCTTCAGGATTCAAAGTATTTCTTTCTAAAGTGAATCCTTTAGAGGTTCTCAGGGTGACAGTCTGTGAATGATAAGTTCCTTCAGTCTTTGTCTGAAAATGTCTTTATTTTGCCTTTCTTTGAATACAGAATTTAGTCCCACAGTATGGCAGCTATGAAAATATGCCACTCAGATCTCTTGCTACAGGAAAAATAACTGACAGATGGCCTCAGCTGCTGCAGTCTGAATCTACCACCACGTTAGCATGGAGACCACACTTTACACAGGCTGCTTTCTTAAATGACTAAGCATGGCAGTCTTAGAATCTGCATATGCAACTCTCCTTTCCCATGTGTCAGACTTGCAGTGTGGTCTGAAGGCTCTTCCCACCTGCTGGGGCTTCCTTTCACCCTCATAGGCATTTCTCCAATCAGTCCCTGCATGTCCAATCCCACGTTGGTTGGCTTCTGTTTCTTGGAGGACCTAGACTAACACACATGGTTTGTAAACTAAACCAATATAAAATATATAAAGTAATAAAAGTCTCAATCCCATCCTTGCCCACATCTACTGTTTCCCCCATCACAACCACAATCAAACAGATGTACTACTTTTTATCAATCTGTTTTTGTGTACACTTTGAGTTTGTTGTGGAAATATAATAAAATACAAATAGATAATCTTCCTCTTTCTTACGTAAAAGGTAGCATCCTATTAGGTTATTAAATATGAAATGTCTGATTTTGAATCAAAACTGTAGTTTATTATATCTCAAACAAAAAGCAATACAATTAATCAAAGTATGTACCTAAAGCATCATCACAGTTCTGCCATCTTAACAGTAGCTTGTTTATGCCAGTAGTGAAGAAGCCTGGAGAGTGAGTGGTGATGAAATCGTGAAAGGCATTTTCCACAGCTTGTTGAGAATTGAGTATTTTTCCTGCAAGAAGTGGTCCAAAGCCTGGAAGGAGCGGTAGTCAGTTGGGGCAAGGTCTGGTGAATACAGTAGATGACAGAGAGTTTCCAAGTCCAGCTTCTGTAGTTTGAGCAGTTTTGTTTGTGTGACATGTGGTGGAGTGTTGTCTTGTAAGAGGATTGGCCTATCTCTGTAGACCAATCTCGGCTGTTTCATCGCAAGCCAACATTTAATCCAATTGGTTGCAGTAGACATCCTCTGTAATGGATTGACCAGGTTTCATGAAGTTGTAGTGGATAATATCAACACTGGACCACCAAACACACACCATTAGCTTTTTTTGATGAATATTCGGCTTTGGACTGTGTTTCAGCACTTCACCTTTATCCAACCATTGTGCCTAATGCTTACAAATGTCAAAAAGAATCACTTCTTCATCACACGTAACATACAATGAAGAAATGGTTTGCCTTTATGCTGTGACAACAAAGAAAGGCAAGCTTAGAGACGATTTCTCTTGTGACACTCGTTTAATTCATGTGGAACCCATCTATCCAGCTTCTTTACCTTGCTGATTTGTTTCAAATGGTCCAATACTGTTGGAATAGTAACGTCAAACCTTGCTGCTAATTCACGCATAGGTTGAGATGGATTTGCTTCCACTACAGCTTTCAGCTCGTCATTATCTACCTTGGTCTCAGTTCACCCATGTGGTTTATTTTCAAGATTAAAATCACCAGAATGGTACTTCTCACACCATCGATATACTGTGTGTTCATTAGTCACATCCTTCCCAAACACTTCGTCGATATTTCGAGCTGCCCGTGCTGCATTGGTTCCACAATGGAACTCATATTCAAAAATAACACGAATTTTTGATGTATCCATGGTTTCACAAAAATTGTTCTAAATTTTTTTTGAAAGATAATCAGAAGCCAAAATATGCACTTGAAAGACTGAGGATGTACCTTCACAATAAAAATAAAATAAGAAGTGTCAAAGTGAAATGTCAGAAATATCAACTGTCAAACTTAGTACTTAAGGAAATCAGACATTCATACTTAATAACCTTATTATAAACACTACTCTTTGCCTGATACATTTTATCTTCCAGGTCTCCCAAACTTGTTTAAATATTTTCAATCTTTGTGTCACTCTGTGTCACAGCATTCTGGAAAATTTCCTGAAATCTATTTTACAGTTTATTTCTTCTCTTTTTAGCTATGTTTAATCTGCTTTCTAACTCACTCACTAAATTGCTTTTCAGTGCCTATATTTTTTGTATCTCTATATATCTACCATTTTTTTTTTCCTATTTATCGGTTCTTTTTTCATATTGTATTGTTCTTTTATTAGCATTTCAATCCTTCTTTTAGGTTTCTAATCATCTAAGATATACTGATTTAATATTATCTTTCAAATTTTATCCTATTACCTCTGGTTTGGGCAACTCTAATCCTTCTACTTATTGTCTGCTGATTTCTGTTTGTGGTGGGCTGTTTCCTTGTGAGGTTTCATAACGTTTTATCATAAGTACAACAGTGGTGAGGTGTTTATTTTCCTATGTGAATTCAATGCAACTTGGGCTTGTTGCATTTATTTTTGCCAGGTGTATCAATTAGGGTCCAGTTAGGAGACAGAAACCACACCAGTAATTTGAACATAATTAATACAAAGAATTAGCTAGTTAATGATGATTACTGAAAGAATACAAGCAAAACTCTAAAGAATAGAGGAATAGCATTGCAAGGAGCAGTTACTACCTTGAGTTGAGGGGAGGGATCCAAGGAAAGAAAAAAATTTGAGCACTATCCCTTTTCCCAGCTCCAGGCTGAGATTCAGAGGGTGTGATTATAGCCCACCGGATGGTGGAAAAGTTCTCTGAGGTGCAATAGGTCAGAACTGGTCTACGATTGGCAGGTCAAGGCTGGAGATCAGAGAACTGGAGGGTGCTGGTGAGCTGGTGCTATAATAGTAACCTAGGGCTGGTGAGCAGGGAGCTGCCTATTTTGGTGTCAGGGAAACTCACCAGAGGGTGCATGCCACTCGGTCTCCTGTAACACTGCTGGCAAGGATGGTGCCTTCTGGGATTCTGGTGAAAATTGATGAATGGTGGGTGCCACTCGGTCTCCTGCATGCCACAGTTGCACCATAGATTCAAGTAAAGAAAACACAGCAAACCAGAAAGGGAAGCTCCTGCCTCTGCTATGCCTTGCGCTACTCCTCCAGCACCCTCACCTGACAAAGGTTGACATTGTGCTATCTGGTAAAGGAGAAATGTTTGCAAGGTCCAATATCACAGTGCAAAGCAAAGAAGGGTGAATGTGGATCTGAGAGGTAACAAACTGATAATTGGCACATTAGGTTGACTATCTCCAAGTAGACAGTACAGAATTGAATTGGAGGACATCCAGCTGGCGTCTGCTGTAGAATTGATTGTTTGCTTGATATGTGTGGCAAAACCTCCACAAATTGGTGTCAGAAGCATGTTGTAAGAGTATAGTAGGAGAAACTGAGTTTGTTTTTTTCTCCACATCCTAACAGTGTATTCTGGCTTAATTTCAGCCCTAAACACAGATGAAGATTGAGCCAATGGATTTTTTTCCAGAGTACAGTGCATAGGAGCAAAGAAATGAAAAGTATGAGAGGCACACAAAGAAACATGGAAGATAGATCCAGAAGTTTAAATATTCACATGATAGTGATTCTTCATGGATAAAACACAGATTAGTGGAAGGAAGGGAATAAAGGAGTAATAGATGGAATGTTGTCAGAGCTCAAGAAAGATCCATTCTTCAGGCCACTAGGGTCCACCAAGTGCACGTATGTATTTTTAACAAAACCCCCCACCTAGATACATCATGGTGAAATTTTAGATCTTATAATTTCAAGAAAACCCTAAAAGTGTTCAGAGGAAAAATAAACTGGCTATTAAAAAATGAGAATGAGCCAGGCGTGGTGGCTCACGCCTGTAATCCTAGCACTCTGGGAGGCCGAGGCGGGTGGATTGCTCGAGGTCAGGAGTTCGAGACCAGCCTGAGCAACAGCGAGACCCCGTCTCTACTAAAAATAGAAATTATCTGGCCAACTAAAAAATATATATAGAAAAAAATTAGCCAGGCATGGTGGCACATGCCTGTAGTTCCAGCTACTCAGGAGGCTGAGGCAGTAGGATCGCTTAAGCCCAGGAGTTTGAGGTTGCTGTGAGCTAGGCTGACGCCACGGCACTCACTCTAGCCAGGGCAACAAAGCGACACTCTGTCTCAAAAAAAAATAAAATAAAATAAAATATAAAATGAGAATGAAACTGGCAATGATGGATGATAGCCATTTATACCTTCAAAGTTCTGTAGGAAAATTATTTTGATCCTAGATTTTATACCCAGACTCCCTAGCATTCAATCTTGAGAGCTACATGAAAACATTTTTGCTTGTTTTGTACCTCTAAACTGTTTTTCCCAGACTGTGATAACTATAAAATTACTTAGTACCTAGATATATACACTATTTTTGAAAGAGTTATTTGAAGATGTACTATGGCAAAATAAAAATGAATCAAGAGGGAAGAAAAAAGAAAACAAATCCAAATAAATATTGCTGCATACTGTAAAAAAAAATATCAACAGTCCAACTTAATTCCCAGGTGATCATTGTGAGAGGCACAAGTAGAAGAAGGAATTGAATGTATTGTAAGGTTCCTGTTGGGGTAGAGTGTAGAGTTAGAAAACAGAAGATATTTATTAATGCTACATGTTTATGAAAAAAAAATTTAAGTAACATAACACGAACAACTATATGAAACAAGCAGAATTACTCAGTAAATTATTTGTAGTACTATACTGACATTATGGCCTCTGAGGCAGGGCCATCTGAAAATGGTCCCTCTATTCTTAGGATCTTTAATCTCAATTTGAAAAAGGGCTACTGGAAAAATAAAAGCTAATATTTATTGAGCAGTTCCTATGTGTCAAACACTGTTTTAAGTACTTGATATGTATTATTTCATTTAAACCTAATAAAATAGTTCTATAAGACAGGGAAAAGGGTCATTATTCCTATTATACTGGAGAGAAAATTGTGGTAGAGGGTAGGTAAATAACTTGCTCAAATAAATGAGGATTTGAACCCAGACAATCTGATTTCTAATCTCTTCCTTATGCACTGTTTTTGCTGCCATATGACAGAGGCTTCACTTCACTCATTTATTTGTAACTGTTGTGAGCACCTCTGAATTCCAAGGCAGTGGGTAAGTAAAGGAGGGGAGGAGAGGCTAGTTAGAGGTAAATAAGAGGCTATTCCTACCTTAATTTACCCAGTTGCAGCCAGTGGGTATAGAGAAAGCAGTATGGCATAGTGTTAAGAGAATGGGTTTTAGCATCAGATAGAGCTGGGGTTGAATCTTCACTCTAGTACTTACTAGCTGTGTGCTCTCAAGCAAATTAATTTTTCTAAGCTTTGGTTTCAACAACCATAGAATGGGAACAACATTAGTACCTACTTCATTGGGTGGCTGTGAAAATTGAGATATCCTATGCAAAGCACTCAAGCTATTGTTATTTTAGACAATAATAATATGTCTTGGGAGCTCACTGATAATTTCCATTTGGGTAGATTGGGGAACAATTCATGGAAGAGAATATTTGAGCAAGATTGTGATGAATAAGCAAAATGTTTAATATGTAGAAATGGGAAAAGAGGCCCATTCCACCTGAGCTAACAGACTGATCAAATGTATGGAAATAGGAAAATAAATTGGGTCAGATCATATAGTACACTACCAGAAATATTAATAAATAAAGCTTGAACAGTGGCTTTGATTTGTATTTTGGCAAAATAAATAAAACATGATTTTGAACTCCCCACAGACAGAACTACTTTGATTTCCTCCTTAATTTTGCTACCCTGTGCCTCACTGAATAGAACTGAATAGCAAAAAAAGTTACATGTGTTTCACATGTGTTGGTAGGCTAACTCAATGTGTATTCCCATCTGCTTTCACCACTACCTTGTCTCCATTGTAGAGGCTACAAAAAGCCTTGGTTTCCTAGCCTCCCTTGCAGCCAGTAGTAGCCATGCGTCACAGTTCCTGACTAATGAACTACAAGCAGAAATCTGTTGGAAGGCTTCTGGGAAAGTTTTGCTTAATAATGAAAAGACAAATACTCTGGGACCATTTCTTTCCCTCTACTTCATGCCAAGTCTGGAAATGCAGCAACCATCCTGTGACCATGATGTTATGGAGCAGAGGAGCCCGAGACACTGAAATAATTCCTTAGTAGCCACAAGTTTTCAGACACCTTGTTCTGTGAGAAAAATGAAACCCTGTCCACCATTAGCCATATTTTCTGTTCTTGCAGCCAAAATCATTCCTGATACAATGGGAGAATTTGGGCTTTGAGAATTTTAAAATATAAAGTAGAACTAGTTTTGACTCAGGCAGGGTTTCATTTATTTTGTTTTTCTCAAGCCAGAATGTGCAGTTCTAATGATTTTGAAACATAATCTAGTATTTGGCTGAGGTCAGTCTAGGACTAGGCAAATCTGTAAATGGGCTGTGACAACTACATACCAGAGACAGATGGGCTACTTGTTCAGTGCCACTACTCATCAATACAGGTTTCTGCATGGTCTCTTAAATCTATTTATTATTTGTTCTATCTGGAAAAATGTTCTGTTGTCAAAGAGAAAATGCTTTGATATTAAATAATGACCTACAATGTCAGAATAAATGAATGCAACATCCATAAAGAGGAAATAACTGACTGATAGGGAAATTCAGTACGACAGAACTGTTACTTTGCTGCCAAATATGTAGTCTAAATTTTCTGCAGTGAAAAAATTGTTAGACAGCGATTCCAGGGGATGATAAATGCTTAAGCCAATATCAGATTTCAAGGTATAGATTTATCCACATGTGTTTTTATATCTTGGTGGTCCTCAATGTTGAATAGTTTGGTTTCAATACAGTCTAGCTTCCAATACAACAAATACATTTCCAGTTATTTGGCCTGGCAAAAAGATAAAACTCTGAAAAATTAAGAAAACATATACAAATGAAGTAACTGAAGAATTGACAACCACATAATATTTGACAATCTTATTTTGGATCCTTGGTTTAGTAAATCTGCTATACCACTACCTATCTCTCGATAGTACCTAATTCAACAATCTTTTGAAAACATCCAGACAAAGTAATTTTGGCATCCTTCATAAATATCAAAGCAAAACCAAAGTTATAATTCATATTTTCTTGAGCATTATTTTCTCTCTATGCTTTACTTTTAGCTTAGAATTTAGAGTTTCCTTCCCTTTTGGCTCATTCTACCCTGTTCAAAAATCTCTAGAAATAATGGGCTAAATTTTTTGGAAGGAAGTAAAAATGAATTCTCTACAGATCTTTCCACTGGTTTATGGGAGAGGTAGTTCACCATGGATCTCAAGCATCCTCGCACGGCCTTGCTAAATGTGCCACACCAAAACCTAACTGTCCCCTGATACTGAGTAGTTTCTATAGAGAGTCACATATGCAATTAAATTGATCAAGGTGATCAAAACATGAGTACAATGTGACTGATCCCTAGGAAAGGGGTTCTGTCTCATTTAACGCTTGCCACAAAAGGTGCTGAGCTCTTGGCCTGGGGTTTCTCAGCTGTGGTGCAACCTCCTATGTGCATAGCCTATCGCATTGCCTCATGAGACTCGGGGGCATAGGAACTAGCACTAGCCTGTTGATGCTCCTAGTGTTTTCTGTGCTATAATCAACTATTTTATTGTGGTTTATTGAATCTCATTGTCTACTTTTTTGGCATGTATGGAAGTGGGAGGTTTACTCTGTGTTAGCCCTATCTAAGACTACTAGGGACAAATCCATAGTACAACTAAATCCAGTACATTGACCCACTGCAATGAGGAAGATCACACAAGGGGAACCTTGGGCATTTCACCAAATGAAGGAAAAGATAGAATCATTATAGGATTTGGGGGAAGGATGAAGTTTAGGTGAAATTTAAATGCAGCAGTGTTTTAGTAGGCTCAAAGCAAGGCTCAGTGTAAAGGGCTCAACATCAGCTCTAAACTGCCAAGTAAACCCTTGAATTCCTTGGAATTTACAAAGTTAGGATATATGTGGAATATTGAATCCAGAACCCCTATCTGAAGCTCTGTACCTGGGGTGGAAATTGTGGCTGCTTCTCTGTGTCAAAGTGACTTAGATCCTCCAGGCAAGAGTGCGGTATTTTATTCTTAAAGATATAATTTCAAAACAGCAAAGTTACTGATAGTCTATGATTTTAGAGAACAAAGTTTCTCAGTGAGTATGACAGCAGTAGTCATCCAAAGAAGGTGGTTATTATGACACTTTACACTTGCAGCATGTCCTTGGGAGAAGTATTTCCTATTAACTGTGCAGTGGACTTTGTGTATTATTTCAGCCTATTTCAGCTGGACAGATTTCTACTTTCTCATTCTGAGCTAATTTTTACTTTCTCCATCTCTTCTTTTGGCCAAGGGCTATGAAATTCAGCCCATAGGACATTATTTTGTGAAATCCAGATCTGCATCACTAAGTTTCATTGATTGGAAGACTGGACAGTTGGATTAAAGTCAACCCTTCGTGTTTCTTTTATTGTAAGATGAAGTGTTGAGTCAATTTATGTGACAATAAAATAGCATTTAAGACTCTGAAGATCCCATATTTGAACACCATAACACAGATGAATAACTAATAGAAAGTTTTATAATCAGACTTTGTAGTATACTTTTAAGTGTGTCTAAATTAAACTAAGACAACAGGTTTCATCTTCAATTTGAAGAGTCCACAGAGCCAGATATGGGGGTATTAGCTAAATTACCTAATTTTTAAAAGAAATATCTTTGTCACCTATAAAGTCACTTAGCATTAAGTCCAATTACCTAGGAAACCAACTGGTTTATGACAAGAAATCTGTACCAAAGGAAGTTGGGTAGAAAGTGAGTACAAACTCAATAGTTGGTTTAATTGTATGTTTTAGCTAAATCATGAGCAAATTGTAGCCAGGTATAGGAGTTATACCAGAGTGATTAAGGATGCAAAGAACAATATTAAGAATAGGACTATAGTCTGTGCATGGTGGCTTACACCTGTAATCCCAGCACTTTGGGAGGCCGAGGTGGGAAGATCACTTGAGATCAGGAGTTCAAGACCAGCCTGAGCAACGTAGTGAGAGCCCATTTCTACAAAAATATTTAAAAATTAGCCAGGCATGGTGGGATGTGCATGTAGTCCGGCTATTCGGGAGGCTGAGGCAGGAGGATCACTTGAGCCCAGGAGTTCGAGGTTGCAGTGAAGTATGATTGTGCCACTGCACTCCAGCCTGGGTGACAGAGCAAGACCCTGTCTCAAAAAAAAAAAAAAAAAAAAAAAAGAATGGGACCATAGATATCATCGTTAAATAAGTCAATCTGGCTGGTCCAACTGCAGTGGTGTTTACAACTAATTGAGAACAACCAGTTACAGATGTTTGTGTTCCTTCTCCACTCCCACTGCTCCACTTGACTAGCCTTTAAAACAAATTTTTTTTAAAAGTCAACAATCTAAGCCTTAAACTGGCAAAGAGAAAAAAAAAGTCTTGTGCTATGGGTCTTAGGTGAAAGCTGCCTACTTCATGCTGTCATCTGCTTCTGAAGGAAGGATTTAGAAGAATCTTCAGTTTGAGGTCTCCAGCTGATACAGTCTTCCAGTGATTTAAGGGTGGCTTACAACTCTTTGACAGACCTGGGTCCAAGGATCAATATCCTGGAATATTACTGCTGCGTTAGTTAAAAGTACCCAGTAATATCCTTCTCGTAAAGGTTTGGGGAAAAGTCTTTCTGTGATCTTTTTTCCAGAAGACAAAGTCACTGTGTTTTAAATTGTGAAGAGGTTGTTTTAGAGCAGGGTTTCTCAACCCTAGCACTATTGACATTTCAGATCAGATAAATCTTTGTGAAGGTGGGGTGCACTGTAGGATGTTTATCAGGATTCCTGGCTTCTACTGACTCCATGCAACACCCTACCCCAAGTTGTGACAACCAAAAATGTCTCCAGACATTGCCAAATGTCTCCTGGGGGACAAAAGAGCTGCTGGTTGAGACCACTGTTTTAGAGGATGTCATGAAAACTCTTCTCCTACATGTTGACTTAGTGAAGGTGTTATGGGCAGTGGAGATTTTGAGTGAGATGTAATATCTTACAAAGATATTGAACAGCAGTTCTAGAGGAGTGTTACCATGATTAGAGAGAAAACCAAGATTTCCCACATAGAAAACAACAAAGATAAGCAACTTTTTTGCTATTGTTAAAGTTGTGGCTTTTTTATAAGCGTTGATGATCCTCAAAATAGATACATAGTAGCCAAACATGTTTATACCCATTGCTGAGGGCAACTAAATAAAATTCATTTAGAGGTTTTTAAAGGAAGCTTAAGGCTTTGGCTCCAGTTTCTATCCCATCTTTACAGTTTTGACAGAATTATGGCATAGGCAGGTAGGACATACACTAAAAACACCCTTACCTGTATCTCTAATGTTTTCCCACCAATATTGGTTTTAAAATTAGTCAATTTATTTCTGCCTTGGTAATATGACTGAATACCTTTGGCTAATGTGTTATGTTAACCTGTACTAGCAGAATAGAAGAGAATGGAATCCTCTCTTGGGGTATAACACAATTAATTTATAAGGATGTAGTCAAAATTACCCTGGGAGTAAGAACATATTATGAACAATGGGGACAATGACAAACTTCCAGTACCTTTTGATTTATATCTTAGAGTATACAGGGATTATCCCTGATCAATAAGGAATTAAAACCCAGAAAGAAAATAACTTTGTAGATAGTTATTGTGCCAGTTTGTATACTAGAACATGAGTATATTTCCTTTAAGCTGAAAAGTATACCATCATTAAGTAACCTAGAAGTTTGAATTCCTTTGATTTGTTAGTCTCCTCTACCTACCTCTCCCCCATCCCTCCCCACAATCTTAACTGGGAAACAAAAGATTTCAGGCCTGGAATCCTAGCACTCTGGCAGTTTGAGGCAGGAGGATTGCTTGAGCTCAGAAGTTCGAGACCAGCCTGAGCAAGAGTGAGACCCCATCTCTACTAAAAATAGAAAAATTAGCTGGGGGTGGTGGCATACACTATAGTCCCAGCTACTCGGGAGGCTGAGGCAGGAAGATCACTTGAGCTTAGGAGTTTGAGGTTGCTGTGAGCTAAGATGATGCCATTGCACTCTAGCCAGGGCGTTAGAGCGAGACTATGTCTCAAAAAAAAAAAAAAAATTAATCTTTTTACCTCAATAGTATATTGAGGTAAAATTCACATAATGTAAAATTAACTATTTTAAAGTGTACAATTCAGTTACATTTAGCACATTCACAATGTTGTGCAACCATCACCTCTATCTAATTTCAAAACATTTTCATCACTCCAACAGGAAGCCTTGTACCCATTAAGCAGTCACTCCCCATTCTCCCCTCTCCCTAGCCCTGGCAACTACTTATCTGCTTTCTGTCTCTATGGATTTAGCTATTCTGGGTATTTTATATAAATGGAATCACACAATATATGACCTATTATGTCTGGCTTCTTTCAGTCAGTATGTTTTTGAGGTTCATCTATGTTGTAGCATGTATCAGTATTTCATTCCTTTTTATGGCTGAATAACATCCCTTTATGTGGATATACCACATTTTGTTTATCCGTTCATTGACTGATGGACGTTTGAGTTGTTTCCATCTTTTGGGTATTGTAGTGTTGCTATGAACATTCATATATAAGTATTTGTAAACCTGTTTTCAATTCTTTAGGAGTGGAATTGCTGGGTCATATGGTAATTATACATTGAACTTTTTCATGAAGTGCCAAAATGTTTGACAGCAACTGCACCGTTTTACATTCCCACCATCAATATATCAGCGTTCCAATTCCTCAACATCCTCGCCAACACTTGTTATTTTTTCTGGTTTTTGATAACAGCCATCCTAATAGGTGTGAAGTGGTATCTCAATGTGGTTTTGACTTGCCTTTCCTTAATGGCTACTGATGGTGAGCATCTTTTCACGTGCTCACTGGCCATTTGTATATCTTCTTTAGAGAAATGTTGTGGAGGCTAAAATAACTTCATCTTGGATGCTAATCCATCATGTTGACTTCTGATTAACCCCAGTTCCAGGAATGCCTCTAAGATTTCCACTTTATCTACTGTTCCTTTTGTAAGAGCACATACTTATCATAAATCCTGCCCTTAGGTTGAAACAACTTTGATGTTATTACACAATTTACAGGCTATGACATACATAGCATTCTTGTCTTTTCCTGAAAGGGGTGACTTTAATTGTCCTTCTAGAGCATGTATATCTTTTTCCTATGGTATATAAGCCCTGGATTTGAGGGGTAGTGGTGCAGAGATCTACCTGTCTTGCTGCTGGCCAAGATGACGCTTCCGTCTGTAAGTTCCCCAATAAATCATGTTTTACCGACAAACTGGATTTGTCTGCCTCATTCTTTGGTTTCTATGCTCCTTTTGCTTTTGGGGGTCGCTTTGCATTTATGGCCCTTTCATGAAACAAATGTCTATTCAAGTCCTTTGTATATTTTTAAATTATTTGTCTTCTGTTGTTAAGTTGTAAGAGTTCTATATATATTCTGGATATTAGACCCTTATACGATATATGATTTGCAAATATTTTCTCATATTCTGCAAGTTGTCTTTTTACTTTCTTGATAGTGTTCTCTGATGCACAGAAGTTTCTAATTTTGATGAAGTCCAATTTATCTATTTTTTTCTTTTATTGCCATGCTTTTGGTGACATATCTAAGAATCCATCGCCAAATCTAAAGTCATGAAGATTTACCCCTATGTTTTCTTCTAAAACTATAAAAGTTTTAGCTCTTACATTTAGATCTTGATTCACTTTTGTACACAGTGTAAGGTAAAGGTCCAATTGCATTTGTTTGCATGTGGGTATCCAGTTGTCTAGCACCATTTGCTGAAGAGACAATTTTTTCCCCATTGAATGCTTTTGGTACCCTGGTCAAAAATCAATTGGCCACATATATGGGTTTATTTCTGAACTCTAGATTCTATTTTGTTGATCTATATATTGTTGTTGTTTGCATATTTAGTGACTTTTTCAAAATTATTTTTGCAAAGTCTGTATTCTTTGTCATATGTGACCACTGAAGTCTCTGTTCTATTAGCCTACTGGCCAGTTAGTGTTTTGCCAGATTCCTGAAACACCCAGAGCCAAAAACAGCAAAAGGGGAAGGTGGTGGTGGCGGGGTGGGGAGTAGGGTGGAGAAGGAGGAGGAGGAGGAGAAGAAAACGAAAAAAAAAAAAAAATATCCTCCCAGTCTTTGCAGCTTAGCTCTGTACTGGGGCACTCCTTCAAGGCTTAGCCAGCCTATTTACAACTCTTTTTTTTTTTTTTTTTTTGAGACAGAGTCTCACTCTGTTGCCCAGGCTAGAGTGAGTGCCGTGGCATCAGCCTAGCTCACAGCAACCTCAAACTCCTGGGCTCAAGCGATCCTCCTGTCTCAGCCTCCCGAGTAGCTGGGACTACAGGCATGCACCACCATGCCCGGCTAATTTTTTCTATATATATTTTTAGCTGTCCATATAATTTCTTTCTATTTTCAGTAGAGATGGGGTCTCGCTCTTGCTCAGGCTGGTCTCGAACTCCTGAGCTCAAACGATCCGCCCACCTCGGCCTCCCAGAGTGCTAGGATTACAGGCGTGAGCCACCGCGCCCGGCCTTATTTACAACTCTTAACCTTCACATCCTGCTGGCTCAAAGCCTGAAGGCCAGCCAGGGTTTCTGCAGGTCTTTTCTGAACTTGCATCCAACCCTGGGCACCCATGTGGCCTTCTCTTGATTCCCAGGTATACATGGGGGCTTTAAAAGTCCTTATTCCCCCACATATCTCCTTTCTTCCCAGGCCTTTGGTCTATTTCTTGTTCTGACTGTTTTGTCCCTTGCCCCAGACTGCTACAGCTAATACTTGTGTCTTTGAATGCTTTTGGTAAAAGCCAGTTGGGACGCTACCCCACTCGTGGGAACACTCTGAGTTGGGTGAAACAAAAGTAAGCCTTGCCCAGTCTTTTAGAGAGCCACAAGATAAGTTTAAACCCACAACTACAATTGTTTGAGAATATGGTCTATATTGCTCCTTTTGGCACTAGCAACTTGCACCAGGAGTATATGTAGACTGCCATCCTCATTGCTGCCATCAATCTGGGGTGTGGGGAATTGTAGTGGGTGCTCTCTCACCACAATGCAGTAGCTTTTGTCTTCACTAAGCCTTCCCTTGGTTGTTTATAAGTGTTTGACTAGAATCCAAAGTTCTATAGAAATTATTATGACAGTTTTTGCCAGCTCATTAGTTGTTTTTATGGAAGGACAGAGTCTTAGAGTATCTCACTCCATAATTTTTGGTGATGTCACTCCTTAATACACTTTCATTTGAATGTGTTTGGACATAAATACATAACTATGTAAAGATATAATAAAATCGTCATGGTGGTATATACCTATAGTCCCAGCTATGCAGGAAGACTGCTTGAGCCCAGGAGTTTGAGGTCAGCCTGGGCAACATAGTGAGACCCCATCTCTAAAAACAAAATTTTTTAAAAGATATAAAATGAAAGGCTTTAACTTTAATTTCAAAATATAATTAGTCTTGGCATATTAAATATCATATCAAAGTTACCATTTTAACAAACTAACAATTTCTTTAAGTAACAGTCATATACATTTTCTTGTGTACATATTTGTATTTTATATAATTATTATACTATTCATAGTCTTAATTATTTTTATTGTCTCCTTTAATGTAAGTAGCCAACTTTTGTTTTCTCTAGACCCAGAGAAAACCACTAAGCCAGAAACCAAGAACTATCTAGCTAATTTTCTCTGAGTACACTTTTTAGATTTCCTTTTTAAATTTAAAGGTAGCAAAATAAGCAAATAACATCATCCAAAGCACTGGAGCATTCTGCTAACTTATGACCGTTTTATAATATATAAGGGTGAATTGAAACTATATTTAGCAACCAAGGTGTTACACATTTTTGCTTAGAAACCGTCCAAGCATCCAAAAATTGTTTGTCAAAGAATTCAACCTAATATTTAAAAACTTAGCAAATGCTAACTAAAGATCTGGAAATTACAATTTTAGCTAACACATTAAACCCTTATGATCTATAGAATTATAAGAAATTTATAAATGTAAATCCTTTTAAAAGATATGTCATTAAAATTTCATTTAGTGAAACCCATTTTATATTTTGTAATAATCAACATTCTGCAGAAACAATAACTTACTTGAATCATGTGACCAATATAGGAAATTCATGAAGTTTAAATCTTGAGAAGTTTGGCTTTAGTTATATATAAACTAGAACACTGGCTTGCATCAATTTTATAGATTTAAACCAGGAGAAGATAGTCTTCTTATCTTGTAACTATAGTAACAAAAGCTATTTTTTAAAAACCTACTTGTCTATATTTTTTAAAGTGGGAGAAACACAGTTTATTAAATTTTTTCTTCCTTTCTCCTAGACAACATTTGTGACTATTTATCTCTACTAGATATTCCTGGAATATGCACATGACAGAATGATTTTTTTGATCAATTATCTTTAAAATTTCCCATTGCTTGGGGAAGGACAGGATAGAAGGGGTGGGAAAAACAGGAGACTGGCACTCTGTATCTGTCACTTCATCCTGACAATCTCCAGCCACTGCCCACCCCTTCCCCAACCCCTGCTGGTCCTAGTGCCTGGGAAGCCTGACTGGTTTCATTTTAAGGTAGCAATTAGGCAACAGGGGGAAGGTGACTGTACCTTTTTGCTTCTGCTACCACTTGGTTTCAGTTGTTCGGTATGGAAGAGTGCTGACCGTGAGGACAATAATCAGTTGGTGAAATTCATGAACCCCTATGGTGTCTGCCTGGGCAATGTTAGAGGGCATTATGGGCTTTTGAAAGTTCTACCATCATGCCCAGTTCCCATGAGCCTTTGCCCATCTCAGTGAAGGTGGGGGACGGTAGGGTGAAGGGAAAAAATAGTGGCTACTAACTTAGACAAATGGACTATGTGGCCATAGAAAGAACAATAAACCTGGTACCTGGAGAAAGAATACCTTAGTCCTTATGAGGTGTGGGGAGGGGGAAAATATTTAATGCTTTCTTTTTCCCCTAGATCTAGCACTGTAGCATCACAAAACAATCACACGGGATGCCTGAGTCAGGCAGCAGCTACAATTGGCAATACAACCCTGCTGCTGGGTTTACCATCCCCATCCTCATGCTATGAAAACAGAAACATTCATGTAGGCATGGCTAGATTTGAACTATTTTGCTGTGTATGACACCCTCACAATAGCAGGACTGTTCAGTTATACCTGACACCCTCACAATAGCAGGACTTTTATTTAACTTTTTATTATGTATATTCTCAAACATACAGAAAAGAAGAATATAATGAACTCCCATCATCAGCTTTAACAATTGTCAACATTCTGCCAATCTTATTTCATCTACCTCCCCAACTTTCTTTCTTAAGTACTTTAAAAGAAAATCCTGATACTCCATTTCATGTAAATATATGTCAATCCTAACCCTACAAAAGTTAATGCAATACAAATAGAACTACAATGTATAAATGAAGGGATATACCTGTCTTGTCCCATTCATTTGTTAAAGCCAGATAGCTAGGCACTATGCTAGGTGTTGGGCATATTAAAAACATAGCCACATGAGGACAGGAGAAGACAGAAAGTTCATATGTTAAAAAAAAAGAAAGTTCATATGTTATTAGGTGAATAAACAAATACAAGACTTACTGCTTTTAAATGACGATGATGCTGATAATAGTATTTATGGATTACTTACTATTTTAAGCCCTTTGCAAATGTTAACTTATTTATTCTTCACAATCATCTTCTGTGGTAAGTACTATTACTACAGATGAGGAAATTGAGACCCAGAGAAGTGAAGCAACTTGCAGGAGAGAGTTCAAATCGTATGTGGTTGAGCTTGAATCTGAGCAGTCTGATTTCAGAGGCTGTGCTCTAACTTGGGGGGGGGGGGAGGGAAAGAAGAGACTACTTTAATATTGTAGTAAAAACAATGCTATTTGTTCATCAAACCATTTCATTCTCTTTAATGAAGCCTTTAATATATAGGCACACAAGAAGACCATATTTCCCAAGACAGAAGGAACCTGGATCTCTGAGCTACTACTAAGAAGACAGCCTCCCATCAGGTACATCTTTATTAAACTTTGTGAGCATGAGAAATGAACTCTTACTGTGTTAAGTCACTGAGATTTTAGAGTTTGTTTGTTATGCTAGCTAGTATAAATTATACTAATGGAAACATTTTAATTTAAATTTTTAAAATTATGAAATATTTAAAAAATATTGAAAAGAATATATTAACAATCATATCTCTAGCCCAAATTTAATAATATTGTCACATTTCCTTCATGTTTTTAAGAAATCCATTAGATATAACTAATAGCTAGTAACCAATAAAGCATCATCTCATTCCTTATCCTTCCCTACAAGTAACTGAAGGTTATATATATCATCCTCACTTACATTTTTTACTTTTACAATATATTATAGAGTATTTTGTGTGCTTTTAAAATGGACAGAAGTGATATCAAAAACATTGTTTTTTCATTCAGTATTGTTTTTGAGATGTATCCATGTTGGTACATGCAGCTCTAATTCATCTGAATAGTTATACAGAAATATACTAATTTACTTCTCCATTCTCCTACTGAGGGACAGTTAAGATTGTTCATGTTTTTCTGCTTCTACAAACAATGCTGCAATGAACTTCCTTGTACACGTTTAATATAATATAGTCAGGAAGGCCACTGTGAGGATTTTCTCATTTAAGCTGATACTTGAAGGATAAGAAGCCAGCCATCTGAAGAGCCAGGAAACAAGTATTTCAAGTGTCTGCAACATACCATAACATATCTGCAATGACAGGGAATGGCATGTACTAAACCCAATGAAATTACAGTAAGGGAAAATGTGGCAGGAGATAGGGGTAGATGGAGAAGCAGGCAAGGGCTACTCTGTTAATAGCTTTTGAGGCCACAGTAAGAAGTTTGGGTTTTATTCTAAATGCAAAGCCATCGTAGTGTTCTCATTTCTTCTAGGTTGGTCAGACCACACCCATGGTATTGTGAGTTCCTTCCCTCAACTTCACTGTGACTGTAGCATCTGTTGAATGAATGCAGTTACTGCTTTTGCTCTCCATTTTGGAAGAATTGATTGCAATATCTTATAAAAAGAAAGAAAAAATTACTTTTCATTTCCTTTCTCACCTTTTTGTGTCTGAGGGACAGCTGTACATAAAATGAAAACATATTGTATCACAATTTCATTTTTCTTTTTGAGACAGAGTCTCGCTCTGTTGCCCGGGCTAGAGTGCCGTGGCGTCACCCTAGCTCACAGCAACCTCAAACTCCTGGGCTTAAGCAATCCTTCTGCCTCAGCCTCCCGAGTAGCTGGGACTACAGGCATGCGCCACCATGCCCAGCTAATTTTTTCTATATATATTTTCAGTTGGCCAGATAATTTCTTTCTATTTTTAGTAGAGACGGGGTCTCGCTCTTGCTCAGGCTGGTCTCGAACTCCTGAGCTCCAGCGATCCGCCCGCCTCGGCCTCCCAGAGTGCTAGGATTACAGGCGTGAGCCACCGCGCCCAGCCCACAATTTCATTTTTCTATCAAAGGGGCTTTAAACAAAATGCCCTTTTTTCTCCATGTTTTGCAATCAATTTGTTATTCCTTTTGTTAAAATCAGATTGACCTCATGAAAGATCAAAAGCATTTAAGTCAATTTAAGAGCTGAGAAAATATCATGCTGCTAGTTCTGAAACTATCTGAGGTGTGACAGAATCAGGTGATCACCAAAAGAAAAACAACTGAAAAAAAATGAGTGAAAGAAGTATGTACCTATACTACAGTGTCAAGTACTGTACTGTAGGCTTTAAAATGATAAATTATAAACTATTTACAAAAGTAATGGTTTGAATGTGGTTATTCCTTTAGTAACTCAGCCACATATGCTAATATTTTCTCTCCTTCTTCATTCATTTCTTCTACTAGTCCTTCCTATGTTTGCCAAGTGGCTATATTATCTGATTGAGAGATGGGAAATCACCCCACTTTACCTTACCTCCCTGATCTCCAATAATTCAAGCACAGCAAGTCTCAGTCCTATTGCTATATTTTCACCCTGTTTTTATTTAGAACATTCTTTCTGATAACTAATACTTTTCCATTTTTAAGTATATGTATTCAAACTCACAGAAATTTCAGTAAATTCTAATCTGATTGATGTGGGTGAAATTTTCTCTTTTCTAAAACAACACCCCACCTGTTAATTTTTTCTTTTACTTGCAAGTTGGTTGTACTCTTTCTAGGTAAAACCTTACTTACTGCCAAACAGAATGAATATCAAAAGGCATGGTGTTTAACTGTGTTTAATATATGCAATAAGGCAGAATTAAAATCCTATCAACATCACATAGAATTAGAATCTCCGTGTTGGAAAAGACCTTAAGGACCATCTTGTACAACCACTTATCTTTTGTGTCTTCATGACAACCAGGGTTTCTTTTTTTTTTTTTTTTTGAGACAGAGTCTCACTCTGTTGCCCAGGCTAGAGTGAGTGCCGTGGCGTCAGCCTAGCTCACAGCAACCTCAAACTCCTGAGCTCAAGCGATCCTCCTGTCTCAGCCTCCCGAGTAGCTGGGACTACAGGCATGCGCCACCATGCCCGGCTAATTTTTTCTATATATATTTTTAGCTGTCCATATAATTTCTTTCTATTTTTAGTAGAGGTGGGGTCTCGCTCTTGCTCAGGCTGGTCTCGAACTCCTGAGCTCAAACGATCCGCCCACCTCGGCCTCCCAGAGTGCTAGGATTACAGGCGTGAGCCACCGCGCCCGGCCCAGGGTTTCTTAACTGAAGTCAATATTGCTTTCAAAAGATAGAGGGAAAAAAATTCGATAAAACAAGTCAAAACAGCTGCAAAAGAAATGGTCCCATTCTATTCTCAAAAAGATGAAAGATAACAAGTGTTGGTGAAGACATAGAGAAAAGGGAACCCTTGTACACTATTGGCGGGAATGTAAATTAGTACAGCTATTTTGGAAAACAGTATGGAAGTTCCTTAAAAAACTAAAAATATTTGGGATGAATGTATGAGTTAAAAAAACTAAAAACAGAATTACCATGTGATGCAGGAATCTCACTTCTGAATATATATCCAAAGAAATTGAAGTCAGTATGTTGAAGACATGTCTGTACTTCCATGTTCATTGCAGCATCATTCACAATAGCCAAGACATGGAATCAATCTAAGTATCCATCAATGGATAAATGGATTTTTTTAAAATACAGAATATATACACAACGGAATACTATTTGGCCTTAAGAACAAAATTCTTTCATTTTGACAACATGAATGAATCTAGAGGACATTATGATAAGTGAAATAAGCCATGTACAAAAAGACAAATACCACATGATCTTACATATATGTGGAATCTAAAAAAGTTGAACTCATAGAAGAAGTAGACAGTAGAATGGTGGTTACCAGAGGTTGAGGGTGGGCAGTAGGTGGGGAAAGGGGAAATGTTGGTCAATAGGTACAAAGTTTCAGTTAGACTGCTTTTGAATAAATTCTGGTGATCTATTGCCCAGCAAGGTGACTATAGTTAATAATAATGTTTTGTTTATTTCAAAATTGCTAAAAGAGTGGATTTTTTTATTTTTATTTTTTTAATTTGAGACAGAGTCTCACTATGTTGCCTGGGCTAGAGTGAGTGCCGTGGCGTCAGCCTAGCTCACAGCAACCTCAAACCCCTGGGCTCAAGCAATCCTCCTGCCTCAGCCTCCCGAGTAGCTGGGACTACAGGCATGCGCCACCATGCCCGGCTAATTTTTTCTATATATATATTTTAGTTGGCCAGATAATTTCTTTCTATTTTTTTTTCTTTTTTTTAGTAGAGACGGGGTTTCACTCTTGCTCAGGCTAGTCTTGAACTCCTGACCTTGAGCGATCCACCCACCTCGGCCTCCCAGAGTGCTAGGATTACAGGCGTGAGCCAGCGCGCCTGGCCAAGAGTGGATTTTTAAATGGTATCGCCACAAAGAAACAAGTGTGTCAGTTGATAGATATGTTACTTAAACTGATTTGCTCACTCCACAATATATACATGTATCCAAGCATCACATTGTATCGTATAAACATATACAATTTGTCAATTAAAAATAACATTTTAAAACCTGTTTGTTTCCTGAGGTAGCTTGCATAGGGATGAATGATAGTCTCTGCCTTCCAACAACTGCACTTGCAGGGAGTATAACTGATCCTAATGCATTATTTATTTATTTTTTTGAGACAGGATCTTGCTCTGTTGCCCAGGGTTTAGGGTACAGTGGCATTACTATAGCTCACTGCAACCTCAAACTCCTTAACTTAGCTCAAGGGATCCTCTCATCTCAGTCTCTCTGATAAGGAAAATCCCCATCTATTACTTAGCACAGCAGCCATCTGAGACCCCCCACCCCTCAGGGAAGACCCACATTAGCATAATATTAACCTAACACCTGGCACATCAGCATAACACTAAACCTATTACCTGGTGCAGCAACTAACCTAACCTATTACCTGGAGGGATCACCCCAACTTAATAAAAATGGGAAAAACTGGGTAGAGGGTAGCTCAGAATTTGGTGGCGAGACCCCTCTGAGCCCCCGGCGAATAAATCTTGATTCTCCGGACTCTCCGTGTGCTGCTCGGTTTGCCCTCGGGACCACTGGCTGTAACACTTGCTGTAACATCCCCAGTAGCTGAAACTACAGGCACATACCACCATGCCTGGCTACTTTTTTTTTTTTTTTTTTTCAGTAGAGACAGGGCCTGGCTTTTGTTGCTCAAACTAGTCTGGAACTTCTGGCCTCAAGCTTTCTTCCAGCCTGGACCTCCCAGAGTGCTGGGATTACAGGCATTAGCCACCGCCTGGCCTTTCCTAACGCATTTTGATAAGTACCATAACGCTGATATTCCGTGTAAATGTGCTTTAGGACCACAAAGGGAGGGAACAAGTGATTTACACTACAGAGATTACACCTTCAGAACACAGGTGAATGGCTTTCAAGAATGACAAATAATTACACAAGTGAACGACAGTGTTAGTATTCTAACCTTAGGGAACAGCACGGGCCTCTCTGCGTCTCTTACATCTAAGAGTTAGAGATGAAGCTGCAAAAAGATGTTTGAAAAGGGTCGCAGCAACTGACGCTTTTAACAGTGAATCTGGGGCCGGGCGCGGTGGCTCATGCCTGTAATCCTAGCACTTTAGGAGGCGGAGGCGGGTGGATCCCTCGAGGTCAGGAGTTTGATACTAAAAAATGGAAAGAAATTATCTGGCCAACTAAAAATATATATGAAAAATTAGCCGGGCGTGGTGGCGCATGCCTGTAGTCCCATCTACTTTGGAGGCTGAGGCAGGAGGATCACTTGAGCCCGGGAGTTTGAGGTTGCTGTGAGCGAGGCTGACGCCACTGGCACTCTAGTCCAGGGAAAACAGAGTGAGACTCTGTCTCAAAAAAAAAAAAAAAAAAAAAAAAAAAAAAAAAAAAAAAAAAAACAAGAAAAAAAACAGTGAATCTGTTAGCTGCACATTACAATCACCCGGGAAACTTAAAAAAATCCCCAAACCCAGACGTCCCACCATATCAATTAAATCTGAATCTATGGCAGTGAAACCCATAGGCCTAAGTATTTTTTTTTTTTAAAGCCCCCCAGGTGATTCCAAAATGCAGCCAAGGTTAAGAATCAGTTTTAAAGCAGGCGCAAAAAATTAAACTTGGATTTTGAGAGGAAAAAGTGGCGGTAAGCATACAAGACTAACTGAGAGTCCCTGAGGGCAGGGCGGCTACCCCAAGAGCAGGGACAAAAACTGAATGAGAGCCTTGAACTGATGGGATTTGGGGGACTGTAACAAGCTCAGCATATACCTAGCTCTATTAAAGTTAAGTTATTCTGCCAGCCGCCCTGTCCCTACCCCCAATCATATTTTCTCGCACCTTTTCCCACAGTTTAAAAAAAAAAAAAAGACGCAAACGTCCTCTCTCCCACGAAATGCGTCTCGGACGTCTGCGGGAGGAGCAAAGGCCTGAGAAATCACGAGAGGGCTGCCACGGCATTTCTTCGCGATGCCAGAACCAGAACTCACGAACATCTAGAGAAGGCCTTCCCGGCCGTATTAGTGCCTCACTTAGAGAGCGATGATCGATTAC
Organism: Eulemur rufifrons; assembly: GCF_041146395.1. Lineage (NCBI taxonomy): Eukaryota > Metazoa > Chordata > Mammalia > Primates > Lemuridae > Eulemur > Eulemur rufifrons. The sequence continues at coordinate 109,643,295 of NC_091012.1, forward strand.
CTCAAGGCAAATTGTCGCTTTTAAAACGCTGGGGGCTGGAAGAGGCAGAAAGGGAGAGCGGCGAGGGGAAGGGCGGGACACCTGCTGACGTTCGCAGTGACGAGACCGGCTCCGCCCGTCCCCTCCGGTCGCCGCTTTCCTGCTCGCGCCGGCTCCGCCCTACTCCCACGCGCCGCTGTGCTAGACAGAAGGGAGAAAAGACGCAGGCTCTGTCGGAAGGCCTCCCCCCGCGGGTTCCCCTTCCGTTCTGCCAAACGACTTCCGCTTTGGGCCGTCAACCCGAACGTTGCGGCTCCCTGGCGAAAGGGCTTCTGAGCAGTCGCGGAGACGCAGCGTCTCCTCTGCCGCTACCGCCCCGCTTCGCCACCCCTCCCTCCCGTCACTGGGGCCGGCGGGCTCATCGGTACATGCAGGCGGGCTTCCGCGGTCGGCGCGCGGCTTCCTGTTCAGAGGCGGTCCGGCGATAGGCGTTGGCTACTCTGCCCCATTTGGCGCGGTGACCGAGCTCCCAGGAGGCTTGAGAGCCACATCTTGTGCCGCTGCGCCAAGCCCGACCCTACGCCACTATGGCCCCAGTGCAGCTGGAGAACCACCAGCTGGTCCCGCCTGGAGGCGGCGGCGGGGGCAGCGGCGGTCCCGCATCAGCCCCAGCTCCTCCTCCTCCCGGAGCCGCCGTGGCGGCGGCAGCTGCCGCTGCGGCTAGCCCTGGCTACCGGCTGAGCACGCTCATTGAATTTCTGCTGCACCGGGCCTACTCGGAGCTCATGGTGTTGACGGATCTGTAAGTGCCGCGAAACCAAAGCCTGTTCCCGCCTAACCGGCTAAGAGGTTTGCGCTTCCCTCTCCCTAAGAGGCTGCTGCTTTCTCTGCTGGGCTGCTTATTCTAAAATTTATAACTCTTGCGGTTCAGCAGAGGGAGAGGAGACGCTTTGTATTTGGGGTCTTTCTGGCGACAAAGCAACCGAGACTTGTTAATTTTGCGTGTTGTTAGACTTTCACTGAAGATTGAGATTTTTGTCCAAGTTCCTAACAGAACTCTTTGGTTTCTTGGCTGGAAGCTTTTTAGTCCAAAGCCCAAGATCGTAGAGTTCAGGGTTTAGGGATACATAATATTCGAGCTTTAAAAAAAAAAAAAAAACGTCTTACAGCTTCTCGAGGATACATTTTACTTAATGTAGGCTGTAACTGTTTCTAAATTTGAATGCATGAGATACATTGTATATAAAATCCAAAATTTTGAATTTCCAAGTATTTTTTTCTGACAAATCTCTGAGAATGTTTGAGATCTTCACGAATTTACTGTAAGTAAAATATTTTTTTGTAATTAGCCTGTTATTTCTTGGAGTATGAAAGGAATTTATAAATCACCTAGTTAGTTACCCATAAAATGCCTTGGGGCATGATTAAGGTGTTAATCCCTTCAGAATACAATCAGAATTCACTAATGATTTTCAGTATGTGAAGAAAGGGCACTATAAAATTTGGGGGCTCTGTTTTACATCTTCTAACCCAGGTTCAGAAAAAGTAAATCAGAATTAGTTTTTATCTAGATTAGTTTTTATCTTTTATCTATTGCAAGACTTCAGATCAGGGTTATCAATTGAAATACATTAGTATTTAGATACTACGCTGTAAAGTGTCAGAGTTATTTGTTACTAGAGACTGTTAAAATATTTGTTTGCATATGACTGAAAGAATTAGAATAGGTTCCACCTAACTCCTGTAAAACAGCATTCTCAGTTTTGATGTACTTTATTGAATGGGACAGAAAGAGGTAAAGAAGCCTACCCTTGTCTAATATGAAATTTAAATAGCTGTTATGAATAGGGATTATTGTAGTAATATACTTCTCTGTACCATTTATTGTTGGATTTCATCAAAATCCAAGAATATCCATGAGAAAGTTTTGTGTATGTGAAGGTCACCTGTCCTATATAGAGCTGTGGGAAAAAACAAAAACTGCTGCTATTAGTGGTTCTGTAATTTGCTTTTCCATAGGAGATGGGTAGAAATTTCTCGAATTATACTTTGTTCATTTTACTATTTTAGGACTTGGTTTATGAAGAGAGAAACATCTGTTTATTGCTGTAGAATAAGTATATAGTCTACATCCTTTATATGATGATGATTCCCATATTTATATCTCCAGCACAGACCTCTCTCATGAACTCCAGACTCTATCCACATGCCTACATTTCAATATCTAATGGGCATTTCAACATATCAAGTCCAGAACCAAACTCCCAATTTCACTCTCCGCCTCCCCACCAAAACTTCTTTGCTATGTCACTAAATAGTATCTTCCATTCTTGCTGTTGTTCAGACCAAAAATTTTGGAGTAATTTCTGGCCCCTCTTTCTTCCCATCCACACCCAGTAGTACATCAGCAAGTTTTGTCGTCTCTGACTTCAGAATGTGACCACTTCTCAACACTTGCACCAAGTGTTGGTCCAAACCACCTACCTAATCCTTCACCTGTGTTACCATAATAGTCAGCTCATCGGTATCTCTACTGCTACCCTTGCCCCTTGTCCCCCTACAGTTTCTTCTCCATAAAATAGTCAGGATGATCCTTTTAGAATATCTCTACTCAGAAACCTCCAATGGCTCCCCATCTCACTTAGATTAAAAAGGTTTTATAATCACCTGTAAATATGGTGACCATAAAATTTATGATCCAAACCAGGACACTTTTGAGCATGAAAGGTAAGTGCCTGTGGTCATCTTACCTTTAAGACTGTACATGATCTGTCTTCTCTCCCTTACCTCTTTAACTTCATGTCCTAAAACTCTCCTTAATTATTCTTTTCCAGCTATATTACCCTTGATGTTTCTTGATAATGCCTGGCATGCTCCTACCTTAGAGCCTTTGCTCTTTCCCCAGAAATCTGTGTGGTTTGCCTTCTCATTTTCTTTAGGTCTTTACACACACAACTTATCAGAAAGACTTTCTCTGACCACCCATAAAATAGTACTCTGTCTCTTCACTCTGTCCATCTTACTGCTCTTTCTTTGCAGCATTTATTGCCACCTGACATCATTAGTTTGTTTTCTGTCCCATCCCTCCCCACATAAACTCCATGAAGACAGAGATTTTGATTTGTTTGTTACTTTCCCCGTTGCCTAGAACAATGCCTGGCACATAGCTGGGGCTTAAGTATTTATTGATGTAATTCATAAATGAATGAAATTTTAGAATTGTCATAAACCAATATATGGTTTGATAGAAATAAGACTAAATGTTCAATAGATCAGTAGGATGACTATAGTTTACAATAATAATCTGTTGTACATTTCAAAATAGCTATAAGAGAATAATTTGAATGTTTCTAGCATAAAGAAAAGACAGATATTTAAGGTGATGGATATCCCAAGTACACTGATTTGATCTTTACAAATTATATGAATGCATTAAATAGTACATGTACCTTGAAACTATGTACATCTTTTGCACATCAATAAAATTGTTAAAAAAAAAAAAAAAAAAGAATTGTAATTGTAGCACTCTGGGAGGCCGAGGTGGGAGGATTGCTGGAGGTCAGGAGTTCGAGACCAGCCTGAGCAAGCGAGACCCCATCTCTACTAAAAAGTAGAAAAAATTAGCTGGGCAACTAAACATAGAAACAAAAAATTAGCTGGGTGTGGTGACAAATACCTATAGTCCCAGCTACTTGGGAGTCTGAAGCAGGAGGATCGCTTGAGCCCAGGAGTTTGAGGTTGTTGTGAGCTAGGTTGATGGCACTCTAGCCCAGGCAACAGAGCAAGACTCTGTCTCAAAAAATAAATAAAAGAATTGTCATAAGCTGTGGAGAATTTAATGGTAAAAGTCACTGTTGCTCTTGATATAGGTATATTAAATAACTTTTTCCACTTTTGATTTGTGGTAACCAAAAGTAGTTTAAGAACTTACTAGGAAAGTTCCTAAATGGTGTATTTTTCCTTGTTCCAGGTAGAAACTGTCAAAAGATTAATATGTTAATGTAGAGCCAGTGTTCTAGGTATGCTTTATAAGAGTCTTTAGGGACATGGTTACTTATTTCTCTGCAACGTTTTATGCTTGTCTGTGAGCCATTGAATGTAAAAATGACAGTCTTGTCAATTTTTAGGTGGTTTGGTTTTGGCCCCAGATTTCTGTTTTTTTTCCCCTTCTGCTTATCTACTTCCCTTCTCCCCCAACATGTATGCTTGAATCCTAGAGTTTATTCTCTGCCTTGACTTTTTAGGGACCTAGGTTCTTCTCTTTTTAAAAAACTTTTTTTTAATTAAAATCAGAAAATGCCAGGATCTCAGTCATGTAAACCTATCTTATTGCACTTTGGTGTAAATAAGTTTCTGTGCCTTACTTCCAAACATTAGCATTTTAGGGTTTTTGCCCTAAATGGTGGATTTCCTATCCATAAAAGATTTTTAGGGGATATACATACATAATGAGTGCAATGCGTGCACCGTCTGGGGTATGGACACGCTTGAAACTGTGACTCGGGGTGGGGGCCAAGGGCACTATACGTAACCTAAGCTTTTGTATCCCCATAATATGCTGAAATAAAAAAAAAAGAAGAAGTTATGACAGCTAAACGTACCATGGACAAATACATCCATTAACTAACATTTTAGTAAGGATGCACCGGGAGTGAGTATTCAAGGGAAAATAGCTCGAGCAAAGGAAGCCATGGAAATTCATCAACAGAAATGTTCCAATTTTGGAAACATGTCAGATATGGCACCATGTGTGAGATGGGATTTCCAAAACTGCTGCCGAAGGTTGAGTTTTCTTAGCCGGGCTGGGACTACGTATCCTTTCATTACATCAGTATCTGCGGTATTTGAAATAAAAGTGATCTCGCTGAAATCCTTCATTGTCATCACGCCCAAAGTGACTTCGAAGATGACTCTGCTCTGAATCGCGCTATCCTCCCAGAAAGGTGCGGCAAAGAGGCAGCTTCTGAGGTAGTGGGACAGACAGAATTAATTACCTTCCGCTGGGCATTCCCTGTTGGGTGTCATTGGTTGCTTGAACACATTTTTATCACATTTGTAACTTTAAACATAGCCATGCTGGTGGCGTCAAAAGGACACCTAACCCACAAGCATTTTGGCTACTTTCTCAATAACAGAGTAAAATAAAGTAGTCTTAACAACAATAACAAAAAAAGATTTTTAAATAGATTAGGAGGAATAGGGGAAAGGGGAGGCAGGCAGCAAAATCTGTCCTTTGTCCCTGAAATGATACCACCTCTGACATTTGATGATCCTTTTAGGGTCTCTGGGGCAGGTGGAAGGAGCTAGAACAATGATTCCTGTTCTTTCTACCCATAAAGGTTCTAGTTCCACCCCCGACCCCAGACCCATCATTCTCATTCTCATTCTCTTGAGAGAGAGGACAAGGGCTGTGGCTTCTCAAGGAGTCTTCTCAGGAGCTTTGGCAGGTAAAGGAACTTGCCAGAGGCGTTTTTATTTGCAGTCTTCTAATAGGGCCTTAATTTCTGTTTTATGCTTTTGGTATACTGGCCCTTCTAGCCCCTACCTAGTTCCTTTTATCACTCTGATCATAAATTTAGCTTTCATCCCATTGTCTACCCTAAGAATAGTAGATAACTACAAACCAGAGCTCATTTTAATAGTTTTCCCTCCTTGTACTTTGAACCTCTGGAAGTAGTTTTATTATAGTTTTTCTGTTCCTGTGGCACATGGAAGATCTAAGCGACTGGGCATGTATCTTCAAGAACTGATAGATGTGGGGTAGGCATGAGAGTTGTTCAGGCCACTTAATCTTGGACCATGGGATAGAGATTAACAGAATGGTGATTCAGGAGGCAGATCAGGACCTTTCTAAACATCAGTCGATGTGAGAGTGTTAAATGATATAATTTATCAGGGAAGAAGTTGACATTTGGTTGCTGGCTATCAATATTGGAGAACTAGCAGAAAGAAATCAAAGCCCTATTGGAGCTGTTTAAAAGTAATACAGGCTGGGCATAGTGGCTCACACCTGTAATCCCAGCACATTGGGAGGCTGAGGCGAGAGGATCACTTGAGGCCAGGATTTGAGACCAGCCTGAGCAACATAGCAAGACCCTCTCTCTACAAAAAGTAAGTTAGCTGTGCGTGGTGGCACATAACTGTAGTCCTAGCTACTTGGGAGCCTGAGGCAGGAGAATTGCTTGAGTCCAGGAGTTCTAGGTTGTAGTGAGCTATGATTGTGCCACTGCACTCCAGCCTGGGCAACAGAGTGAGGCTGTCTGTCAAAAAAAAAAAATTAATGAAAAAGATAATACAAATCTTTTCATCTAACCACCATGCAACACTATAATTACTATAAAACCCTTGACTGGAACTGGCCCTTTTGTGTGCTTCTAGTTTTGCCCATTGTAACAAAGCGTGGAGGGATTATTGCTTGGAAGCAAGGTATCCATTGGATACAGGGAGGCTAGCAACTAAGTAGCACTTCTACATCTGTGACCATTTTGGTCTTAAAAGAATATTTTCTTTCACTCTCTGATATAGTGTGCTAATGTGATATTTGGGCTTTTTAAGTGTTTGAGGTTCATGCAATTATTTTTGAAGCATTTTGAATGGACAGAAATGTTCCTGTGTTGGTTTTTCTCTTACGGCCATATTGCTGGAAACTCATAAAAAGTAGTTAGCCACAGAAGCCTAGTTTTTCTGAACCACTAAGCTATTTAATAGTGTCAAAGTAAAAACCTAAATTATCACATTCTGATTAAGGTGATATGTATCATATGTTTAATCAATTTCTTTTTCTCTTCTTAGACTGCCGAGGAAATCTGATGTGGAAAGGTAAGTATGAAAAAGCCTTAAATCTTTCTATTGATTGATCTATGAGTGTGGGTGTGTGGATATGGGTGGTATAGGGCTGTGGATTGGAAACCTAGACCTAAAGAGCCTAGGGTGATTTTTCACACCATGTGTTTAGGGAGTCCTGGGAAGTGTAATCTCCTCATTCTTGACAATACTTGGTGTGAGACAAGTTCTAGACCTTTTGTTCTACAAACCTTTATTGAGTGACTGACCTGGTCAAGTCCCTCAGGGGGATAGGAAGATACAGAAGATACAGTGTATAGTGAAAGAATCTAAGGAGCAGACTGGCTTTAGAAAGTTGGCTTCTAATTTACCATTTGCTACAATGATGCTATTAGATATGTTTAGAGAATTGACATTTGCCTATTGCTATTACTGTTTTATAGTTGAGAAAATTTTAGTTCAGTTGGAGTTTGGGGCTTAAGACTTAACTAAACACTAGTATGTTTCCATAGGCTAAAAGAACAAGATAAATTAAGGTTTCAGAGACATCATGTGATGGAGATTTAAATTGTGACCACAGTATAGGCTAACTTGACTGTATCTGTGGCACTAATGCTCCTTGGTTGATTTATTTGTTTAATACCAAGTCAACAGGGGAAAGGGGAGGATTTAGCATTCATTAGTGGCCACACTTTACTGCCAACCCCATCTGACCTTTTTGGTAGAATTAGATCAGAAAGCTAGAGGTGGAAGAGACAATTGAAGCATACCTGTGTTATGGTTTGGTTGGTCAGTTTTAAAGGAAGAAAACATTAAGTCAAGGGTTCGTTCTGTCTGCTCTGGGGTAGGAAGGGAAACTGGGCCTTTAAAAAACCGACACATGCTCCCTATCACTCGAGACAGCATGATATCAGCAAACCATGTTATGATAATTTACAAATGGGGACATCTCCATTCTAGTAGAGAAGTGCATTTGGAAAACTGAATTAACAATGTACAAGTATGTTTGCTCTGAGAGAGAAGCAAAAACCTCATATCCTCTGTAAGCTGTTGGTGAGTTAGAGTGACAATACTGAGGTTCCTTGCCCTGAGGTGGCTGCCAGATCTTAATGTACATTTAATATTTCTTCTGTGTCTCAGTCTTGTCCATGATACTCTGCTTATTTTATGTCTTATGATCCTTCAAAGACACTGACAAAAGAGTCATAATTGTGCTCTTGATTCTTCTTTTTGTAGTACCACTAATCATATTGCTAGCAGGTCTTCAAGGAAGGCTTTGAGGTTGTTTGTATGCTCTCTCAATAGGAGGTAGACTGTGTAGCCTTTAGTCAGGATTGTACTTCAGTAAAAACTTTATTTTGGTGCATTGCATCATGATGGTGTTATTGGCAAGATGCAGAGCTATGGGTTGGATCTGTAGGTCATTGAACAACTGTACTAAGATTAATAGGTCAGAGTCCATTTGGAGGGACATTGGTGTTCTGCTGGGTCTTGGCAGCAGTCCTGGCCTGTTGATTATTTTTTTCAGTGTCTTAAAGTAAATTATGAAAGGTATTTTTATCAGTTTTATAGCTGCTATGAAGTTGAGAGGTCTAGCTAACACATTGATTTTGGGACTTTAGGAGTAGATAATAAAAGTACTGATGAGTATTGGGGAAAAAAAGCATAGTAGTAGGTATAGCATAAAAATAGATGTGGACAGACCTTCTACATTTTATTTTTAGTACTCAACATACTTTAACTTGCTTGGATAATTTTTAATATGTCCAAGTTTGTCATTGAAATTAGTTTGGTAAAGAGTTGCATAGTTAAGGTCTTTAATTATTTAATTTTTTAAATCATGCTGTTGCAAGATGGGAAATGGGCCCTTGCTTTTGTAGGAAGAATAGTTTCAAGCTTTGGCAAAAATCTATTTTAATTCCCTTCTCTTACCAAAAGGATTACTAATTATTAGTTAAATTACTCCTAATTTCAGTTATGAAATTCATAATTCATAGCTCTTAATAATTTGATCCCCTCTGTGAGCCAGTTAACTTCTGCCATGTGTCCATGAACTTAGTATATTTTAGTAAACAACTTTTATTACAATATGAAACTAATTTTAAAATGTGATTCGTTGGTAAAACATTCTGTCGGGCTTATTATTCTGAGGTGAAAAATAAAGCATTATGCAGATGGTATACAAAACGACAATTCATATTTAGATAAATATTTTAGGTGGTTCATTTTGTTGTAGTAGTTATAAACAAAGATTGATTTATTTTTTGGCTCAGATGAAATAAATTGTGAAATACTCTTTCTAAAATGTTGGTTTATTAAGAGTTGTTTTATTTTATAGGAAAATAGAAATAGTGCAGTTTGCTAGCCGGACACGCCAACTCTTCGTTCGATTATTGGCTTTAGTAAAATGGGCTAATAATGCTGGCAAAGTAGAAAAATGTGCGGTGAGTTAAACTTTTGATTTTACTTTGTATAAAATAATGTTTTGAATGCCATAATAGACATAGTTTCTAATTTTAGCTTTATGTCTACTGATTTGTTTTGAGTGACATTACTTATGTGAGTAATCATATTTCTTTGTGATAATATATTTCTGTGGAAACTTAGAATTTGTTTATGGAGACCTGATCAGAAAGAAGAATAGGAGCTATCTGGAGACATCATTATATGAGGAGACTTTAGATATGAAACTGGAACTAAAGGGGGGGAAATGATTAGTTTATATTTGTATGATTTCTTAGAATTTGCAAGGTTCTCCCTTAAATTTTGCTTATCGATTCTTGACAACTGCATGAGAATAGCAGAGTCAGTATTTTCTTCCTATTTTACAGATGAAGAAATGATAAGGTTCCAAGAAGTTATGTGGCTTCAAGGTCACAGAGGTGATAACAGCACTTACGTTTGTTTATTCATTTACTAATTCTCCAAACCTCAACTTAGCACAGAGTATAGCGCACGGCTGACGGGGACTTGGATAAGGCACTGTCCCAGCCTTCGAGAAGCTCATAGTCTTTTGACCTTTGAAATCACTCTTTTGAATTCGAAGAAGTGACATGGAATGAAGTGTACCAAAGATGCTAAAAGCTACCAAAAAAAAAAAAAAAAAAAAGCTTTATGCTATGTTCAAGAAGCATTCAGGAGGAAAAACATCAGTAGGGATCTTGTGTTAACTCGGGGAGTATGATGTGGTGTTAACAGATGAAGCACAACAGTTACTCCTGTTTTACTTCAGTTCCTTCTAATGAGGAGAATGAAGTTTGTATTGAAAAGTGTAGAGTAATTATCATAAAATGAGTAGTCTTGAAATAATGAGAGCATTTACCCACTTTCATTGAGGTTAACTCTGGGCCCAGTTCTGCAAGGCCAAGTAAACTAGCCACAGTCAGTTGTATTTGGGAAGCTGAGGGGAGTAAGAAGAGTCTCTAAATAAGCTGGACATTGATGCTCACATTCCTTTTTTATCATTCAGTCGTGTAATGGCATTTAAAATTTTTATCAGTTTTTGTAGGTTAAAGCAGAAAAAATAATTTTTGTTGGTTAAATTATATTTGAGTGATTTTTAAAATTTCTTAAGTTTATCAGACTTCCTAGATACATTAAAATTAGTAGCTACCCAGTATAGAGGTATCATAATAAATTTATTTTTAGCACCCTGTCAAGCTAAGATGAAAATGTTTTATTAATATGGTAATTTTTTTATTTGAAAATCTATAAGTGTTAGCCTATTCCATAAAATTCCACTTCGGAAAGAAATCTACAAAATCATTTTTCTGTGCATGATTTCCCTGACATCTCACCTCAGTTTTAGCCAGCTGCATTTGCTTATTCTCTGTTCCACTAGGTTATCTTATCATTGGACATCTTATGTGACAGTTGCCAAAGTGAAAGGAGAAAAAAGGTTATGAAGAAGTTGAGAAGTTTAAATTCTAGAATGCAGATTCCTTCTTTTGAAACTTAAAAACTGATTTTCATTGAAGTTAATGCAGCCCTGGCAGCTAAGCCAGTGACAAGGCTGGAAGAATTCTATAGGACACATCCAGCCACACATCTTCTGACTCTAGGAACAAGCTAATATCATCCTTCTATATAACGTTGATCAAAGGTTTATTGAGGGGGAGAATATTTTGTACCGTGTATTAAGTTTTTCTTGTGGGGGGTGAAGTTTCCATTTACTCATCTGTTATTATCTGTCAATATGATTGGGAAATTAAAGTTTGTAAACAGAAAGTCTTGTATGCTGTAAACTATTATTCAAAGGATAGTTTTTGTCATGAATATTAATAAACAGGCTTATTCCAAGTTTATTTATCAAAAAGTTTATAATTCACTTCACTGTTTTGGAAATCTGGGCACCAGGTCTAATGAATCTATTTTGGCTGCAATGAAGAAGAGAAGCATGGTATCATATTTCTGAAAAGCCTACATTTTCTTTTTATTAATTAGTTAATTTGGGGTAATAGTTCATTAAAAATGTTCAAATTTTTAGTGAAAAGTTAGGTATCTGGTGTTAAATTCCCAATTATACCATGGGTATTTAAATTACTTGTTTGATAGTACTGAGCTGTGATTCAATAACATAATGTCCAGCAGAATTTAAAACACTTGGTTTTGATATTGAACCATATTGTATTCATCTTTCACTAATTCATAGTATAGTATTTTTCTATTCATTTTTTGAATTGTTAAATTATATTCTAAATAAAATCTTATACCAAACTTTTGGCATTTTTATTTTGTGAATGTAGGTACAGGTGTGTTTATATCAGGGATAAAGTCCGTCAACTGTAGAATTAGAGGATTGTTCGTGTTTTGATACTTATGTTCTCAACTCATGATTATTTAACTAATCTCATTAGAGGTTCTTAATAGATAATGTTCCTTAGCCATGCCAGACATATTATGAGTGTGTAAATCCAGTTTATAGAACTCTAATGGTAAAACAGTCTGGATAATGTTTTGTCTAAGGAAAAGAGAAAATATCTCTCATTCTCCTAGAGCTTTTTTAAAAATGGCTTTATTGAGATATAATTTAAATACCATATAGTTCACCCATGTAAAGTATACAATTCAATGGTTTTTGCTTTATTCACACATATGCACAACCATCACCACAGTCAACTTTAGAACATTTTAATCACCTCAAAAAGAAAACCTGTATAGCTATCACCCCATACCTCTCCTTTAGCCCTAAGCAGCCACTAATCTACTTTCTGTCTCTGTAGATTTGCCTATTCTGAACATTCCATATAAATGGAATCTTATGTGTTCCTTTTTTTTTTACTTTTAATTTTTAGAAACAGGGCTGTGCTCTGTAGCCCAGGCTAGAATGCAGTGGCTCACTATAGCTTCAGATTCCTGGGCTCAAGCAATCCTCCTGCCTCAGCCTACCCAGTAGCTGGGAGTACAGGCACATGCCATCACACCTGGCTAATTTTGAAATCTTTTTGTAGATATGGGGGTCTCACTATGTTGCCCAGGCTGGCCTCGAGCTCCTGGCCTCAAGTGATCCTCCTGACTTGGCCTCCCAAAGTGCTGGGATTACAGGCATGAGCCATGATGCCCGACCTGTGTTCTGTTTTGAGTGGTTTCTTTAATTTAGCAAGTTTTTTTTTAGCATCATGTTTCCAAGGTTCATTCACGTTGTAGCATGTATCAGTATTTCATTCCTTTTTATGGCTAAATCACATGGATACATTAATACTACATTTTATCTGTTCATTAGTTAATAGGCATTTGGGTTGTTTCCAGTTTTTGGCTATTATGAATAAAGCTACTGTAAATAATCATGTCCAGATTACTGTGTGAATGTATGCTTTTATTTCTCTTGAATATATACCTAGGAGTGAAGTGGCTGGGTCACATGGTAATTCTATATTTAATCATTTGAGGGAACTGCCAATCTGTTTTTCAAAGTGGCTGTACCATTTTACATTCCCACTAGCAATGTATGAAAGTTCCAATTCCTCCACATTCATGCCAACACTTTCTATGAGTCTAGCCGTTCTAGTAGATGTGAAGTGGTATCTCATTGTGGTTTTACTTTGCATTTTCCTGATGAGTAGTGATGTTGAACATCTTTTCATCTGCTTATTGACCATTTGTATTTCTTCCTTAGAGAAAAGTCTATTCAGTGTTAAATTCTAAAGGAGATTATTATTAATCATATTAACAGCTGATATGTGAATACTTAAAAAAAAATGATCATAGGGACCTACATGGATTCGCTAATAAGTTACTCAAAACTAAAGTTTTATCTTTGTTAATTAGATTTCTAAGTCAAAGGAATGTAGCTAAAGCTTAAGTATTGTGTTCAGTGAGGTAGTTCAGAGAGTGTTTCATTAATTATTCATGTTTAAGGTGGAGTGATGTGGATTAGATAAACTGTGGCATCCAATAGGGTTGGTGCATGTCTTGCTGGAGGGAGGTATTTGGTACTGTTTGACCTGGACTTTATTGTGTTAAGCAATTTTATAGTGAATGAAGGGAGATTTGGGATGGCCTAAATATGAGTAAAAGCCAACTCAGAAGTTGAGAGTATAGCAGTGTCGTGGCTGCTAATAAGTTAGTATTGGTAGCATTGATAGAAATCGATTGTACTAGTCATAGGTAGCATTTCTACTGGACTATGCTGTACACTGGGTCTAACTTAAGTGTTAGAAGAAACTTTTTTTGGTTTCAGCTTCTCTGATTATTGACTTTCTTTGGGCAAGTGTCTTAACCTAATCCTCAATTTTTCTCATCTCTAAGGTGATATCAATAGTAATTATCTAGTTCTGTTTCCCAGAGTTGTGAAAATCATAGTAAAATAAGCATGGAAATACTAAGAAAATGTAGAGCATTGTGTATGTATGATGTGCTATTAATTCTGGGTGCCAGGTTTAAGTTGGCCCCTGTGACAGCCTGTTTGAAGGACATAAGAGAGAAGACTAAGTATTGTTCTAGAATAGAACTAGAAGATAAAAGTTTAAAGGAGGTAGATTTTCAGCTCTCTAATCTCTACTAGTTCAGACATCCTTATGAAATGCATTGAGTAGAAAACTGATTGAAAGGATTTCTGTATTAGGGATGAAGTTGGCCTGTATTTCATAATGGACAACATTTTTGAATGTTTCCTATGTTCCAGGCACTATTCTAAAGGTTTTATATGCTTTTTTTTTTTTCATTTTTTCCGATTAATATAGTTGTACGTATTTTGGGAGTACATGAGATATTTTGATACATGTATACAATGTGTAATGATCAAATCAGGATAATTGGGATATCCATCACCTCAAACATTTATCTCTTCTTTTTCTTGGGAACATTATAATTCTTCTAGTTATTTTGAATTATACAATAAATTATTAACTATCATTGTTCTTTTTATGGCTAATTTTCCATTGTGTATGTATACCACATTTTCTTCATCCATTGATGGACACTTAGCCAAGATATGGAATCAACCTATTATGAATAGTGCTGCAATAAACATGGGCATGCAGATATCCCTTTGATATACTGATATCCTTTTTTTTTGGATATATACCCAAGCAGAGGGATTGCCGGATTACATGGTAGTTCTATTTTTAGTGTTTTGAGGAGCCTCCATACTATTTTCCATAACTGCTGTATGACTTTACATTCCTACCAACAGTGTACGAGTGTTCCCTATTTTCCACATCCTAACCGGCATTTATTTTTGTCTTTTTGATAATAGCCATTTTAACTGGGGTGAGATGATATCTCATTGTGGTTTTTTCTTTTTTAAAGACAGAGTCCTGCTCTGTGGCCCAGGCTGGAGTGCAGTGGCACAATCATAGCTCACTGCAACCTGGAACTCCCAGGCTCAAGTGATCCTCCCGCCTCAGCCTCCCAAGTAACTAGGACTACAGGCATGCACTACCATGCTCAACTAATTTTTAAAATTTTTCATAGAGATAGGATCTCACTATGTTGCCCAAGCTGGTGTCGAATTCCTGGACTCAAGCAATCCCCACCCTCCTTGGCCTTCTAAAGTGCTGGTATTACAAGAGTGAGCCATTGTGCCTGGTCCCCTCATTGAGGTTTTGATTCGCATTTCTCTGATAATTAGTGATGTTGAGCATTTTTTCATATACCTGTTGGCCACTTGTATGTCTTCTGAGAAATATCTTTTCAGGTCTCTTGCCCATTTTTTAATTGAATTAGTATTCTTTTTACTGTTTGAGGTCCTTATATATCCTGGTTATTAATCCCTTGTCAGGTGGATAATTTGTCAGTATTTTTTCCCATTCTGTAAATTGTCTCTTCATTTTGTTAGTTGTTTCCTTTTCCATGCACAAGCTTTTTAGCTTGATGTAATCCCATTTATCTATTTTTGCTTTTGAGGTCTTACTCAAAAAGTCTTTGCCTAGACCAGTGCCCTATAGCATTTCCCAATGTTTTCTTGTAGTTTCATAGTTTTGTCAGAATCCCGGATTTTGACACCAAAGATGTCAGGATGGAGTCTGCCCTTGGTTCTTGGTGTGCTCTTGGCCAAAGAATGATTAGACACAAAGTATCAAGTCCAGACTATTATTCCGGTCCTCTGACTCCTTTCTTGGAAAAATCACCAGCCAGGCCAATACAACAGAGTAACCTCAGGCAGGGAGCAGTTTCACAAGAGCAGCTCTTTAATGTAGAATAAAACGGGTCTGTCTCCACCAGTGGAGAGACAGACCAATTCATTCACTCACTGACTCACTCACTTTCTTCTAACTTCTCGGATTGTTTCCTTTTATTGCCCAGTCTGGAGGCGGGCTCTTGACAGGTGTAGGCTGTTATCAAATGATCAACAGGTGTCCTCAAAATTCCATCTACATATAAGAGTTCACTCTAAGATAAAGCCCACCTGGATGGGGGGTGAACCGCAGTGCAGATTCGAGCTATTGGTATATTAATTACCCTTATGTTACTCTAAATCACTTTCTAAATCTTAAGCCTGGGCTGGGGAATTGCTAGACTGATAAAGCATTCCTCCTTTCCCAATTGCTCATGATAGGATTCAGGGTGGGCCAACACCAAAATGGAGTGCCTGCCCTTATCCTTCTTCCCAGGTGAAGCTATTTGGTGCTATTTAAAACAGCACCAAAAAAGGCAACCCTTGTCTCGAGAAGAGCTGGAGATCCTGTCTCCCTAACAGTTTTAGGTCTTACATTTGAGTGTTTAATCCATTTTGAGTTGATTTTTGTATATGGTGAAAGATTGGGATCTAATTTCATTCTTCTTCATGTGGATGTCCAGTTTTCCCAGCACCGTCTGTTGAAGAGACTGTCCTTTCCCCAATATATGCTCTTGGTGCCTTTGTTGAAAATGAGTTGACTGTAAGTGCATGGATTTATTTCTGTGTTCTCTATTCTGTTTCATTGGCTTTATGCATTAACTCTTAATCCTGAGAACTTGATGAGGTTAGGAATCATTATCATCTCCATTTTACAGCTGAAAAACAGGTACAGAGAGGTTATTTGCGCAAGGTTACAGGGCTAGTAAGTTGCAGAGTTAAAATTGAGACCAAGGCAGTCTAGGTCTACGAGTCCATGCTTTTAACTACTTTCCATTACTAACAAACTCTAGAAGTCTGTAAGAGTAAAAAGCATTTTATTCTGTTTACTTGTCCTAACTGTTGATATTATGTATGTATGATATTAAGAATGAAGAAATGAATTAGAAAGCTTTTTACTTACGGTGACAGGAAATTATTGTTTTTAATGTCAAATACAAATATATTAAATATTCTTTCTTCAAATTCCTGGCAGAGGTTTTGAAGAACTATTTTGAAATATGTAAAACTTATATTAATTCTCCTTGAAGTTTACTTTGGAATGAATATATGTTATTTAATGTGAAAGGCAGATAGCTTTCAAGGAAGCTTAATACATTTACCCTTTGCTTTAAAGATGATCTCAAGCTTTTTAGATCAGCAAGCCATTCTGTTTGTGGACACTGCTGATCGACTGGCTTCGTTAGCTAGAGATGCTCTGGTCCACGCACGCCTGCCTAGTTTTGCCATCCCATATGCCATTGATGTGCTGACTACTGGGTCTTACCCACGGCTGCCAACCTGCATTAGGGTAAGTGCTTTGCCCCTGTACTCCAAAAAGTTGAAGGCTTTGGCATTTGATTCTATTATTAATATATTATTAAGTAGCCCAGCAAAAAAAATATTTTAAAAAAAGTAGTTTATATAGTTTGCTTTTTTCTCTACAACTAAAATTGTGTGTTTTTTGAAATACATTGGGGCCAGAATGTGAGTAGGTATCAAAATGGGTGAATCTTTTTTTTTTTTTTTTTTTTGGCAGAGGTGAGCAGATGTGCAAACTTAACGTCTATTTCAGATGTGATAGGGCTGCATGCTAGTTGCTTTTTGAAAGTGTTTTAAAAATTTATCGTTGTGGTAGTTTACTGACTTGGTGCTATATTATATTTTATATTTTAAGAAGTGGTGGAAGTCATCTGGTAACATAAAATTGGTTCATAAATGGAGCATTAAGAATATCATTATGGTCTTAGCTAAATGACTGGTAGAATCATTGGCACTCTAAAACATGATAGTAATGGTCACTATTATTTGATGTAGACTGCAGAAATGAGTGTTGAGGTTTTCTTGGGTAACGTAAGAAAACCTTGTATAAAAACAAACAAAAAAAATCCTTCTTTGTACGTTATTTAAAATTAACTTAAAATTTTTTGTAGGATAAAATTATCCCTCCAGATCCAATTACAAAAATTGAAAAACAAGCCACACTTCATCAGCTGAATCAGATTCTTAGACATCGGCTTGTAACCACAGATCTTCCTCCTCAGTTAGCAAATCTTACAGTTGGTATGTAACTGCAATTTATTTTTTAAAGATTGATTTGTTAGACTATTTTCTTAAACAGCTTTTTGGGCTTTATTCAAAGAAATACCATGAAGTTTTGACTCACAGTTTTGGTAGTATTCAAATCCATGACTTGTCAAGCGTATCATTTCTCTTTAGTATCTAGACAAGCAGTGCTGGTATTTGAAGCCTGAGAGTGGGTGAGATCACCAGGGGCTGGAGGAGAGAAGAGGTCTCAGAGTTGAGCCTTAAGAAAATATTGCCCATTTGTCAGAAAAGTTGCCTTTGGTTCTTGATGACCTGGAAGCTGGCTACTACTTATTTGGGGACCACTGAATTGTTTGCACATTTATGAAAGAACCTTCAATCTATTTAAATTTCTTGTAAGCGAGACTGAAAGTTCTAGGTCAGCAGGAAGCTGTTTATTTTCTAGCAAAGTATACCACCACTTCTACTTTTTCTTCTTCTAAAAGCAAATGGTCGGGTGAAATTTCGAGTTGAAGGAGAATTTGAAGCCACATTGACTGTAATGGGAGATGATCCTGATGTTCCATGGCGTCTTCTCAAGCTAGAAATTCTAGTTGAAGATAAGGAAACAGGAGGTAAATCATAAATACTGATTTAAATCATAAGTATGGAGTTAAGTGTTTGATATTTTTATATTATTGAAATATTCCTGCAGGATAATATAGCAATTTATCCTGTAATTTGAAACAAACTTTATGATAATCACAACTACCTACTGACCATCGAAGTTTCAGTGTTTCTGAGTATAATGTTTTCTAGTTTCCATATATAATTTCAGTTCTTTTGAAAAAATTCATTGTTAATATATGCTTCCTTAGTTGGTACTGTAACACGACCTGTACACCTTTCTAATTAGCTACTTTCTTTTCTCATGCCAATGGAAGATGGACGAGCATTGGTTCATAGTATGCAAATCAATTTTATCCATCAGCTGGTACAGTCTCGGCTTTTTGCTGATGAGAAACCTCTTCAGGACATGTACAACTGCCTACGTATCCTTCTGAAATTTGAGGCATATATTTGTAAGGATTTTGTGTCTCCCTCCTCCCCCAGCCCCCCACCCCCCATTTTTCATTTGTCCTTAGTCCTGAACTGTAGCAGCCTAAATCCCCCCACATTTTGGGGTAGAAATAGGGCTGGGGAACTGGTCAATGTGAAGAAAAGGGATATGTCTATAATCCAGATTTAAAAGTTTACTGTTGACTTTCCAGGTAAAAACGAAAAGTTATTAGTTAAAAATAGTACTAATTGGGGGAAAAAAATAGTACTATTTGGTCAATCCATAATCTCTAAATTGTGATACATTAAAGGGCAACCTAGGCCTTATGGTTTGTTTATATTGGTTGAAAATTAAATCTAAAACCTTTTTCTGAAATTATGCCACAAATTATAACACTTTTTAGAATGAGTCATCAGAGAAATGAGATCCCAGAAATTTCCTTCATAGCCAGTTTTGCAGGAATAGAGCCTTTGTTAAGTGAAGTTTACCTGTATTTGACTGATTGTTAGAGTAATATATTGTATTAGATTTACTTAACGAGATCTATCAGATTCTTTCTGCCTATCACTTCAGTTAGAAGTGTTACATTCCCAAACTCTAATGTTAATCCGAGAGCGGTGGGGAGACCTCGTGCAGGTGGAAAGGTATCATGCTGGAAAGTGCCTCTCCCTCTCGGTCTGGAAGTAAGTAAAATTGGTTCTGGTGGATTCGTGCTATGACTTATAAATAAATACTTGTTTTGTTTCTCTTTTTCTGTCATACATCTGATTTATTTTTTATTTTTATTTTATTTTTTTAATTTATTTTTTTTTTTTTGAGACAGAGTCTCACTCTGTTGCCCAGGCTGGAGTGAGTGCCGTGGCGTTAGCCTAGCTCACAGCAGCCTCAAACTCCTGAGCTCAAGGGATCCTCCTGTCTCAGCCTCCCAAGTAGCTGGGACTACAGGCATGTGCCACCATGCCCGGCTAATTTTTTCTATATATATTTTTAGCTGTCTATATAATTTCTTTCTATTTTTAGTAGAGATGGGGTCTCGCTCTTGCTCAGGCTGGTCTCGAACTCCTGAGCTCAAACGATCCGCCCACCTCGGCCTCCCAGAGTGCTAGGATTACAGGCGTGAGCCACCTCGCCCGGCCAGTCATACATCTGATTTAATATGCAGTTGACCCTCGAACAACACAGGTGTGAACTGTGTGGGTCCACTTATATGTGGATTTTTTTCAAACAAATGGGGATTGATTCATGGGATGCAAAACCCATGTATGGGAAGGGCTGACTTTTCTTATATGCAGGTTCCTCGGGGCTGACTGTGGGACTTGAGTACGGAGTATGTGTGGATTTTCGTATGCTCGGGCAGAGGAATGGGGGGATGCCCTGGAACCACCCCTCCCTCATCCTGCATATAACAAGGGATGACTGTATGCCATTACTATGCACCTCTAGTAACATGCTTTTGTATAGTAAGGTCCCATAGTATGGCATAGACCACATAGGACATCTGTAATTCCTTTCTTAGAACATGGCATGTTTTATTTTTTTTATTTATTTTTTTTTTTGAGACAGAGTCTCGCTCTGTTGCCCAGGCTAGAGTGAGTGCCGTGGCGTCAGCCTAGCTCACAGCAACCTCAAACTCCTGGGCTCAAGCAATCCTCCTGCCTCAGCCTCCCAAGTAGCTGGGACTACAGGCATGTGCCACCATGCCCGGCTATTTTTTTCTATATATATATTTAGCTGTCTATATAATTTCTTTCTATTTTTAGTAGAGATGGGGTCTCGATCTTGCTCAGGCTGGTCTCGAACTCCTGAGCTCAAACGATCCGCCCACCTCGGCCTCCCAGAGTGCTAGGATTACAGGCGTGAGCCACCGCGCCCGGCCAGAACATGGCATGTTTTAAATACATAGACATTTATGTTTGTACTAAGACTTATTCTTAAAATGTTTGAGAGATTAGTTTACTCTGGGCTTATACCAAATTCTTAAAAGACCATTAGGTTAGATTGTTGGGTACAATTTTTTTTTAACACGCATGCTTATCACAGTTTCCCTTTTTGAATTGTACCTTTTAAAAACTGTTTTGGGGGAGGTAATCAGTAACTGGCTGTTTACAGTCCTTGATTCCTTGTTTGGACTTTGCTTGATTCCCATTTTCTGTAAAGGAATCAAAAGTGAATAGATACCACTTAGAAGACAGGTTGTTTTGTTTTGGTGTTCTTTTGTGTGTGGGGGGTGTGTGTGTGTGTGTGTGTGTTTTATTTTTAAATTCTATGTTTTTTTTAAAAAAATGCAATAAATCAAATATTGTATTGGATTACAGAATAGCTGTCTTTCCATTATTCCCACTACAAACATTGAGGGCCTGCCATATTCTAGCCTCTGACTAAAGTGCACAGTAGATTGTCTGTATTTTATTCTAAAAGTTAGCAGGCTGTGTTGAAAAAAATTCTTAATATTTCTTTTTTTCTCTTCAGTCAACAGGTTCTTGGGAGAAAAACAGGAACAGCATCTGTTCACAAAGTTACAATTAAAATTGATGAGAATGATGTTTCTAAGCCTTTACAGATTTTTCATGATCCTCCTTTGCCAGCTTCTGATTCCAAATTAGTAGAAAGAGCCATGAAGGTAAAAGATATCAATATATTTTAATGTTGGTTTGATTAAATAAATATAATTTACCATTTATACTTAAAATTTTAGCACAGATTCTTTAAAATACCTTATTATTCCTAAAACCCTTTATGAAACTTATTTTAAGTGAACATTATACTTCATTTGTTGGGGTTTTTTAAATATCTGACACTATAATGTGTAATTTTTATGATCTTTTAAATTTTATAATTTAGATCAGATCACCATTTTATTTTTAAGGTCTGGCATTTTAGCGTTATGATAACTGATGTATATAGTATCTTCATCTATACTCATCAAAATGTTAGCTATAGTTTTTAAGCTACCAATACCATATAAGTTAATTTTTTTTTTTTTTTTTTTTTTTGAGACAGAGTCTCGCTTTGTTGCCCAGGCTAGAGTGAGTGCCGTGGCGTCAGCCTAGCTCACAGCAACCTCAAACTCCTGGGCTCAAGCGATCCTCCTGCCTCAGCCTCCCGAGTAGCTGGGACCACAGGCATGCGCCACTATGCCCGGCTAATTTTTCTATATATATATTTTTTAGTTGTCCATATAATTTTTTTCTATTTTTAGTAGAGACGGGGTCTCGCTCTTGCTCAGGCTGGTCTCGAACTCCTGACCTTGAGCGATCCACCCGCCTCGGCCTCCCAGAGTGCTAGGATTACAGGCGTGAGCCACCGCGCCCGGCCCATATAAGTTAATTTTTAACTCAATACCATATAAGTTGATTTTTAACTTTATCTGAGTTTGCTTTGTTTTGACAGTTAACACTTAATCAATGTGATTCTAAAAGGAAATATCTTAAAGCACAGTAATTTATTCTCAGGCTTTAAAAAAATGCTTATACATATGATTCTGTTCTTTTTATTTATGCAGATTGACCACTTATCAATAGAGAAACTCCTGATTGATAGTGTCCATGCAAGAGCTCATCAGAAGCTCCAGGAACTGAAGGCCATTCTTAGAGGCTTCAATGCCAATGAAAACTGTAGGTACTTTTAAGTTGACATTTCTGTTTTTCTTTTGTTGACTATACATTTTTATTTTATGAAGAATCTTTCTCAATATGACCTTTTTCCTGATACACTGCTTTTGTTGTGGAAGCTGCGTATTTCTGCATTTTAACTTGTGATCGACCAAACTTGTTCTGATTTTCTCCTTATTTTCTTCTTACTTATTCAGCTTGGCCTCATTTTTTAAATATTAGCCTATTGTCTCTTTATAAAACTTTTTTTCTATGAAATGGAAGCCATTTTAACATTTTAATATGAATCTTCTTTTAGTTTTTCTTCAAATGATAAAGCAGTATTGCAAATACTTATAATGTATTTATAAAATATACCTCTTTGAAGCAGAATTTAACCCCTTTTTAAAAAATTTTTTGAATTGTTAATACATTACCAGGGATCAAAATTAATGCAGATAAACACACATAGTGAAAAGTCTTCCCAGTTTAATCACTAGTAAGTATATTCATAGTTTTGAGGGACAGTCAAAATCTTTGAGAAAGTAAACTCTTTCATTCTGGGAATATAGTTTCACAACATCATAATAAGCACATTCACTCTCCCTGCCCTCAATTGTTTTGGGCCATGATTACCTTGTGCCCAAAGTGCGTAGTCTTTAATTAAGTGAGATGATGTAAGTCAAGTGCCTTGTAAGTAGGAAGTCTTAATAGTGCTAGTAGTAAAGGTACTGCCTTTCATCATCACAGAGGCCAGCTCAATCCATTATACTTAAAAGAGCAGCTTCTTAGGTGTGTACTAGTAAGCCTGGTTTAAAACCACTTTGACAAAGTAGATAAAAATTCTGCTTGAAGAAAAGACAGAAAGAAAAATAAATTTGTATTTAGAATACATATTCATTCAAGGAAAGTGAACGATTAGAGGTGAAAAAGGGTCTAAGACAAGCCAAAGCATTAGTTTATATTTTTAGAGTCTTAAGGAGAGGGACAGCTTAATTTAACAAAAATGTGAATATGAGCCTAAAAAAGAAAGAAAGGATGTGCCAGAAATCTGGTGAATGTATTGGTTAAATCTTTCTTGGGGTGGGACATGTCTACTACCCTCATCAAGGTTTAACGTTAGATTCATCAGCACTTAATTAATTATGAGCTTCAGCAGACTACTCTTCTCCCCTCTTAATCCCTCCAAGATGTTGAATACAGACCTAAAAATTATGATCAGAAAGTATAATTGAAACACTCATTGGGGTTAGAAAGGCCACTACCCCCTTCTTTGTTCTTTTTTTCTTAACAGCTTTATTGAGAATTCACATACAATTAACTCATTCAGTGGTTTTTAGTATATTCAAAGAGTTGTGCAACCATCACCACAATCTAATTTTAGAACATTTTAATCATTCCAGAAAGAAACCTTGCACCCATTAGCAGTAGCCACTCCCCCTTTTCTCTATCTGTCTTTCTCTCACACACACACATACCCCCACTGTACCCTACCCCACTCCTGGCAATCACTAATCTATTTTCTGTCTCTGTAGATTTGCCTATTTGGATATTTCCTATAAATGGAATCATATAATGTGTGGTCTTTTGCATAGTGTTTTTAACATACTGTTTTTGAGGTGCATTCATGTTATAGCATGTTTCAATACTTCATTTTTATTGTCAAATAATACATTGTATGGATATACCACATTTTGTTTATCCATTCATCATTGATGGACATTGGGGTTGTTTTCCCTTTTTGGCTATTATGGATAATGCTACTGTGAACATTGGTGTCCAGGTTTTTGTGTAGACATATGTTTTCATTTCTCTTGAATGTATACCTAGGAGTGTGATGGCTAGGTCATGTGGTAACTCTTCGTTTAAACTTTTGACATGTTTCACACCACTTTACAATCCCATCAGCAGTGTGGAAGGGTTCCATTTTCTCCACATCCTCACCAACACTTGTTATAGTCTGTCTTTTTGTTCTAGCCATCCTATTGGGTATGAAGTAATATCTTATTGTGGTTTTGACTCAGATTTCCCTAATGATTATTGAGCATCTTTTTATATATCTTCTTTTTTTTTTTTTTTTTTTTGAGACAGAGTCTCACTCTGTTGCCCAGGCTAGAGTGAGTGCCGTGGCGTCAGCCTAGCTCACAGCAACCTCAAACTCCTGGGCTCAAGCAATCCTCCTGTCTCAGCCTCCCGAGTAGCTGGGACTACAGGCATGCACCACCATGCCCGGCTAATTTTTTCTATATATATTTTTAGCTGTCCATATAATTTCTTTCTATTTTTAGTAGAGATGGGGTCTCGCTCTTGCTCAGGCTGGTCTCGAACTCCTGAGCTCAAATGATCCACCCACCTCGGCCTCCCAGAGTGCTAGGATTACAGGCGTGAGCCACCGCACCCGGCCTATATATCTTCTTTGTAGAAATGTCTATCCAGATCTTTTGCCTATCTTTATAATTGGATTATTTATCTTTTTGTTGTTGAGTTGTAAGAGTTCTTTGTCTATTCTGGATATAAATCCATTTTAATACATCATGATTTGCTAGAATTTTCTCCTATTCCATGGGTTGTCTTTTCTTTATGGTATTGTTTGCAGTGCAGAAGAGTTTTAATTTTGAGGATGTCTAATTTATCTGTTTTTTCTTTTTTCGATTATGCATTTGGTATCATACCTAGGAATCCATTTCCTAAACCTGAGGTTATGAAGATATACTCCTGTGTTTTCTTTTGAGAGTTTTACATTTAGCTCTTACATTTAGATCCACGATTCATTTTGAGTTAATGTTTGTGTATGGTGTGAGGTAGAACTGCATTCTTTTGTAGGAGGATATGCAGTTTTCCTGGTAACGTTTGTTGAGGACTTTTTTCCCCTATTTAATTGTATTGTCACCCTTGTTGAAATTCCCATTTTTCCTGGCTACTTGGGAGGCTGAGGTGGGAGGATCCCTTGAGCCCAGGTGTTCTAGTCCAGCCTGGGCAACACAATAAGACCCTGTTTCTTTAAAAAAAAAAAAATCCCCTCTTGTTTTGAAAGAAGATGTTAAGCATTTTGCAATCTTAATTTTTTGTAGTTTTTCTTGTTTCTAATTTTTCTAAATAGTAAAATTCTAAAATTTCATTTGTTGTGGTTCCAGAAAATAGGAATTTGTGATCTTTTGATAGGCTCTGGTTTATTTTAGTATTATCTGTAAACAAGGCTTAGTAAGAAAAAAAAAACTCGGTATGATTGCTCAGGGAATACTTAAATTACTTCGAAAAATAAACTCTGAGCATGTTTTCATAGGAATGGCTTCATGCACCAGTAATCTGAGTTCTGAAGATTTCTCTTTAGCAACATTTTGTAGAGATGTCACTGCCTGGGTAGTCAGAAGATCTGAATTCAGCTTCATGCTCTTGAACAAAGTCATTTTTAGGGCCCCATTCTCCTCATCTGTAATTTGAGGACATTAGTCCAGGCTCTTCCTTGATCTCTAACTCTAGTAGGAGTATGCTACAGCAGTGGTTTTCAAGCCTTAGGTGTTTGTAGAATCCTAGGTGTTAGAGAAAGGTGCCTCAGGGACTATGATTTGAGGAGGGTGGAGAAGCTTGCATGTGTGATTGGTTCCCCTAGTCCTGCTTTAATCAGGACAGTTCTGGAAATGAGGACTGCTAAAGGAAAGGGTCTGCTGACCCGCCATTTTAGGGCATGTACTTTAACTTGTCTTTTAAATTAATGTTCATGCATTTATACTCTTTATATAGTCTTGATCCCTTTTGTGATGGGAAAGCGTGCTTTATTTAGTAAGTTTCTTTACTGGGAGCAAGAACTATAGTTTGTTTTTGGAATCCCTTAGTGCAGCAGTCCCCAACCTCTTTGGCACCAGGGACTGGTTTCATGGAAGATGGTTTTTGCATGATGGGGAGGGGATGGTTTTGGGATGATTTAAGCGCATTACATTTATTGTGCACTTTATTTCTATTATTATTACATTGTAATATATAATGAAAGAATTATACAACTCACCATAATGCAGAATCAGTGGGAGCCCGTAGCTTGTTTTCCTGCAACTAGATGGTCCCATCAGGGGGTGATGGGAGACAATGACTGATCTGACAGGAGGCAGAGCTCAGGTGGTGATGTGGGCAATGGGGAGCTGCTATAAGTACAGATGAAGCTTGCTGGCTCACTCACCTGCTACTCACCTCCCGCTGTGTGGCCATGTTCTTAACAGGCCAAGGACCAGTACCATGGACTGCTACTGTACCAATACCGGTCTGAGGCCTTGGGGTTGGGGACCTCAGCCTTAGTGCAACCACCTTTAATCAGCTGGCTTTTCTTCCAACTCCTAACTGGAATAACCTGAGGAAATGAGTAGCTCAGAGAATGGAGCACTTCAAGGGAGGGCTAGGGGAATGCACAAGACTGCAGGTTTTGGATAGCCCAGGTGGCAGTGTGTGGTTTTGTAGGGGTGCGAATGGCTTAGGGAGAGGAGGCAGAACTTTGGAGAGCGGTTCAAAAAGGCAGT
Organism: Eulemur rufifrons; assembly: GCF_041146395.1. Lineage (NCBI taxonomy): Eukaryota > Metazoa > Chordata > Mammalia > Primates > Lemuridae > Eulemur > Eulemur rufifrons. The sequence continues at coordinate 109,669,995 of NC_091012.1, forward strand.
GCAGGGCACTAAAAGTAACTTGAGATATGGCCCAGTTTGCAGCAGTTCCTTTTCTTTGAGACGTAGTCTTGCTCTGTTGCCCCGGGTAGAGTGCAGTGGCATCATCATAGCTCACTGCAACCTCAAACTCTTGGGCTCAAGTGATCCTCCTGCTTCAGCCTCCCGAGTAGCTGAGACTACAGGCACACATCATGACGCCCAGCCAAGTT